>NC_139677.1:78301104-78949604 GCF_964106915.1 Podarcis gaigeae
CTTTTTGAACCATAGTTTTAAACTATGGTTAGTTTAAACTGAAAGCAAAAGCTTTCAATCTTCTTGTAGAATTGGGAGGTAGGAGATAATCCTGCCATTGCTCATTCATATCAGAAAACCAAGGTTTCCCATAACATCTAGGCAGAATCAATGTCTCATTGCTTCTAGTAGGTACCAACGACTTTATTACAAAGCTAAAAGAGGATCTCTCTCTCTCATATAACTTTTGAAAACTTTTATTTCCATTCTGCATGAAGCTATGGCAAAATTTCATTTGCCAGGGTTACCACTGGCCAGATCAAAATTTTTCACTGGAAAAAATCACATTCATAGGCAGCCAGCTACCCATCCCTATCTTTTCATTATTTTGAAATTGGCACCTCCAATTATTTTTTAGAATTCAGGATGACTATAAAATCTTATTGATATATAGATATAGAAATTATAAATGCTAGAAAAACAAAAATAATTTGCAACCATTTTGAGGAGAATTTTAAAAAGAAGCAAAATTTGTCTGCTCTCTAACATGATGCCAACTACTGTAAACAGTCGTCCGCACTCGTCATAGCTCTGGTAAGGAGCACATCATGTCGATCTTTAGCACAGACAATAACATAGTCTAAGAGGTGCCAGTGGTTTGACCAAGGATGCCTCCATGAAGTTTTTAATTTATTTTTCTGTTGAAAGAGTGTGTTGGTAATAACAAGGTTGTGCGCTGCACATATCGTCAAAAGTAAGATTCCGTTCTGGTTGCTGTTGCCAGTTCCTTCTTTCCCAATAGTCCCAGGCCACAGCCCGAAATCTCGCCCAACTTTTGCATTAAAATCACCCAGGAGGATAATTTTATCTTCCTTAGGCGTCTCTGATAGGACGGTATCCAGCTGAGAGTAAAATTTTTCTTTAATGTCTACACACCTCAACACAGGCTTCAAGGAAGGAAACCAAGGCGCAAAATGAACACTCAAGCCCTTCAAGATCCCATTAAGTGGGATTGCTTCCAAACGACTCTTAAGGACCATCTGCTTTCAGAATTCCCTGATAACATCGAGGAACACTGGACCAAGCTAAAAACATCCATTATTGCAGCCTATGAACAAACTATTAGATACCAAACCAAGAAACACCAGGACTGGTTTGATGAGAATGACAGTGAGATTGAACGCATGATTAACAAGAAAAGGAAGGCCTTTTAGATCTGGCAAAGAGATAGAAACTGTGCCACTAAGAAAAAACCTATGCCAATGCTAAGGCTGAAGTTCAAAGAAGAACCAGAGAACTAAAAAACACCTGGTGGATTAAAAAAGCTCAAGAGATCCAGCACTTAGCCGACACTCATGATGCACAGAGTTTCTTTAAAGCCACAAATGAGCCAATAAATCATTGCATATGTCCCCTACGCTCAGCAGATGGTACCACACTTCTAAAAGATAAAGAAGGTATTGCACTGCACTGGAAAGAACACTACCAACATCTCACTACCAACATCTCCTTAGCCACAACTCCCCCGTAATTGCTGAGGTCCTCTCACAAATTCTGCAAAAACAAGTTAGAGATGAGCTTGCAGTATCTCCAAATCTGGGAGAGTTGTGTACAGTGATTAACCAAATGAAAAACAACAAAGCCAGTGGACCTGATGGGATACCTGCCGAAATCTTCAAAGTGGGTGGAATTGAACTTACACAACAACTTCACAAGCTCATCAAAAAAATCTGGGAAAGAGAAGCGATCCCAGAAGACTTTAGGGATGCCAAAATTATCAATCTCTTTTAAAAAGGTGACAGAACTGATTGCTGAAACTATCAAGGCATCTCTCTATTAGCTGCGGCCGGCAAAATTCTTGCAAGAATCTTAGCAAACCATCTCTTAACAATATCCGAGGTGACCCTTCCTGAATCCCAAAATGGTTTTCGGCCTTCTAGGAGGATAGTGGACATTATTTTCACCGCTCGACAGCTTCAGGAAAAATGCAGAGAGCAAAACCAACCTCTGTATATGGCGTTTATCAACCTGACTTTCGACACTGTAAATCGTAATACCCTGTGGACTGTCCTTCTGAAAATTGGCTGCCCAAATAAATTTTTTAACATCATTCGGCTCCTCCATGATAATATGACAGCAACAATCACAGATAACAATGGCTCTCAAAGTGAACCATTCACAGTGGGATCAGGTGTTAAACAGGGTTGTGTTATTGCCCCAACTCTATTCATTATTTTCATTGCCATGATCCTACACTTTGTTGAAGGGAAACTCCCCACTGGGGTAGAAATCATATATCGAACAGATGGAAGCTCTTCAGTCTGAGCAGGCCGAAAGCAAAGAGTAAGGTTACCGTAACTTCCATCATAGAGCTCCAGTATGCTGATGACAACGTAGTGTGTGCATGCTCAGAGGATGACCTTCAAAACATCCTAAATATCTTTGCAGAAGCTTACAAAAAGGTTGGCCTGTTGCTCAACATCCAAAAAACCAAAGTACTGCACAAACAAGTACAAAATAACCCCTCTGCAGTGCCACAAATCCAACTCAATGGCGTAATGTTGGAAAATGTCAATCACTTCTCCTACCTAGGCAGTTATCTTTCCACAAGGGTCAACATTAATGCTGAAATCCAGTATCGCCTGAGTTCTGCGAGTGTGGCTTTCTCCCGATTGAAGTGCAGAGTGTTTGAGGACTGGGACATTCACAGGGAAACCAAAATGCTTGTTTACAAAGCTATTGTACTACCAACCTTACTGTATGCTTGTGAAACCTGGACCACTTACAAATGCCATCTCCAACTTCTTGAAGGATTCCATCAACGGTGTCTCCAAAAAAATCTTACACATCACTTGGGAAGACAGGCGAACTAATATCAGTGTACTGGATGAAGCAAAGATCACCAGTGTTGAAGCAATGATTCTTCAACATCAGCTTCGTTGGACTGGTCATGTTGTGTGGATGCCTGTCGTCTTCCAAAGCAACTACTCTATTCCAAACTTAAAAATGGAAAGTGTAATGCTGGTGGTCAACAAAAGAGGTTTAAAGACTATCTCAAGGCAAATCTACAAAAATGTAGTATAAACACCGACAACTGGGAAACACTGGCCTGCGAGGGCTCCAGCTGGAGAACAGCCTTTACCAAAGGTGTCGCAGACTTTGAAGACACTCAAACTCAGAATGCAAGGGAGAAACATGCTAAGAGGAAGGCACGCTTGGCAAATCCACACTGTGATCAGCTCCCATCCGGGAACCAATGTCCCCACTGTGGAAGGACGTGTGGGTCCAGAATTGGCCTCCACAGTCACTTACAGACTCATTGTTAAAACCGTGTTTATGGAAGGCAATCTTACTCGGCTAAGAGTGATCGCCAGAGAAGAAGAAGAAGACTGTAAACAGCCCTATGATCTCCTAAGTATCACCAAAACATAGGCCCCAAAATACAGTTATACGTGCCTGAGAACCACTTGTGTCTACAAAACCAGAGGAAAGGAGATGCTGACATCACTAGTTGGTCCTTTGGAAGATATTTCAGATCCCGTGGGCTTGCTTAAAGGTCTCCATCCGTTTCCATCCCTGGATATGCTATTTTGTTGTGGGTACACACATAGAATTCCTGCACTGTGTTCCCTCCCACACACGCATACCTCCCTCCTCCTCTGCTATACTGGGAAAGAGGTAGGGCAATTTAATTTTGAACAACTGACAGCCTTCCATTGGTATTTTTGTGTTTTGTTCTGCACTTGTATGATTTCATATTGTTATGAGTTTGCAGTGCCCTTCTAATCCCTGAATCCAGCAAGTCACCTGGTGAAGTGTAAGGAGAACAAATGAAGGGGTTATGTGGGGTAAACATGAACAAGACAACCCTCTTCCCAGAAGGAATGTGGAGCGAGAACCTTTGGCATTTTTCTTTTCTTTTCTGAACATTGTATAATACATAGCATTGGTTCTGAACAGAAACAAAGAATAGATGCAAACAAGTTTGCCCCCGATCAAGGTTCCACTCCTCCCCAATCAAGATTCTTCCCTCCATTTAATCGGAAGCACTGGTGTGCTGAAAGATGGAGTGCTACTCAGCAGTGTATCATGTGGAGAAGAGTTCAAATTCTTTCTTTTAAAAAAAACATTATCTGGATACAATCTCAGAGCGTTTCATGTTCAATAACACCACTTAACAGGTTTTGTACAGAAAGGAATTCTGCTGGTCAGGGCCCTGACAGCATCTTCAGATCCTACAGGACAAAACTTCACTCAAGGCGAGCAAGCCATGCCATTCTTGTTCCTTGTTAGAGAAAGTACATATACGCTTTGAAAAAATGTTCTACAAAAATAGATCAGCAATTACCACAGAAACTCAGTTTTTCCTTTCGCTGGCACTCTCAGATTTTCTCCCTACTTATTAGTACAGTTCCCTACCCTTGAATGAATTACTTCAATCCCTTCTTAAACAGTATACTGGCCAGGAAACGGGTGTGAGGATTATTAATGGAAAAATCATTGAATCCTTTAACCCAGTGTTCTGTCTAGTTGCAGTTACAGGGAGAAAAGCAAAACAGGATACCAAGCTGTTTATGCAAAGGGCTGAAGCTGTGAAGACCTAAAACTTAAAGGAGCAACAATAGTAAATGCAAAAATAGGTGTGCAATAGAAAAAGGAGGAGAAGGAGACTTTGGCTGTGTATACACCATAAACTGAAAGCACATGACTTCCCCCAATTGCTGAGATTCCTGAGATTCCTATAGATTCCTGAGAACTATAGTTTACCCATCACAGAGCTGCAATCCCCAGATCCCTTGACAAACTATTGTTCCCAGGATTCTTTGAGGACAGTCATGCATAGCTGTCAACCATTCCCTTTTCTTGTGAGGAATCCTATTTGGAATAAGGGAATTTCCCTTTAAAAAAGGGAAATGTTGACAGCTATGGTCATGGGCTTAAAATGTATGGTATGCACACAGGCCATGTGTTTGTAGGAAATGTTTTGTGGGTGTAATATTTGCATTTTTTGTAGGTGTTTGCCCTGTATCTGCTGGATAGGATTAGTTAAGGAGAAATTTAACTGCTACACAAATATGGACACTCGGGAACAAGAGAAAACTTTAGATTTCAGTGTGGGATAAGAACTTAGAGCAACCTAGTCTAGTTTCCAGGTGGCCAAACTAGAAGCCCACAAGCAAAGCAAGGTGGGGACAGCCATCCCTTTGATCTGGCCCCCAGCTCTGAGAAATCAGGGGCATACTTCTGCTGAATACAGACTTGCATTTTAGCTGTCCCATTGCAGAAACCTATTTGCTCGGGCCGCAAAATACTGTGCTCAGACATCCATATTATAAGTTTATTGACCAAATGTCTGGCATAGAGTTTTCCTATAACAGAGAGGAGGCTGATAGGGCGATAATTGCTCGGTAGTGAGTGGATGCCTTCTTAAATAATGGTATCAGCATTGCATTGGTCCAAGAGCCCAGCATTAAGCCAGTTTTATCAATTATTGTAAACAGAGCTGCCAAGAGATGGCTCATCAGTCCAGAACAGCTTTAAGAAACTCCATCAGGAATTGCATCAGGACCCAAAGCCTTCCTAGATATTAACTGGACATTTTAGCTGTCACAGAAAATTGCCACTGATAGGCCTAGCTTCCAAGCATTTGTCTAGTCCTTTTAAAAAGTCATATTGAATACTGAAGATGAAACTAATTCCCTCCAGAACAGGCACCCAAACCTGTGTTGCAGATGTATGCACCCTTACTTTTGATGAAAGTATTGTTAATTGCTGTTGGCTATGCAACCAGAGTACCCAATCCACCAGTCTTTTATGTATTTAGTATCCGCTGTCTTTGGGCCGATCAATTGCCTTGACTGTTTCTTGTCAAGGTTTTATCTGGCTGTTAATCTACTCCAGATCTTCATTCATTGTTCATAGATCCTGTATCCATCACATGACATCAGCTAAGAAGAAGATCCAGCTGGAAATTTAACTCTTCTAACTGCAGCAAGAAGCAATCAAGGCAACTAGCTGGCCCAACCAGAGAAGATATTCATTGAACAAAGGGCTATTTGTGTCAGGTGGTCTTGGTCACATAGTTCACAGTCTCAGGTAGACACAAAGGAGACCAAAGGCTTGATTACCTAGTTCCTCCCCAGGTCAGGGGATATGGGCATAGCTAAGCCCAGCAGGACAGCTTATTCTATGGTATTAACCCCTTCATGCATTAATTAGACTTCGGCATATTGGTAAGATGAGGCTGGTTATCCCACAGATATCAGTATTCAATTTGTAATACATGTGAGCATTACAAGCTGGACTGAACCTAAGAGACCCTCTGGATAAGATGAAAGGCTCATCTAGTCCTATATCCTATTATCAGAGTGGCCAACCACATGCCAATAGGAAGCCTATAGGAAGTGTTAATATGTTTTATATGTGTCTATAGTTTAAATTTAATCAATGTTTAATTTTTTAAATTATTTCCCCCCCCCCCCTACTTTTTAAGCAGTTCTTATTTTCATCAGTAAGCTGCCTTGAATCCTGTCAGGGACCTGACAGCAACAGCAGTCTCCCCACTTGTGTGTCCCAGTAACTGGTAAACTGAATGAGATAACTGCGAAAATTTGGGGACATAACTAAATCTATCCTAGAAGCCATCACAGCATCTTGGAACAAAGCAGTGTTTTCTTTCAGAAGTTGGTAAACAAGGTGTCTAAATGTATTTTTAAGACTGGAGGGCCTCTTTCTCTTTTTTCAAAAAGCAAAACAGTGCTGGAAATCAAGGCAAGGAATACCACATCAGGAACTAGAGGATTCAGAAGGAAGGAGCTAGCTATCCATCTGCTCTTCCTGAATTGGCCCTGACAGGTGCTGATGTTGGTGGCACTTCCCAACTGCTGAATAAATACAACAAATAAGCACAGAAGTGGACCAAGAAACAAACCCTGAGATTGTAAAAGACAACACAATAGTTGAGGAAATCCCAGGAATTTATGAATCTGGCATTACTGCCTGTGACCCAAGACTGCACCATAAATCACCTCAAAGAAGCCACGCTGGCTGAGAGAATACAACAGCTAATAAAAATCCAGAGAACATCTATTATATGCTTAGTGGGTGACATTTAAAGCCTGTAAAGTTTTACATTTTATACATCAACTTTGTACATTCAGAACATATGCCTGAATGCAATGCTCAAGAAGAAAGTATGCTGTGTGTACTTCACCTCTTAGGGGAAGTTAGGTCAGGAATTTTCTCTTCCCCTGCCATACAAGACGAAGAGTGCCACAATTTTACAGGCACAGTCAGTGAAGAATTTATTCAATATTCTGGACATTCCTCCCCTCCAAAAAAACAACAAACCCAAACAAGCCTTGCATTTAATCACAGTGCAAAAAAATGTTGGGGTGTTTTGGAACCCACCTGGTTTTACACATAAAGGATCATTGCTGTCACCTAAACTGCATCCCTGTGATCCCTTCCCTCTCCCCATAAAATCTAATGTTAGAAAACATCCAACTACTTTTCTATTAAGTAGTGGGTGGACATAGCAGACAACACAGAGATTTCTCCAAGTAGTTCTGAATAAGTAAGCTGGAACTGAACTGAACAACAAACAGCTCAGCCAGCTGAATCTTCGTGCAAGCTCAGAATACCTTGCAAGATCTCAAGAACCTCCTAGGACCGGTGTACTTAGTAGGTCTTGCTCCCTGCTTTTATAGGCAGCCGGCTGTCAACATTGTAACAACAACAGCCCAGGGTTTTCTGCCTAAATTAACTTACATGGACCTGAGTGAAAACTATATACACAATACCCCAGGTGGCCAGGGTGAGAACTTCAATACATAACATTTTCTTTCTGGGCTGATGGTGCCAGTAGTCCTACTGATATTAGTCCCCTTCATATGGTACTCAAGTGATGAAGGTCTCATGCAGTCAAGAAACAGTGTGGGCTGCACAGCTTCCCCCGGCCCCAATCCTAACATCCATGCATTAGAATGGGTGTCTACAGCAGCGAAGATCTATGTGTAGATCCCAGGTTCCAGGGAAGACTGTATGTGTAGAGCAGCGACTGAATCAAAATGTTTAGCACTCAGCAAACCACATATTGAGTGCTCCTTTGAGATTCTCTCTCATGTGTTCCTGTTCTCACAACAACCTTATAAGGCAGGTCAGTATTATTACCCCTCTCTTAAGAGATGAGATGGGAGTTGATGCTGTGAGACAGCAGCTTGCCTACAGCAATTAGTTCATTTATAACAGAGGGAGATTTGATCTAAGCACCAGGACGAACTTTCTGGTGGTAAGAGCTGTTTGACAGTGGAATGGGCTCTCCTTCATTGGAGATTTTTAAGAAGAGGTTGGGTGGCCACCTGTCATGGATGCTTTGGGTGAGATTCCTGCATTGCAGGGGGTTGTTATTATTATTATTTATTAAACTTGCATACCGTCCTATACTGCAGGTCTCAAGGCCGTTCACATGATAAAATCACAATATAAAAACACAAAATATATGATCAAAATAAAAACAAAAACAACCCACTAACACACACCCCTAATGGATTTTAAAAAGGCATTGGATGTCAATCAGCCAAAGGCCTGGTTAAAGAGAAACACTTTTGCCTGGTGCACAGAGGGGGTTGACCTAGATGACCCTCAGAGTCCCTTCCAACAATTCTATGATCCTGTGATATGACCAGGGGACTTCCTGATTCACAGGTTGTTCTGCCATCCATTCTGCTACACGCCTGTCCTCCTCCTCCCCTTTCACCTGTATTGACATTTACGAGGAGTATAAGGGGGAAATCCCTGGTATGGTGAAGTCTTATATGAAAGCACTTGAGGATGACCTTTGGCTGAGTACATTTAGAAAAGAAAAGAAAGGACAAGACAAGACTTCAAAGTTTTTCAAAATCTACTTTCAGATGAAATTGGCAGTTGGTTCATTCCAACAGATTGCCAAAGACATCAGGAAACACAGCCAGATGAGGCAGCAGGAGAATCCCAGGACTCTTTCTTTGTTGTCTTTATTTCTGGGAAGGAAAGCCAGTGCTTCAGATGCTGAACCAAACTGCAAAACTCCAGAAGAGTCCAGATGTGTTGGAAACACCAACACTATGGCACCTTAGAGACTAAGGGCCAGTTTATAAATAACATCCACACAGAAAAAGCTCTTGCAGATGTTGGCTGCCCATATGGCCGGCACCAGGTCTAAAATATTCTAACTCTGTGCACCAGTTTGTATATCTGCAGCTATCTGTGGCCCAAGCATGAATCTAGAAGCCTTTCATATGTTGGATAGCCTTTCAGACATGATGCCAGTAGAAGTCAGAGCCGGCTCAGGTGAGTGTGTGTTTGTGGTCTCCTTGTGTCCATTGTTATATTGAACTGGAGCATTCAGGTGATATTAGAGTTGTCACTGCTTGCCATACACAGCTTGTCACCCCACCCCACCCCCCATCTATTATAATAATAATTTATTATTTATACCCCACCCATCTGGCTGGGTTTCCCCAGCCACTCTGGACGGCTTCCAACAAGGGTTAAAAATACATTAAAACATCAGTCATAAAAAAATTCCCTAAACAGGGTTGCCTTCAGATGTCTTCTAAACGTCAGATAGTTGTTTATTTCTTTGACATCTGATGGGAGGGCATTCCACAGGGCGGGTGCCACTGCCAAGAAGGCCCTGTAACTTGGCTCTCTGATACATTTTGGTCCAACTGCCTTTGCCTTCGCTGTGACACTTACTATAATACCTGAGAAAATCCAAAATTACCTCCCAGATGTGTAACCACCAGCATTGCCATATACATGTGTATATTTTAATGTGACAGTTGCAAGCACTCATTGGATAACGTCCATGCTAGTAACATGCTCGCCTACTATCTGCACATAGAGTACATTTTGATGTTATTGTAAGTGAAGTCAGGGCTGCAGTTTTAGCAATTTTGTTGTACTATTTTACCTTGACTGCCTTTTGGGGTTGTCTTTTACAAGAATTGTGGGTTATAAAATTCTCACAAATAATTTAAAAATAATTCATGATGAGAAATGAATAATAGCAACAGTGATATCCGAGAGGACTGCGTGAAACCTAAGTTCAATACACATAGAAAGTCCTGGCCAAATCAGGGTCTTTCCTCCAGTCCTCACCAAGTTGAGTGGGAATAATAGGGATCTACCTCTCAAGGATAAGGGACGCGGGTGGCGCTGTGGATTAAACCACAGAGCCTAGGACTTGCCTATCAGAAGGTCTGCGGTTCGAATCCCCGCAACGGGGTGAGCTCCTGTTGCTCGGTCCCTGCTCCTGCCAACCTAGCAGTTTGAAAGCACGTCAAAGTGCAAGTAGATAAATAGGTACTGCTCCAGCGGGAAGGTAAACGGCATTTCCGTGCGCTGCTCTGGATCAGCAGAAGTGGCTTAGTCATGCTGGCCACATGACCCGGAAGCTGTACGCCGGCTCCCTTGGCCACTAAAGCGAGATGAGTGCTGCAACCCCAGAGTTGGTCACGACTAGACCTAATGGTCAGGGGTCCCTTTACCTTTACCTCTCAAGGTATTCTGGTGCCAAACCCAGTAAGATGCTACAGTGCTGTGTGAAAAGTAAAACTGTGGCAGGTTGTTTTTTGTTTTACATAGCAGTAGTACTAGTAAGTAGTATGAAATTCTGCAGAAACAAACATTTCCAAGGCGCTCTTCAAAGCAGTGCTATTTTCTTTTACAGCAGAGCTTTCCAAACGTTTCGCATTAGTGACACACTTTTTAGACATGCATCATTTCGCGACACAGTAATTCAGTTTTACTAGCAAACTGGAGGTTGAACTAACCTCTTTCCAGCCCAGGGAGGAGCGTAGGGAGCGTTTGCACAACACACCTACACACTGCAGCCGACACACTAACGTGTCGCAACATACAGTTTGGAGAGCTCTGTTGTACAGGAAAGGTTGCACACTGTCTTCAACACTTCTGAAACCGGATAGATTGCCAACTGCTTCAACATCCACAAATAAACAGTCTCTCTCACATGGCTGCCTATGTACTTTGGGTCATTATGCTGCCAGCAGAATACAAGAAAACTGCCTTGGTGCAGGCAGATCTGGGCTTGTCCTCTCCATTACAAAGTGAAAGAAGCATCTGTTGTGTGTGCTGCTTTCTGAACTCTGGAAAGGCCCCAGCTGACAGAGGCTGACTGATGCATTTTCTCTGATTAAAGGCCAACTGTTTGGAGATCTTTTTCCTGTCTCTTATTAAGACCTAAAATGCACAGACACTTAGGGTAAGGGCGGGATAGCTGCTAAAAGAAAAGAAAAGAAAAGGTTACGACCTTGAAACCACGCAAATCCTCTGCTAATCCAGAAACACATGGTTTTCTATGCCCTGGAGTGCATGTTGTGGTTGGCAGGGGGGGGGGGGAGTATATTTTGCCTAATCTAAACAGATCTCTGGTGTGTGTCCTGCAACTGGGGGAAAACCCACCTTTTTATTTGTTTGTCAGCATCATAGACACATTAAAAACTATTGCAGTTAGATAGAAAGAGAGAGATATAGAGAAGATGTTGCAGAAAAATGCAAAGATCTCACTTAAGCTTTCTCATATGTTGAAAGATTTACACTTGATGCATTTAGTGAAAGAAATTCCACAGCACTGCATACTTCCAGCATTCAAAACAATGTCAAACTTCTAAGGAGTCTTGGATCCAGAATCATATTTAAAATTCGACAGCTATTTCAAATGATGGATTTTGCCGCAATAAAAGCTAGGCCTTTACTTCTCTGTTGCATGTAAACAGCAATTTATTATTTTTATCTATTTGTTGGAAAACAGCCATTTTTCTAGAGACAGGCAGTGGGAACAGTACTCATCTGCAGCTTCTGAACAGCAAATGGTGAAATGGGAGGTCTCATGCTCTCGTACTGACTGGGGAATGGTGACAGGGGCAGCATTATACAGGCGCACAGCTCCTCACTGACCAACAGCACCCCCTATGGATTAAGCCTACACCTCAGCTAGGCCTGATGTCAACAACAACAACAGTGAATAAAACTCCAGAAGCCCTCTGAAGACAAAAACCTCACTGAGCATGTGCAACTCAAAGTATTATTCCTGTCCATTCTTAAAAGTCCATAACCCAAAATTATGCATGCAATGGTCACTAATCTGCCTAGATGTTCTCCCGGGAAGCAGTCTCACCGAGTGCAAATCATGGTTTTCCAATGCTCAAACAGCTAACAGAATTCCACGGGGAGAGTGCCATTACTGAGAAGGCCCTGTTCCTTGGAACCACTCTTCTGGTTTCTGAAAACTGATATGCTTAGATCAGGGACTGTGCCCATGAACAAAGTGTGGGGGGAAGCAGTGGCGAAGCTGCGCTGCATGCTCCACTACCGGGGCCGGAGAACAGGTAGGGTGTGGCTGGCGCCCCCGGGGGACATGATGTGCCCCCCGGGGTGTGGCACGTCACCAGCGAGGGCGTGGCACGCCGCCCACAGGGGCTTGGCACGTGTTCTGGGGGCGTGATGCGCCACCTATGGGAGCATGGTCCCAGCACACAGGGGTGCGCAGCGTGTGTCCGGGGGGCCTGCCGCAATGCCACCCTATCGGAATAGTGGTGCCAGGGCGGTCCGCTTCCTCCACACTCCCGTTCCTCCACTAGTGGGGGTAAGGTTCCTTAAGATATCCCGGTCCAAGACCGCTGAGAGCCAAGAACAATAAAAAACAGTGCTTTGAATTGCATGTAGAAAATCACTGGGTGGCAGTGAAACTCTCATGGCATAGATGTAAAGCACATTCTGCGGCCATTAACTGGAATGTTGCCTTTGGAACCAAACATGGTATCTGCCTGATCAACAAAGGCAATGCCACATAAAGAGTTTGTCCATGAAATCTGACGTTTTCTGAAGTGGGAGTAAAGGTGAGGTGAGGTGATTGTGTGTGTGTGTGTGTGTGTGTGTGTGCGCGTGTGTGTGTGCATGTGTGTGTGGTAGATGTTTTGTATTTTTTTTAATGGTACAATGTATCTATGTTCAATAATTGTAAGTCGCTTGGAGACCATAACAAGCAACTAACAAATATAATAATAATAATAATAATAATAATAATAATAATAATAATAATAATAATAAAGCATAGGGACAAGTGTGGCGTGGTTGTTCAATGAGGCCTTTAAAAATATGACAAACTATGGGCAGTAAAAGAACACTATCAGACCATGCATAACGGGGGCTGGCCCTTCCTCTCTCACCCATGTTTATGTTTATGCGTAAGTGGGATGGCTATATTGAATGGTGATTTTTATATGCTTAGAGGCAGTATAGGCCTTCGAGTATAGGGCGGTATAGAAATTAAATAAACAAATAAATAAATAATATTTTATCAGTGCAACGTCCAGACACAGCACTGCAAAATAGTTGCAAGCAACTAAGCTCTGATCTTCTCCAGATTCTTAAGCAGGTCAGAGCCTATTTTCAGGGATTTGATCTACAAACTTTGCAAATCTAACACGAGGCCTTCCATGCCTCGCTTTAAAACAAGACAAAATCAGGTTGTTCCTCTCCGCCACCGCACAACACCATCTGGTTGGTTCACAACCCTTTCTCTAGCATTTTGTCTAGCCAGATTGTTCACACTCCGTTTCTTCCTACTTTCATTTCTTCTTCAACCAGTCTTCAGATTTCTCTCCCTTCTCCATCAGCCCTGCTTGCTTGACTGTTTGGGATTTCATCCGCTTTCGCCACTAATGACTTAACTTGGTCCTAGTGGTTAGGCGGGGGATTTTGGAGAAAAATCCAGGATCTGCTCTGGGTGACTCAGCAGCTCCAACCCAACTGGATGAGTCACTGAACCACAGCCCCTTTATCACTATGTCACTATGGAGCCCTGAATATTGTAAAGTGGACATAAAACAGATACTGCTCACTGAAAGCCTTCCCTATTCGCAAGAGGCGAGGCAAACAGAATGCAGCCTTGACAGTGGATATTTTGGCATGCACTTGTGTTCAGCAGGATCTGTCCTGGCTGCCGAATTTATGGTGTTAGTTTAGGCTTATAATATATACTTGTTTCTATATAGGCCGCCCTGAGCAAGCAGGGTCTTGATCACTTGCAGGTGTGGCTCCCTATGCAGTGACACAAGGCAGGGCCTTCCCTCCTGTGGCACCCTGGCTGTGCAAGGCACTTTTCCTGGAGGCTCGGATGGCCACAACTTTATTAAGTGTTTGACGCCTGGTTAAAACGTCTCAGGCTTTTGGTTGGTTGGTTGGTTGGTTGGTTGTAAATGGTCAAAGGCTTTGTCTGCCCACCTGTTGTTGTTCGTTTACTGCAATTGTGTGTACTGGTTTTTGGAACTGTGTGGTTGGCTTAGCGTGTTATTTTTATTTCATTTTTCATTTTTTTAAAAACCAAATTCATTGACAGCTTCACAGTATAAAGGCACTGAAGTGGTGAGCATGGTAAAAAAAAGAGAGAGGGGGAATAAAGCATAGAAACACTGTTGCTGGAAAGTTCAGTGTCATTACTACGTAATGATGGGTGGTTTATAACTAGAGTTTATAATAATAAATAAATAAGCACCTCAACCCAATTTCAGGAATTTCCTTCTGCTATTTCACTTAAGGCACTTGGGAGGGTTTTCTTTTTAACGTTATGGGCCAGGTTGCTGTGAAGCATCTCACAGTTCTTTGAGTTAAAATATGCTCTGTCTTTGTCATGCTTCAGAGCAGCCACTGACTGCCAGAAGGTGAAAAAGGATTCCATTAGGAGGTCTTTATTAAGTCTGTCCCAGTCGGCTTCCCATAAGCTCCTCTAGAATGCTGAATGTAAAAGGAGAGTGAATCTGAGAATTCGAACGGAGAGAGCTAGATGCTACTAGATGCTAGTGATAAGAGCTTTAAAAGAGGACTAGACAATTTATGGCTACGAAACCTGATGGATATGTTCTACCTGCACTGTTCGAGACAGTATGTTTCTGAATACAAGTTGCTGGAAACCCCAGGAAGGAGAGAGCACTGTTGGAGTCAGCTCTTGCTTTGTGGGTTTCCCCCAAGCATCTGGTTGGCCACTGTGAGAAAAGGATGCTGAACTCGATAGGCTACTGGCCTGATTCCGCAGGCTCTTCTTATGTTCTTAAAAACTTTATTTTAAAGCCGTGACTGATCCTTCTTATAAGGTATGGTGAGATCCTCCCTAGTCTCAAAGCAACGGTATTTCAGTATATTGTTGAATGGAAGCAAATTCTCAATTATTTACTTTTTAATTAGATGTTTACAGCCATGCTGGGATCCATTAGGACTTTCTGCCTCAGTCATGGGCTGCCTTTTGGCTAAGCTGAGCAGTCATGAATTGTGGGATTGTGGGGACGATCAGCTGCTGGAAGGCCCCGTTGCCAAGCAACAGAGAGGAGGGGGACGAGAGGAATGAGGTAGCACTCACACTTGAATTATTTAATTACTTAATTTTTAATCCACTCCCGCCTTCCTGCCAAATTGGCACAAAAATAAACTTTAATATCCATTTGCCCCATTTCAGAATTCCTCTCACATGGAACGGCAGGGTTCAGACCATGGTCAGGAAGTTTCTCCACTCTCCCCCCGAATAAACAGAAGGCCATTTTAAGAGGGGGGAGGGGACACAGGCAGTCCCTGAGGGGGCAGACAGACTCCCTCTGCCTCAGACAAGTAGCTCCCAACCCACCCCAGTTACTGGAGCCCTCGAGTTACTCGAAAAAGCACTTTTCATGTTTACATTATAGATGAATCATCAGC
The DNA here is from genome assembly GCF_964106915.1 of Podarcis gaigeae. Lineage (NCBI taxonomy): Eukaryota > Metazoa > Chordata > Lepidosauria > Squamata > Lacertidae > Podarcis > Podarcis gaigeae. The sequence goes on from NC_139677.1 coordinate 78,316,834, forward strand.
TGGAAATTAAAACAAGACTACGGTTTCCTAAGTGTGCTTGCTTAGTTAACGCAATCTGAATCAACAGGACTTCATTGAGAGAAATGTATGCTTATGTGGGAAAGTTAATTTGAAAAAATACCGTTATTTCTCTTTCAGAAACTCTAATGCAAGTTTCCCCTCTTGCTGCCCCATTCTTTTTCTTTCTCTTGTGCTACCACTGGTGTTTTGAAAAGGGAGGTATTCCCTGTTGGCAGAAAAAGCTTAGAAAGGGACCAGTTTGAGAGATGTGGGAGTCTGCACAGATAATCATTTAAAAATTGACTGCAGAGAGTTTGCAACTTCCAGGCTGTCACTATTTACAGGAGGGATTCAGTTTTCAGGGATGCCAGCAAATTCAGATTTTCTACTCCTGTGCAACAAACCCATTTCCCCCTCAATTTTTTTTTTAAAAATCAGGGGAAGTGAGGACTATGATATGCACCATAGGAGAATGCACCATAAAGTATGGCGTAACACTTGCTTGATGCAACATCATATCAACTCCCCACAAACAAATCAGAATGAATGCTTAGGTCACCTGGAAGCGACCTGAATCTCAAAACCCCACCCATACCAGTATCAAGACTTCATCTGCACTATACATTTAAAGCAGTATCATACCACTTTAAACAGTCATGGATTCCTGGGAAGCATAGTTTGTAAAGGGTGCTGAGAGTTGGTGGGAGACCCCTACCTCCCTCGCAGAACTGCCATTCCTAGAGTGGTTTAACAATCAATCGTCTTTACAGGGACTCTGGGAATTGTAGTTCTGTGAGGGGAACAAGGGTCTTCTAAGAACGCTCAGCACTCTTGACAAACTACAGTTCCCAGGATTCTTTGAGGGAAGCCATGGCTGTTCAAAGTGGCGCCATGCTGCTTTAAGTGCATAATGCAGTTGGGGGTTATCTTCTCAAACTTAGCACAGGCTTAAAATCCCAACTGCTATTGGCTGGAGGCCTGATCCAAGTTTGTTGCTACCCCTTCCATCACTTTGGCTCAGTTCTCAGGGGTGGCTGTGCTTTAGCTGGGAGTGAAGATGCTCCTAACACGTCTGGCAATTTTGCTTTTGGTAGCTGGGGCAGGGGGGCTCAGCTGAAATTGCTGACACGTCTTAAATTCCCCCCAAGCGCCATTGCTGGCCCAAGCCAAGTGAGTTCAAGGAGCCATTTGGCTGAGTTTGCAGTGTCCACGCGCCAGCAGCCTGCTCCTTGCTCCCTAAGCTGGGATAATTGGACATTGTTTAGTTACTGAATTGACGCTCTGTAGGTCTGCGTGCTCCTGCCGTAGAGCTGAGCTAATTAACATGCAAACCGCTAAAGGAAGGAGCAGGTCAGAGAAGGCCCTATCTCCTCCCTTTCCCAGATAATAAAGAGAGGGATTATACATGTAACCAGAGCTCCTGTTGATGCTGCAAAAGGAATGCCACTATGAAACATGCTCTATTTCTCTGCTTCAGAGGCATCTGACTTGCTAGCCGGAAGCCCGGCTCTCAAAATCCACAGCAATTTCACCAAAGGCCGCACAAACTTTTGCTCGACTTATGATCCAATCATTATATATATTTGTCACCAACTTCTGCAGAGGATCAAGGGTTGGCCTCTCACTTGGTGTGAACTTTGGAAAATGTCAGTAGCAATGCAAGTACCTCTCGCTGCTTTTTTTGACCCTCTCTCAATTTCTGCTGCAAAGAGACCATTTCTCACTGTTTCTGCCTTCCCCCAAAACTCAGCATGCAAAGAATCCTTCATCCAGGTTCAGTCCACAAACAAAAGCATCAAACCCCCTTGGTACAGTTCAGCAGTTCCATGTTGTAGTTCCAGTCTGACTACTAACTTACCTTTTTGCCCTGCTCTTTCCAGGCAGAGGTCCACACTTTTGATGCTCTGGGTCCAAGCGTGGGTTTTTTGCCCCAAGCTTTCCCCCTGAAAGGCAGCTCTTCAAAGCTGAATCAGAGCAAATGGAGACATTCGCTCCGATTCAGCTTTAAAGGGTGAGTTTTTGTGGAGGAAACTTGGGGCAAAAGAAAGGGAGTGCTCCGACATGGAGCTTTAAATCTCAAGCCATGCCTGGGAAGAGTAGAGGAAAGGTAAATTTGGATAAGAGTTGCCTGTGAGCTTGAAATCTTTCACTGCTGGCCTTGTGAAAATTGCCATTTCAAATTTTCTGGCAAAGTGAGACTGCGATGTTAAAGTGCTGAACTACGAGACATCAAGTTCAGTGCTATCAACTGTGAACTGAACCAAGACAAAGTATTTTTACTGTATGTGCTCATTTGCTACCAGTGCCAGAATATCTGTGTTACCGAGAACTGTTCTGTGAAGTATCACTGGGAAAACCTCATAAAAGATTGGGGAGCATAAGGAGAGGGGAGAGGGAAAGGAAGTCCCATTGCACAGGCAGAAGTCTTTGGGATGCCTTCATTGGATATAGCTCTCTGTTAATTACTATCTGTACTTTTCTGGATTGCATTTCCCTCTGACCTCACTATGACTATATATCAATAATTCAGTGTAACCCTTCATGCATCTGATGTAGCTTCATGCATATGATAGCTTATGCCAGAATAAATTGGTTAGTCTTTTAAAGTGCCACAATACTCCCTGTTCTTTTTGCTGCAGCACAACTATCCCTTTGGGGGGGGGGAGGACATAGAGAACCACAAAGCTCATTCTAATTATTTCTGAACCAAGTCATTATGTCTATCTATGCCAGTATTAATTTCATTTTCAAACTTTTCTTGGCAAATCTATGAGCCTTGCAGTTTCATCTCCCTCGAAGCATTTCTCATTCATTTAGTCTCACTGGGCTTGATCTGCTTCCTCACAAAATGGGGCAAGAAACAGCATAAGCATGTTAACTGGCTCCTACAATCAGAACGTGAATTTTGGAAGTGGCCTGGCTACAGAAATTAATAGCTAGCAATACAGTACTTCACATTTATGTAGTGCTTTTCTGAGTGTCAAAAATGTTTTGCGCACAGTACCCCAGCAGGCATCAAACACTGTAAAGGTAGATTGTGATATTATTATCGTCCCCATATTGCAGACGGGGGGGGGGGGTGGAGACTGAGAGAGTGCCTATTTCAGATATTAATATTGCACAGCTTGAAGCAATTGGATGCATAAGAACTGACTCCTCTTGGAATAAAACGTTGTCCAGATCCATTAGTATTGTTCAAAGCTTTACTAACCAGAACTTTTTTAAAAAAACAGGTACAAAACATCAATGATATATCCAAATAATTCCATACAATCATGTGCACGACCAGCACAGGCTCAGCTTCTTATAAAATACTCCAAACAGATCTAAAACCAGTGGTCTGCCTTTCGCCACAGCCTCAATTACAGCCTGGAGAAGTTTTCCCTTTAGGAGAGACCTCATTATCGCATCCTTTGTCTTAGCTGCTTGAGAAACACTCAACAGGCAACTCCCTTCAAGATGGCGATCTGCAATTGAATACCCTCACATGATCTAAGGTGAAACACTCACATGAGTGCTAGCAAAGAGCAACAACAGTTAAGTATCAGCTCAGTTAAAGAGAACTCTTTTTGCTCTTCTTTAGCTTCAGTGGAAATTTCCTGTTAAACCCCAAGTAATATACATACATACAGGCATTCTCCATTTCAGTGTGCAATTAAACAATTATACTTAACAGTGCCATGGCTAAAACCACTCTGTGAGTCCATCTCGGAGGTAAGATTTGAATTACAGGGTTCTTAATTTATAGCTGAATCGATTAGCTGCTTCGTTATAATTCCAGCAATATCATTCCCCATGATGAACACTGGGTTCAGTTGCAACAGATGCCTTGGCTTTTGTCCGTTTTTGCTTGGATAAATAAATACCCATGAAAATGTTGCTTGCTTGCAATGGGCCCAGTGGAGACTGGTCCATTAGGGCACAGGGGGCTCTAAGTCTGCTCTAAGTCACTCCCCACCTCCCTCCCTCCTCCTTCTTACTTACCACCACCTTAGGGGTGGCACTGCCTATCAGGTTCCTCCTCATTAGTCTAAGTCAGGTTTTCCCACACTTGGGTCTCCAGCTGTTTTCAAACTACAGTTCCCACCATCCCTGACCACTGGTCCTGGTAGCTCAGGATGATGGGAGTTGTAGTCCAAAAATCAGCTGGAGATCCAAGTGTGGGAAACTCTGGCCTAAGTGTTGCCCTTGTAGAACTCAGCAGGAAAGAAGATAAGGATAAAATGAACTATGTGGCTCCACCTATCATTGGCTCTGGCTCCATGTCCTGTAGATCTCCCTGTCTTCCACCCTACCAGATCCAATGGGCACCATCTAGCACTGAATGGGCTGGATAACCCTGCATTTCCTTTCAGACTACTGGGATCATCCATAGATTTAGTGAATTTCGCTCCCAAATCTTCAGATACAGATCCACGAAGAATTTTGGAAACTAATTCTTAAGGACTAGTTGCCTGCAGACCTTATTGCCAGCTCCCCTTGCTGTTTTACTTACCACTCTTCCCTTTTCCCATACTGTCATTTTCTTTTCCATTCGTTTTATCTCTTTCCCTTTCTATCAATCTGGATATCACACGACTGATAGCTGTCTTAGAAGGAGGATGAAATGTGCAGCAGAGGGGTGGGTGGGCCGTAAGGAAGAGAAAACATATTAGGACTAATCTCTTTCTTGTTAATTATTTCTGTTTGCCCTTACAAATAATTATAAAGATTTTAAAGCTTACCAGAAGCTTATCAGGAAAAACATTATTGAAAGACATACTTTCGGAGAGTTTGTTTAATTGATTGCAAATGCTTATTAGAGTTTTCCCTCCAGACTACAGCAAAGGGACATTCTCACCTCCGAATGCTCTCATTATGCTAAGGAGAAAGATTCTGAGTCATCAACATCCTATTTCCTGCTTTTCCTTAGAGAACACCCATCCAAGGACCAACCAGCCGTGGCTTGTATAACTAGTGCTGCTCGCTTCATAGCCTCCAGATTACGGCGCTGCCATCTTTGTGTGTGCATGTTGGAGTAGGGTCATTAATCTCCCTTATGCTGATTCTTCTGACAGAGTGAGTGGCAGCCTGCTATTTAAGTGGGACAAAATTTAGACCTAATTAGAATTCGCCACCTTCCTGTCTACAGATTAGATAGCTCCTTCTCCTCCTTTGAAGCTACCTAATTGATAGTGTCAAGGAGGGGGCTGGCTGCCATTTGAGGTTGCTGTTTCCACTGGCTATGCGAAGTGATGAGGCTTTATCCAAAGCAATGCGGCCTGGATGGAAAAGCCCGCTGTTTGGTCCTAGCTTCGAGAGTCCATACTGAAACCTGTCTCTGCTGTCTTGAGTCTCCTCATCCAAATCCCACGCCTCGTATATCTTGCTCTTTCATCTCCAGACAGCACATACATAAACAATAAAACAGTCTCTGGCAGGCACCTGATTCCTCAGAAAATGACAGCAGCAGACATTGACACAGTCAACCCATCACTCTCATTTCTCCAGCTAGATCTGCCCTTGGCACAAGAACCTCACAGAAGATTTGACCTGGTCAGTAATTGTACTGAGATGAAAACAGCAGCCTCAGGAAGGAGAAATTATGTATTAGGGGTGGGTGGGTGTATTCGACAGCATTCAAAAAGATTCCTGTCAGAATTAGCACATCTGGAATTCATGTCTTCTTTTTACATCTGCCCCCATGCTTGAAATGACCTCTCGTCTTCTAATGACCAGGCTGATTTTCTATCCCTCTTTCAATGCCTCATCAAACCATTTTGTCTCTCGCTCTGAGTCACTTTACACTCCAATAAATGTTATCTGGCTTCAGTTTCCAACCTGCAGAAGAGGAAAAAATATTGTGCTCTTGTGATGGCAAAGACATCAAGGTCACCAATCACTGGGTGGGTGCGTGGGAATTATGGACTCCAAGAGCTGAGCTGAAGCTCTGTTCCTTGAGCCACTGCAATTCTTGGAGAAACTTTGGCTTCCAGTGCTTCCAGACAGTTTAGTTTGGAATCAGGGCAACTCGTGGTGTGTTACATCCTCATGATGTCATCATCAAAATGCCAGCCCCTACTTTTTGAACATTTAACCCAGTTATCCTCATACTGCAGAAAGCCTGGTTAAATAGAACTAGCCTGTTATGCATCTGCAATCACAGTTGGTGTGTAAGCTCATAAGCACATCTTTTCTGGTTGGTGGTTTGTCACACGTGGTGATGTTTCAGTGGGCAGGCTCTGACATCTACTTCCATCATCTCCTTACCTAAGCACAGCCCAGCCACTTTGTTTCTGGCAGCCAAATGCCTATTTCTAGCAGTTGCACACTCAGATTTTAATAACCCAGTTAGGTTAGAGCTTTTAATAATCAGTGTTATTTTGAACAGATGTCTTGCACAACACCTCTTTATCACTTGGTCAGGTAAATATCACTCTTAGGCAAAACTTCAGTATTTCTTTTTTTTAAAAAAATGTTTAAACCATGAAAGTACAAGCCTCCATTTTGCCCACTGTGAAACATGATAACTAAGGCCACATTCATACAATGGATCTAAAGCATTATGATTCCTCACTTTAAACAGTCATGGCTTCCCCCAAAGAATTCTGGGAGCTGTGGGTTGTTAAGGGTTCTGAAAGTTGTTAGGAAACCCCTTATTTTCCTCAGAAAACTGCAATTTCCAGATGCCTCTTCAGAGGGATCTCTGAGGACAGTAGCTTCCAAGATTCCTTGGGTGTTTCTCCCAAGTAAGAGGTTCCAATTTTCCTTCAGATTTTCACTAAAGGGGTCTCATTTCAGATCCCCCCAACATACAAAATGACCAGCATGTTTGTTGTGCTAAGGAATGATAACCTGAAAAGACCCCCAATCCTACTATACAACTACAGTGGTACCTGGGTTCTCAAACTTAATCTGTTCTTGGAGTCCATTCAACTCCAGAAACCATTTGAAAACCAAGACGTGGCTTCCAACTTTCTGCAGTAGCTTCCTGCACTCAATTGGAAGCCGCGTCAGACGTTCAGCTTCCGAAAAGCGTTTGCAAACCGGAACTCTTACTTCTGGGTTTGTGGCATTCGGGAGCCGATTTGTTCAACAGCTACGTCGTTCAGGAACCAAGGTACCACTGTACTTTTGTGGCTGAGTGTCAGCATCCTGCCTAGATTTCCCCTCCAGAACAGGGGTTGGACTAGATTACCTTGGGGTCCCTTCTAGGATTCTATCATAGGGGCAGCCCTGCTCCAAAAACACTTCGACTGACGGAGTCATAATTGGGAGAGCAGCGACTTAGCCCAAGGACTAAAAAGTAATTTTTGTCTGGTTGTTGTTGTTGTTTTAACGTGCATGTATTATTTAAAGAGAATAGATAAAACTCCCTGATTCCGACAGATGCCGCTGGCCTGAAACACCATATTGGACAACGGTATCTCCAAAGACGGCTGGAGCTGCTCAGCCTTGAACATGGAAAAGGGCAAGGAGTGAGAGAGGGGAGGAGGGCAGTTGTGTGGTATTGAGGGGGGGGGGCAGCTGAGGATGAATGGAAGTGAACTCTGCTCAGATGCAAAGGCAGAATTCTGAGCCTCGGCAGGCAGCTGAGAATCCAACAGCAGGACAGACATTCCTCCTGCCTGCCTCCCCTCTTGCCTCTGCAGAGCATGGTGTATATAACAAAGCATCTCCAAAGGAGCCTCTGAACTCTCTGTATTAGATGCAGGCATGCCCAGGATCACATTACAGCAGAGAAGAAAACAAATCCAGGACTAATTGGGAGGGGAGGCTGGTGCAGGCAACTCACATTGTTTGCCTGAAATTCGTGTATGTGTGTGTGTTTTGGTGGAAGCCCCAAACAAGTTTGTGAAGCATGACACATTGACCACGGCTCAAGTCTTTGAAGCTGCGCCACATTTAAATAACTGCTGTACCATTTATTTCCCTTAAATTGAGAATAAAAGTGAAATACGAGGATGATGGCCAGCCTCTCCCATCAGGAACACTGGAATTCCCCACTTCACAAATTGCCATTCCTTGTTATTTCATACAGTGGGGTGCCCAAGAAAGGAAAACATCTTTTAATATAGCTGCTAGTGAAAAGGAACATTTCAATTGTTATTAAAAACAGCTAAGGTCAGTAACTTAGATACCATCATCTCTGTGTGTGCTGCTGCAGAGTTAACAGAGTGGGGGGCTACTTGTCCGTTGGATTTGGAACTCAAGAGCCCCTTATTCAAGAATCCATTGCAAAGTTTCAACACATTTGGTGACTTAGGGTGTTTTGGGGTGGGATTCAATCACACGCTAGCAAATTCAGGTTGAGCGATTATAGATAATTAGGATCTTTGATGCAACTAATCCGCTTCCCCCCAAAATAAGGAAAGTGATGGGGAAAGTCACTAGAAAGTGTGCGATAACACTTGCTTTGACAAAATGCCATCTAACCTCTGCACAAACAAATCAGAATGAACACTCATTGGCATAGACAACATCGCCCAATGTCCTTGAAAACAAAAAAGAAGGGCCGCTCAATAAACAGGCCATCTGGAGGTGTCCTAAGAGCAGACTCATGCACTGTTCTGTGTCAGTCTTGCTTGATGCATGCAGTGCACCAAGTTGGGGAAGGCTGTTTACTGTGAAAACTGCTCATTCAGAGCACATGCAAGCAGTAAGTTTGGGCATATAATAATGAAAAAAGCAGCTCTTGGCAGCAAAAGATCATAGCACCCACATAACTTGAATTCCCATGCAGCTTGTTCCATAACCCAGTCAAGTTGGAATACCTAATTTGTTTTCATTAAATTGGCAAATCCATCCATCTTGGCAGAGCTTTCCAACTTAACTGGGCTGTGGAGACCAACTACTAAATATTTATTTACTGAGCCAAGGCATCCATTTAATGGGGGGGGGGATGTTGGCATGATATAATACAAGTTGCTCAGGAACCACAGAATACAGTATCTTCTGAACTGATAAAACACTTGTTTCATGGAATGGGGAGATCCATTGAAGAGTCTCTTGCATCCCTTTCACTTGGGCCTTTAGATGGCTCTCAGACCAAATCTGCAGATGAGAATCTTTGCATTCCACTTCATGCTGGACCCTGTTTAAAGAAAACATCTGCAAAGCAATTCCCCAGTGACAGGCTTAGCAGACTGGAAAATCTGATGCATTTATGCTGAGTTCATTATGGGGAGTTTTAGTCAGTTAAATATGAAAACTAAATGGCTGCCTTTTTTTTAATGAAGTGCAGAACAGTTTTACATTTTCTTTATGCTAATCCTTTCTAACTTTTGCATCAATAGGCTATTAATTACCAAGGAAAATGCAAAATAACAGAGAACGGAGAGGGGGGCAGGGGTTGTGGAAGAAAAAGGAGACAGCGTGTTTGGCACCCAAACTACTACAACAGTAAAGTGCAGTTTCCCTGGAGAAGAAGAAATTACTGTGCTAAAAGTACCAGTGAATATTGTATAGATTTGGTTTTTTAAAACAGGTTTCAGAATAACGGGAATATTCACATCACTGACTGTGTTCCTAACTAAAGCTCATGGCAGATAATATGGGTACTATACCTGAACAGGAAATATGAATACAGTGGTACCTCGGGTTAAGAACTTAATTCATTCTGGAGGTCCGTTCTTAATCTGAAACTGTTCTTAGCTTGAGGTACCACTTTACCTAATGGGGCCTCCTGCTGCCGCACGGTTTCTGTTCTCATCCTGAAGCAAAGTTCTTAACCCAAGGTACTATTTATGGGTTAGTGGAGTCTGTAACCTGAAGCGTCTGTAACCCGAGGTACCACCGTACAAGTAGGAAGCATAGGGCTGCACACACCACCAGGCGTGTCCCTGTCTGCTCAGTCCCCAATCTTACCGTGTTCAATCTGGGAAGCAACACAGGAGTTTCCATTCATGTTCCTGTTGAGCGCAAGTAGAAACCTTTGTTGTGCCAGGGTTCATAGAAACACAGGAAGCTGCTTTATACTGAGTTAAACCATTGGCCCATCTAGCTTAGTATTGTCTACCCTGACTTGCAGCAACTCTCTGGTATTTCAAGGAGGGTTATCTCCCAACCTTACCTGGAGACGAGAAGGACAGAGCCTGGATCTTCTGAATGCAAAGCAACTGCTCTGTCACTGAGCTATGGACCTTCCTGATTGTGCCAGGCTTTTAGTCATGTTCAAGTGAAGAAGAGGAGGTAGCTATTGACATTTGGGTGCCAGGAGCCATTTTGAATCACGGTGGCAGACCAAAACATGACTTTAGTGTGACTCCACCAGTTTTTTAGCAAAGGTTCTGCTGCCTCTTGAGATATTGTCACCGCACTCAGTATGAGGAATGCTGAACTGGGGGTGAGGGTATACATCGCCATGTGGGTTATGAGAGCCATTTTGAATCAATATGGCAGACCCAAACATGACTTTGGTGTGATTTTACCTAATTTCTTGGCTCACAAATGACACACTATACATTTCAAAATCACAATGTGGGGGGGGGGTTGGTTTCTAGAAATGCACAGGCAGTGCTGGGCACTCCACGCTGATAATAATAGTGATAAATAAAAATAAGTTGCATTTGCAGGCTCTCCAGGGTAAAACCATAAATCGCTTTGAAGTCTAGGCTGGAGAATGAAATCAGGCCACAAAGTATTCCATTACTTCTTTGCCTCATGTATCTGCCTTCACTCATCTAAGACGTCTGTACTTTTTACAGCTGAAATATACTACATGCTCCAGAATACACACCCACCCACCCCAACTCAGCATGTATCTGCTGTAAGAAACGGTTGAAAAGATGGGGGTGGAAATGCCTTCCCTTTGAAAAAATGTATCCTTGTAAAATCTGATTTAGAGAATATGCCGCCAAAAACATGTGATTTGTTTAGCAGCCTGGGAAGAGGAGAAGGGGGCCCAGTGCATTAGAACGAGATGCGTGCCTCACGCAAGGACTGCAGAGGGAAAATGTAAAACAGGATATGCAGCAGAGTGAAACGTTTTGTGGTGTTGTTGTTTCTGTTGTTTTAAGTTTGCTAAAGGAAATGCAGAAACAAAGCCGAGAGCTGTGATAGCACCACAAATGTTCAGCTGCAGCGACAATAAGCCACAGCTCCCAGGAAACAAGCAGCAGATTGAGGAAATAATGAAAACATAATCTCAGACGAGAACGGACAGCAAAGGAACAAGAGCAAACATATGGCTTCCGCTCCCCGTGATATCAGTGTTAATACATGGCTCTGATTGACAGGGCTTGTCAGTTTTCCCTTGGAGGTAACCAAATTGCTGAATCTCCAGAGGAGATGTTAGCTAAAGACAAGGGGGGCGGGTGGAGGGAGGGAAAGAGTCTGCTGTTATAGATTCTTGTTCTCTGCCGCTCTGCAAAGACTGAAGAATGGATTTCATGCACCTGTGTAGACTGAGAAAAGCGCTGAAGTCCCCACTCCTCAAAACTGAATGCCTGATATCTCTGAATATCGCCAAGCAGTTCTTCTCATGCACTAATTATAGCAGGCCTGTAAATAGCTGTACATCTCTGATTGCCTTGGGCCAGTCCATCCAGGTGACCAGGCATCCTGCTCTGTGTACATCAGGGGATAACAGGTGTTCTGATGCACTAAGAGGGCAGGCAGATGCACATAATTTTAGCCAGAAGGCTACTGTGGAAACACAGCCACCATATTTCAAGCACACGTACAACCCACAAGGGAAACCCGTGCTTCCAGCTTTCGGCAGAAGCTGGCTTCGCACAGCACTGATTGGCTGTTTCTAGTGTGAGTCATAAAGCCACCTCCCCCTTTTTCAGAGCAAGGCTGTGGACAGTGCTAATTGGCCGACCCTTGTCAGTTACATATGCAACTACCACCCTGTTGCAAGCTTCTCAGCTAAGTAAAGTAGTAGTAGTACAGTAGTAGTAGTGGTGGTGGTGGTGGTGGTGGTAATGTTGAGTAGGAAAGAAAGAAAGATACTGAAAAACTTAAGACAAAGTGGAAAGGCAGGATGAAGAATGAGAAGATCAGATAGAGGATAGTTTGTGTGGGTTTGCAGGTATTGTGTGTTACAGGAGCAGGGATAAGCAAAGGTCAGCTCACACCATAAATCTGCATTGTTTCTGTTTGAAGGTATGCCTAGATGCTGCCTAATTGATGTATTTTTTTATGTGTACAGGTTAATTTTTATGAACTTCAGCCTTGCAGATAATTTTCTTTCCAAATAACTTATCCTCACATTTGCCTTCTGAGTGCTGCCCTCAGTACAAGCAAATCTAGGTGGCTGCTTAGGAGCACATTTTTTAAAAGTGTGTGCCTCTTAATGCAGCAGAAAGTAAAGACCAAATGCTGCAAATAAAACTTGTCACTTATTATAATGCATTACTTAGTTCACATTCAATCACACCTACATAGTCATATAAATATTTGTAGCTTTTGAATATGCATATTGTGCACACATTTTGTCCCCTTCCAGGCAAAAGATATGCAAATGGGGCTAGGAGAGAGAGAGAGAGAGAGAGAGAGAGAGAGAGAGAGAGAGAGAGAGAATATATAATAAAATATTGTGCATGGATGCTGTAGTTGAGATTCCTGCATTGCAGGGAGGTTGGGCCAGATGACCCTCAGGGTTTTTCCAGCTCTACAATTCTATGATTGTATGCTCAGATGAACTCTCTTTATTGGTTTAGCATTGTTCCACAGCACAAATACAGTAACCAGGAATGAACTGCAGGAAGCCCTGGCTCACAGAAAGCCCAGCTTAGAGTGCCAGAATGCCTAAAACTATCCTGAGCCTCCAACTTTAGCAAACACTCAAGCTAGACAATTTCAGTTTATTAAAAGCTCAAACAGCCAAGCCAGGTTTTGTTTTTTTGTTTTTGCCCAGCAAGAAAAAAGCCACATATATGAACTTACAGAGATATTTTGCACGTATGCCAGCATCTACCGCAGTCTACGCCTACAGACCGTACTTATTTCAGTATACACCACTATTTGCAGCCTGCTACGTTCTATAAATAAGGACTCATTTGCCTGGACATTTTGCTCATCACATAGCGTTCCTTCTAACAGAGAAGCGGGTGGCACCATGGTGACCAGCGAAGTGGCAAAACTGGCCTTGCAAGCATGGGGGAGGAGGGTGTTCTGCATATCTGATGGAAACCCAAATATGCAAGAAAATATTAGTTTAAATATTAAATAAAAGAGAAGCCAAAGAAACACCAAGCTACTAGAGCAATCATTTGATGTTTTGGTTAGAGTGTCGGACTAGGACCTGGGAGACCCATGCTCAAATCCCCACTCAGCCATGATGCTCACTGGGTGGACTTGGGCCTATCACTCCTAGAATCAGAGAACTGCAAAGCTGGAAGGGACTATGAGCGTCATCTAGCCTCAACTCCAGCAATCAGGATTTGTTTGCCCAACGTGGAGCTCAAACTCACGACTCTAAGATTAAGAGTCTCATGACCTTTAGGTCCCCTCTAACTCTACAATGCTATGATTCTATGCTCTACTGACTGAGCTACAGTGAGGGGGGAAAGTATTTGATCCGCTGCTAAATTTGCCTGTTTGCCCTCTGACGAAGAAATGGCCAGTCCATAATTTTAATAGTAGGTTTATTGTAGTAGCTATACATCAGCCTTGAAATCTTACTGACTTGGAGAGGAGCTGCAAAGAGGAGTGGGACAAAATACCTTCTGAGATGTGTGCAAACCTGGTGGCCACCTACAATAAACTTCTGACCTCTGTAATTGCCAACAAGGGTTTTGCCACCAAGTACTAAGTCATCGAAGACAGGAGTGCCTGGCGTGTTCTGGTCAATGGGATCACGAAGAGTCGGACACGACTAAACGACTAAACAACAGCAACAACACTAAGTCATCTTTTGCAAAGGGGTCAAATACTTATTTCACTCATTATAATGCACATCAATCTCTGACTTTTGTCTTCTGGGTTTCTGAGGGTTTTCTTGTTGTTATTCTGTCTCTCACAGCTACAATAAACCTACCATTAAAATTATGGACGGGTCATTTCTTCATCAGAGGGCAAACGGGCAAATTTAGCAGCAGGTCAAATACTCCCCTCCCCCCTGTATGGGAATGAGTGGAGCTGAGATTTGGATCAGGTTATGCACAAATGTAGGTGTGCACCCTCTGCCTTCAATTTCCCCTGAACTCTCACCCATTCTAGCCCCATGTCATGGCCCCTCCGGTCTAGGCCTGGCTGGACGTTGTGCTGCAGGAGAAGTGCCCCTAGCCTGAAACACCACCACTGTGTGCTACATATGAAGTTTTAGGGCTGATTGTGCCGCATGCTGCATAGCCTGTGTGGAGCCTGGTGCTGTAGCACTATAATGCAAAAACTGAACACTCAGCCCCTATACTGCCCACAGTATGAATTGGGGAGCAGGAGAGGTAATCAGCATGGAATCATACAGGTCATAGACATAGCTGGCAGGTTCCTCAAAGGTCACCTGGACAAACCTGCTTCCAGTGCAGGAAATCTGCTATTACTGCATCCCTGCTAGGTGATCATTCAGCCCTCGTCTCATACTGCCATAGGACGTTTGCTTCTGAATTTCAGTTGCTACAGGAGGGAGAGAGTCCTGTTGCACTTGGGTCCTGCTTGCAAGCTTCCCACAGGCATCTGGTTGGTCACTATGAGAATAGGGTGCTGGAATAGCCGGGACACTGATCTGATCTGCCAGGGCTTATCTGACGTTGTTCTGCTTAAAGGACTCTAACAAAGGAGAAGTAGTGACCTTCTGAAGCTGTCTCTTCTGCCATTGAGCAGCTCATACCATCACAAAGGTCTTTCTGACGTTTTGTCAGAATTCTCTTTCTTGTCATTTGAACCCATTGGTTCAGGTTTTCCTCTGAAGCAGCAAAAAAAACCCCAAAAAAACCCAATTTCATTTATGTGACAGCCCTTCAAATCTCTGGAGATGGTTATCCCATCACCTCTGAATTGCCTCTTCTCCTCATAGGACTCAGCTGCCTCAGCTGTTCCTCACAGGACTTGGTCTCCAGGTTTTGGGATGTTATCAATATGCACAGATCAAATTCAGCTTTAAGTCAGTGACAGACTAAGAGAGAAACAGTAGCAGGGGTCTGCTGCTTGGCCAACCTTGCTTCTCTAAAGCTTTACATACCTGGCTCCAGACAGGAAGTTAATGGAAGCTCTGTGTGTAAGAGAGGGGCGGAAAAATGTTTGAAGACATGTGGCTTTATTTTGGTGTGTTTCTTTCCTCTTCAGTCGCCTGGTATGATCGCCTGATTAAAACATTATCGCTACGTGTGTTGTAACTGTGCTGAGTGCACTTTGGGCTACCTACTAAATTTAAGTCTATCTGTCCTTATTTGTGTAACAAGCCAATACAATGATGTACACAAGGAAAAATTTCAAAATTCACTCACTCCCTCGTACACATATGTATCCAGAGAAGAACATATCACACTGTCAAAAAGTCTATTAAAATACAGGCATGCGCATGCAGTTAGGGGAGGGGGGAGCCACGATAGAGACAACCCAAATTCACATCTGGACAGCAGGTTTGGAGTTTGGCTCAAAGAGAGCTTCTCCTCAAATAAAAATGCAGACTCCACAGAAAGTATCAGTGTTTGGCAGAACAAAGAACAAAAGTACAAACTATGCAGCAAATAGCATGAAGACCCAGTTTCCTTCTCACGTGTGCCCGATGCCCAGATTTCAAAATCTCTCCTAGGGAACGTTTGTGGAGGAATAGATGGAGACCTGGATATTTTCCTACATTTCTCTGACACTAAGTGTTATGCTCCTCATATGTAAAACAAAAACCAAGGGCAGCTTTAACATTTTCATCATGTTATGAGTCACACAGGGGACTGTTGGTGCTGAGCTTTAAAGCCCTAAACGGCCTCAGCCCAGTATACCTGAAGGAGCATCTCCACTCTCATCATTCAGCCTGGACACTGAGGTCCAGCAGCGAGAACCTTCTGGTGGTTCCCTTTGCAAGTGAGCTTACAAGGAACCAGGCAGAGGGGGCCTTCGCAGTGGTGGCACCCACCCTGTGAAATGCCCTGCCATCAGTTGTCAAGGAGATAAACAACTACATGATTTTGAGAAGACATCTGAAGGCAGATGTTTTTAAGTTTGATGTTTATAATTTGTTGGAAGCTGCCCAGAGTGGCTGGGACAACCCAGTTAGATGGATGGCATATAAATAATTTGTGGTGGTACATAGGAATTTGTTCTATATTGAGTCAGGCCAATTATCCATCCAACTCAATACTGTCTACACCGCCATCATCCCTGACCATTGGCCATCTTGATGGGAGTTGCAGTCCCAAGCATTTGGAGAGCACCAGATTGGGGAAGGGTGATCTACAGCTCTCCAGGATGTCAGACAGAGGTGTTTCCCAGCTGTGCCTGCAGATGCCAGGAATAGAACCTGGAAGCTTTTGTATGCAGAATAGATGCTTTACCACTGAGCTATGGCCCATTCCCTAATGTTAAAGGATTTGTAGCACTGGGGAAGAAAAAGCTTGGTGCGCCCCCTCCCCAATACATGTGGCAGCTGAACAATGCCCCTAATTTATACTTTATAATTATGCCAACAGAACCTTAGCATTCTTTCTTCTATATGTGAGTGAGAGAGTTTGTTCTCAGGAATAGAGAATTATTCTTCATGGTCTTGTCCCTGGTCAGTATGGGGGCCACAATGGCCAAAACAGTTCTCCTACAGCAGGCTTAGATGATGCTCAAGACACCTCCTCTGAAACTGTACTGACTACGGCAGCAATACTGGGACAGCATTGAATGAATTAATCCTCAAGCACATTGTAAGTGAACTGAAGGCTTCTGACCATCCAGATAATCCCAGTTTAGGGCCAGACTTCACCAGCCCACTAAGTACTCTAAACAGCTCTGCTGGGTGGCTACTTGAGGATGCAATAGTAGTGGAGAGGCAAACTTTCTCTAGTGCCATCACCACCACACAAGAGGCACAAGTATGTACAGTAAACTCACAATTTACAGGTTTCTGCCAGCTTTACATGCTTGGCAAAAAAATATGGAAACAAATAGAAAGGGGGGGCAGAAAAGGGGTGGACTTTGAGGGGAAAAAAGACATTGGCTGTCCAACCCACTGTACAGGATTTTGGCTTTTCCCAGAACATAACCCCAGCATAGGTTGTGGGCTTACTGTACTCTAACTTATCTTCAGTTGTGTTTGCTGTGAGCTTTCAACCACTTGCATCCCAGGCATTGTTGAATTGGGTTATTTGTCCAAAGTTCTCTAGAAAACCAGGGTGCCCTTTGGGCTCTACACAGGAGAGGATACTTAGGAGTAGGGATGAAGGAGAAATTCAGTTTGCTTCAAATTCTAATGCGAAACTGCCCAATTTGCACTTTCTGAAACAATATGAGAAGCGAAACACAGCGATACTTTGAAATTTGGACTTCTGTGAATTTTGTGATGCATTCTTCCAACCAAATAATGTGTGCCAAAATGTGTATATGAAGAGGAAAGTGTGCCTTAAAAATGTATATATGGTGAAAATAACATAGAAAATACATACATTAGACTCATTTTGTTCACAAAAATATGTATTTAATATAATTTTGCACTAAAATGCTGACTAATTTTAATAAGGTTTTTTTTAAAAAAAAATGCAAACTGAACTTAAGACTAGAAAAATAAGAAATCTGAAACTGTCAAGATTTGTCCAGCCTACTCAGGAATGATCCTGTTGAAGCCAAGGTTGTTGGCAGGAGTAATATTCATGTCAACTGGAAAATTCTCAAGAGAAATAGTTTCTTATAGTATTTTTTAAAAATAAAAATAAAAACTTTAATTGTATGATTTTTCAAAACATATAAACAATTCTCTGTCCAGTGAAATAAAGTTACAATGCAGATTCCAGTACCTTATAAAAGGAGTTCATTTATCTAACAAAAAAGCTGATGTGATAAATGCCATTTGCCGTTTTATAAGACAGTGTAACCTCATTGCCTTGCCTTCAGTTTGTGATCCATCAAAGACCCTGGATCCTTTTTGGCAGTGCTAAAATCTGGCTGGTATCCCATTTTCTATTTGCGGCTGTGAATGCCTCTTCCTTCTCTTCCTTGATGTTTCATTAAACTGTTTCAGGCTGAGCTCAATTTACATTCAGTGTTGGGTTTCAAAACTATACAATGGGAATCTATTAACGTCAGCCAGAAAGAAGACCCCCTGTGTCTAATGAAGTTTACTCTCAAGTAAATGCACACAGAACTGCAGCTGCAGGCTATGCAAAATGAGATTTACTTCTGACCCAGCGTGAATAGGATGGGACTGTGTGTCTGTTTGCTCAGTCATCATCCAACCACCAAATTCTAAAAGCCTGACTTAGCATAAATGCCCAGAGAGTTAAGTAAGTGTTCCCTTTGCTTGAGGAAGAAATTGTGGGCTTGGCTCTGAGCGGACAAGGCAGCCCAAGAAAAAAATGTGCTGTTTCCAGAGTAAGCTGCAGAACAAGGAATTCCAGTTTACATTGCTGATGTCAGGGATTAATAACATTTTGTTTTTGTTTGGTTTTTTAAAAAAGGAACTAACAAAGTTTCCATCTCCGGTTGCAAAAGAAAGCTTGAGAAAGTATCTGCTACCACAAGGGATGCAAAGAAGCTGAGAAATTTCCTTTTTTCATTTAAAGGAGAGAGCAATGGAGAAGAGGTGCCAAGGTGTTTTAATCATCATAAAACTTTAAGTTGCTGTAAGAAATCCCTAAAATAGTGAGGGGAAACGCCTCTGGGAGTTCACGTGGTTTCAAAGAAAATGAGAGGGTGGATACACTTGTGGCATAACCAGTATGCCTCCCTTTGACCCTTCTGCTGTTGTGTGTATGGGGGTGTATTTTAACATTCCTCCATGGGCAAGACACATGGCTACTAGCACAGCTGCTGTCTTGCACATACCGGTAATTTGCACCAGAAGTGCAAAAAAGAAAAGGCTGTTTTGTTATGAGTTGTGTGCACAATCCTTTTCACACTGTACAACACCCCAAACTACACTTCGAAGCCAAGCTTGCTAGCAGCAAGTACTTAAAAGGTAAAGGGACCCCTGACTCTGGTCGACTCTGGGGTTGCGGCGCTCATCTCGCTTTACTGGCCGAGGGAGCCGGCGTACAGCTTCCGGGTCATGTGGCCAGCATGACTAAGCCGCTTCCGGCAAACCAGAGCAGCTCACGGAAACACCATTTACCTTCCCGTCGGAGCGGTACCTATTTATCTACTTGCACTTTGACGTGCTTTCAAACTGCTAAGTTGGCAGGAGCAGGGACTGAGCAACAGGAGCTCACCCCGCCGCAGGGATTCGAACCACCAGCTTAAAAGCCACTTCCTACAAGGAAGGAAAAAGGAGGGGAAAGAAAGCTCATCATGACCTCTTCTCAAGGCACTCTAGATTTCCCAACCTCTAGCTCTTCCACTTTTGAAACCCTCTTTCACATTCATTGGTTTCTCTTCTTCCTTTTGTAACTCATACATTTTGTAATGTATGAACAGCCAAGTGAGTGGCTGCTTTCTCTGTTGGTACACACTGCTAGCAGCCAATATGTGGCAGGGCAGAGCTTCATGTAGTAAGAACATGTTTTACAGCAGAGATGTTGAACCATCAGCCCATGTGCCCATTCTGGCTCACCTAGACTTTTCTGCTTGTCTATCAGATCCTCACCCATTTTACCAGGTTAGGGTGTAGAGGCATCAGCAGTGGCAGCACCTTAAACATAAAACATTCAGGCTCCTGAACCAATGTGCCAGCTGCAGCAAGGAGCATAGCACCATTGTTCCCTGGCCACTTGAACATTGCAGACTGGAACACTCTTTCCTGTTTCCTGAGCATTCCAATGTTTTCCACATCCTGGGAATGACTAGGCGGTTGCTTGGAGAAGGAGAAGGAGAAGGAGAAGGAGAAGGAGAGACTTTCCTTGGTTATTCTTAAGGGTGCATCATGGTGCAGGGCTGGGTGAAGAGACATTTAATGCTCTGTACCCAGCCCAGCAAGGGACGCAGGTGGTGCTGTGGGTTAAACCACAGAGCCTAGGACTTGCCGATCAGAAGGTCGGTGGTTCGAATCCCCGCAACAAGGTGAGCTCCCATTGCTCAGTCCCTGCTCCTGCCAACTTAGCAGTTCAAAAGCATGTCAAAGTGCAAGTAGATAAATAGGTACCACTCCAGCAGGAAGGTAAACGGCGTTTCCATGTGCTGCTCTGGTTGACCAGAAGTGGCTTAGTCATGCTGGCCACATGACTCGGAAGCTGTACGCCGGCTCCCTCGGCCAATAAAGCGAGATGAGCGCCACAACCCCAGAGTCGGCCACAACTGGACTTAATGGTTACCCAGCCCAGCACTGTGATGGCAGAGAAAATAATGCCCTCTCTACTCTTCAGGACCATTATCTGAAGAGCAGAGAGGGTGGAATTTTGCTTCCCATCTCAATGCTGGGCTTGGCAACAATGAGGAAGAAATTGCCCCTTTCCCTGCTCCTCTGCTGATCTGCACAGATCACATGAGAAATCTCTGTGCACCCCCACGGATGCACACAAAAGAGAAAAAAGAAAGGTAGAAAACAAAGAAAAGTGAAACGTGGTGATTGTCAGGATGCAATCCAGGAGGAGCAAACTATTTTGCTATGGGAGCCTCAAATTCCAGGTGAGCAAGTCATGATAGTGGCCATGCCACTATCAGATGACTGTGTGCTATTCATTTGTTCTGAAAGCCTCCGCAAGCCTGCTCGTCGTGCTTCTCCTTCACCTGCCAATCATCAGAGCAGGAACTGTCGGCCGCAAACAGTTTCACCATGCCAAAGCCCATCAGCCTCTGCAGTAGGGGCAAAAGCAACATTTGTGCTCTTCAGTGGCAGAGCAGGCATGAAGTTAGATTGACATCTCAGCCAAAAGTAAGCGGTTCTAGCAACCCAGTCTCTCCCCCCTCCCTTGCTGCTTTACATAAGCCAAGGGTGATTGCTAAGAGATGACCTAGAAGGAAGAAAGCTGTATAGAACTGCCAAACCACTTCCTGTGACTCCATCTAGACATTTGTTTTAGTTGGGATCTCTCTCCCAGCCACCAAACTACTAAGTGCCCTTCCCTAAGTCATAATGAGAGCTGGAAGTATCAGTGCACAACTCAATCAAGGGGAGAAACTGGTTTGAGTGGAAGACGCAGGACAGGTAAAAGAAAGTACCTCTTCAGTTTGAAACTCACTTTCCCAAGAAGTAAGGGGATGACTTTCCATAGAAAAAATAACTACCAAACATTTAGAAGACAGCCCTGTTTAGGGAAGCTTTTGATGTTTAATAGGTTATTGTATTTTAGTGTTTTGTTGGAAGCCGCCCAGAGTATTATTATTATTATTATTATTATTATTATTATTATTATTATTATTATTTTGTTGTTGTTGTTGTTGTTGTTAGATTCCAGCTTCCACCAGGCTCAGCCAGCAGAGTTAATAGTCAGGGGTGGTGCCAGTTCAACAACTGGAAGGTCACAGGTTCCCCACCTCTTCCTCACAGAGCCCCACATCTGAATGCTTTACTCTGAATAAGAAGAGGAAACGCTCTAGCCCAGTGGTTCCCAAATGGTGGTCCAATTGGCACCATTCACATTAACAAAAACTACTGCAGAGATAAAGTAGGGGGTCCATGGCTTGGCTTTTGAGAAGTAGGGGGTTCGCAGCACTTAGCTAATTGGAAACCTCTGCTCTAGCCCCATATCATATGTTCAAGCTCCTTGAAGAAACAAAATCTCAAAGGAATCCTAAAACCGTTTTTTTACAAAAAAAGCAAAAAATAAAATAAAAAGTAGTGGCCAGATCCATCTGTATTGTCCACCCTTTCCACACAGGAGGCAAAGTGAATAACTGTAACAGGTAGAATGCTCCCGCTTTCAAGGTTATTGCTTGGCTCCCAATGGTGGGGAGGGTCTGAACAAACGCTTTCCCCTGATAGATGGTTGCCCATCACAAATGATGCCATTTCAACTCAAGGGCTCCAATTAGGGTAATTTGGAGGCTTCTAAGTCTCATGCTAGTGACATCTGACCCCCGCCTGCCCTCACAGCTACCTAGAGAGCAGATTTGTCTTTAATATTATTCCACCTCCTTGCCTTGCCGCAGAACAAAGGAATAAAAACTCCCATATCTCTTCTGCTTCTTGTTATCGTTAAGATTTAACCTACACCCTATGATCTAACTCACATCCTTCTAATGGCTCCTGTAACAATGGAGTCTTTCATTACTAGATCACACACTGCTGGCCAATGGGACATGCCATTCAGCAAACATGAAAAGGAATTCACTTTTGCCCATTTTTGCTCCTCACAACAGACCACGCTGGTAGACCGAGCCATCTTGCAAAAGAAGCTGATGACAAAGTCTGCAGTCGCTGGAGAATATACAGGATCCCATCACGCCTTTCTTCAAAATAAATAAAAGCTGCCTTCTTGTTCCTGTTTTCCTGGCTACATTGAATCAAGAAGGCAGCACAACTGGAGACCCACAAAGCCATGTATGGTGGCCACAAGGGACCAGTAAATCTTCAGTATTTGCTGCCCTTCTGAGACTGCAAAAACCCAGGGCGGGAGGAGGTGGGCGTCACACAGAAAACAATACATTTATTTATTAAGACACTTTTCTCTCCACGTTTAGCCCCAAGGGCAGCTTACAACCATTAAAGAAATGCATTATAATAATAAGCAAGTAAACAAAACAACAACGGAGAACTAAAAACCATAGCCAGTTAAAAAATACTCACATAGGAAGCTGCCACATCAAAACAGACCTTTGGCCTATCTAGCCTACTGCTATCCACACACAAAGGGTGGCCAATGTTGAGCTCTCCAGATGTAGCTGGACTACTCCTCCCATCATCCCTTGCTGGCTGATGGGACTGGGATGTTGCTGTGTGGGTGTTGCTGTTGTTGCTGTCCAGGGACCACAACTGAAAAGACCCTGACTCTAATGTTGCAGCAAGGCCTCAGAGGAACAGCGCAGTAGGCAGGCAAATCGCGTAAATCCACATTTAACATGGCTGGTGGATAATGCTTGATTTTGTGGATCCCAAGTTGCTGAGGCCTGATTTGGGAAAACTTAGACCTCCCCCTACAGTTCATCCTTCAGGTTCCTCGATGAACGGGCCTGAAGTATTGCTATGGACAGACAAACGAGAAAAACAGCAACCTAAAAGTGGCTGCATTTAGGCAGCAGTTGCAATGTACACAGCGACACAAATGACATGAACATTTGTCAAATGAATTAAGCTTAGCTTGATGGACTGATCTGGGGGGAAAACACATGCTCTGTATAATGTGCCTGTGTAAGAGAGGAAACACGAGAACAACGTCATGTACTCTGACAGCCCACAACACTGAGTAACAGCAAAGTCCCTTAGTTTATTATGAATACACTTCCTTTCTGAGGCATCTGTAATGACTGTCACCCACATTTATTGAATAAACACCCTAATAATGTTGCTCAAGGAGCCGCCTCGCCCGGAAAGTCTGAGTTTTAGGAAACCAAATAAATCTAAACTGGGAACGTCATGTGGATTTAGATGGCAGAGGAGGGGAAAAATCCTGAGCGATTTCTCATCAAATATTAGTTTCCAAGAAGAAGGTGGGAGGAATCCTTCTACCTTCCAAAGACCCGGCAATATGTTTCGCGTCACCCAGCCCACTTTTAAGAAATGTTCTCTGCTTCTCTCTCCTATCTCGTCCGCTTGAAAAGCAGGTTGGCACTGCCACCTCCCACGGTCTGACACATCATATGCTCGTCTGAGAAAAAGGATTGTAGGCAAGGGGTGGGGGTTTCTAGTAAGAAGCACCAGCTGCTGTGCTCCCACTTTGGCGGATCCTTCTCCCACATCCCTGTCTCACAAGTAAGAAAATTTGGGGAGCCTTGCTTGGGCCTAAGAGCCACCATTACATCTTCATTACAACCTTTATTCTGAGAACTGCTGTCTGTCTCCCGTCTCCATTGATTCTGTGGCATCCTGTGGTTGGGGGCAGGGAAAGTCTTGCGAAACATGGAAGGGCCACATCCTAAGGAGCAATCCTGAAGCCTCGTGCTCACGCACCCCACCTCTGAGTAACTGAAAAGTATCCTTTCTCTGTGTGCCTCAAGTTAAGAGACTTGATGGCAGATAGTTAATCTTCCTCTCTCTCCCACAGCAAAACATTTCCCTGAACTAAGCACATTGCTAGTTGGTCACTGACAGAACAAGACACTAAAGTCCTATCCACACCAGATAATCATTCCCTGCTTTATTTCTGTAGACAATTAATCCTCCCATTCAAAAGGCACTGCAACAGACCCATCCCTAGAGAAAGCAAGAATAAGGCCTTGGTTGTTGTTGTTGTTTTAAAAATAAATATTACCATCTTGTCCCGTGCTCTCCAGATAGTCTGTCAGATCACAGCCGAAGACGTTTGTGGCTCCTTTCCTCTTGACTTTCGGCTTTCCTCCCTTGTTCTTCATGAGTTGGTTCCGAAAAGAGCCCCCCTCCTTCTTTCCCCCCCACCCCCCTCACTTTGCACCAGACAAGTGCAAAGCTCCCCCACTCCCTCAGACCCTCGCCGTCGCCCGTGTCCCTCTTCCGGTCAGCCACATCGAAAGTCCAGAAGAACTTCCAGCTGGACGTCTCCACATTAATCCCCACCAGATGTGAAGCTGCTGCTGCTGCTGCGGCTGCTTCTGTTGCAGAAGGGAGAGGTCAGGACAATGCGGAGATCTCCAGCAGGCAGCAGCAGAGAGATCATAGCCCCAAGTTCAGGAGGCTTCTGCAAAGAGGGAGGCGGATGGTGGTGATGAAGCAATGCCTCCAGGGAGACTGGTAGCAACGGGGCAGATGTTAGCTGACGTTCCCTCTTCCTTCACTGTCAGGTCCCAGGAACCTCCAGAACCAATCCAAGCCGGCAATCAAAAGTATGTCAAGATGGGTCCTTCAGGCAGTAGAGATTGCAAAATGATTCTTCCACGAACTTGTAAAAAGACAGAGAGGGAGGGGAAAGAGCAGAATGACAGAGAAAAAGGCACGCCCACTACTTTTTACACCCCTGGGTGTTTTTCTCCACCCCCTGCAGCCACTGGACAATGTTAGCAGAAACAAGGGCTGGGTTCCCTAAGTTAGTGCCCTCACTCTCGCTCTCCCCTTTCCCCTGTTTTTACAAATCCTGGGATTATCCAGCTCAGGAAATGCTGGAAGGAAGTTAGCTGAGGAGGGGGCGGAGGATGGACTTTTTTGGCAGTGAAGAGAGAGAGAGAGAGAGAAGTGTAGGAGTGGGGGGAGAGGCAGAGAGTGAAGGGGGCTGTTCAGAGCAGGGAGAGGCGGGGACGTCCTGCCAACTAAAAGGTAACGGGACAGCCTGAAAGGAAATAATTCCACTCAGTCAGGCTGCAGCAGCTAGGAGCTCTGACGTTTCCTGTTCCACAAATGGTCAGCTCTGAAAAAGGCCTAGGGAGGGGCTAGAGGACTGGGGGGGGGGAGAGAGAGCATAACTGGTTTCAATAAATGCCCAGCTCTACTTATTGGGTTGTTGCTGTTGTTGTTTTGCCACAGCACCACTCTCAACCCAAATGCATCTTACTGTACTTCATACTTGGGACAGAGTGCTCTTCTCTCTCCTGCGTTGTGTGCAAAAGGGGATCGGGCAAACAAAAAGAGTTGTGGCACAAGTAAAGAGAAAGGTAAATGCAGCAAGAAGATTCTCTCTGCCCAGCGCCTCTCCCCAGCCCCCGCCCCCCGCTACACTCCTTCAGATCAGAAACCAGCCATCAATTACCTCACAGCCTATCCCTCCGCAGTATGGATGCAGTGTAAAAAAATATATCATTTAGCAAGAAGCAATCTGCTTCCCACAAAAAAGTATGGATATTACTGCACAGTTTTCATCCTCATTTTTCTAAAGTGTGTTCAGCACCCAAACAATAATATTATATTGTTGCACACCAACATAACCTCCAAGCGGTGCAAGATTCCAGGGGTTCCTGGTGCTTTGTGTTTCCTCTGGGAATGAGGCACAACAGAAACTGTGGTGTCTTTATGATATATGGTTTATTTACACATGAGCCTTCAGTAGAGGGGTTCACAGCATCAACACCCCCAAAAGGTCTTATTTATTCCATAGCTGCAGCCTTGGATTCAAACAGAAACCAAACATTGCTCTGATTCTCTCTTCAGCTTGCTGCTTTTCAGCCAGCTCACATCACTGCTTACTCTCTGCTTTCAGCTCTGGCTTTTTCTGTTGAGGGAGGAGGCCCCACCTACAACGGTACCTTGGTTCTCAAACTTAACCAAGTTCCAGAAGTCCGTTCCAAAACCAAAATGTTCCAAAACCAAAACGTTCCAAAACCAAGGCGCACTTTCCCATAGAAAGTAATGCAAAACAGATTAATTCATTCCAGACTTTTAAAAGCAACCCCTAAAACAGTAATTTAACATGAATTTGACTATCTAATGAGACCATTGATCCATAAGATGAAAGCAATAATCAATGTTCTGTGCTATAAAATAAATAGAACAGTATTGTAGATGATTAAAACATTTTTTTAAAAAACTTACCTGCACTGATGATAGCCATTGTTTAGATGGGGGCTTTTATCTATTTCCGCAGTCACACAATCAGTCAGTCAGTAGCTGAACTGGGTTCCACACAGTCACAAAAACAAATTAACCGAAAAAGCCTCAAAAACAAAAACGCAAAATAAGTAGCAAAAACAAAGTGCCAAACTTAATCCATTCTGGAAGTTCGTTTGACTTCTGAAATGTTCAAAAACCAAGGCGCAGCTTCTGATTGGTGCAGGCGCCCCGGAACAAATAGCTGACAGCTGCATCAGACGTTCGGCTTCCAAAAAACATTCAAAAACCAGAACACTTACTTCCGGGTTTTCGGTGTTTGAGAACCAAGGTGTTTGAGTACCAAGGCACTTTAGAACCAAGGTACCACTGTCTTTGCCATCTCAAGCTGAGCCCCTTAATCGCCAATCACCTCAACACTTGCTGGATCCAGGGATCGGAGACATCTGTCATACAGTTTAACACTCACACCCCCAAACTCATAAAAATGCATTTCTGTATCTTTTTTTTTTACTGAAGAATGCAGAAAAGCATTTCAGTAGGTGGAGCCAAGCATCAGAGCCTTCATTTCATAGCTGTGGGCATGAAGGCAAAGAGTCCTATCTTACAAGCTGCATTGTTTACTACTAGTCCAATTATTTTTCTATCCCATCTTTGTTTATAAATTAAAACCAAGGCTGCTTACAATGTTCAAACTACCAAGATACCAAATGCTTGAAATGTTATCATTAAAACATCCAAACCTTTTTTAAAAAAATTAAAAAGTATAGAAGATACATGAACCATCTTCCTATTCATCTTTGCAATCTCCATGCTCACAGACAGGTATGACTCTACAGACACATTTTCTTTTCCTGTTAATCATTCCTCAGAAGTCAGAGATAGGATGGCAGTAAGGCACTCTGCAAACTAAACATCTGGAACATAGATTTTTGGGGTTTCCACCGCTGCTACCATCTTCCCTTGGATTTTTTTTAAAAAAATATTTTTTTATTTTTGGCGCAAAACATGTCAGAGTCTGGGTATTTTGAGCTTCTTAAGTCAACCATGTTGGGCAATCACATGAGTCCTCGCGGACCTTATGACATACAATGTCATCACTGATGGTTGTTTCACCAAAGATGGTGAAACAGCATTCTAGTGGGAAGTCTCTCGTGTACTGTAACTGATGAGGAACAAACTTCAAAAGGGCCAGACGTCGGATTCAGACAAAAGAGCCCTAAGAAGCAGATATTGCTCTGAGCTTTTCCTTTTTTAAAAAAAGAAATAAATGATAGCAGCTAGACAGAGACTTGCTTTTGTAAGACAGCAAATAAATCTTACTTCCCACCATGGAGAGAGAGAGAGAGAGAGAGAGAGAGAGAGAGAGAGAGAGAGAGAGAGAGAGAGAGAATTGCTGCCTCTTGGCAAACTAAGAAACCACCAACCATACCCATGCAATGTTTTGCTGCAGGGCTTCATTTGTATATACTAATTGTGTTCCCAGTTGTCCAAATGCTGGTCCTTACTTAGTTAAAACAGCATCACCAAAGGACAAGATGGAAGGGGAAATCTAAAGAGGGACACACGGACACCAAAAGTAGCCCAATGGAGACTTTGTACATGCTCAGCAGCCACACGTAATGCTGATTACTTGGAATGAAGTATTTGTGAAAAGGGCAGAGAAGGATGGATGGCATTCTACAGCTGTAACGTTTCACCCCACTTGTTTGTACCTATATTGGGGTCCTTGCTTTGCTACCACATGAAAAAAGACTAATAGCCATCTTAAAATTGCAGGAGACAGGAGTTAGGTTTCATTGACAAAAGGGGGGGAAGTGATGCAGAAAAGGGTAGTTCTTTTAAAGCGTTAAGTTTTCCAAAGTAAAGTGCGACGGTTAATAAGGCTCTATGGAAACGGATTGCTCATGCCTCCAAATTGCTAATTTGATATGGGTGTGTGCATGTAAAATCACTAAGGGCTTGCGGGGTTGGTGGGGGCCTGAAAAGGAATGTGCACCCACAGTGGTAAACACAATAAAGAACAAACAAACTCTTGTTGAATCGCATCACCATAACATTGGAATATAAGGCTATTCCACAAGGCTGGAGCCATCTTAAGCGTTTGGAAATGGCATATATATATAAAGCTGCTTTTCAGCCCAACAAGTGCTTTTACAAACTGGGTAGTATATAGTGCAATCATACACTATGACTGAGAGGCCATAGAATCCAACAGAGGGCAAGAAATATTAGGAACTGAAATATAAAAGCTAAGAGCAAAATGGCACTTTAAACCTAGGGTTGTGGGTGCAACAACAGAATGTCTAGGTATGCTTTTTTATAACAAGAATACAAAGCTGAAAATGAATGAACTGCAGCTAAAATATTATGTTCATTTTTCACATGGTCTAGTCCTTCCCTTGCCCACCCCCCTAATATTCTTAAGAGGGTCTCTTCTGCAGTCTTCAGAAGCTGGAAGTGGGGAAGCAGAAAAAGGTCCTCCTTTCCTTCCACTCTGCAGTTTTATTCTGAAATCTTAGGTGCAGTGCTGCACCCAGAACTCTGAGTCTGCTTGCACTAATGAAATTCCCTGTCGCAAAATGCGCCTAGAACAATGGGAGTTTCGAACACTGAGTGCGAGATACACTGGAGACACTTGCCTTCTATATACCATTTTCTGGTTGCGTGTTTTCCCCCTCCCTTCCTGAGGTGAACAGAGCACACACAGAATGCAGTACTATTCTACAAGCAAAGTGGTGATGTTTTGCCACCTCTAGCCCCAGTGTATAGAACTGGAGTCGAAGATTGCTCTGTAAAACTACACTCATAAAACACTCATTAGGGAGCCATCCCTCTCGAATACAGCAGAACTTACTATTGTGATGTTACTTGCAAGGTTTTGCAATTGTTGGCAATCAGCTGATCATCGGCACTTTGTACCTTTGTCCACAACAGTTTCATTTCATGCCACATAGACAAAGGAAAACAGATCACTTGATATCACAGTGACATCAGGGGCTTGGCCCCACCCACCTGCCAAACCATATCATCAAGAGCTCCGAAAGCTGGTTTTTCAATCTATCAGCATAGTGGTCGAATACCTGACCTGAAAGGTCAAAGGGTTTGATCCAAATCAAGTTAGTCCCACTTGGTACCACTGAAATCAGTGTAAAATTATTCACAACTAATGTATGTCACACTAAAAACAATGGGACCTAAAGTACAATTAACTTGGCAAATGGTGTCTGCCTCTGAATAAAGCAAACAATCACCAATATTGCCTCTGTTTTCAAACCAGCCTAAGGTCCAATTTGTTGATAAGAAAGTATTTTGTTTTGTTTTCAGATGGCACAAAAAACCCCTCAAGCCAGTTAAATAAGCATATCTCAGATGCCCTTCACATTCATAAACAGCTGAGAGTATGCCTATTTTTATCAGAAGGCTAAATTAATTCATGAATATAAAATGCTAAGGGTCTTTCTGTATAGACCATGGAACTATCCATGAACCAGAATTTATTATTGTTATTGTTATTATGTATTTATTTATACCCCACCTTTTTTCCTGACAGAGAGTCAAGGAAGCTTACAGATAAAAATAAGAACAGCTAAAAACATAGGGAAAAACAATTAAACATTGACAGAATTAAAAGTGTATATACATTAAAAATATATTAACAACATACAAATAATTACAATAAAAAGAGCACGGTGCCGGTCACGGTGTATAAATAGTAAAAATATCATTATGGAATGGAACGCCCCTATTTTCATTGGAGAAATGTTGCATACTTTGAATGGATTGAAATGCCTGCTCCTGCAAGGAGAAGTGAGCCTGCTTACACGCGTCACTTAAAAACAACTTCAACTGCCTCTGCTTTCATGCTTTTAAGACACAGTAACATTTTTTCATGAGGGTTATTAAAACTACAGTGGGCCACTGAGGAAGACTAAGGCAGCCGAAACATTAGACATGAGAGTGTGTTATGAAGGAAGTTACTCATATTGATTTGCCTTAGAGAGCTGTCCATGGCTGTGTTTGCTTTCCATGCAGCAATTTGTGTATATTTATTGCGGAGCGGCTTATAGGTAGCTCGTTTGCTTTTTAATTTTTGTTGTTAAAAGAACCTTTTTTAAATGGATTCGTAGGTGCTTGTACAATGTAGAGTTTTGCATTTGCTTAATATTGTTTATCCCTATTTGTTCCCTGTAGTTTGAGGCCCTGATACACACAGGCCGGGTTCGCATACAACACTAAGCCGAACGATGGCTGAGCATGAGCAATCAATGCTTGGAATCATGGAGAAGAGATCACAGGTGAATCTGAATTTGACACTGAATTGCCCGTTTAGACATGAGCATTGGCTGAAATGGCTATGAAAAGCTGCATATAAAAGATGGGTGCGTTTCAGATCTTTCAAAAATTACAAGCTGCATTGAGAATAAAACTGGAAAGTTAAAAATAAAAAAGCTACAATCAGTCTGGTGATTTTCCCCAAAGGACTAATGCAGCTCCCTTACTGAAGCAAAGAGGGAACAATTGGGGTGAAAAGGAATTAACTGTAGTGGGAAGAACAGCCTTTATAAAGCCGTAAGAGGGGTGTTTAGAAACAGTTGTGCGTCTCTAAAATTTTTATTGTTGTGCTGCTTTGGAACATGAAAAGGGTCTGAGGATGCACATTTGGATTAAAATCACTGCACTTGTTATAAATTGTTTCTGGTTTTTAAAAATCCATCGCGGCACGGTATAGATACTTGGACTGTGCAAAGCACACACTGCCCATTTAATTGAAACCCTAAGCATTTGCGTAAAGCTAGAGGCATAGGTGGAATTAATCAACAACACAGAGAAAATACAAGCAATTCCTTAAGTGAGAGACAGTGTGGCATATTAGCTCAAGCAGAGGTAGCCCTTCAGCTGCTGCTGAACTACAATACTGGTGATGCTCCCTGAAGCCGATGGGAGTTGGTGGCCAGCAACATCTGGCTGCCCCTCAGCTAGAGACTTGGGCTTGATTGTGGAAAACACAGGCTTCAGTCCCCTCCCAGTATCTGTCAAGGATGCTCCCCAGCCAAAGGAATGCACACGGCAGACAGTTGCTTAGACTAAGCATTAAGAGGATCTTTAGAATGTTATTTGTAAACCACTGAGAGGGTTTCTGACGGGTAGGTTCACCCCTCAGAGAGTTACAAGTCCCAGCAACCCTTGACAAGCTACAGTAACCAGAATTCTTTGGAACGGAGGAATGTGTTTAGAATGTGCTTTAAATGTACGGTGTGTACACAGTATGGTCCCTTCACTGGTGTGGGGTTGGACTAGAAGATGGCCGTCTATGTCATATCCTCCACCATGAGCCTAACCTTGAACTGCGATGTGGCCAGTTCAAGAAGACTCCATAGTGTAACCCTTATAGCAGAAAACTGCTTTGTTCTAAACTGCTTTGTTGCTACTGGGAATGGCAATATTTCACCTGTTGTTGACTTTCACTTGGATTTTATGCTGTAAGCCCACAACTTACGTGCATTTAACTTGTGCGCATTCAGCTTTAAGTGCCTGGCAAAATAACGGGGGAAAATAATAACTAATATGGGGGCAAGCTGCCTTGCCGTGGCGAAGGGGCTTGAAGAACTCAGAGAAGCTATGAACTATGCCGAGCAGGGCATCCAAGATGAACAGGTCATAGTGGAGAGTTTTGACCAAACGTGATCCACCTGGAGGAGGAACCGGCAAGCCACTCCAGTATCCCTGCCAAGAAAACTCCATGGACAAAGACAACAGGCATATAAAAGATATGACGCTGGAAGATGAGCCCCTCAGGTCGGAAGGCGTCCAACATGCTACTGGGGAAGAGCGGAGGGCAAGTACAAGTAGATCCAGAGCTGATGAAGCAGCTGGGCCAAAGCCGAAAGGACGCTCAGTTGCGGATATGCCTGGAAGCGAAAGGAAAGTCCAATGCTGTAAAGAAAAATATTGCATAGGAACCTGGAATGTAAGAACCATGAACCTGGGTAAGTTGGAGGTGGTCAAAAATGAGATGGCAAGAATAAATATTGACATCCTGGGCATCAGTGAACTAAAATGGATGGGAATGGGTGAATTCAGTTCGGATGACCATCTTATCTACTACTGTGGGCAAGAAACCCGTAAAAGAAATGGAGTGGCCCTCATAGTCAACAAAAGAGTGGCGAAAGCTGTACTGGGATGCAATCTCAAAAATGATAGAATGATCTCGATACGAATCCAAGGCAGACCTTTTAACATCACAGTAATCCAAGTTTATGCACCAACTACTTGTGCTGAAGAAACTGAAATTGACCAATTCTATGAAGACTTATAAGACCTTATAGAAGTGACACCAAAGAAGGATGTTCTTCTCATTATAGGGGATTGGAATGCTAAAGTAGGGAGTCAAGAGATAAAAGGAACAACTGGCAAGTTTGGCCTTGGAGATCAAAACGAAGCAGGGCAAAGGCTAATAGAGTTCTGTCAAGAGAACAAGCTGGTCATCACAAACACGCTTTTCCAACAACACAAGAGACGACTCTACACATGGACATCACCAGATGGGCAGCATCGAAATCAGATTGATTATATTCTCTGCAGCCAAAGATGGAGAAGCTCTATACAGTCAGCAAAAACAAGACCTGGAGCTGACTGTGGCTCAGATCATCAGCTTCTTATAGCAAAATTCAAGCTTAAACTGAAGAAAGTAGGAAAAACCACTGGGCCGGTAAGATACAATCTAAGTCAAATCCCTTATGAATACACAGTGGAAGTGAGGAACAGGTTTAAGGATTTAGATTTGGTGGACAGAATGCCTGAAGAACTATGGATGGAGGCTCGTAACATTATACAGGAGGCAGCAACGAAAACCATCCCAATGAAAAGGAAATGCAAGAAAGCAAAGTGGCTGTCCAATGAGGCCTTACAAATAGCGGGGGAGAGAAGGCAAGCAAAATGCGAGGGAGATGGTGAAAGATACAGGAAATTGAATGCAGATTTCCAAAGAATAGCAAGGAGAGACAAGAAGACCTTCTTAAACGAGCAATGCAAAGAAATAGAGGAAAGCAATAGAATGGGAAGAACCAGAGATCTGTTCAAGAAAATTGGAGATATGAAAGGAACATTTCGTACAAAGATTTCCATAATAAAGGACAAAAGTGGAAAGGACCTAACAGAAGCAGAAGACATCAAGAAGAGGTGGCAAGAATACACAGAGGAATTATACCAGAAAGAAATGGATGTCTCGTATACCCCAGGTAGTGTGGTTGCTGACCTTGAGCCAGACATCCTGGAAAGTGAAGTCAAATGGGCCTTAGAAAGCACTGCAAATAACAAGGCCAGTGGAAGTGATGGTATTCCAGCTGAACTATTTAAAATTTTAAAAGATGATGCTGTTAAGGTGCTACACTCAATATGCCAGCAAGTTTGGAAAACTCAGCAGTGGCCAGAAGATTGGAGAAGATCAGTCTACATCCCAATCCCAAAGAAGGGCAGTGCCAAAGAATGCTCCAACTACCGCACAATTGCACTCATTTCACACGCTAGCAAGGTTATGCTTAAAATTCTACAAGGAAGGCTCAAGCAGTATGTGGACCGAGAACTCCCAGAAGTGCAAGCTGGATTTAGAAGAGGCAGAGGAACCAGAGACCAAATTGCAAACATGCGCTGGATTATGGAGAAAGCTAGAGAGTTCCAGAAAGACATCTACTTCTGCTTCATTGACTATGCAAAAGCCTTTGACTGTGTCGACCACGGCAAACTATGGCAAGTTCTTAAAGAAATGGGAGTGGCAGATCACCTCATCTGTCTCCTGAGAAATCTCTATGTGGGACAAGAAGCTACAGTTAGAACTGGATATGGAACAACTGATTGGTTCAAAATTGGGAAAGGAGTACGACAAGGCTGTATTTTGTCTCCCTGCTTATTTAACTTATATGCAGAATTCATCATGCGAAAGGCTGGGCTGGATGAATCCCTAGCCGGAATTAAGATTGCCGGAAGAAATATCAACAACCTCAGATATGCAGATGACACAACCTTGATGGCAGAAAGTGAGGAGGAATTAAAGAACCTTTTAATGAGGGTGAAAGAGGAGAGCGCAAAATATGGTCTGAAGCTCAACATCAAAAAAACGAAGATCATGGCCACTGGTCCCATCACCTCCTGGCAAATAGAAGGGGAAGAAATGGAGGTAGTGAGAGATTTTACTTTCTTGGGCTCAATGATCACTGCAGATGGTGACAGCAGCCACGAAATTAAAAGACGCCTGCTTCTTGGGAGAAGGGCAATGACAGGCCTAGGCAGCATCTTGAGAAGTAGAGACATCACCTTGCCAACAAAGGTTCGTATAGTTAAAGCTATGGTTTTCCCAGTAGTGATGTATGGAAGTGAGAGCTGGACCATAAAGAAGGCTGATTGGTGAAGAATTGATGCTTTTGAATTATGGTGCTGGAGGAGACTCTTGAGAGTCCCATGGACTGCAAGAAGATCAAACCTCTCCATACTGAAGGAAATTAACCCTGAGTGCTCACTGGAAGGACAGATCGTGAAGCTGAGGCTCCAGTACTTTGGCCACCTCATGAGAAGAGAAAACTCCCTGGAGAAGACCCTGATGTTGGGAAAGATGGAGGGCACAAGGAGAAGGGAACGGCAGAGGACGAGATGGTTGGATAGTGTTTTCGAGGTTACCAGCATGAGTTTGACCAAACTGCGGGAGGCAGTGGAGGACAGAGGTGCCTGGCGTTCTCTGGTCCATGGGGTCACGAAGAGTCGGACACGACTAAACAACTAAACAACAACAACAACAAATCCTGTAAAAAAGACGTTGACAAGCCCACCCGCCATGGAACCCAATGTGTTTTGGCTATGCAATTTTGGCTTTAGGTGAGGTCCATTTGTAAGTTGCGGAGTTACTGAAGATAAGTCATTCTTTGTCTTTTGTGCGCAACAAATATTCCCCCAAACCCAAAAATTCCTTTAGTTTGTAGGAAGTACAGTTGCCTGGGTGTAGGAGGCGTTTTAGAACCCACAGACAATGCCGATTTTAATTTACTCACATGTGTCATCCTGTGTTAGAAGCTGTAATGTGTTTCGGGAGTTGACAGGAAACTGAATAAGGTGTGTAGGGGTGTGTGAGTGTGTATAGGCGGAAAAGAAAGTTGGGGGCGAAGTTGAAAGGGGGAGGTCATATGGAAGGGTCTAACAATGAACTGTGTGTGTGACAGGAAAACAATCCTTGCAGCAGAGCTATATTTAGGGGAGTTCTCTCTTCTTTTTCCTGTAGCCTGGCCCCTCCCACTTCTTTTCCTCAGCCTGGGAGGTAGGTGAAGACTTAACAAGTCATAGATGGATATGAGTAAAGATCAAACGCATCATGCTGTAAAGGAAAAACAACAGGGGAAAGGAGGATGATGCTTCCCCAAAATAGGTTTGGGAGAGTGCCTTCCCTCGGCTCCAGAGGGGAAAGGCAGATGCCAAATTTTGCTCAGTTTTGTTCGAAACAGATCATCAGGCCCGCTTCCCTGTAGATACCTAGGTTGGCAGATTGGCTTATTGGGTCAGAGTGCTGCAATTATTAGGTAGCTTGATGCCAGGTTGTACTCCTACGATAAATCCCATTTCACTCCAAACTGCAGCACTGCAGTCCATAGTCTTGGCTTCTACCTAGCAAGTTACCGATCCAAAGCCTCCAACATTTCTCTGAGGAAAATAAGGATGTCTCATTCCATAATGATAATTTTGCTATTTCTACCCCACACATCTTACTGGGTTGTCCCAGCCACTCTGGGCAGCTTCCAACATATATAAAAAAATTAATAGAACATTAAAATAAACTTCTCTATACAGAATTGCCTTCAGACAGCTCTATAACCTCCAACATTTCTCTAATGAAAATAGGGACATCCTTAGGGAAAGTGGGACATTCCAGGATCAAATCAGAAACTGGGATGGCTTCTCTAAATCAGGGACGTCCCTAGAAAATAGAGACACTTGGAGGGTTTGGAACAGTGAAGAGTAAGCTACACAGAGGTAGCCATCATGGTGCCCTCTGGTTGGGGCTGGACTACAACTCCCAACATCCTTTGCAATTGGCCATGCTGGCTAAGGCTGATGGGAGTTTTACTTTAGAAACATGTGGAGGGCACCATGTTGGCTACCTTGAGACTCCACATAAGATGACTATCTGTTTCTCCTTCCTGGCTGAGGCCCCTCCCTTTCCTATCAAAGCCCATGTGCTCAGTAACAGGAAGGGATATCTCTCTCTGCGTTCAAAGTGCATTCATGTCTTCTCCAGCTGAAAGCATTTTCCTGTTTCCCAGAATGATATCAAGTTTGGGGTGAAACCCTCCAGCTGATTTCTTGCACACAAGCAGAGCTGAAGCACTCCCTTTTTATTCTTTGGGGAATGTCACCACAATAAACTGCTTGGATCATGACAAAACAAAATAAATCCACAAGCAGGGTTAATTGTGCCTCAGTTTGGCCGCCCAATAAGTTTTTGAGAGACCTAGAACAGGTTTGCCACCCCTGGGTGGATCATTTCACTCTTCTTCCTGCTTTGCTCATCATACAGAATATTAGCCCTTCCCCCTACATCACAACAGGGCTGTAGTTCAGTGGTAGAGAACATACTTTGCATACCATGAAACCCCAAGGTTCAATCCCAGTGTAACACATCCCTATTCCAGCTAAACTGGCCTAAGCCTGAGCCTTTAAAACAGAGCTTGATTTGCACTATCCTTTCAGCCAGTGCAACTTCTGCTGAGTTGCTAGATCATGTGACTGAGCTGAGCAGATTTTGGAATGAGTAAGTCCCACTCTTGCCATGCCCCCTTTTTGGGGACTGAATGGAGGACTTACACCAGTGTCTTTATGGCTGAGATGGCATTTCCACAAAAGAGTGGGGGGGGGGGAAATAGTTGGGCAGATCCACACCACACCTTTAAAGAATACTCAATGCACATATAAATCACATGGCATGCCCCCAAAGAATCCTGGGAAGTGCAGTTTGTTAAGAATACTGGAGGTTGCAGATCTGTGAGTGGGAAACAACAGTTCCCAGGATTCTTCGGGGGTAAGGCATGTGCTTTCAATGTGCACTGGGCAGTACTTTAAATGTGTGGTGTGGATCTACCCTCTACATCATGTGTTGCTCTTGTGTTGCTTCACGGTCAACCTCTACAAGATAGCTGGGCTGGGTTTGCATCTGTTTTGGACTCTGCTTGAGCTTCCTTTTAGAAAAAAGCAGTGGGGTTTTATCTGTGAAGGAAGCTGCAGCCGAGAAGCTTGGCTCCCTGATGCTGCCTCTCTATTTTTAGTCCCTCGTATGTGCCCACCCAATGCTGTTCCCCTTGTTTGTTTCCTACCAAACAATGAGACCTGAAAGAATTGCTTGGAAAACAGCCAGCCTTGATGGCGGAGCTGTCAGCTGCCAAACCTCGGACAGCTTTCTGCAACCCCCAAGGTAGTATGAAATAGGATTGAAATGTTAAGTATGCTCTTCTGTTCCACTTGGAACAGTTTTTGGACCATAATGGCTTTGTCTGTTTTTATAACTGTACGCTGTGCTGTTGTAACCCATCTTGGGACTTCATGGGGGTAAGACCACTGACAGAACTTCCACAGCGCTTCATGTCCCCTCAAACACACGTGTTTTTCTGTGGAAGATGCTCACTCAGGCCATTTGAAACTCTCATCTTGGAAATACTGCTGAAGAAGAATCGGTACAGAAACAGCGGGCAGTCGTTAGGAATTCCCTCCACACACAAAAAATAATAATAATTGAGAGTCTTCCCCTTCTTTTAATCTGTTCTAGAATACCACATTTAGGAGCACGAAAGAAGTCTGCAAGTCTGACTCTCTTCTTCAGTACACCCAAGAATCATGTCTATGTCTGTGGCAGACCTCAAGTTCAGTGCTGTTATGAATAGCTGCTTTTCAATGCCCAGCTAAGCACTGTGGAGACACTGCACACTTTTTTCTGTGCCAGAGTGTCTCCTCACCTACTCCTGATTCAATGCTTCCAGTGTCTGAACTATTCTTGTTTTAATATACATTTTTATTAGTTTTTACATATATTTTCCAAACAGAACATATCATCTCATCTCATCTTACACAACATTCTGGCTATTTTAGCCTGAGACTTCCATCAACCACGTCTAATGATTTTCAAACCTCATCTCTTAATCTTACATTTATTATCCTATTACTTTTAATAATCCATAACTTAAAATCCATCCTCATAAATCTTTTCTGCAATATTTCATATAGTTCTCCTTACGAAACTTCTTGTAATCCTACAAGTGTAGTCAGTTGGTTACAATTGTCTTTCAGATAACTCATATATTTACTCCAATCTTTCAAGAATTTCTGGTCCTGCTGGTTTCGAATTCTCCCTGTCATCTTATCCAAATCTGCGTAGTCCATCAATTTCATCTGCCATTCCTCTTTCGTCAGTAGTTCTTCCTGCTTCCATTTCTGTGCTAATAATACTCTTGCTGCAGCCAGTGTCTGAACTTTTCAAACTGTCCTTGAGTCTCCAGAGAAAATGTATAGAGTACAATACTGATGACTTACACAAACACAAAACAACCCTCAATCCCCCCCCCAAAAAAAAAAACCCTGGGAGAAAAGCAAACATCTTAACAAAACACTCATACACCTGAGAAATCAGGTGATAAAAATAAGTCATAATTGGCTCCTGACATCCTAAGGCTGAGGAGGGATGGGGGGACAGGACAAAATAGGTTTTCTATTTTTCCCTAGCTTCAGTTCTGAGTTCTCTTGTTGCTTTTGTGGATATTATTTTAGAGCAAAGTAAAGAAAACGTGATAGAGACAGGAAGCTGCCCCATATCATGCCATATATGAACTGACCAGGACTCTGAGACCAAGAGGAGATTTTATAACCATCTTCAAATACCTCAAGGCTGTCACATGAAAGATGGAGCAAGCTTGTTTTCTCCTGCTGCGGAGGAAAGGGCTTATTTCATACTGATACCTGCAGGGTTTCTATTAACTAACATGGTTAACTTTATATACAGAATGTGATGGATCTGACCCGGCTGAGTTTTGTCCATATCAGACCTCTTCCACTGAGTGCCCGCTTATGTCTGAGTCACTTGCGTATTGCGAAGCCAACTAATTTTATAAAAACCAGCTAAATATATAAATATATATATGGTGTAATATGTATATTAAATGTATAATACATATTAAAAGTCACGCCCCAGGCACTGCTTTATTTCAGCTTCATAAGTAAATAAGTATTCATGCACAGGTATTTTTATACAGTTATATGCATTATTCTATGTATCTATTTATGTGCTGGCTACTTTAGAAAACCTGGAATGGGATATGCGTAAAATATAATAAGAATTATTCAGAGTTGGGAAGTCCTGTGGGTGGCACTGTGATCTAAACCACGGAGCCTAGGGCTTGCCAATCAGAAGGTCGGCGGTTCAAATCCCTGCGATGGGGTGAGCTCCCATTGTTCGGTCCCAGCTCCTGCCAATCTAGCAGTTCGAAAGCACGTCAAAGTGCAAGTAGATAAATAGGTACCGCTCCGGCAGGAAGGTAAAGGGTGTTTGTGTGCGTTGCTCTGGTTCGCCAGAAGCAGCTTAGTCCTGCTGGCCACATGACCCAGAAGCTGTACGCAGTCTCCCTCAGCCAATAAAGTGAGATGAGCGCCGCAACCCCAGAGTCATTCACGACTGAACCTAACGGTCAGGGGTCCCTTTACCTTTACCTTTGCATCTTATATTGTTTTGTTTGCATTTCTTTTGCCCAAGTTTGTCTACCTTCTGCTTATTTGGGCAACACATCAGAAACTTACTTTTCTTGCCTCTGCCCATTAACCATCCTGGCATCCTCCTGCCTCTCCCTTCCCTGATGTGTGAGATTTCTGCAATAATTGCACTAGTGTACACTGAACATGGGGGGTGCAGGTGGCGCTGTGGGTTAAAGCCTCAGCGCCTAGGACTTGCCGATCGAAAGGTCGGCGGTTCGAATCCCTGCGGCGGGGTGCGCTCCCGCTGCTCGGTCCCAGCGCCTGCCAACCTAGCAGTTCGAAAGCACCTCCGGGTGCAAGTAGATAAATAGGGACCGCTTACCAGCGGGAAGGTAAACGGCGTTTCCGTGTGCGGCTCTGGCTCGCCAGATGCAGCTTTGTCACGCTGGCCACGTGACCCGAAAGTGTCTCCGGACAGCGCTGGCCCCCGGCCTCTTGAGTGAGATGGGCGCACCAACCGCAGAGTCTGTCAAGACTGGCCCGTACGGGCAGGGGTACCTTTACCTTTACCTTTTACACTGAACATGACAGGGCCTTCTCAGTAGTAGCTCTTTATTTATGAAATGCCCTCCCTGCTGAGGTGCATCTGACTTTCTCATTATGGATATTCAGGAGGAATTTAAAAACAGTCCTGTTCACCAAGGTATTGGATTGCTGAAATATACTTTGACATTATTGGCTATGAGGATATGTGAACTGTCTTAAAATGTTTTTAGACATCTTTAATATTTTTAAATCTTAATATATATATATATTATTGTATCATGCTGTTGTCAGCCACCCTGTGCTTCTTTGGGAAGGAGAGCAAGATGGAAATTTGATTGATTAATTAATAACAAATAAAGCAGCAAGCAAGATTGCAGTATTAGTTCCATACTTTATCGCTCTCTTTCTGCTTCCCAAAAGTCCAGAAAAAAGTTGAATTAATGTGTTGATTCACCAATATTGGCATCCTTCTGCTACTGATTATTTGGAATGTGTTTGTATATGATTTTCCTTGTGCTTTTTATTTGAAATTACTCACAGGAGCATTTTTTTTCCTGTATGTGTGTGTGTATGTGTGTGTGTGCGTGCGTGCGTGCGTGGGACTGCTGAATGCTGGCCATTTCCTGTTTAAGCTGGCCTCCAGTTAGATTTAACTGGTTGTTTTTTTCTCGATGAATGTACCCTTGTGTGTAACACTATTAGCTGGTTTCTATAAATCCTCTCAGCATTTAGAAATTCTCTCTCTGAGAAAGTTTGCACTGGCACATTTTTGAGCAGTTGAATATCTGCAGATGACGGCAGTTACCAATTCTAAATGGATCGCTGTTGAAGTAATTCAGAGGCACACACACCCTCCCCATGTCTACTATTATATTTATCAATTTAAATATATCACATCTTTTGACTTCCAAAGCCCTCAAGGCAGTTTTGAAACTAATTCATTTAAAGCCTAGTAAAAAGTTAAAACCAATACAAAAAGCAAAAAGAAAGAGAGAGACCTTAAAACACAATACAAAAAACAACAACAACCTAAGGTTGTAAATGATAAAGCCAGATGTTAAAAACAAATAAATGTTAAATAAATATTTATTTAAATACAGTTTGAAATATAAAAAACCGGAACAGTTTTCTTCTGGCCCTCTGGATACCCAAGTCCTGGGGCATTTGGGGTTGTAAAAGTCAAAGCTAACCTACTAACGCAGGACAGCAAGCCTCTTAACATTGATTTTCTTAAAATTCCATTCTGTTTTCCCTTTGTTTATTATATCCTACTCTTCATTCAGTTTTAAAAATAAAATAAAATTGGAGTTAGGAATGAGTTTGTGACAAGTGCAAGGGATTCTTCTCTCCTCCTTGTCTCCTTGAAATCTGATGGGAGGGTGTTCCACAGGGCAGGTGTCACTACCAAGAAGGCCCTCTGCCTGGTTCCCTGTAACTTTACTTCTTGCAGTGAGGGAACTGCCAGAAGACCCTCATCGCTGGATCTCACTGTCCAGGCTGAATGAGGGAGTGGAGATGCTCTTTCAGGTATCCTAATTATTATTAGTAGTAGTATTATTCTCAACAGTGCCTACAGTTTAATAGATGAGACAGGATGAAAAGAGAGATGAGGGACAATGTGTGTAGTGGAATGTAAGAGAAGCAGGTGTTTCCTAAGCAACCATTGAGTAAGTCATATTTTCTTGCAGCTTTGTGGACAGGCATCTGGATCCCCCAATAACCAAGCAAAAGCTGTGCTGTTGTGCTTTTTTTTTTTTCTTCCCCAAAAGGTGCCCTTTGCAGATGCAAAGGCCACTTGCATCAGTTGTAAGCAGCAACTTCCATAGCCCATCCAGTCTCCTTTCAGGTATCCGTTTCATCCTGTATTTTATGCACTGTGATGAGCCTGTGCTGGGCTCATCCACACCACATTTTGTCCACACGATAGCACAATATGACACTTGGTGAGAATGCAGTCTTGCTGCTTACTGCCACTCTCGCCATTTAGTGCTGACAGTGTGAAGGATTTTGTACATAATACAAAAGTGGCAGGACCCTAACCTGAGGAGATTGTTGTAATTGAAGTAGGACAGACAGGACAAAGGTCAAGCAGGGGACAGGGTATGAAAAGAAGTAGCTACTGCTAGAATATGAGCAAGGAAGGTCACAATTGGACGTCTCCCAAGTGCTTCTTTCAGACCTCACTGAGGTCACATTCACGCCAGCCATACATTTAAAGCACCCACCCTAACACTTGAGCAGGCATGAAGAATATGGGGAACTGTAGTTTGTTAAGTGTGCTAGCCTCACAGAGTTCCCAGCACCCGTCACAAACTACAGTTCCCAGTGTTTTCCATATAGAGTGCTTCAAATGTATGGAGGTGACATTAACTTGTTACAAAACTGCAACCATTGGGTTATGAGAGTCATCAGTGTCTTCTTTTACCACCTGCGCATACACAATTTGGCACACCTAAAGCATGTGCACGTATAGGGCTCTTCTGGATGATCTGTTTGTAGATTATTATTATTATTATTATTAATGAGCACGCATCTGGGTTTCTTTTCACTAAGTTTGCATGCAGTTATATGACTTCAAGCAATTGTTATTCCACATAGTCTAGTGCAGGCACATCCAACAGGTAGATCATGATCTACTGGTAGATCACTGGACGTCTGTGGTAGATCACTCTCTCCCCCCAAAGAAGCTCAACAAGTTTGGTTCGCCTTTTTTGCCCTGCACCCCCCAAAAAGGGGGTAGATCACTGCCAGTCTTCCTGTTTTGGGGGTTCTCCAAGTTCTCCCTGTTTTGGGGTTCTCCAAGTTCTCCCTGTTCCATCTTCACTCTCAAACTGCCCTACAACACGTGAATGCCAGCAACATGTGAATGGGGAGAAGGTGTACTTAAGTCACACAGCCTGATGCCAGCTTTTTATTAAATTAATTGCCTGGTGCAATTAATTGATATTGTTTTTAAATTATTTGCCTAGTGCTCAGTCTGCAAAGGAACCCCTATGGGCTCATTACCACTGAATCCTTAATAAGTACTTGTGTTCAGACACTTTTAGTTAGTAAAGACTCAAAGAACAGTAGAGTTGGAAGGGATCCTGAGGATCATCTAGTCAAACCCCTTGTGATGCAGAAATATGCAGCTGTCTCAAATGGGGATCAAACCTGCAACCTTGACGTTATCAGCACCACAGTCTAACCAACTGAGAGCCAGTGTGGTGTAGTGGTTAAGAGCGGTAGTCTCGTAATCTGGGGAACCGGGTTCGCGTCTCCACTCCTCCACATGCAGCTGCTGGGTGACCTTGGGCCAGTCACACGTCTTTGAAGTCTCTCAGCCCCACTCACCTCACAGAGGGTTTGTTGTGGGGGAGGAAGGGAAAGGAGAATGTTAGCCACTTTGAGACTCCTTTGGGTAGTGATAAAGCGGGATATCAAATCCAAACTCTTCTT
Organism: Podarcis gaigeae; assembly: GCF_964106915.1. Classification (NCBI taxonomy): domain Eukaryota; kingdom Metazoa; phylum Chordata; class Lepidosauria; order Squamata; family Lacertidae; genus Podarcis; species Podarcis gaigeae. Next base: position 78,361,073 of record NC_139677.1, read on the forward strand.
CTTCTTCTTCTTCTGAGCTATCTAGGCATTCAATAGTATAATATATAATTATAATATAACAACAATAATACATGCCACAAATCTGTTCCCTGTCATTGTCTATTTTTTGAAGTCTCTCTCTCCAAACTCCACTTAGCTTGGAAATTCTCTCAAAACTTAATTATGAGGTGCAAATCTTTTTAATATGCTCCCAGGATCCGCGTGTTTCCAGTGCTTGCGGGAGCAGCTGACGTTCTGTGTGCTCGTTCTGTCCAACAACTCTGGGCTGCAGACTCTACAATGTCCCCTGCCTCTTATTTTGCTGGAGTGGGGAAGGGAATTTAACTGGAGGCATCAACAGAACTGACTGCAGACAGTAATTGAGGAATGGCTGGCTGGGGTGAGCAGGGGCATCATTAAATTATTATTATTTTTTTGTAGCCTGCACAGAAATGGCACTGGCAGCCATAACTAAAGCCACTTGACCATGTCAAACACTTTCTGCTGGGAGAATATAATGGAATCACCCCTTTCACTGAAAGGGCAACTACAGAAGCAGGAAAATGCCTCCTAAGATGCTCTTTGAGGGAGGCTGGGAAACTGGGGCAGAGGTTGACATCTAGTGGTAACAAGCACTGTAGGGATTGCGCATGGAGCTTGGGAAATTGGCCACAGAAGATGCTGTGAAACAAACCCTGTGCTACAGCTGTAGACAAATATCCTTTCAAAATTCCCCACTTTATTTGTGGACAGAGAAATTGGGGGATCTACGTATTTCACAAGATTTCTTCAAAGAGAGGAGAAATTCTCCTTCCATTTCCATTGCGTTGGGTCCACCAGCAGCAGAGGGAGTAGCACAGCTCATTTCAGGTGGTCCATGGTGTGTCTGTGGATTTGTGGTTGAAAACAGAAGGCTGCATATCAATTGCATTAAATATGCTCTTTGGTTGTATTTCTTCTTCTTCTTTTAGTTCTTACACTGCTGTCTTTTATCATATTGCACTACCGTTTGAATTGCAGAATGCAAACTGCAATACAATGAAATAACATTTGAAAAATAAACAAAAGAAGCAATTAAATACAACTGAAATCATCCACCAACCAGCACAGAACATTTACAAGTGGTCTGTCAGGACCCTCAACAACTTTAAAGCGCGCCATGAAGGGAAAACTCTAGGGACCACTGCTCTGGAGCAAACCTTCTTATGGGGCATTGTGGCAAGGTGGGGGGAAGAACAACAACTACACTACCAAAAAAAAAAGATGAATAATACACTGAGGAAATTCTGCAAAGCAACCTTCTTCTATGAGCAGTGGGGAGGGGAAGAAAATTTCAGAAATCTTCCCAGAAAAAAAAAGAATTATGATAAATTTCAGAGAGTCACCATGAACTGGGCCTACCTGCTTTGAACATGAAACAGTTCAGAAACATGGATGAAACCGGCTGAGGCAGTTGCTTCTCAGAACACAATGTTGTTATGGACAGATCGCCTCAGGACTTGCTGTGAGCTGGGCTGGTTTATTATGCAAGAAGTTTCCCTCTTTTAGTTTCCCTTAAGGCTTTGGGTGGCCTGGAGATCACTGGGAAGCAACCAGTAGTCACAGTTGGTCACAGCAAGAAACACTTCTGGAATGCACCTGTGGGTGGGTGGAGGTTCGTTTTGTCTGGTCTGCCAAACTTGCTAAGAAATTTCTGGAGAAAAGCAATGTGTGAATGCAAAGGTTAGCTCCATACCCTCCAACATTTCTCCAATGAAAATAAGGACGTCCTAAGGAAAAGTGGGACATTCTGGAAAGTAAAACTCCAAGGTGGTTGTCGCCAATGGAGGCAAAGGCCTCAAAAAAACTTAATATGGAGGCCAAATGGCCGAGATATGGAGAAATTTTGGAACAAGAAGGGGACAGATTGAAATTGCGAAGTTTTGAGAAATTAAAAGGGAAAGTGAGAGACTGGCTTCATTACTATCAAATAATGGAAGTTTTTAAAATGGACAGGAAAATTGGCTTCCAGGTGGAAAAATCGAAATTAGAGACTGAACTGTTAGAACCCAGTACTAAGAATTTGGCAAGAATGTATAGCTTGCTGTTGGAATGGAATACACAAGACGAAATGGTTAAATCTGCAATGATTAAGTGGGCACAGGACATTGGTCATAATATTTTGTTTGCTGACTGAGAAAGGTTATGGACCACCGGTATGAAATTCACGGCATGTAATGCCCTGAGAGAGAACATTATGAAAATGATTTATAGGTGGTACATGACCCCAGTCAAGCTTGCAAAAATTTACCATTTGCCCGATAATAAATGCTGGAAATGTAAAGAAACTGAAGGAACATTCTTTCACCTTTGGTGGACGTGCCCAAGGATTAAGGCTTTCTGGGAAATGATCTATAATGAATTGAAAAAGGTACTTAAGTACACTTTCCCTAAGAAACCAGAGGCCTTCCTCCTGGGCATAGTGTTAAAGAAGGATAGAACATTTTTTATGTATGCTACAACAGCAGCAAGAATACTCATCGCAAAGTACTGGAAGACGCAAGACCTACCCACCGTGGAAGAATGGCAGATGAAGGTGATAGACTACATGGGACTGGCGGAGATGACGAGCAGAATCCGAAACCAGGGAAGAGAAACGGCGGAAGAAGATTGGAGAAAATTCAAGGACTATTTAAAGAAATACTGTAAAATCAAGGAACGTTAGAATGACTCTGGATTATAAAATAAGAGGTTAATAGCGGTAAGGGATAATTTAAAGAAAATAAATAATTTTGAAATTAAGGTAAAAGTAAGGGAAGGATTTGCTGATAACTTTATCAGAAATTAGAATACAGAAAGGGAAGGTATGAGGAAGTCGGGAAAGTAAGCCACAAGAAAGTGTAAATTGAATTTATACGTGTTTATTGTTTATATCTTTTATAATGTCTTTTTTCTTTTTTGTTTGTTATCGTGCTTGGTTGATGTGTTAAAAATCTGTGGAAACTTCAATAAAAATTTATTAAAAAAAAAAAAGGAAAAGTGGGACATTCCAGGATCTTCTCTAGGACGGCTTCTCTAAATCAGGGGCGTCCCTGGAAAATAGGGACACTTGGAGGGTCTGTGGTTGTGCTTGCTTTACTCGCCAACTCCATCTACCTCCCAACAACAACCCCTTGCCCTTTACACCTTGCAGAAATCCCCCTCCTCCGGAGCCCACCCAAAAAAACCCTCCCACTCCTCTTAGACCTCACTAAAGCATCACCACTCACATGCCTGCTTACCTGGCTCACGTAGCTGGCCTCTCACTCTCTTGGTCTGTCCGCTTACTTGGGCCACCTGCCCACCTCCCACTAGTCCTCCTACCTGTTTGCTTCCATCTCTGGTTCCCTTCTCTCACACTCCGACAGGGGCGGAGGAAGGGGGGTGCGGTGGGCGCAGGCCGCCCCGGGTGTCACCGCTGAGGGGGATGACAAAATGCCAATCAGCACTCACCGTGGGGCCTGCAGCACACCTGCACTGACTGTCAAAATTGGCTCAGATAATGCAACTTTAGCATCTTGGGCAAAGTTTTCCTATTGACTAGGGAGTTTGCTTTTGGAGTTTTGACAGTGTTTGTCCCTGGCTGAAAATTTGAGGGCTTCCATGCCAGATTTAGATGCTAACTAGTTTGAGACAATGAACTGATTTTTTTTTTGTCATCCATCTGGTGAAGAAATATGTTAGAGGCACAATTGTCACTGGAGAAATTGACCGTTAACAAAACTAAACAATAGCAATACCCTTAGAACCTGTAGCTAGGCTTGTTGTTTAAAACGAATAGGAGACAGGAAAAAAATGTTTTGATATTTTGAAAGGGACTCATAATCTGCAAATATTTGATCAGTTCATTACTTCTAAATGTATTATAATGGACTACTGGTTAAATTTTAAACACAGCTTTTCTAGCATACATGTTTATAATTCATGTGATACATTCATGAATTTGTGATATGTTATTTGGTATTCATGAAGTTCAGGTTATGAACCTTTGTTTAAATAACCTGTGGCTTGCCCAGGCTGCACTCAATACCTTCAAATAATTCAATTTTGTGTGTACGTGTCCATTAAAGACAAAAGGTTCGCTTTGATTTTATTAAAGTGGGAGAATCAAATTAAGTGCAGTCAGAGTCACTGACATTTAGTTAAACAGTCTTGAGTTTGCCAAAGTGAATTAATTGAAGTCAGAGTTCTAAAAGGACATACTTTTGAACTCAAAAATATATTAAAGAAAATGAAGTCTCATGTTTGATTTGCAAATGTTCAAAACACCCTCCCCGCCCCCACCCGCCGATATGCTAGGAGTCCAACTCATGAACTCTGTAACAGGAGCGCACTAGAACTGCCTTTGGTGATTTGCTGATCAGGTAACTTCACCCAAAACAATCACCTTAGAATTGTTCTCCTTCGCCAGCTTTGTAAAAGGCAGCAGCTGGGTGAAAACTAGCTGAACCATATTGTTGCAGACACAATAGGCTATGGAGAGATAAATCAAATTATAGCTTCTGTTGAGAAATTTCTGCTTTGGCCCTGACCTTCTCTCCACTGCTTGATTTCGAAATAAGCTCAGTTAGGATGAAAACAAATGTAATTTTTTTTTACAGAGCAAGGTAGTTTGATAGTGATGCTGGTCGCATTGTACTACAAAAAAACACATACTGTTTATGCCGTACGATAGAAAATGCCGGCTCTGCATTCTTTAACATGGTTCACTATGAATAGGAGAAAATCAAACCAGGGCAAGTACTTATTGGCCAATGTCTGTAACATTATCAACACATCTCAATACAGGAAGTGCCCTGATCTTGTGTTTAAAACTTTTTTTTTTTTTTTGCGCAGCTGCAATTTCAGCGAAAGCTCAAAGTAGTGTGGGGCTTCGTTTGGCAATATGTTATCTTCCCAAGTGTGGACTTTTGCACAGGATTCCCCACATCTCATGTGATCCCAACCAATAGAATGTGTTAAAAAGGTAAAAGTAAAGGACCCCTGGTTGGGTAAGTCCAGGCAAAGGTAACTATGGGGTTGCGGCACTCATCTCGCTTTCAGGCCGAGGGAGCCGGCATTCATCCGCAGACAGCTTTCCGGGTCATGTGGCCAGCATGACTAAACCGCTTCTGGTGCAACAGAACACCGTGACAGAAACCAGAGCGCATGGAAATGCCGTTTACCTTCCTGTCACAGCTGTACCTACTTATCTACTTGCACAGGCGTGCTTTCGAACTGCTAGGTTGGCAGGAACTGGGATAGAGCAACGGGAGCTCACCCTGTCACATGGATTTGAACCTTCCCATCAGCAAGCCCAAGAGGCTCAGTGGTTTAGACCAAGAGAATGTGTGTAGATGACATGAAGCAGGTAAGCCTTGTATATAAAAATGGGCTCTAAACATGTGGTCTGTACTGCAGCTGATACTGTTCCCCAGGCAGCAATAATGAGGTAGCATTTTTGGGGAAACATCACAGAACAGTAGACACCCACAAAAAAGCAAAGCAGCAGCTTGGAGGGAACCCCAGGATCTTCACTGCCAGTGACAGCAATCTTGACTAGAAAACAGAGTGGTGGAAAGCTTTTTGCTTATTTTAGTTGAATCTCCTTGCTTTTTCCTTGAACCTTAAATAAAATTAGATGGCAACCTTGCTATATGTATCTATATAATTTATTTACATGCTGCCTTTCCTCGAAGGAGCTTTAAATCATCCCCCCCCCCTTACCTAGCCTTACAACAATCTTGTAAGGTAGGCTAAACTGAGAGATAATTTACTAGCCCAGGGTCACCCAATGAACTTCAGGGTCAAGTGCGAATTATCCTCAAGTCTCCCAAATCCTAGTGCAACACTCCAACCACTACCACACTGGCACTTTTTTAAAAAAAGAAAATGTGGCTTATAATAAAAGATTGTGGTTTGGTTAGTGTCTTTTCAATGACATGAAAGTAATCCCTCTTAAGCGCAGCAGTAGTAGGATGCAGGGCATGTCTTTTAATACGCAAGGGAATCTTTTCTCTCCATGATATTCCATCTGTAAAATTATCATCAGAGAGTTATTGTGGGAATCAGTAAGATGAGGACTGGGGTGGGTGGGCATTTTATTGCTTCTGGGCCTTTTGACCAAGTGCACATGAGCTTTGCAATGCTAGGATTTGCTGCATAAGAAGATGGGCACTTAAGATGGACTGCCACAGCACACACTATATGATGTGCCAACTCAGGTGTTCAAACATGGGATTAAAAAGTGCCTCGGAGATTTAAAAGAGCAATTCTGAGTGGCCCGCAGGTCCACCAGGATGCTGTACTGGTTTTCTAATACACAATAAGAAAGTGTGGTGAATTATCCTGCCCTCAAAACACAGAATAAATTTGAAAGGCCGGTGCAAAAAGCTTCCAATGTAAAATTGGAAACTCCCTACCCAGGCCATGGGATGAGTCACCCTGCTTTACTCAGTCTCTGTGTGTCAGCGCTGCACATAGTTGTCTGGGGTGAACCAGGACCTGTGAGCCAAGAGCCATGGGACTAGTCAATAGTCAGGACTCCTGGGTCCTGGCACAGTGTACCCATTCCTAACCTGTACTCCATGCTCGTGTTGCTACACAGAGCAGCGACTTTCCCCCCTGGTACCCCTGCTATTGTCCATTTAAAAACAGCCAGCTTTTTCTTCATCCTCTTTCCTTTTGTGAAACGAAAGCTTTTTCTGCCATGGAGCTAAGCACAAAGATTTACTTGTCACATTTATCTGTGTTAGCTACAGCAGCAAGGGCAGTCAAAAGGAGCTTAAGTATCCAGAAGGAGACTCAGTCCGGGGCTTTCCTCCATCTTTGATTATGTGTCTATGGAAGACAATACTGAATCGGACATCTGCTTCAGAATCTGATTTCCTTCTCCTTAGTAGGTTCCCTCTATCAAATTACTGTGCTTTCAAAAGGCTCCATCTTTCTCTAACTGGGTCACTGGAAACCTGCAGCTCTCCTTCATGGTCCTCAGCCCTGTGTTGTGCACTGCTGCTGCCTTTCGCTTCCGCAGGCAAGTTCCTCCTCCTCTCGCCCCTTTCCTTGAGAGGAAAAATCCAACCATCTGCTCAAAGTCAAATGTCAAGCTCAGGGCGGGGGTGAAAATGCAAGCCAAATGACAAAGGAAAGGAAATGCTTGGGCATTTATTGAGTTGCCCCAAGACAGGATTCAGGCTGGTAGTTATTAAACGACGAGGTGAATCTACTCTGCAGCAGCAACTGGGTTTGGGTTATGTTAACGAAGGGACAAATATTTTCAGATACCAGGAAATTGACCGTGAAGAGTTTCCTGTTTTTAAAATACAAGAAATGGAAAATACAATGAAATGGAAATCTTCTTTGGTAATCACTCGTACCTGAGTAAGATTGTCTTCCATAAACATGGTGTGGCGATCACACAGGGTCCCCGGACGTTTAACGGTCTATTGATCCCTGTGCCACCACGGTGCTCGCTTCCCCGCTGCCACCAACCAGTTACTCTCTGGTAAAACACTGAGTCCAAACAGTTGTTAAAAGTGAACCAAAAAACCCAAGTTTATTTTACAAACATTAACAAGTTTATGGTTTCTCCAATAATATTCCTGTCAGTACCTTAACTTTAGTTTCTTTAACGGCCTATACCTTCCTAATACCTTCTGACTGCTTATCTCAACTGTTTGACTGACTCCTCTTAACAAATTCTCTCACTCTCTCACACCAGACTAGCCCAACCCACAGACTTATCTGTCTTTTCTAACTCCAGACTGTCTTCTCAACCACCCTAGCTCTAAATCTCTCCTCAAAAACCCCCACCTCTGTGCTTAAACCTTATACACAGTTAACTCCGCCCCCTGTGTTCCCATTGGTTAGTCATTTTACAATTAGTTAACCCTCTCCCTATGAACCCAGTATGATGTCACACACCTTGGAGGGCCAACAACACACGCGGTTTTAACAGTAAGTCCGTAAGTGACTGTGGAAGCCAATTCTGGATCCACACGTCCTTCTGCAGTGGGGACATTGGTTTCCAGGCAAATCACGGTGTGGATTTGCCAAGCGTGCCTTCCTCTTAGCATGTTTCTCCCTTGCACCCTGAGTTCGAGTGTCTTAAAAGCCCATGACACCTTTGGTAAAGGCTGTTCTCCAAACGGAGCTCTTGCAGGCCAGTGTTTCCCAACACTCTTCAGAAGGGGCAAGCCAGCCAGCCTTGTAGCAGTAGCATAGGCACTGACTATGTGGGGCCCTGGGTGCCTGAGCACCCAAAAATTTTAAAAGAAGGGCCAGGTTCCCCCAAGGTTTCACTCTGTGGACACGCCTTGGGAAATGGAAATGTGCAGAACTGAACTTACAATGGGGAAAATGAGAAACTGGGATAAACCGAAATGCACAGGTTCATCCATCCCAACTCACATGTCCTTTGAAATGAAAGGTGATGGAGACAGCAGCCACGTCCCCCTTTACTGTGTAAGGCTAGACCACAGTGAACTGGGGCAGAGATGGTAAGAAAGGATGGCAGAGAAAGAGGCAGCATGTGTTATAGAGAGGGAGAGGGAGAGAGGAAACCTCCCATGCCATAAGATCTACAGCAGCATTTCACAAACTCTCCCTAACACCACCACTTGAAAATTACTGAGGGTCTTGGTCAACCACTTATAATTGTTTTTGTGTTTGTATTCACTGGGCAACACCTCGGCTGGGAGCTTGTCATCATTTTAATTCATTTCAGTGCTTCTGATATTACAATTTCACATGGTAGTTTTGTACATAAGAAAATGCAAACCCCAAAAAAACATGACGACCCCAAATATAGCTGCTTTATTTAAATGCTTGAAAATAAAGTCCTATTTTCTTCAAGAAAATTCAAAAGACTTAAGATGCTTTTAAAAGTCTTTAAAGATAGGATTCTTTATATGAATCATTTCAAAGCCGATTTTCATAATTTTAATGTGATTGGTAGTTGAGCTTTTTAAATATGTAAAATATAAGACCAAATCTTCGGAGAGAACCCTACGAAGACCGGTTTTAAAATGATTAATTCTTATTAGAAGTTAATGACATGAAGTACAGAAAAGTAGAGTTCAATTTCATCTGCTTGGCAGGGGACTACATCTTTGCTCTTTGGATTTCCTTCTAACTCCCAGAACAAGTAGCGGCCAGTGCTGGTGGAAGTCTACCCAAATCCCAGTGCAAGATGCTGAAATTTCAGGTGTCTCTGCTGTCCTTTCTTAACAACATTAAAGCCATCCATTCATAGTATTTCACTGCTAGTAGAGCAACATGAACACAAGGCACCATATCACCATCAGTCATGTGCTACGCTGTGGTTATAACAGGACAGTTTTTTATATTAGCATAAGCATAAAGTAAGGCTGGGGAGATACTGAAAGACAGGTTGAGGTTTCTTCTTAATTCTTAGTTGTGTTTGGATTTCAGTTGAATACAGGTTTTCACAATACAAGTTTTCACAATGTATTGGAGGGGGTGCCTCCGGGGAAATTTAAATAATAAAAATATGTTTTAAAGGATATGTTCTGGAAGAGATGCTGAAAGATAGATTTGTGTGTGGCGTTATTTGAGGTTATTAAAATTCAAAAGCAATTCCTGGCTGGTGGGTTGACCTGGGATAAAGCTGTAAAGGTGCCAACAGCCATGGAAACAGCAAGCCGAAATTCACAGGTTTTGCATCTTGACAATAAGGACCCTGAAAGCAAGACTATAAACTAAGTGCACAACTCACGACAGAAGCTTAGAGACATGGAAAGATGCTGTTATGGAGGAATGCATTCATCCTCTTGGAGAAGCAGGGATATGTTTGAAACAGAAGGAACTCTTATTTCTTATTAAACTACAAGACTAAGACTGATAAAGAGGGAATTCACCCATGGCAGGCAAAGTGTCTATACTTAACTGTTCTCAGTCTCTGGAGGCTTGTGACCAGGAGATCATGAGCAGGACTAGTAAACAGAAGCATTTGAAAGGGATTCATGGAAGACACAGAACAAGGTGAGCTTTTGTCTTTGGGATTAAGGCTGGTGGTTTGCGTGGACAGGCGGAGTCCCCAGATCCCACGCGGTCCCCCTGTCATGTGGAATAACGACTCAAGACAACGTGCTATGGGATTGAATTGGCCACAAGTTTATTAAATTTCAAATGTGGGTAGACCTTGGCTCAGGCATTGGGCGTTCTCCTTCCCCAGTCCCCAGCCGGGGACCTAGGGAGCATCAGGGTTATTCAGTGGGGGGGGGGGTGGGCCGGCTCTGGAGAACATATGTTCAAGCAGAGATAGCTGCCCCCGTAACGCCGCCGCCGCAGGGGAGAGCAATGACGACCTTTCGGCGTACGGTCAAAGCCTCCCTTCAGAAAACCCCTTTAACGGGGAACCCTGGTATCGCCGCTGCAAAGAGGAAGATGGACAAAAGGATTCCGCCCAAGGCCTGATACCGCCAAAGTTGTGACGTTTTGCTACGGGAAAGGCGAAACCTGCCAATGCAGGGAAATTCCTTTCCGGCCCTTTAACAGCGACCTTAACATAGCAGCGCCCGCATACCCGTGAAGAAAAGTTAACCTGCAAAACCTGTGAGGAAAAATTAACCTGCAAAATAAGACATTAACTGAGGGTGGGTAGGGTGGGAGAAGCTCTGGAGCCAAGTGAGAATTCTCAGGTAAGATCCTCCCTCCTTTGTGTGGGCAGGTAATCCCTCCCCTACCTGGCCTGGTCTCCTTGGCCACGCTTCCCCCAGGTGGGATTGGACAACTGACTGAGGTAGGCGGAGACCTCCAGGTATCCCACCTGAGGGAAGGCAAAGCCAAGCCTATGCTGTTGGAGCTGCTCCAGATCTAGGGGCTGCACGCGTCCACGCAAAGGGCGCCCCCCGTTTTAAGTGGGGAGCGGTCATTGTCAGAGTTGTTAGGAGGGCTGCTGTGTATTTTGCTGTGTGCTCTGCTAGAGCACATGCTCCGAGTGGAAGGGGCTTCTGCTGCCTCATGACACAACTGGGAGACAGGCAAAGAAAGGCTTTTCAAGAAGCTAAGAAGCTAATCCAATTCAAATGAAACTCCAATCCAATTCATATCCACACAAAAAGTATGAAACAGGGGTATTTTTAATACCTGTACTTGGAGATGATGATTTCTTTATTTATTTATTTTTATATTTATTAAATTTATATACTACCTTTAATCTGTAGATCTCAGGGTGGTCCACAAAGATATGGATGGACAAATCTGTAAATGCTGGTTTTTCTCTGTTCACTACAATTTTTGCATCCGTTTGCAATTTTTTATTTAAAAAAAAGTCTTCACAAAAATTCAGTCACATTTTAGTACACATTCCTCCTAATGATGCACACCTTTTTATGTGCAACTGGTCCAATATACACATTTCCCCCAATTTTCCACAAAACAACATATTTTTGTATGCTATATTTCTAATATATGAAATTTTGTGTGCACTTTTCTCAAATATACATTCCTTTAATATATATTTTTTTTACATTTTGTGATTGGAGAACTACATTGCAGAATTTGGAGAAGTATACATTTCAAAGGGCATCTGCACTTTTGGTTAGCATCTTGGTATGTGAAGTGTGAATTAGATAGGTCTGCATTAAAATAAAAAATCGAACCAATGCTGTCCTGCTAAACTGCAAGTCCACCAGACTTTCTTGCAAGTCTAATATATAAGCTCAGTTGGAAAGAAAGCCCACAAATCCCAACAGAGCAGAAGAAGGTTGATAATGATATATCACCAGCGTATAATTTATTATTATTATTATTATTATTATTATTATTATTATTATTATTATTAAAATTTGTATACTGCCCTTCATTCAAAGATCTCAGGGCCTTTCGCAGCATACATATACATGATAAAAACACACCCCAAAAAAACATAATCAAAACAAGAGGAAAAAACAAAACAAACCAATAGCCTTGCTACACCCCACCCCATCCCACAAAAACATCTAAAAGGATATTGGATAATCATATGTGAGGCAGGATAAAGGCTGAAGCATCAACCCCATATTTAACAAATGTGTTACAAAGAAACAGTGCTAAAAGGCATCCTTAGCTGGACTCCTTGAAACAGGAAAACAATCAATACACCCTCCATTAGTCTTTGATCCAACCTGCCATAGATTATGGCAGTAAACAATTCCAGGGATGAACTGAAATCTTAAATCAATCCGCAGATCTTTAAACTTTAGCCAAGCTTCTTTGTAGTTTATAGAATCAAAGGCCCCCTCCCGATCAATAAAGGCACCATGAGCCTTTTTGCCTTTCAAATGATTGAATTAATAATGGTTCAAGGATTACAATACAAACTGGAATTAGTCCAAATCTGCCTGCTCGATCACTGGTAAATTGGTGTAAGTTACCCAGCTTCCCAAATTAATATTTTTTCTTTAAAAAAAACAAACCCCCCAAAACCCTCCTTTCTGTTCTCTCACTGTAGCACTTAGACTAATAAGTCCACCTCTGGAGTTTTTCAATTCCTCCCTCCTGCCTTAACTTTCCCATGATACTATTTAAAAAGTAGTGATTTAATGCTGGACACAAGCCTTGGGGCTCATCCACACTTGTTCTTGATCGTTATTTTGACCGTGTTGTGTTCTGATTAATTCCCCCAAGGTCCGAGGACTGTTTCCATCATTGCATGGCTGTGCCTTGAGAAAATCTTACCTGCTGAATTGGATCTTATAGATGCATGGAAAATCTGAAGAGAGACCGTGCTTAACCAAGCTTCGATTCAGCAGGCAAGATCAGATTTTCGTGAGGCACAGCAAAACATGCTCTCAGACCCAAGAGACCGCTATTCTCTTCAGAGAGCTACAGTTAGCATCAGAGGAAACTGCGACAAACCAGATCAGACCTTTGATCCATCTACAGTGGTACCTCAGTTTCGAATGTCTCAGAAGTCAACTGTTTCAGTTTTCGAACACCCAAAACTCAGAAGTAACTGCTTCAGTTTTCAAACGCTTTTCGGAAGTCGAACAGTCTTCCGGAACAGATTACGTTGGAAAACCGAGGTACCACCGTATTTCAGTATTATTTGCACTCAATGACAGTGGCATTCCAGGTCTGCAGGTGGGAGACATTCCCAGCTCAGTCGCTAGAGCATGAGACTTGTAATCTCAGGGTTGTGAATTTGAGCCTCAGGTTAGGCAAAAGCTTTCTGCATTGCAGGGGGTTGGACTAGATGATCCTCGTGGTCCTTTCCCACTCTACATTTCTGTGATTCCTTGTGCACACAAAACAGATGCTGTACCACTGAAGATATCACCCTTCCCTGAATTTCCAGAGTTCCCTGAGAAGAGAAACTGATTCTTAAACCATTTTGGGAATTGAACCTCTGGGATGGAAATAGGCATGTTCTAGCAACTCTCAGCGCCCTTAGCAAACAGAGTCCAGGATTCTTTGGTGGAACAAGCCATGATTGTTTAAAGTGGTATGATACCGTTTTAAATGTAGAATGCAGATGGGGCCATAATCAAGAGGCAGGAGATTTCATTACCTGAGAGGGTTATAGCAAACGATAGTTCAGCTGACTGAAGTTCAGATTGTTAGATTTATCACTAGAGACAGAGGTGTAATCCATTTTAAATGGATTGATACATGGAATTTGGCAGGTTCCGACCAAACTGAGCTTTATCAAAATCAGAACCTCCTCTTACACAGGTGAGGACTGTCATGGAAAAAGCATGGCTTCTCAGCATTTTCGGCCAAATGTCCTTAGAAGCCCACCCCAATATATCCTCCAAGCATCCCAATTTCCCAGGGACACTCCTGGAATTAATGAAGCCATCCTGGCTTCTGATTTGATCCCAGAATGTCCCTGTTTCCCCTGCAGGTGCCACCAGCACCAAGCTCAAGGAGGAGGAGGAGCAGACACTCGTTTCGAGCAAAGGCGGCAGCAGCAGTGGCAGCTATAAGAGAACATCCTGTGGCCTCTCTGTGGCCCCTCCCTGGCCATCACTGCCAGCCTCCTCCCTTGGGGCAGCTCATATCTGAAGGAGCATCTCCACCCCCATTGTTCTGCCCGGACATTGAGGTCCAGTGCCGAGGGCCTTCTGGCGGTTCCCTCACTGCGAGAAGCCAAGTTACAGGGAACCAGGCAGAGGGCCTTCTTGGTAGTGGCACCCGCCCTGTGGAACGCCCTGCCACCAGATATCAAAGAGAAGAACAACTACCAGACTTTTAGAAGACATCTGAAGGCAGCCCTGTTCAGGGAAGCGTTTAATGTTTGATGCATTGCTGTATTTTAATATTTTGTTGGAAGTCACCCAGAGTGGCTGGGGAAGCCCAGCCAGATGGGCAGGGTATAAATAGTTGTTGTTGTTGTTGTTGTTGTTGTTGTTGTTGTTGTTGTTGTTGTTGTTGTTGTTGTTATAGCAGCTGATGGAGGGCTGGCAAGGAGTGGGTTCTGCTGCTGAGGTCCAGCCCTGCATGACAGAATGGCTCTGATGTGCAGACAGAGAGCAGGGCTGCCCTGGATGGGAGGAATGGGGGAATAGAGATGAGCACAAGGAATCTTGATATTTTTTTAAAAAAAAATGCTTTGTGTGTCCACATCTAATCTTGCCCCTTTCTAAAATTCATTTATTGGTGTGTGTTTTTGCAAATCTACCCAATAATAAAATAAAATCGGGACTGAGGGGTTTTCTCAGGACAGTGGAAAGTGTGTGCTCTGTGCCCCATCAGAGGGTCATTTAAGGGAAAGTGAGAAATGTCCCTATTTTCATCTGAAGGACGTTGGAGGGTATTTACTCCAGTGTAGTGGGTGGCAGTAGCACAGGTGAGGATGTATGGGTGCCAAATGTGCCCTGCTTCTATTGGGAGACACCCATTACTAATTAGCTAAGTGAAAATGTCAAGAGGGTCCTTTTGCGAGTGTTTGTCTCGTGAGCCTTGAGCGCTCTGTCGATAGCTAAAAGTTTCCTGGACTGGGAGGGGAAATGCAAAGAGCTGCTTGCTCCGACAAAGGAAGTGCCTCCTTTCTTGGGGAGAAAGCAAATAATGGACAAACTACGCATGGCTGGAGAGAGCAAAATAATTGCATCTCCTGCCTACACAACCCTGAGACACCATATATTATGCTCGAAATGCATCTCTCTTTTTCAAAAAAAAAAAAAAAAAATCAGCAATACAGTCACGGTATCTGCACGTCCCTGTTGCTTTGCCACACAGCTAAGCTGCAACAATCCTTTTAAATTTCCCACTATGCTTCAGAGGAAAACAATCTTTAGATTGCTGGTCTGAGAGATTCCTTGCAGGAAATGGGTTTCTGAGTTAAAAGGAGATAATTAAAATAGAGAAAATTGCTGAAGTGAGTGCTATACAGACTGTGTGGGCTGCTTTAGGAAGAGAACGGAGTGGTGTTAGTGTCTCTCTGGAAGCAAATGCTTGTTAAACCCCTTGAAATGAGGGTTGTTCCCCCTTTTTTTGCGGGGGGGAGACTGTAAAAAGCTCGGAGCCTGTTTGGGAAGCTGATTAGCGGGTTCACCCAGTGCTGGCCACCAGGGGGCAGACATCCCAAAAGGACTCTCAGCATTATTCCCATGATAATCAGAGTGAATTTTTTTGCTTAGAGAGGAGTATAAAATCCCATCTACGTTATGACACCAGGAAGGAAGGAAGGAAGGAAGGAAGGAAGGAAGGAAGGAAGGAAGGAAGGAAGGAAGGAAGGAAGGAAGGAAGGAAGGAAATGAAATAGTATGGCAATACACACACTCTTCAGTAAGACATTTTGGGTGCCCATCTACAGTGATGGTATGGCTGGAAGGAATTTTCCCCAAGAGATATGACAGCCATTACAAAAGATCGTATATTTCCCATATCATGGAAGCTTTAGCTGAGATTCCCTTGGGGTCCTTTCCAACGCTCTGATTCTAAGATTCTTTGTCAAGAACAAGGGCAAAGGCTGGTGATTTCAGGGTTTTCAATATTCATAACTTTACATGCAACAGTGTCCAGGCTGCGTATGTAACACAGCATCACCCTATTATACTGGTACCCCTGGGCTGGATGGATAAATACTCTGACCTTGATGTGGAAGGATCACAACTCATTGCATATGCTTTGAATGCAAAAGGTTCCAGTTTCAATCCGAAACATCTCTGGGTTTGGGGCTTTCATTTTTTTTAGAAAAAGAATAACAGGTAATATAAACAAAAACCTCTGCCTGCTGCCCAGTCATTCTGGGCAAGATGGACAAGTTTCCTGACCTGGTATAAAAGCACATTCCTGCGTTGCTGTGACAAACCAACCACATCTAACCCTTCTACTTCTCAGGCAGAGTTTAAAGTCTACTTAGGACAGTAGGTGCATATGATTGGATGTGATGTCCCTCACTAAGGAGCTGAAGGCACAGCAGAGCTCACCCCCACACTTCCCCATGGGGCCTTGGCCTCCCAGTGATGTAGGAAGTAGAAGCATGCGGGGAAGAGAAGTGCTGTTATGCAACAGCATCCATCCCACCCCACAGCCTCCCTCGTGCCCCTTGACCTCTCTGTCCATACACATACACACACACACACACACACACACACACACACACACTGCCTACCCGTGATCTTCATTTTGGTATAAAGGAATCTTTGTTTCTTCTTCTTCTCCAGGAAAAGAATCATTTCTGTAGGGAGATACCATGGTCCAGGAGCTCAGTCTTCACAGTGGGTTCTAGATTCACAGAGGCAAAGAAGGGATCCACCAGGAGCTATCCTCTGATTGGACGGCATTGTGGTACTCTGATGCTGAAAATTAAGGGCCCTGTATATTTCTGTGTTGCTGCTGTTGACTTTTTCCGCAAGAAAAAATAACACCCGTTGCCATCTTTTTCTGACATTTGTAGCACTAAAAGTAGCTGAAGATCCCCAAACTGCTGAAAGGTCCTTCCAGGGTAGAAGCATTGTAATGTCCCGATATGGTTTTTAAAATGACTCATTTTCTCTCCACAGGAACCTTATAATTCTTCCTAATGAAGCTAGTGGCTGCTCTAGTTCTGATTCTCCCTGCTCAGCTTGAAAGCGATGTTAGCATCCCTTTGATCTACACCCAAGGGCCGATGGGAATAATGAAGGCTGTGATCAAAAAGACCAAAATGAGGAAGGAGGGAATTTCAGCACTAAATGAACTCTTTCTCTCTGCGTGTGTGTCTGCGTTCTGGGCCTGCACCCAGGTTAACATACTCTCAGGTAATTTCCTGGACATATAATACGTCTCTTTCTGCGATGGCAGGATAATATAGCTCCAACCCTCAAGTGCTTCATTACCTGAGACACAGTAGCCACATCCATGCCATACCTTTAAACATTATTATACCACTTTAAGAATCCTGGAATCCTGGAAAGTGTAGTTACATCAAGGTCAGTATATTTAGCTGCCCCAAACAGTAGCAGCACTCAGTCCACAAGGTGTGCTCCATAATCCCCTGCAATGCCTGCTTTTGCTTTGTCGGCACTCTAAAAACAATGACCTGTGGTTACCACCCAGTTCCCTACCTCCACGGTCAGACACAGTGTTGCAGACACTCCAAGTATCCCTGTTTCCCAGGGACAATCCTGGATTTACAGAAGTTGTCCCGGTTTTTAATTTGATCCCGAAATGTCCCGCTTTTCCTTAGGATGTCCTGATTTTCATCAGAAAAATGTTGGAGGATATGGAGGTATGCAACCCCCAAGCCAAGGAGATAAGTTACCATACAACCTTTAGAAGACATCTGAAGGCAGCCCTGTGCAGGGGGGATTTTTTATGTTTAATGTTTTCTTATGTTTATATATGGTATAATAATAATAATAATAATAATAATAATAATAATAATAATACATTTATTTATACCCCGCCCTCCCCGGCCAGAGCTGGGCTCAGGGCAGTTAACATCAGTAAAATTACAGTAAAAACATAATAGGGAAAAAAACCCAATTTAAAATACAAGTTAAAATGCAATTTAAAATGCAGCCTCATTTTTAAAGTAGCCAATAAATCAAAACCGTAAGGGGAGGGAAACAGAAGGGTCAGACTGAGTCCAAACAAAAGGCCAGGTGGAACAGCTCTGTCTTGCAGGCCCTGCGGAAGGATGTCAAGTCCCGCAGGGCCCTAGTCTCTTGTACTGTTCCACCAAATCGGGGCTAGTACTGGCCCTAGTTGAGACCAATCTAACCACCTAGGTCCAAGGTACTTTCAAGAATGTATAACTTGCTGTTAAAATGGAACACACAAAATGAAACGGTCAAATCGGCTATGATAAAATGGGCACAGGATATTGGGCATAATATTATGTTTGAGGACTGGGAAAGGTTGTGGACCACTGGGTTGAATTTCACTGCATGTAATGCTTTGAAAGAAAATGTTATGAAAATGATATATAGATGGTACATGACCCCAGTCAAACTTGCAAAAATATACCATTTGTCTGATAATAAATGTTGGAAATGTAAAGAGAATGAAGGAACATTCTTTCACCTCTGGTGGACCTGTCCTAAAGTGAAGGCCTTCTGGGAAATGATATATAATGAGCTGAAAAAGGTATTCAAGCATACCTTTCTTAAGAAACCAGAGGCATTCCTCTTGGGCATTGTCGGTCAGAGGGTGACAAAGAAAGACCGAACTTTTTTTCTGTATGCAACAACGGCAGCAAGGATACTCATTGCTAAATACTGGAAGACCCAAGATTTACCCACACTGGAAGAATGGCAGATGCAACTGATAGGCTACATGGAACTGGCTGAGATGACCGGCAGAATCCGAGACCTGGGACAGGAAAGGATGGAAGAAGATTGGAAGAAATTTAAGACTTATTTGCAAAAGCATTGTAATTTGGTTGAATGTTAAGAAGGATGCTAGATCACTATAAAGAATTTGGCACCACTAAATTAGATGGAGTAATGAGGATAAGCTATTTAAGGAGAACTTAAAATTTTTTTTGAACAACTATTAGATAATATTTAAAGCATTAAGATTTGGTTAATTAAGTTGATAAATTGCTGGAAAAATTTTATTGGAATGGAAGTAGGAGCGGGGGATGTGAGGAAGTCCAAAGAAGTGCTGAAATCATGTTAAGAAATATGTTTTATTGTTTGGCTTTATTCATTGTATTAAAAAATTCTTAATAAATATTATATTAAAAAAAAGAGACCAATCTAACCACCTTGCAACCTGGGAACTCCAAAGTGTGGTATATATGTTGGAAGCCACCCAGAATGGCTGGGGCAACCCAGTCAGATGGGTAGGGTAGAAATGACGGTGAGGATGGATGATTGAATAGGACATTCTTATTTTCATCAGAGAAATGTTGGAAGGTATGGTCCTGCCTTTGAATACCAGCTGATGGGAGTCACAGGTGGGTAGTGTGCTCAGGTTCTGTTGTGGGCTTCCTGTGGGCATTTGTTTGCTCCTGCAAGCACAGAGTCCTGGTCCAGCAGGCTCTTCTTATTGGCTACTCATCTGAGCTGGCTCTGGCCAAAGAAACATCTTCCATTTCAACCAAAACAGAGCCCAACCATTGCCACTTCCACTTCCAAAGTCAGTGAGCAGCCTATTAAACTAACATTTGGAAAGATGAAAGTCTGCTGGGTCTCGGAGTGTAGAGCATCGAGCTAAGGGAGGCTGACTCATTCCTTAGCATTACTTTATGAACACTTTAGATCCTTAAAATAAAATAGAAGCTGACAAAATGTGCAGCGAGACCAACGAGACGCCGTAAAATCAATTAAAGCCGTCAAATGAATGGAGCCACACATACACACGAGAAACACAAAAGAGACAGCGAAAGGGTGGAGGAAATATATATAGGTGGCTTCTATGCAAAAGTTAGATGTCAAAGAGTCAGTGTGGGTGCATTGCAACGCCTGGCATTTAAAGGAGAATATAGGCAATAATAAGCATATCAGAAACCTGTTGAGACAATTAAAATCAATGGGATGCCAGGATCCCAGGGTACACAATTTTAAGGCAAAGGAAGAGTAGGTTTTTTTTTCTGGGGGTGGCTTTATCCTATATGCTAAAGAAGGCACATCATCTAATAAGAAAAGAATTAGAAATCTGAAACAGTAAAATCACTTTGGGAGGAAATTTCTGGGTAAAACAGGAGCGAAATGTTAGGGATATAGCAAAAAGGTTACAGTGATTTTCAGTTAGGATGGGCAACACACACATTTCAGCTGCCCACAGAGATAGGGAAACAGAATTGTATTCATACATTATTGCACTAAAATGAATGTTACATCTGCACAAAGATTTTTCCCTTGTGCAAGTGAATATTCTCTCCGTCTCCTCCCACCATGTGCCCCCTAAATTTGTTCTGGTGTTTCCTCCCAACCCTCTAGAGCAGTTGGGGGGGGGTGTTGTAGGGGAGAACAGACACAGAATTTCCCTTGTGCTAGCACAAAAACATAGTTGAATATTGCCGTCAGATCACAAAGTACCTAATTCAGATCCCATAAACATATTAGTTGGCCTGGTGTGTCGGCAGCTGCCTTATACAGAGTCAGACCATTGGCCCATCAAATTTAGCGCTATTTACACGGACCTTGTCCATGGAGTTTTCTTGGCATGGATACTGGAGTGGCTTGCCGGCTCCTGCTCCAGGAGGATCACGTTTGGTCAAAACTCTCCACTATGACCTGTCCGTCTTGGATGCCCTGCTCGGCATAGCTCATAGCTTCTCTGAGTTATTCAAGCCCCTTCAACAGCCACGAAATTAAAAGACGCCTGCTTCATGGGAGAAAAGCAATGACAAACCTAGACAGCATCTTAAAAAGCAGAGACATCACCTTGCCAACAAAGGTCCGTATAGTTAAAGCTATGGTTTTCCCAGTAGTGATGTATGGAAGTGAGAGCTGGACCATAAAGAAGGCTGATTGGTGAAGAATTGATGCTTTTGAATTATGGTGCTGGAGGAGACTCTTGAGAATCCCATGGACTGCAAGAAGATCAAACCTATCCATTCTGAAGGAAATCAGCCCTGAGTGCTCACTGGAAGGACAGATCCTGAAGCTGAGGCTCCAGTACTATGGCCACCTCATGAGAAGAGAAGACTCCCTGGAAAAGACCCTGCTGTTGGGAAAGATGGAGGGCACAAGGAGAAGGGGACAACAGAGGACGAGATGGTTGGACAGCGTTCTCGAAGCTACCAGCATGAGTTTGACCAAACTGCGGGAGGCAGTGGAAGACAGAAGTGCCTGGCGTGCTCTGGTCCATGGGGTCACGAAGAGTCGGACACGACTAAACGACTAAACAACAACACTCACCTTTGGCAGCCTCCTGCCCTCTCTATAATTTGGACTACATCTTCCATCAGGACCTGTGGACATGGTAGACGTTTACAAAATGATGGCATGGAGAAAGTGGGTAGAGCAAAGTTTTTCTCCCTTTGTCATAACACTAGGAGTTGTGGACATCCAATGAAGTTGATAGAAGATTCAGGACAGATAAAAGAAAGTACTTTTTCATGTAGAGCACAGTTAAACTTTGGAACTCACTTCCACAGAAAGCAGTGATAGCCACTAGCTGGCTTTAGAGGAAGAATAGACAAATTCATGGAGGAGAGGAAGACTATGATGGCTTTGCTCTGCCTCTACAATTGGAGGCAGGAATGCTTCTGAATATGCTCAAATCCTGCTTACGGGTTTCCCACAGGCATCTGGTGGATGCCTTGACTAGATGCTGGACTAGATGGGCCATTGGCCTGATCCAGCAGACTCTTGTTATGTTGTTATGTACTACATAGTTCTTATGCAACAGAATCGCCTTCACTTCGCTATAAAATGTTATGTTAAAAATTAATAATGAAAACGTTCCTCCCCCAAATGCATGTTTGGACTAGGGGTGGGTGCTGGATCTGGAGAGTATGCAGCCTGCTGCCACAGAACAAGCATTAGAAAAACTTGTGGAAAACTCCCTTACCAAAGACTCATAAAGAAAAATGGCACCCAGTGTGCTACCATGTGATAACTGTAATTATCACATGAATAATGCATTTTTATTTAATTTTTTTTTGCCAAGAAAATGAGTAACAGCAAAAACCTTTGATGGTGCATAAATCTGCTTTGGACCAGATGTTCCGCAAACGTTCATATGAAATCAAAAGAAACTTTTGTATGAATGCTCAGAACTAACAGATTTTTAAAAAGGATAAAAGGGATGAGCAGAGCAGCTGCTGGAGAGTTTGAATGAATGGACTCAAATGCAAATCGTATTTTGGCTGGATCATTTCTGTTCTCATAAAAGTGTGTGTATCTGAATGGACCAAGTACAGAAGGGGCCTGTATCAAGAGTCGTAGGCTTTGGGTTCCTTTTCTGGTTTGTTTACATATGGGTTTTGCTTGTTGGACTGGCAGGGTTCCTAATCTATCTACTACAGTTCAAGCTTTTATTTGGCCTAGAAGGAAAAAATGGGCCTGGCAAACCTCCTCCTTTAGGAAAATTTTCATATGCAGAAACCAGCAAGCTTTTAATGGATCATCTGCTAATTGCTCCAGATCAAACTGCTGCTAAAGAGACAGATGGTTCAAAAAATGGCATCTCTGATCATAGGCATGTGCAGCACATTTCATTAAGGTGTGGACCCAGGGATTTCCTCCCCACACACACACACACACACACTGCAAAGTAAGGTGAGAGGATGACAAGACAAACAAATAAGGACAAGGAAGTGGTAAAGAAGCAAAAAAGCTAACAGAACAACAAGAAGAATAGTCAAGAAGCCAAAACATCATATTTTTCCTGCAGAGGAAAAAGACCTATACCAAACTGACCAGAGGTAGGGCATGATGGCTCCTCGTCCTCCTTGCTTGCACATCACAAAAGCAGCCCCTCACCCCACAGTTCTTGCTCCAAAAAAGATGGCCAGGGAAGCTTGGATGCAGGTAAACAGCCTTTACCAAAGGTGTCATGGGCTTTGAAGACACGCGAACTCAGGACACAAGCGAGAAACGTGCTAAGGGGAAGGCACGCTTGGCAAATCCACACCATGATCAACTCCCACCTGGAAACCAATGGCCCCACTGTGGAAGGATGCGTGGATCCAGAACTGGCCTCCACAGTCACTTACGGACTCATTGTTAAAACCGTGTTTGTGGAAGACAATCTTATTCGGCTACGAGTGATCTTCAAAGAGAAAAGAGAGCAGGTAGAGGCATGAGACAGAGACAAACACAAGCAGAAGAAAAAGGCTGGGATGGATATGCAACTGTAACTTCTCCTCCGTTCCTGCTGCCGCTGGAACCAATTACCCCACTGCCATTTCCAGAGACAGATGCAGGCAGAAGCTGCAGATCCATTCCAGATCCAGTCCAGCCTTTTTATTCTGCCTGCATCTCTCTCTGTAAGAGAGTAAGCTCCCTTAGATATAGCACTGCATGCCTTAAGATGATCTTGTATCTGGGTGGTTGAGGGCCTTGTCTTCATGCTGGAGGTGGGGAGCCTGTAGCTTTCTTACTGTGGTCCATTTGGCCATGCTGACTGGGTCTGATTGGAGTCAAACAACATCTGTGGGGGTGGGGTGGGGCACATGTTCTCTGCCCCTACACTGGAGATAGAGGATTGTGAGTGTCCTTATAAAATTGGTGTTGCACATCAAAAACTCACATGTCACCTGGCCATCTTGGAATCAGATCTAGAGTCAAACCAAGGGAAACCAGCTATAAATACACAAAGGAACCTAGTTGTACATGGAGTGAGTTCCCACTCCAAGCATTATAGCTTGGAGTCAGACTATTTGTGTATTTGGTCCTGTATTGTCTACACCATGGAAGCAGCTCTCAAAGATTTCAGGGCAGGGTCCTTTCCGCTCACATGCTCTCTTACCTTTTTTTGAACTGGAGATACCAGAAATTGAAGCTGGGACCTTCTGCATCCAAGCATGTCTTCTGCCATGGAGCTGCCATCCTTCCACAAGTTTGTATACTTATATACTAGCAGCCTCATACTAAGCATTGCTTGGGAATTCTTCACACAGCCTAAAATTGGTGCAGTTTTGAAATTAGTGGTTAAAATCAGTGCTCTTTTGAAAGGTCCAATCCACTCTCTTGATCCAAAATGGTGTCCAGTTGTCCAAACACAGACATAAATTTGCTCCTTGATCCCAGGAACCATCGTGCACAATTTTGGTAAAATCAGTGCAATTTTGAAAGGCTCAGTCTGCCACCTTGCTTCAAAATGGGGTCCAAATGTAGCCAAACATAGATGAAAGCCTACTCTCAGGAACCACCAAACCAAATGTGGTTACAGTATCTTAAGAGGTGTTTAAATGTACAGCAAACAAAACGCTTTTCAAAATACGGAGTAGAAGATTGCCCTTATTTCCTGGTCTTCCTCTGAGATGCCTCCCTTTCATATAGTTCCCAGGAAGAGTTCCCTCCAAGCATCTTATTGGCCCAAGCTCAGACTTACGTACCTTCAGAAGAAGAATTGTGTCAGGCATTTCCAGACTACTCTGGCGAACAACAGCACTTTGCACCAAGCCCCCAAAGGCATGCTAGCAGCATTTTTGAAGCAGAGGCATTTTGTTCCATCCCTTCTCCACTCCCTACGGGTGCACAGTGACCATTTAGGGATTCACAGATGGCTTGTCACAAATTGCCACTTGTGGTATGAATTGTTGGATTTAAGCTCTAACGCCACCTGCTCTACCTCCTTTGCTTGTAAATCCTCCGTCTGCAGCTGCCACTTCTAATGAATCTGGATATTATGAGAAGAGCGCCGTCAAAAACTTTTAGCATTTGAGCATGGTGTTGAACTGCAGACACCGAGGCTCGAGGGGCCCATTCAAAGATTACATTTTGATGGCCCTTTTCAGTAGTGTACCCAGAGGAATGCTGATTAGTAATGGGAACCTTTCTCCTCCTACAGGTATTATGCCACATGGTGAAAGTAGCTGGGTCTGCTTCGTCATTCAAATTAGATCCTACATTGCTGTGAGCTTGATAGGCAGGAAAAAGGAGCGAAGTAAGAGGCCTGGGGACCATAGCAAGGGCACAGAGCAGATGTGCACTAAAATACATAGGCCGGGGATTGCCAATGCAGCATGCATGGGCATCAATGTGCCCACCAGTACCTCCTTTGGTCCCAGTGCCCTCAAAAATCCACAGTGCAGAAGAAACTCAGTTCCTGTTTGCACTGGCTCTCCCTTTTCTGCTTTGAACACACTCCATTAAACATGACCATATTTCACTGGATGCTGAGACTGGATGCCCACCCTCCCATCCATCCTGAACAGAAGAGAGTTGCAAAGAGTTCCTCTTTATGAATGAGCATGGCAGTGGCTGATATAGGTGCCTTTTTCCCACTGAAGGGCAGTTTATGATAGGGGACATGCCCACACCACTTTGTGATCCTGTTTCTTTTTCTGCTCTTTTAGGCAGCTATTTTGCCATACCCCACAGCAGCCATTTTGTGATACAGTGGTACCTCGGGTTAAGTACTTAATTCGTTCCGGAGGTCTGTTCTTAACCTGAAACTGTTCTTAACCTGAAGCACCACTTTAGCTAATGGAGCCTCCTGCTGCTGCCGCACCACTGGAGCACTATTTCTGTTCTCATCCTGAAGCAAAGTTCTTAACCTGAGGTACTATTTCTGGGTTAGTGGAGTCTGTAACCTGAAGCGTATGTAACCTGAGGTACTACTGTATATGGTACCCTGTGGGCGCCATTTTGTATCATATCATGCCTTGGGGCAGCCATTTTGTGTTGTGCCATGCCCTGTGGCTGGCACCCAAAGCCCTTTTTCAAAATTCCAAATATGCCTACTGGCCCAAAAGCTTAGGCCTATTTCCCTACTCTCGCATTGAGAGGGTGTGTTTTATTTCCTGGTCTTAGAGAAAAAAGAGTGAATTAGTGCAAATTAGGACTTTCCCTCCTAAGCACCTGTCATGCTGGCAGGTTTCTCATAGCTATTCTGAGCCGTGTGGGGAGCAACCTGCATTCTGATCTCAATTGGGGGGGGGGTGCAGACATAAACCTCTCCTTCCCACACATTGACTTTGCAGCAAAAATTGGACTCCTCTATCCCTATAATTAGTTAAAGAAAAACAAGATACGTATCTCGTTTGGCTCAAATTCTCTATCCCCTGCTTGGGTAGGCAAAAGAAGCATTTGCAAGAATAAAGCAGATTTTATTTCCACAAGCTACATGAAGAGGTTGTTAATTCCTGCTTTGCCCCTTGCTCACCTCTCCCATTATATCTAGACATCTCTCCCAGATGCACAGAAATAATTCACACACACACACACACACACACACACCATTAAAAAGTGTGTGGAAAATTTATGCAATGTGGTTAGATAATTTAATGAACTCTTTTATGACTGACAGCCTGCTCCTAACTCAGAAGGCTCCTTTGGTTTCAACAGGACATTTTTCAAGCTACATGTGCAACCTAAGTCATAAAAATCATTATTACACTGGTTCCCTTCTCTTTCATATTTGTCGGAATTGAAAATCCCTGTTCACAACAATATGTTGTGAAGTACTCTATAAGAATAGGCAGGGGTATAGCTAGCTGCTCCGGCACCCGGAGTGGTGGGGGTGCTGCGGTGATCCGCCCAGGGGGGTGGCACAATGAGCTGCCCCACCCAGGCATTTCGGGCATCACAGGGCCCGAGCCACCACGTCACTCCCAGGAGAGACCTGTGGCTCAGGCACGCTGCAGGCCAGGTCCCACAGTAAGTACCGCCTCCCACGGTGTGTCATTTTGTCACCCCCTCAGGGATGACACCCGGGGCGGCCCACACCCCCCACACCCCCTTCCTATGCCCCTGCTTGAAGAGAGGCATGGGTACTGTTTCTGGCAGTATATCCCCCCAAAATATTTTGATACTATACTATTACAGTGGTACCTCGGGTTACATACGCTTCAGATTACATATGCTTCAGGTTACAGACTCCGCTAACCCAGAAATAGTACCTCGGGTTAAGAACTTTGCTTCAGGATGAGAACAGAAATCGTGCTCTGGCGGCGTGGCGGCAGCAGGCGGCCCCATTAGCTAAAGTGGTGCTTCAGGTTAAGAACTGTTTCAGGTTAAGAACGGACCTCCAGAACGAATTAAGTACTTAACCTGAGGTACCACTGTAAATGTTTCTTTTATTTTCCTTGAATCTTCCTGCCACACTTCCCATCCTCTCCTGCCACACTGGTTCCTTTGAGAACCATCTGTAACATCTAATTCTCTTTGCTACCTAGACTACATATTGGCACTTTGCTTATTTTAGTGTAATTCCAATTATAACTGTTGGCTGATATACCGCAAGAGGAGAGAGCAAAGAGGATGCTTTAGGCTGCAATCCTATCCACACAGAACTCTGAGCAGACACAGCACTGCTAAGTACACTCCGATGCCTCGATTCCATCAGTCAAAATCCTGCTTGTTCATGAAAGATTCTCCTGGGTACAGAGCTCAAAGTAAGCTCACAGCTACAGTTGAAAACTGATAGGGCATACATGCACCCACTCCACAGATGAAACAAGCACAGCTAAAGAGAAGTTGCTCTTTATTTGTTTATGTACTTCTGAAGTGCCCAAAACGATCTGAGCACTGTGCAGAATTTAAAAAGACAGTCCCTGCCCACAGGCTTGCAGCCTGAAAGAAGCAAAAGGAGAAGAGAAGAGAAGAGAAGAGAAGAGAAGAGAAGAGAAGAGAAGAGAAGAGAAGAGAAGAGAAGAGAAGAGGATACATCTCCTTAGCAATCCATGTTTCTTATAGCCAGGTGAACGGAAGTGAAATGGTAGCATTTCAAAGAATAAGGGGCCTGCTTAAAAACTGGCACAGTAGTGAAAGGGTCAGTAGAGATAACAACAAAGGGGCTTATGGCAGCTTAAACAGTGTAGCCATCAGAGCAGGGTTTTAGGGGAGACATCTAGGGCCCCACTAAGAAGGATGAACAGGAGTTTCCCCACCCACCCAAGACAGCACTAACTGGTGTGCCACATTTTAAAGCAAGTGAAGTAATACACGTTACCATCTCAATGTTGGTGGGTGGGAATGAGAACCCCAGCAGAGATTTAAAGTCACAAAACATGCAGCAAAATAGAAACATTGGGATATAGGCTGTTAGACCTTTACACTATGCCCTTCCAAGTGAGTTCCAAAATTGCCCTCTTCCCCCAGCATAGGAAAAGATCATGTTTGTTTTGTTTGTTTTGTTTTGTTTTTTGTTTTGTTTTTAAGGCTTTAAGAAGGAGGCAGGAGGACTCTAGGACCCTGTCAAAGCCTCATGTCTCCTTCCCAAAGCTCAATGCCTCGCTACCAGGCTTTGAGGTGGCACCCACCTCGGTTCAGTCCCCAATGTGTGCACACTGTTTGCACAGCCCTAAATCTACTCCTGCTGGAAAGCCAGGTTTCTGATGGGGTTGAAGAACTTCTGGGATTGAACTAGGACCTGGTTCCATACGGGAAATAAATGGAAACCTCCAGTGTGGGGTGAGGTTTTCACCTGCCCCATTCCATCACAAGCTTCCAGGCATGTGCAGTGTAGGTCTAATGCATACTAGATCATCTCCAAGCTGTGCTAGATGCCTGCCTTGCATGCCCATTGTCCTCTGATGCAGAAACTGGTCACAGTGGAAACTCTACTTCCATTTCATTCTGGAAGCCATGAGGAAGTGAGACGGCAGCCATGTATGTCCCAGGATGTCCTTGGGAGGCACCAGTTTGCCATTTCAGTGGGAGATTTGAAAGCCTCAGAACATGCAGAGTAGCTTTCTAGAGAGGCCCAGGACACCCCTGAGATCTGCTAGACCCTACAGACACTTAGGCCCGGAGTTTTTCAGCCCAGCTGGCTGCAGTATGTCTACTAGAACAATGAAGATGGCATTGTTTTCTAGGAACAGTAGAAATAATCAGAGGGGGCTCTGATTCTTTTTACGTTAATGCTTTAATTAAAGGATTATTCAGTCAGTCAACCCATCAGTCAATCAGTTGGTACTTGTTCTCTCCTTGCATAGCTGCCAGAACCACTTGATACCTTGGCTTGATGCTTTATTCTGGGGTTCTCATCTTGCCTATGGAACAGGCTCCCTCGCCAGGCTGCACTAAACTGGTAGCTCTGGCTAGCTTCCCTCAGCTGCTGCCAGTTAGATCAGGAAGTTGGGTCCTTATTTGAAGAAGGAGGAGGAGGGATGGCTCAGCTCCTGGGCTCACCCAGTTCCAGTGAAAGTAGATTTTCAATTATTTCAGTTACAGTTGTTTGGTCAATGAGCAGTGTGGCTGCCTTTCTTATGGTATCGGAATTTGCTCAATATGGTTTGAGGAATGAGGAGACTCATTATATTCCCAGTGTGTGCTACTTTCACATCTTTTTACCAATAAGTCCTTTTCTACATTGAGCTGTGAGTTTTGTTTTAAAACTTCCTCTCAAAATGCCTTCTCTGGCTTAATTTCAATCCTTTTAAAGACTAAAACATTTTCTAAAATCCTACTTAGGTCTTAAAACATATTTAATTGGTGCTCTCTCAAAATATGCATATAAATGTGTCTTTCTGTATGGTTAATGCAGCGCTTCATTAAGTTTCAGGGTTACACGTTAATACAGCTTTTACCATGGTGGAGCTGCACAGCTCAGCTAACCTCCCTCCAGCTGAATCATTGCTACATACCAGGACAGAGCAGAGGGAAGGGCAAGGTCAGAGCAGTGCAAACATGCAGGGGTGTCAGATTGGTTCTGCCAATGTGTCTCCACTGTGCCAACCTCAGCCCCCCTTCTCCATTCCCATATGCAGCTGCGACTCTGCCAGAGGGAGGTCAGGTGAGCAGCTTGGTCTGCTTCTCGTTTAAACAGTGTGAACCACACCTTCGCATTTTGAAAAGTGTCGAATCGAATGGCTAGGTAAGATCCAATGGGCATATTAATCTGAGGTGCAGACCAGAAGTGGCCTATGTTCCCTATGTTTTACTCAGAGTAAATCCATTGAAATGAATAAAGTCCACTAATTTTAATGAGTCTAGAATTGCAGAGTTGGAAAGGACCACAAGGGTCATCAACCCTCTACAATGCAGGGTTCTTTTGCCCAATGTGGGGTACAAACCTGAGTTTAAGAGTCTCATACTCTACCAATGAGTACCCTGGATAAAATTCTGTTGGCTACCACCTCAGGTCACCTCATATGGGAATTTGCAAAGACTAGATTTCTCCAAATGTCTCTAATTTGGCTTTCTTGCAAAATTATGTTTGCTTTCTGTCTTCTTTGATATTGTGTATCTGACAGAAGCCACTGCCTACTGCTTTAGAGGAGATGACAGGAGGGAATAGAAGCTCCCCATTCTCCTTATGCATTTTCATTTACAGTAGTTCTACCCTGAGAGGAATTTCCTTAATTCGCACCTGCTGATGAGTTCATGGCCTGGAGCAGGAGGATGGCAGGAAGTGGCTGAGCTTTTATTGCCTTGATGGAATCCTTATGTGTTCTGTTCCTGTTGACAAAGTTCTGGTGCTCACCAAAGCTTTGCTGGCCCTTGTTCTCTGTTTTGTACACAACATTTCATCCCTCGGTTCAGCATATGCAATCTATGTACACACACACACACACACACACTTAAAAGTGGACTTGTTGTGCTAGAACTTCAATCCGCTATAATTGCAGAAACCATAATTGCAGCATGTGCAATCTTCCCTGTGTAACAGTAACAGCCTGGTGGCAACCACAGATAGTTGGCCTGAGGAATAGATGGATTTGTGGTGAGATAGGTTTTTCTTTAATCCTGTAGGCAAAACTACACTAAACTGGCTAGCATGGATTTCCAGAACTGGTTCATGTGAAGGTAGTGATTGGGTAGGGAGCATTGTTTTTGCAAGTTAAAAATGACCAGGGTGAGGCGGGGATTTGCTTAACCCTTTCCAATGCCACCAGTTCTTTGCTGCAAATGCCTTACTCTGGACAAGTTTCTAGCTTCTTCTGGTCTCAGAGCAAGGCGGGGAGATAGGGAACAGTAAAACTAAATGCATAAGCATACTTGCAAGGTAGAATCAGGGAAGCAAATGGTGAGCTATAAATGAATCGAAACAAAACGAAATGAAATGGAGGATAGTTCTCCCAATGGCCATGAGCTGTGATAGTTTGACAGAACTTTCGTGTTCAGAAGTGTTATGCTGCTAAATAGCAAATGATGGAGGCTAGGAATGACAAAAGCTGTTGCTTTGATGCTCCCACTTGTGAACTTCCTAGACACCTAGCTCTTCAGGACTGGAGTCAGAAGACTGGAGGAGACAGCCCTCTATGTGATCCTGCAAGGCTCTCACAATTTGCACCTGGGCATACTTGATGCTTTGTTCTAGTCAGTATTTTCAATTCCACTCAGCCAAAAATATGTGGAAACAGTGGTGCTGCCCTACTCCTCAACCGTCTTGATTTGAGAGTGACATCCTGGAATTACCAAAGACATCCCACAGATCTTTTAGTGGTTAAATGAAACTTCCATATCCAGAGAGGGAGCGTGCCTTTGACTATCAAATTTGGGGAACAATTGGGAACGTCTGTCCCTATCATCATGCCCTTTTTGTGACCCTTTCAAAAAGTCATCAGCTGGCTCCTCATGGACAGAGAGCTCTGAACCAGATGGACCTTTGGTTGAGCGAAGCACAGCAACAACAAAAAAAGATGATGATGATGATCTGAAATATCAGCCCTGTCTTGGGAGTTCATCTCAGTGGCTTTCTCCTCGCAACCATATGATGCTCCTAAAAATACACTGGAAGTTCTCCAGCGTCCTTAACACCCCTCTCTTAGGAACATTTTCTTCTCCACTGCCTTGTGAGCATGGCAGTCTGATATGGTGCCCTGTAGCCAGGAGACCATATGTGCAGGAAAGATGTGAAGCCTGATTAGCATGCCTGCCTTGGGGAGAGAAAGGCTGAGTAAACTGCAGAAGGGTTATGGTGCCTCTGACTTCTAAAATCCCGCTTGACTCTGTAATAACAGGAAGCTGCTGGATCCTCCGGCTATTTGACAATCAACATGGAGAGAATGGATTGATCTCTGCACAGGCCAAGAACCTTTCCCCCTCTCAAGACTAAGCGAGTTTCCAGCTTGGCTTGGGGTGTGTGCATGATTACCTCATTATTACCCAACAGTCTTTGTATATTTAGGACAAGGCAAGTGTTGGGCTTGGGGAGTTTTTTTTATTCACTTTTGTCCTAATCTTTGCAGGCTTGAGGGGCAGATATTTTCCTATGAAAGTCATTACAGTGGTACCTTGGTTCTCAAACGTAATCCGTTCCGAAAGACTGTTTGAGTTCCAAAACGTTCAAAAACTGAGGCGCAAAGGGCTGGCTGCAAATGCAATTGAGAAAATTGGAAAACATGCAGCAGAAGCAGTTCAACTTCTGAGGTAGGTTCGGAAATGGAAGCATTTACCGTATTTTTTGCTCTATGAGACTCACTTTTTCCTTCCTAAGAAGTAAGGGGAAATGTGTGTGCATCTTATGGAGTGCATACAGGCTGCGCAGCTATCCCAGAAGCCAGAACAGTAAGAAGGATCGCTGTGCAGCGAACCCTCTTGCTGTTCTGGCTTCTGAGATTCAGAATATTTTTTTCCTTGTTTTCCTCCTCCAAAAACTAGGTGCATCTTATGGTCAGGTGCGTCTTATAGACCCAGGTTTTCGCTGTTCAGGTTCCAAAACGTTCGTCAACGGAAACATTCGAGAACCGAGGTACTGCTGTATCCACTCTCCTCTCTCCCCACACCCATAATAAAATCAATAGGATTATCATAGCAGGTGGGGGGATTTTCTTGGGGCCAGGGAATGGTCCCATCTGTTATGCTGAGGGTGGATAAGCACATAAAAACCCAAGAAGAGCCTGCCAGATCAGGCCAATAGCCCATCTAGTCGTAGAAACATAGAATTGCAGAGTTGGAAGGGACCCCAAGGGTCAACTAGTCCAACCCCCTAAAATGCAGGAAACACATTTTAAAGGATCCCTGACAAGTGGCCATGCAACCTCCACTTAAAAACCTCCCATGAAGGAGAGCACATGTCTTTCAGATGGGGAAATGTTCCAGCAGGCTCTGCAAAACATGGAGTCCATTAATCAATTTGAGCAAGGCTCAAGGCAAATTTAAATTCTGGGACGTGAATTGTTGGAACCCAGAGCAGGGACTAAGCTGGTGGGTGTGGCGATCACACAGGGTCCCCAGACATTTCACCGTCTATTGATCCCTGTGCCACCACTTTATTTCTCGCTGCCACCACCCAGGCCCTCCCTACCTGGGACAATACTGAGTCCAGTCAGGGTTAAATTGAAACATAAACTTTTGTTTATCTATTGCAATTTAACAAGCGTGTGGTTTCATAAACAATATCAGTCAATTACATTCATGGGGTGCCTATCCAGACCTACAACTTTCGCTACCTGCTCTCACTCACTAAACCACCTCTCAGATATTTACTTGTCTGCCTAGCCCCTCACTGTTCTTGACTATTTCGTTACACTAACTCAACCTACCCACAAACTCTAGCCCAATTCACTCCCATTCCAACCAACTGCCCAACTCCCAACGAACTTCTCAACCAACTCCCAACCCCTCCCAGAGCTGGTTTTATAGTCCCTCTGACTCCACCCCCCTGGGTTCTGATTGGGTAACCTGTTTAACTATTTCACCTCCAGCACTATCTCATATGTTAACGTCACAGTGGGAACAAAGGAAACTACCTTACATCAAGCTGGACAGTCCAGCATCCTGTTCTC
Organism: Podarcis gaigeae; assembly: GCF_964106915.1. Taxonomy (NCBI): domain Eukaryota; kingdom Metazoa; phylum Chordata; class Lepidosauria; order Squamata; family Lacertidae; genus Podarcis; species Podarcis gaigeae. The sequence continues at coordinate 78,394,722 of NC_139677.1, forward strand.
ACAGCGGCCAACCAGGTGCCTATGGGAAATTCACAAGCAGGACCCATTTTCTTTGAGTTTTTCTTCTTCAAGCGACTTCTCTTAGAGGAAGGTGGGGAGGGCATATGCTTCCTTCAACAATCTCAAAATAATATTATAGCGTTTTAAAACTGGATCCAAAGTTGTGCCCAACATTCATGGAGGCTATTTCAACAAAACATTTTTGAGTGAGAAATTTCTAGAACATACATAAAAGGAGATATCGCATTTAGAGGGGGATGAGCAGCTTTCGAAAAGCTTGTAGCAAAGAATGACATGAAGACATTTTCAGAAATATATCAACTTGTCGGGGCGAAGAATTGTGCTTGGCGAAAAGCTTGTAGGTTGATGTGGGATAAAGATAAGCACAGTGGAAAATCGATGCTGATATTTGGGCATTACTCTTTATAGTTTCCAGTCAGCTTAAATTTAAGAGGGAGCCTTTCTAAGATGACAAATCATTGGTACATATAGCATCATGGAAGATTCATAACATTTATAAAAACTAGCTGTGGAGAAACCTGGTCATGAACCTTTAGGGCTATTTCTTTAATCTTTAATGGAAATGGAAATGGGCTCAGAAATGCTGGACAAGAGGGGGTTGGAACAATTAATGAAATGAGGAATGTCAGGATCTACAGGTGCCTCCATTAAATTTCATTTTAAAATGATGTACAAAGGCAATTAACAAGAAATGGTGCTAACTAACCTTATTAGTTGTGCAAGGATAATGCGTGCAAGCCACCAGAAAGGACAAGAATTAGCCAAATGAGAAAGGATGGCTTCTGAAGAAGTGAGGAATTATTGAAATGATCAAATCTATCAGTGTTTAAGATGTCCCATAGCAATGTCTGTTATAGCAGAAATCTGTTATGAACATAGCTACCAGATATTCACTAGACAATGATTGGATGGATTGCGATAAATGGTGATAACTTCATCTTGTTTGTATGAAGAGTTAATGACAGGTGTCTCCCTCACATGTCCACCCAATTGTGTCATTTGTGTTACTGCATTTTTGTGTATTAAAAATTTGTTTAATTAAAAATACTTTCCAAAGAGATGTCATTAACCCTTCCTTGCTCTACAGAAAGGCAGATGCCCTATAACAGTCAGACCAGTTTTAGTGACAGCTCAAAGCAAATGCTTGCTCCCACTTCATCAACAGAGCTGTGAATTAACTATTACAGACCAAACACAGGATATTCCTAGCATCTCAATGTCATATTGTTCAAAGGACTCAGTCCAAGTGTGATTCAGGCCCCATAGAAAAACCTGCAAGTCAGGTTTGACAGCAGAAACCCAAGACCAACTTGGAGGACTCTTCTTAAAAAGCATATCGTTTCATCTCTACCGTCTATGTTTATTGAGGACAGTGCTTACATTTAAAAACAACATTATCCCTTGTCAGACTATAGCAGCCAGCTTCGTCCTATAGGTGGACAATGTCTTATCTGCACTGGCATATGCCAAGACAGATAGACTGGAAGCTCCGTTATGTCAAAAACTTCAGCCTCAAGTTCTTATAAGAGCAGAAAAATCCCAGAGTCAGCACCAAGGGACTGCCAGCGGTTGCCCAAGGGTGAACGCAAGGGTGCCCGCCTTGGTGCTGCGATGAATCATGATGAGCAGAGAAACCGCCCCTGCCCTAGCATCTTGAAGGCTGACAAACCTCTCTTGTTGCTTTGCTTATCTGTTTACTCTTTCAAAATTTGTCGTGGGAATTCCTTGGCATCTTTCCCATTGGAAAAGCACCTAAGGACTGGACTAAGACTGCATGTTAAAAGCATGATTGCATTCCATATGTAGGGTTTGTTTTATTTTAAATAACACAGTCATTCATGTGGGTGCTGGTCAGGACTGTGGTGCACAGCTGCTGCTGCTGCTGCTGCTGCTGCCGCCAGTGGTAAGTTCCTTCTTGTGATGAATAGTAGCTTGGAGGTGAGCAATTTTCCCAGGCCCATGATAGGAGAAAGGGATAACTGACTTCGCTGTGTGTCCTGATCCCAGTCTTGACTCCCCTTGCTACGCTCCCTGACTTTAAAAAAAACAACTAGATACATTAAATGCAATCACGCATTAATTTTTTTCATCTTGCTTGGCCTTAAGGTCCAGTGCTGAACTAAGCAAAGATGCAAAAATAACTTGCGGGTCCTCGCATATTAATGGGATGCACCTGCCAACAGGTACAAACGAGTCAATTGCAGCAGCATCCAAACTCCGTCACCTCAGTCCCCAGAAGCAAAGCACAGTTGGCAAAAGTACCCTCCTCCTGGGGTACCTGGCAATGAAAGATCATGCAACTGGCCCTGGGCTTGAACTTTATTGAAGGCTTGCCCTGGTCTGCTGAGCAGCTAACCTACTTTTCTTAACTGCATGAAAGGGTTATTGTTTCATTTTTCTTGTGATTAAAGTATTTTTTTAAAAAAAATATTTTTGTTTAAAGATCCCCAATGATTTAATCCAGTGAAACACAGTACGAGAGGCAGTGTGGTGGCATGGAAGGGGAAAACGTTTTGCATCCTTGACAGTCCTGCATCAATGTGTGGGTGCATAGCCCCAAAATTCACAATTTTCACTACCATTTAAACATCACAATATATATATATATTTTTAGAATTCCAGGGCAGTGCCTGGCACTTTCTGCTAGTTTTCTTCTATTTCTAAAGCATTGTACAGTGGTACCTCGGGTTATATACGCTTCAGGTTACATATGCTTCAGGTTACAGACTCTGCTAACCTAGAAATATTGCTTCAGGTTAAGAACTTTGCTTCAGGGTGAGAACAGAAATCGTCCTCTGGTGGCGCGGTGGCAGCAGGAGGCCCCATTAGCTAAAGTGGTGCTTCAGGTTAAGAACAGTTTCAGGTTAATTACAGACCTCCGGAACAAATTAAGTACTTAACCCGAGGTACCACTGTACAAGTTATATTGTAAGCTGCTATTTGGAGGTCATTTGCCTTGCAAAGCGGGGCAGAAATACTTAAACAAATTAAACAAATGGGCTTTTTATTGTATTGATTTTTGTAGTATTTTATGCTCTTCCCCTCCCCACTGTGCACCACTTTTTAGGTGGAAAAGTGGCTTATAAGTGCTAATGTCAAAATCATTCAAGGTGTGCTGAAGCCCATAATGACAAAATGATGTGACTTCCTTGCAAATTTCAGCACATGCCTACACATATAGGAAAGCTAAGCATATCTGGCTAAGACCCAGAATTAAGCAAGTTGATTCATGGGTGATTGGCAGTGTGCTAGATGACCCGTAGCTCCTTTCATTCCTGTGATTTTCTCACAAATTGCTATTCCTTACCCATGTAAATTAATATTTGTATTTCATCTTTAACTGAATTTTGTTAGGTCCTGATAAAGGAGGCCTTTTCCATTTGAAAAATATAATAATTCTGATTAGGAGATACAAAAGTCTTCTATCAGACAATCACTCAGGTCCCTGTGCCATTGCAATGTATTGATGCATTATCTTTTTGATTGTTCATTGTAGGATAAAGAAAGGGTGAAATGGATTCTGCATTTTTCTTTCTTGTACGTGGAGAAAAGATCATTACTTACTGGGGTTTTTTAGAAAATAATAATTATATATTCAATTGCTTCTTCTTCCTTTCTCTCCAGTAATATAGGAATTAATTGGAAATATATTTGAAAGCATTGTTTTGCTATTCCTCTTTACAGGGATATAGGTTTTATTATAATTTCTCTGCTTCAGGTTTTGAATATCTCTTTATGCATATCCATGACTTTTTATTATTTCTGGCACCAGTTGGGGGGAAAAATAACCAACTAAATGATAGAATATTCCTTTCCCATTGCAATAAATGTTTAAAAGCCTCGTTGAGATGTGAGAAAGGATATGAAAAACAGGAGGATGCCTGGGTAGAATATGGAACCTTTCTGCACCAAAGCAGTGCAGTACACATTTCTCCTATGTATTAATTGACTGTGCTCTTTTCACTTATTCTCCTCAGTCATTTCGGAAATCTTTATGTTGCCTCCCTACCTTCAGGCATTTTGTTTCCGTGCCCAAGCATGTAGTATCTCTCTCCCTCTCCTTCTCTCTCCCCCTCTCTGTCTCACTCATCATCGCATGCTTTGCCTTCTAAAATACTAATACCGCTATTAGGAAGCTGGCATTTTGCAGTAGGTATGTTTTGACCCAGGCTAGAGTTCTCACCTTGATCAGACTGACAGATTCTCAAAGTGTGTGATTTAAAGCAACCAGCCCACCATTGCGGGAAGCAAAGACACCACTCTGATGAACTGCAGAGAGAAGAGATGTTCCTTATCTCAGGTTCGATACTCCTTTAACTTGGAATTCGGTGATTCTTCTATCCAGTGCTTCTTTGGGGGGGGATGATGTTTAGGGGTACTCTCATTTTCCTACTCATATTGAAATGCTGCCCCTCAATGAGGCCAAACTTAGATTCACAAAATGTTTAGGGGTATGCATACCCCTCATACCCCCAGGGGAAAAAAGCACTGCTTCTACCTTTTTTTAACCAAGAGCAATCTGGGATAAGGCAACAGCTGAGCGGAAGCAAGACTGGTGAGGAGAGACTGCATTACCCTTTACCCTCCAGCCATTTCCCACTTCAGACTTACTCCAAGCTGCTTTTTCACTTCTGGGTTGAAAGTCAGGGCACAAGGTAGAGGGAATTTTTTTTATTCTTTGTGGGGAAAACCAGCTTAGGGAGGCTGGTTTCAAGCTGGGAGAAAGAGTGGAGGGGAAAGGATTAAGTCTTTCCATACATTCACCTTTTCAGGCATCCCCAGGCTGTTTGGGTTAGAACATACGGAGGAAAGAATCACAGAACTTCACAGAACATTACAGATGGGTGAATCTGCCAGTTTTTATTTTGTTTTTGATTTTGGGGGGTTTTTAATTTAAAAAGCTGCATGAAAATTCAACAGCATTTTAGTGCAAATTTCTCCTCATAGACATGCTTTCGTATGCAATTTTGCATCACGTGCACATCCTTGCAAAGCCAGTTCCCCATCTGTAATGTGTGTGTTTTTGTATGTTATTTTCACAAACATATGCATCTTAGTGTGCATTATTGGGCTGGAGTACTCTCTTGCAAAATTTGGAGATTTGCAGATTATGAAGGATGGCTATGGTTCAGTTCTCCTGACGTTTCAGAAGGTGTGAATTGCTAGGCTCACCTTTAAATGCAAACTCAAATCAAATTTCTCCTCCGTTCCTACATAACATGCAGGCAGAGCTGTCAGGCCCTTGGCTTTTATATTGCTACTGTTGTGAGGGAAACTTCCAATTATAAGTTCTGTCTTCCTGATAGAAAGGCAGATTAAAACTGAAGGAATTAAGGAAGTAAAATTTCTAAGTTTTAGACCTTTTGGGGGGAAGATGTAAGGGCATCTTCCATTTCTAATTACTCTCAACTTTCTATCTGCTCCAGAAATATTTTGACAACTTCTACCAGTAAGTGAATGAAGACCACAGTCACCTGTCATTCACTGTCATTAATATTGTTCCATGCAGCCCCAATCTCTGAGCAGTGAGAGATTCCAGGGGTTTCAGGTTGTTCATGTTTCCTTCAGAATGAGGTACATTAGAAAAGGTCTTTATGATATATGGTTTATTTACACATATATACAACCTGAGCCTATGATGGAGAGGTTTTAACCTTTAAACCCAAAGAGGCTCTTGCATCACCCACAACCACAGCCTTGGATGTGAGCAGAAATCTGGCATGGCTCTGTCTCTCTCATAGGTTTCTCCCCCAGCTTCTAGTTTACACACACACACACACACACACACACACACACACAAAACTCGGCTCTAGCCTTTGTCTTTTCTAACTAACTACCAGCGAGTTGAAGGGGGGTTAGGCATCCATTTTCTATCTGGTACAGAGCTCCTTTCTTTGTTACCTTAACGACTTATATTTAGAGGGCCATTATCAAGAAGCTTATCTGGTTATTCCAACAATTTGAATCCTTCCTTAGATTTAAACACATGCTGGATCCAGGAATTAGAAGGGTCTCTGCACACAACCAACTCCCACACAACCCCCCCCCCAAAAAAACTCATAACAATGAGAATCCTCTTTGTCACATGCCCTCAGTCAACACATCACCAGTACACAGCATAATCACATAGCCCCACCAGATTTCTCCACCAGGGAAGGGATTCATTCCACAGAAATGAAAGATTAGCACGAAGCCGGTTCTTGCTAATGGATCTTTCCTGCAAGAAGAGCTGGGATATTGCAATCCGACATAACTCTAGTAAGGATCCTGCCCCGTAGGTTAAGAACAATCTGCACATCTGAGCCATCCTGTCCACTGTGGTTGCTCCAGAAGGAGCAGCCAATTTCAGCATCACTCCAGGAACCCCCGGATTCATTAGAGATGTGCTCCTCCTAGACCGCACTGCTGCGTGACGATTTGCCTCTGGTGCTGCTGACAAACTTGCTGCAATTAATGCCATTCAGATGGAGCGGGGCTCTTGCTGAGCCTTAATGAGCAGGCATCGCTATGAAATGCCAGGGGAACAGCTGGTGTGTCACTTCCTTTGATAACACAGTTTTTTTAAGGGCTTGACTCAGCAGAGAGGTGACCAAGTGTGTCCTGGGTGAGTTTCACTGGAGCTATTACAACAGTGCGTCAAGCGCCAGAGATTGACAGAAAAGATAAGATGCCTTATTCTGAGGCAGAACACTGCTTCATCTCTCACATCTTGTGCAACTGATATACAGAAGAGGCTTTACAGCCTGAGAAAAGAGACAACGCATATCCTTTTGCAAATCAAGAAAATCTTAAATAATAATTATGAGTAAATTTAAAAAACATTGTTGACACTGACTTGCAGCAGCTCTTCAGAATTTCAGAAATGAGTCTCTCCCAGCCTAGAGATGCTGAATTTGAACCTGGGACCTTCAGCACACAATGCATGGGCTCTGCCTTTTGTTGTTGCCTTAAGACTTATAAAACAATGGTTTCATTATTTGTTCCCCACCCATCTGACTCAGTAGCCCCAGCCACTCTGGGAGACTTCCAGCTATACAAAAACATAATTAAACATTAGACATTAAAAACTTCCCTATACAGGGTTGCCTTCAGATGTCTTCTAAAGGTTGTATAGTAACTTATCTCCTTGACATCTGAGGGGAAGGTGTTCCACAGGTGTTCCACTACTGAGGTCCTCTGTAACTTCACTTCTCGCAGTGAGGGAACTATCAGAAGGCCCTCGGCGCTGGATCTTAGTGTCTGGACTGAACAATGGGGATGGAGACGCTCCTTCAGGTATACAGGGCCAAGGCTGTTTAGGGCTTTAAAGGTCAGCACCAACACTTTTGAGTTGTGCTTGGAAATGTACTGGGAGCCATGCAATGTGAAGATTAGACGTTGAGTGAAAATTTGTTTGATATAAACAGTTACACTTGTTTTAAAGAAATACATGTCCCCTTGTGTTAGTTTCTTTCCTGCCTCATCTTCTCTCAGATAACTCATAACACCAGAAATGGTGGGAATCCAATGAAGCTATTGTCCATCATGAGACTTACGACAATTTAGTAGCTCAGTAGGACCCAAGTTTCACCTCAAGCATCTCATAGTAGGGCTCCGAGTGTCCTCTGTCTAAAACCTTGGGCAGCTGCTGACAGTCAATGTGGACAACCCTGAGGTAGATGAACCAATGGCTTGACTCGCAAAAGGGAGCTTCCTATGTTCCTAACAAGTACTTAAAATGGTGGCTGCTCCTGCAAACATCGTGAATCGTTTTGTTCTCACTTGTGGCTTAGACACAAATGTTTCGCATAGAGTCCACTTGGATCCTTTTCTCCAGATGGAGTGAAAGGGGTGGGGGGGGGGAATATCCATCCCTGACAAACAGCAGCTGCTTTCCATTCACTAAAGACTCTCACTTGCAAGACTCAAACCAATGATTCATTCATACTATGCCAGTCAGGCTCCTAAGAGGGTGAGGTATTGTCAGCGATTCCCAACCTCCTGACAATGAGGTGACCTGAAGCACCTTATTGGAACAGGAGAAACAGCCCGGTGGAAATAAATGCAGAGGAAACGGTAGATATTGGTGGCATACAGTGAAGAAGGGGATTTATCTATAGCAGTGTTTCCCAACCTTGTGCCTCCAGATGTTTTTGGCCTACAACTCCCATCATCCCTGACCACTGGTCTTGCTAGCTAGGGATGATGGGAGTTGTAGGCCAAAAACATCTGGAGGCACAAGGTTGGGAAACACTGATCTATAGAGTCAAAAGCATCCTTGGTGATCTGATCACGGTGTACCTCTTATTATACTGAGTCAATCTCATTCTGAATGTTACAACTTGCAGTGCCGCTCTCTGACTACGATTCAGATGTTTATACCAGTTTTTCATATCCCCTCTTAACGTGGCAGGATAGTCAAATAAAGCCATATTGCTGGGCTTGCAAAATGGCTATGCCTGGGCTACTTCCGGATACAGTGTTAAGTATAAGTCACACTTATAGGCGGAGATGAACGTCGGAAGTATTAACACCACCAGTGGTGGCCACAAAGTCCAGCGTTTCTGAACTATATACTCTATATACTATATACTGTGTAAATACTCTTCCTTCTTTTTTTCCTTCATGAAAAACTGGCATTAGGTGTGGTGATGAGGAAAGAAATAATGAAGGGAAGGGATGCTTAGCTTTGCATTTGCCAGTCATTTCTCTTCTCTCAATTGCCCCCTTCCTTGCTTTTTCCTTCTAGGGAGAAAAGCAGCTTGAGGGCAGCAATTCTGAGAGGAGAAATGGCCTTTGGGGAAAGGGTTGAACGTCACATACACACACCCTTCTGTCCTTCTTCCACAGCCCCTGGGAAATACTTTATTTTAAATGTGTGGGCCGAATAACAGGATTTTTCTGCATCTTGAGGCTCCCACCTCCTTTGTCTCATCATAGGGATCAGACTATTATCACCATGCCATTGCAAACACTGCAAAATTGTTTTTAAAACCCACAGCAACAACCTGAATGCAGAAACTAGTGTATACTAATACAATACAGCAACAAAACTGCTCATTTCCTCCTAAATTACCCTCCCCCATAACTACAAATTTAACAATATCCAAAAGCTGGAATGGGGTTTCTTGTTTGCTTGCTTGCTTAAGAAAGATGAAGAGGGTGGGATGTTTTGTAATAGAACCAACAGAAACCTACCCACACAGCACGATCAGACACCTACAGTACCTTGGGGCAAGCTCCACCTAGTGGCCATGGGCTACACTACATGCTGCACTGTTGTGGGCATGTTGGGAGTTACCCATGGCATTGAGTTACTGTGCCACCATGTGCCTGGCTGCTGAATTGTACTTTGGAAAGGGTGATGGGATAGCACCCGCCCTGCACCTGAGGCAGCATACTAGTTTTCAGGAGCACGTCAGGCCATGTAGCGCACACAGTTCAGAATTCCACCAGACAAGAATTGCCAGGGAGATTCTGCTACTGTATCCCAGCATCTGATGCCTGAGGCATTTGTCCCTATTTGCCTAAGGACAGGGCCAGCCCTGCTTCAGCTACCTTACACTGGATGTCAGGTAAGTATGCATTCCTCTGAACAAGGGATGGGGAACCTGTGGCCCTCCAGCTGTTGTTGGGAGTGAAAGAAAGATCACTGGTCACACAGGCTGGGAGCTGATGGGAGCTGTAGTCCAATCACATCTCAAGAGCTATGGGTTGCCCATCCCTGTTCTATACCTAGAGAAAGGAGAATGTGATGATGTGCAGTACACCTGTTAGAAGGTCAGTGGTTGTGGGTCAGTGTAGAGTGAGAATGCGGATGCAAACCTGGGTTTGTAGCGACGTAATGTGTGGATGGCCGACGCGGGTGGCACTGTGGGTTAAACCACAGAGCCTAGGACTTGCCGATCAGAAGGTCGGTGGTTCAAATCCCCTCGACGGGATGAGCTCCCGTTGCTCGGTCCAAGCTCCTGCCCACCTAGCAGTTTGAAAGCACGTCAAAGTGCAAGTAGATAAATAGGTACCGCTCCGGCAGGAAGGTAAATGGCGTTTCCGTGTGCTGCTCTGGTGCGCCAGAAGCGGCTTAGTCATGTTGGCCACATGACCCAGAAGCTGTCTAATAAAGCGAGATGAGCACCGCAACCCCAGAGTCGGCCATGACTGGACCTAATGGTCAGGGGTCCCTTTACCTTTACTTTTAATGTGTGGATGAACCCATAACAGGTGCAGCAGTGCACAGTACCGATTGGAAGTGATTTGACATACTTTTATTTTGTTTTTATTTTAAAGTTACTTCAGTTGTCTCAGGACTATTTTTCTGCCACTGAAGCATTTGTTGTTCAACGGATGGTTACTTTTGCAGCTACTTTATTGCAAATATGACATATACATTTTGACGACGACAACCTCCAAAACGCAATCATTCAATTTGGGTTTGGGTTGTTTGTTTGTTTTTTAAGCAAACAGAATGTCAGCAACTATTTCAATGGCATCATTTGCAATGTAGGAAGTGATTTTTGTCAAATTGTTTCCTGAGAATGGCACCATTGTTTATAACCAGCACTCCTCCATCTGCTTTGGGGTGGGGGGGACTGTATCATTGAGGTTAGAATGAATAGATTCTGCTGTGGTGCACTACACTGATCTTAATTTTTTAAAGGAAAAAAGCCAAAGGGAAAAAAAGTTTCAATTCAGCCGCTGAATGTAAATCAAATTCAATGCCTCAGCATTTCCATAGCAGTTACAGGGTCTTCTTAGAACTGTGCCTCAATTTAATGAATCAGCAACATGCTTTTATTTTCTTCACCCGATCTTCCTTCCTGCCCTTGTCTTCCTCCATCTTCGGTTTTCCTGCCTTGCTCTCTGGTTACTCAAATTCTCTCCTATTTCTTTCTCCCCCCCCCCCCCATGCTCTCTGCAAAATAAGGTTCATTGTAACTCATGCACTGGTAACTGTCAGGAGCTGGTCAGCAAGAAATCACATGGAGGAAGTGAAGTTAGCTCTTTATTAAGAAACAAGGTCTGCTCAGGAATGCTAGACCTGATGAGCACAACAACTTGCCCCTGTGAGGTAGTTGGGGAGACTCAAGATCCCTGCCTTCCCCCAGCTGAGTCCCCCCCTCTCCTGGGTCCTTCCCAAGCAATCTGAGACTATGCCGGTATTCTTGTTTGTGCTCCTCCCACTTCATACCTCTTCATACCTGGGAGACCAGAAGCGAACATAACTGGTTACAGCAGGAGGGGGAGACACCCTGGCTTCTTCAGCAGCCTAACTTGTCTCTGCCTTGGGGGCCTCCTGCTTCTGCCTCTGCTTCTGGACTCCTCTCTGCCACAGCCTCTTCCTGCTCACTAAACCCTGCTACCTCTTCAACCTCCGACGCTGCCTCCTCCCAATCTTTTCCCTATGACCACTCATCCTACCAGCAGCTCTGAGCCTACTGGGGGTTTGCCAGCTGGTGCCTCCCCACCCAGTGCCACTGGCTCTGATTTCTCCACTGGCCTGGAGACCTAATAACATGAAGGGTTAATCATTCATCGGCGCATCCACAAATTTGCTATACAGCATCACCCGCCATTAATAACCATCAGTGGTTTATATATAGTCTAAGCAGCACAATCTCTGTGCGAGGGAATGAATGAGCGCAAATTTGACATTAAAAATAGGAACGCTCTGAAACCTGTAAAGCGGGAAGCACTCCAGCCTTTCCTGTCTCCTATCTTACAGTTGCAACTTAAACAGAAGAATTTTAAAGGTCATTTGGGAAATGAGACTTCAGCCCTGGAATCTGATAGCAAACCAGATAGCGTTTCTCGGGATTTTAATGAGGACTATCTTAGGTCTCTCAATACAAGAAAGTAAATTGCCTTCCATTTGACATTTGATGGAATACATTTTTAGTGCTCCAATAATCAGGGTGGCTTCTTTTGTTAATCCATGTTTCATGAGAGCTAGTACAGTAGATTGTGAGTTTCTGCTGTGAGCTGTGACACCCCAGCTCAGACTTTGACTCAAGGCGTGAATTGACGAGTGGGTCATTAGGCAAGCCCCTAGATCTGCAATATGGGGGTGTGATAATCCTAGTCTACAGGATAAAATGGCTGTAAAAAATCACTTTGGCAATGTATGTGAAATCTCTGGACATCCGAAAACACAACATGAATACTTTAAATATTTTATTGTGGGTTAAGCTATCTAATGATGTGGACTCTTGCCCTCTGGCAGCTTTTCTTCCTATATACATTAAAAGGTCGGGCTGTCATCACACAGCCCCCATTGGAGGATCTGTAAGGCTGCATCACAATCCTGACTTTGCATGAAGAAAAATCCAACTCTAGTGAGTTAACATGGCAAGTGGGCGGCACAGGGGGTGGCAAACTGAGCGAGCCAGGGTGCAGTCCCTAGTACAGTGGTACCTCTGGTTACGTACTTAATTCGTTCCGGAGGTCCGTTCTTAACCTGAAACTGTTCTTAACCTGAAGCACTACTTTAGCTAATGGGGCCTCCCGCTGCTGCCACCACGCTGCCGCTGTGCGATTTCTGTTCTCATCCTGAAACAAAGTTCTTAACCCGAGGTACTATTTCTGGGTTAGCGGAGTCTGTAACCTGAAGCGTATGTAACCTGAAGCGTCCGTAACCCGAGGTACCACTGTACTATAATAAATGCATCAGCCTCTAAAGTGTCACTGTGTGGCACAGAGTCACTACACTATCTTCTAGGCAGGTGATTGTTGCTTACCGGGAAAGGTGGCAGAGTAAGGGCAGCATGGTGCAAATGCCTCAGCGGAGCCAGTCTATCACTCCTGGTAGTGTGTTTGCCTCACAGCAACCTCCCTACTGCCTTGGCCTTCCCAGCAGGCAACAACCCACGTACTGTTGCTAGCTTTGTGGTTCTGCCTCACCCAGCAAGCAGCTCCCGGGCGCTGCGGGACTCTTTTTTGATTTTCGATATACCAGACTAACACAGAGCTCCCTCTGGAATATAACTGCTAAGTGCTATTATGTGCATGGACACAGATGTCTTGTAAGTGCATCATCCCCTGTCTATCGCTTCCCTGTGCAGATTTATTAGACTGAGTAGGCTATTTATTTGAAAGCTCATGCTGAGGAAAGCCAGCCAGGGTCCTTTGACACCACAGCTACCAAGGCACGGCTGTTGAGGAATCGGACGAACAATCGTTCCAAATGTCACATAGTATCATGCTATAGTTGGGGAAGGGTCATAGCTCAGTGATAAAGCATCTTCCTAGAAGGTCCGTAGCATTTCCTGGAAGGACTGGGAGAGACTCCTGCCTGAAACCTTGCAGAGCCAGGCAGTGTGGACAGAATTGAGCTAGTTGGACCAATGGTTTGACTCACTATGAGGCAGCTTCCTATGTTCCCACTGCATCTTATACAGCATCATCCCCTTATGATTTTTCTATCAAGTCCTGCTCAACAAAGGTCCTCTGCAACTTTAATTAAAACCTCCCTTGTGGCTTCTGCCTCTAAATATTTCCTGCTCAGCACGAGTGGATAACTGACCAATCACCTCTTACTTGCCTGTAAATCAGCTAGTTTTTGTTCCCAGAGTGAGGGTGGCTTTAATTATTGGTATCTTGTCCACTCTCTTCATTCATTTAAGTAGTGCTATTTCACTCTCAAAGAATGAAACGGAAGGATGGTCTGAATGAAAGAGCTCTTCCTCCCCCACTGGCTCCTCCTCTATGTTTGGGACTCAGCTACCTTGGCAAAGAAAAAGCCCTTTATATGCATCGCAAATGCATTATAGCACTGTGACACCTGATGGCGCTGTGGAGTTCCATTTTTGCCAACCTGGTTTCTCGTACAAAGTTTACAACGTGTTTAACTGAAATGCTTCTTTGATGTGTCTGGATCCAGCCCTGGGTTCCCCAAAGCATTTCACCCCTGCACCCTTTGTTTCCTGTTTGCCTGCCTCTTTTCTGCGGTGATCTGCTTCCCTTGGCATTTTGGGGTTTTTTGGGTGGCTTTTTAGCTGAAGGTGAGATGCAGCTGCGAAAAGTCAAGCTTCTGGACATTTTGTTTCCTCTCACCCAATGGCCTTCAGACATGGATGCTTCAGCTGAGATTCCTGCATTGCAGGGGGTTGGACTAGATGACCCTCGGGTCCCTTCCAACTCTAAGATTCTGTGATTCTATGAATTCAGTTCTCAATAAAGCCTATTCACAAGTTTATCTTTGGAACAGGGGTTTAGTGGGCTGTTCGACTGAGTTTACCCCATTGAGTTCACCCCAGTCTTGCCTAGACACACCTGGAGTTTATCAGCTTGCCCCACACTTCTTTTAACTTCTTCCCCCATTTTTTTAAATTTTTTTTTTGCATCTCTCTCTTTCCACTGTTCCTTAATCTTCACGCTTCCCTTGCTGCATCTTTCCCTCTTGGCCTATCCCTGCTGCGTTTCCTCTCCTCCCTCCCTTTCTTCCTTGAGTACTGAGTTCTGACACCGGGGAAAAAAGTAATATCTTGCTAGAAAATAATAGAATCGTAGCCCCAAGCTGTTTAATGGCAGCCAGGGGTACACTCCAAGAATGGCTTGTGAGTCCCTGAGGAAGAGGGAATATTTTGTATTAATATTTGATATCTTATTTAGGTTGTGAAATCAGAAGCATGAAACCAATAGGGAGGCCGTGAAAGCAATTCTCCATTAAATAATACTGTGTTGCAGCTGGCCTCCCTGGCCCACCACTCGCTTGGAGCCTGACCTCACTGATAGCAATCCGAGCAGACTCAATCACGTTTCTGCGGCACACAGATTGATGAAAATGTTGGTGGTGGTTACTACAGAGACGTACACCACTACTTTTATTAAGCACTGACTAGCTAAATGCCTGTCAACATGGCAGGTGGGGTGAAACTGGAGCAGGGGCCTGTATATTGCAGCACCCCTGGGGTGGGTACAAGGCACCTCTTTACTTCTCGGTCCCTGAGAGCCAGGTTCCTCTCCATAAAGGCAGAGAGAGCACAATGGCCACATTCACACAGTATGTTGAAATCACTATGGTGCTCTTCATGGCTTCCCTCAAAGGATCATGGGAAGTGTGGTTTGTTAAGGACCCTGATGAGAGGCGTTAAAAGTCCCCCTCTCAGAGCCACAGTTCCCGGAGTTTGCTGTGAAGGTTGGTTGTTAAACAGCTATGGGAACTGTAGGAATAGGGGTCAGCTCTCATCGGCGCCTTTAACAAACAACAGCTCCCAAGATTCTTGCCGAAGTTCTAGACTGAACCCCGAAAGAGGGCTTTCGCCTCTCCTCCTTCCATCACTACATCCTTTTCAGCTTCCCCCCACCATCCCACCCTGCTCCTTTCCCTCTGGCTCTGGCACAACAGGAAGTAAGGCCGAGGGCCACATGAAATTAGGCTGAGGGCCAGATGGTGGTAGGTTGTTAAGAATCAGCTTTTATAAAAAGTCAAGGCTGAAACCAAAGGAAGTAGAACCTTAAAAGAAGCTTAATTCTATACCCAGTTGAATCTGGCCACAGCTGCTGTCCACCCCCTCCCCCCAGCCAAATGGCTGCTGGTCATTTTATTCAGCATATAAAGAGTGACAGATGCAACATCTACATAGTGAACAGATGGAGCCAAGCAGCTTAGCACTGCTATTGCTTTAGTTCTTTCTGTCTTTCTGCAAGGGATATTTGGCTTTCCTGTTTTATTGCGCTTCTTCCATTGAACTCCCTTTCCTTGAGGGCTGCGGCAAGAAATGATTCCTAAAAAGCCCTGGGGTTGCCATGCCTACCTTAACGAGGGGCCACGAGGAAGACGGAACAAGATCTGGCACAGCTTTGGCAGGCGCTGTGATGTGTCTGCGGACATGCTTTATTTAGGGTTGCAGAGATTCAGAGTTTGTATGTAGAGCTGGAAAGGGGCTTCAGCAGAGGTGATGAGCCCAGAGAAAATTCGTTTCTGTCTGCTGCAATCGCCAGCAGATGGAAAGAGCAGTTGTGAGAATGTCCAAAGAAACGAGGCTTTGTTGGCTTCCATGGATTATCGGTCGGCCAACTATGGGTTGATTTTCCTGAAGGCAACAACTAAAGGACACAGCCTTGGCCAAATATGGTCGCTTCTTGTCAGTTGTCCAGTCTTGGGTTTTCAAAGCCTGGAGAATATATATATGCGCTTCTTCAGCTCAAACACATTCTGGAATTATTATTTGGGGGGGGGGGGTCGCAAACTACTTTATTCTGCCCTTACCCTTTAAAACCAAGCCATCAACTTGGTTTTAAGGGAAATTTAAAGAACTACAAATCTGAATTGGTGGTCCCTGTTACATTCCCTAATCCCCTGCCAGATAAATGCTGCTGGTGAGGTGGTTTTGAGGGGGGGTTGGCAAGGAAATTGTGGGCAAAGAAATTTTAAAGAGCCTATTTCCCACTGCTGGGTTTCCACTTAAGACAGGAGATCCATGGAACTGGTCCTGTTACTGGTGCCACATAATACCCATTCCACGTTTGTAAGAAATCAATCTTTTAGTGTGACTTTGGAACTTCTTGCCTATTGACATCAAAAAGGCGCCTTTTGTCAATCTGCTAAAAACAAGCCTACCCAGATATGCAGAATGTTGATGTGTGTTTTAATCAATTTTTAATTTATCACTGATTTTTAAGTAATAGTTGTTTTTAAACTTATTTTATTTTAAGAAATAAATAAATAACGAAAACAAATCTAGAGGGCAACAGGTTGGGGAAGGCTGATAATGACCTATGGTGGCATACATAAAGTTTCACTCTGCTGATGGGTGCCACCGACACTGATCCTTATTATCAAGCACCCATAGTGATAGTTACTTAAATCAGCCCCCAGTAGGTTCTTAGCTTCTCTGTGAAACTTTCAGACTCTTTTAAAAAGCTGGTGCAATGACTGCAACAGAGTGCATCTAGAATTTACTTCTGCCATTCTCCTGCATGCCGGCTACCCCAGGGAAACATTTTCACTTCCCCACCTCCCCTGCGGTTTGCCTCACCGAAACCAAGCAAACTGTTTCCTATAATAAAGATGGATATTTTCTTGCTTTTCATTTTCATTTCTGGCACTGGCTGGCCAGAGAAAAGAGAGAAAGAGAGACTGTGTTGCAGCACCCTAGAATAATTTTACTTCAGAGTCTTGAACTGGGATACCAGTTATAGTATTTGTTCAATCTGTTTTAGACATTTCTATACAGCTCTTCACCAAGTCAGATTCTAGAGTGGTGTCTTCACAAAATAGATCAGGTGCAGGGAATCGTTTGGCCTGCCAAGTGTTGCTGAACTACAACTCCCATCAGCCTTGGCCATTGGCCATGCTTGCTGAGGCTGATGGGAGTTGTAGTCTAGTAACATCTAGAGGGCCACAGGTTTTCCCTCTCCTGACACAGACCACACATTCTTTTATAGAGTCATAGAGTTGGAAGAGACCACAAGAGCCATCGAGTCCAACTCCCTGCCAAGCAGGAAACACCATCAGAGCACTCCTGACATATGGTTGTCAAGCCTCTGCTTAAAGACCTCCAAAGAAGGAGACTCCACCACACTCCTTGGCAGCAAATTCCACTGTCGAACAGCTCTTACTGTCAGGAAGTTCTTCCTAATGTTTAGGTGGAATCTTCTTTCTTGTAGTTTGGAACCATTGCTCCGTGTCCGCTTCTCTGGAGCAGCAGAAAACAACCTTTCTCCCTCCTCTGTGTGACATCCTTTTATATATTTGAACATGGCTATCATATCCTCTTCTCCAGGCTAAACATGCCCAGCTCCCTTAGTCGTTCCTCATAAGGCATCATTTCCACGCCTTTGACCATTTTGGTTGCCCTCCTCTGGACACGTTCCAGTTTGTCAGTGTCCTTCTTGAACTGTGGTGCCCAGAACTGGACACAGTACTCCAGGTGAGGTCTGACCAGAGCAAAATATAGTGGCACTATTACTTCCCTTGATCTAGATGCTATACTCCTATTGATGCAGCCCAGAATTGCATTGGCTTTTTAGCTGCCGCGTCACACTGTTGGCTCATGTCAAGTTTGTGGTCAACCAAGACTCCTAGATTCTTTTCACATGTACTGCTCTCAAGCCAGGTGTCACCCATCTTGTATTTGTGCTTCTCATTTTTTTTGCCCAAGTGCAATACTTTACATTTCTCCCTGTTAAAATTCATCTTGTTTGTTTTGGCCCAGTTCTCTAATCTGTCAAGGTCGTTTTGAAGTGTGATCCTGTCCTCTGGGGTGTTAGTCACCCCTCCCAGTTTGGTGTCATCTGCAAATTTGATCAGGATGCCCTTGAGTCCATCATCCAAGTCGTTGATAAAGATGTTGAATAAGACCGGGCCCAAGACAGAACCCTGTGGCACCCCACTAGTCACTCTTCTCCAGGATGAAGAGGAACCATTGATGAGCACCCTTTGGGTTCGGTCAGTCAGCCAGTTACAAATCCATTGAGCGGTAGCATAGTCAAGACCGCATTTTATGTTTGTTTGTTTTTTAAAAGAAACTGAATACAGTTCAATAAAACGTGAACATGGATGGTTGGATTAACAGAACAGAACTCAAGGCTAGATGAATGAGGAATGGAGTGAAATGAAATTGGCAGAATTGTCCATGCCTACTCAGAGCGCCGCAACTCCAGAGTCGGTCACGACTGGACCTAATGGTCAGGGGTCCCTTTACCTTACTCAGAGACAAACACTGTCATGTTACGTCCACAGTGAAGTGGAGGGTGGGTTTTATACACAAATGGCAAGTGTGGGGGCGCCAGTTCAGATCAGACATCTAGCATTTAGCCCTTTGCCCTGCCTTTCTATGCTTTGAATCCAGATTGTGGGCCCAGGTTGTATGGCGGTAGAGGGAAACTCCCACTGATGCAAATGTCTACAGACACAGAGGGTCCAATCTGAATAGAGATCACAGCAGGCGGTAAAGGATGAAAGCATCCCAATCCAGAGATGATCCTCTGAGCTGATGATTTGTGTTTTTAAAAATCCCAGTCAATCTGCATTAAAAGTTACAACAACATGGTAGTAAAGTTCACAGTTTGGCCCTGAGTATCTCTTTCCACTGCTTTCATCTCAATAACCTTTCCCGTTTCATTATACTGGCACTCTCTTTTCCTTGGCAGAGTATTTCCTGCTTGATACTGAAAATCGATGTCCTCTTACTAGGGGACAGGGAAGAGCCTAGGTTTGCTTTATTTATTTGCTTACTTTGTTTATATGCCACCTTTTCCTCCAGGGAACTTAATCTGATGCACGTGGTTCTCCTTTCCCCCGTTCAGTCCTCACAACAACCCTGAGAGATAGACTAGACTGCGAGGCAAGGGCTGGACTAAGGTCACCCAGTGAGTTTCATGGCTGAGTGGGGATTGGAACTCGGATCTCTGGGTTATAACCCAACATAGCACACCACACTGGTTAGCACAGTTTGGAAGACTGTCCAAAATCCAAGAAATACTTACTAAAACAGCTTCAAGAGACCAGCTTCAAATCCAGATGGGTATCTGAGGGACAAATCCTGTCTGCCCCTTGACTGAAAAAGAAAAATCCAATTGACAGATAAATTTGGCATTGAGTCTTAAACATGATGAGGCCGGACTGAAACCCTGAGTCTGATTTGAACACCTAAAATTGAGGTCAGGTGAAGCAAGACCATGTCTAGGTCATATTTTAACAGAAGCTGCTTGCTCGTCTCCAGCCAAAGCAACAGAATGTAGAAACGGCTGCCAACTTCTGCTACAGACTGTCTCCCCCGAAGGCAATATCATTTGATGCATTTAGTTCATTTACTGCAAAGCCTCATTGAGTGGGAACATGAAACCAATTCATATAAATGAGGCTTTGGAAAATTACAGGGATTGTAAGATACCACGAAGGTGTCTGGCTCTTTTTGCGGGGGTTCCAATTCTGCAAACCTCACCTTAAGATTGCTCTCCTCCTCCAGAGTTTGTTCCGATTACCGTCAGTAACAAAACAATCCCCTGTGGGCATGCATGGAGTCGCTGCAGTCCCATGCACTATCTGCATTGACCAGGTAAAGGTAAAGGTACCCCTGCCCGTCAGGGCCAGTCGTGACTGACTCTAGAGTTGCGCGCTCATCTCGCTCAAGAGGCCGGGAGCCGGCACCATCCGAAGACACTTCCGGGTCACGTGGCCAGTGTGACGAAGCTGCATCTGGTGAGCCAGCACCAGCGCCACACATGGAAACGCCGATTACCTTCCCGCTAGAAAGCGGTCCCTATTTATCTACTTGCACTTAGGGGTGCTTTCAAACTGCTAGGTGGGCAGGAGCTGGGACCGAAAGACGGAAGCTCACCCCGCCGCGGGGATTCGAACCGCCGACCTTTCGATCAGCAAGTCCTAGGCAATTGACCAGGTAACTTCATTTTATTACCTTTTTATCCCCCTTCTCCTTCAAAGAGCTTGGAGTTTTGCCTATGTCCCTATCCCTTCTTTGTATGCCAATGCTGGCCCTATCTTTAGGCAAATGCAACAGTTGCCTCAGGCAGCAAACATGGCAACCAGCAGCAGTCTATTTCCCCCAAACACCCCATACATTGTCCTGTTTTGGAGATCAGAGCTCTGGTGTTCATTCTGAGCCAGACCATAAGTCCATCAAACTCAGTATTTGTCTATACTGATTGGCAGCAGTTCTCCAGAGCTTCAGGCTGGAATATTTCCCTAGAAACATCAGGAGCTGAACCCAGGACCTTCAGCATGCAAAGCAGATGTTCTGCTGCTCTCTCCGTGGACCATTTTTCTCACCGGCAGAGACAATGCCTGCTACTCTGGCTTTAGAAGCATCCTTTACTGTTCCTTCAGATGCTCCAGCGCTAATGCCTACTGAACCCTGATTCCAATTAAGCCCTGGATCCTCTGCCACAAACAGTCTTCCAGTCCCCAACCACCCCCTGCTCTACACACACATACACACATTTTCCTGTCTCCCAGCCCATTTATCTTCACTGAGAACTGAACTGGTAATTTGGCATGTCAAACACATCCTCTATTCAGACAAACCAATTTGATGGCTAATTGCAACTCTGGTAATTGAGGTTTTTACTGTTTTAGTGCTTTTATTTAAAGCAGAGCAGGAGATCCTGGGTGGCTTCTAGCCAGGTCACACATTCTGCACCCCGATGGGATGCCAAGCTGCCAAGTGCAGAATCTCCTCCTGTGCCCCCCCCCCCCTTTCCAGGGGTCAGAGGCCCTTGAAAATAAATAGCAATGTGCATATAGGCCTGGCTCTGACATCAAGAAGTACATCCTTCCTGCAGCTTCACCCAAGACTGCATTTCAGAAAGCAGCTGCTGCTTATAAAACAGCAAATAGATGCTTCTTTCATTGTTATTACTGAGGGTCGCTTTAATGAGATGCCATGAAGAATGCAGACATGGGCAGAAGGACCTCAATGGATGCTTCTTAGACCAGTGGTTCCCAAACTTTCTGGTTCCATAATCTCATCCTCAGTGCCTGCTACCCTGCGCAATAAAAAATATTGTTCAGAATAGCCGTTTGCATGGCCCACTAAGGAAGATGATAACTCAATAAAATGCAAAACAGTAACAACTAATTGCACATTTTTTTCAAAACCCAATTCAAACTAGTTTAATTAATTCAACAAAGCTGATGAACTTGATCCAGCTTTTCAATGTCTGATAGTTATTTACCACCTCCCATGCC
This sequence comes from Podarcis gaigeae, assembly GCF_964106915.1. Taxonomy (NCBI): domain Eukaryota; kingdom Metazoa; phylum Chordata; class Lepidosauria; order Squamata; family Lacertidae; genus Podarcis; species Podarcis gaigeae. The sequence continues at coordinate 78,416,371 of NC_139677.1, forward strand.
CCCCCCCCGGCTGTCCCCTTGCCTCTTAGCACCCTGCTAGGTAACCCATCGCCCCCGGGGGGGGACAGTACTGCCCCACTTTGGGAACCACTGTACTAGATGGTGTGGGAGGGACTCAAGCACATCCTGAGGTCACAGCCACATATTTAAACCATGCGGCTTTCCCCCAAAGAATCTTAGGAACTATAGTTTTTTGAGAGGGCTGGGAATTGTAACTAAGGGAAGGCTAAACAGAATTTATTTGGGGAGAGCTGTGCACTTTCAACAGTGGCAGCCCATCCCACTTCACCACCTGAGGCAAAACAGGAAGGAGCCCGGTCCCCTGCCGCTGCTCCCCCAGCATGGAAGCCTCACTGACCAGGGTCACATGGCTGCGGATGCAGCTTCTGGGTTTCAATAAGATCTCGTGAGAGGTGCGCAAGATCTCACCTGGAAAGCGCAGCCACTTCTCCTTGCTTCTCCAGTAGCAGCAAGGCAGGTGGAGAGCCCCACCACCACCACAAGAGAAGAGAGAAGCAGCAGCGGCAAAGAGATCCCATAAGATCTCCACAAATCCAGTCAGACACCACCTTGTGGGGCATGGAGCCGATGAAGTCACTGTTACACTCATGTGTTCTAGTTAAAGTATTTGTGTTCTGTTTATAGTATTGGAATGTGGGGTTTTGCATGTTGTTGTCTCCCCACCTCCCCACCCCGTGTTATTATGAAATTGTTCTGAGGTTATCATTTTGCTATGTTGTCAAGAAATTGTTTCTGTTTGAAATGCACTCCTGTTTCTTAGTCATAGGCCGCTTGGATGCGTGTGGAAAAGCAACACAGAGATAAAACAAACGGATGAACGAAATGCTCCCATCTTCCTCTTTCACCTCCAGCCTTTTGGGTGAAAGGACTGTGAGCTCCGATCAGTTCTGGTCCTCAGAGCAAATTCCCTGGCTCAGAACCTGCTCAGAGACCCCCTGCTCTTTATTTCTATGTGCCTTTTGCAACTGGCTCAGGGGTGGTAGATTTTGAGGTTCTAGGAAAAAACATAAGTAGATCTCTGAAACCTGAAATCTGCCTGTCCTCCTCTGGTTGTGGAATACATGCTTAGCATGCAGAAAGTTCCAAGTTTGGTCTCCAGTAACTCCAGTTAAAGGATCAAGTGGTATCCTGGAAAACGCCTCTGTTGGAGAGCCACTGACAGCTTGAGTAACTATAACTGGATATACCAAAAGTCTTGAGGTTACAGCCACACTATACATTTAAAGCACATGGCGCACACATACCCCTAAGAATAATTCTGCAAGCTGTGGTTTGTTAAGAATCCTGGGAATTGGGGTAAAGTACAATTCCCAGGATTCTTTAGGGGCAACCTTGAGCTTTAAATGTTCTCTAAATACATGTAACATGTTTAAGTTTTTACTCTGCTAGCTATACATTGGAATCTGCTCTGGATCAATAGTGAGTAGAATTTCAATTTTTTGTTTTTTTGTTTTACCTGAACCTGACTGTAAAATAAAGGGTGCTGCAAGGACCTGCCTTACAGGTGGCACACAGCTCTCTTTGTCTTAGTTGGACTCATGCAGCAGTGACTGTCTTGATGGACTGAGCCCCGTGTTCATTAGTGTCTTGGTAGAGGGGGAGCATGATGCAGCCATCCCATTTCAGGCATCAGAAAGTCTTGAGCCAGCTCTTTTAGGGAGATGTGTTGGCCTTTTAAGACAGCAACCCTCCCCGTTCCCCCACCCATCAAATGAATCAGGAGAAAATGGGAAATGAGATTATGTGTGAACTCAGCAAATCACACCCACCTTTCCCTGACCTTGCACAATAGCAGCCCTTTTGCAGGGCCTGTGTGGGAAAGATCCTTGCCACTGAAGAAACAGGGTGAAAACTGAATTGCCGTTTCAGCTGCCTACACAGAGTGGCCTCGTTGGTACCCAAAAGAGGTCACTGGCAGGACAGCCACGGGAGGGGAGTGACAGAAAGCTGGAACTTAGGAATGGATAGTGCTAAGTCATTGTGGCTTTTCATGCAGAACTCCATCCCTTTGCATTTTGAATTATAAGGCATTCAATACATAGAATGGGGTGGGGGGAGAGAGAGAGGCAGGCTGGCAGACAGACAGACAGACGGATTGATAGAGACTAACTTGCTGTGGAAAAAAACCAGTAGGGAGACGTGCTTTAAATCACTGGTCTTCAACCCACTCACTAGTGGGTCACAACAGGAGCACCACTGCCATGCAAATATATGGTAAAAGATTAAGAAATGGGTCCCCAAAGGCATGTTTGTGGTAAAAGTGAGCCCTGGGTGAGAAAAAGTTGGAGATACCTGCTTTAAATGTATTGCGTAAGATCGGTATCCACTAGTTGGCCATGTGGGATATTTAAACTGCAGTCAAAACCAACAACTCATGTTTTGCTAGATACGCACATGCTAGGAGCTGAAGTTTTCCTGTACAGGTAAGTTTGCTAGAGAGAACTCTGTGAGAGACACTCCCATTTTGCCCTGACACTGGGATTGTCATAGCGCTCTCTCTCTCTCTCTCTCTCTCTATATATATATATATATATATATATTCTCTTACCTACTTACCTACCTGGGCACATATTCTTTTTGCTCTTTCTTCTCTTACCTCTCCATCTCATCACCAAGCCAGAAACGTGAAGAACATTAGGCTGTGTCTAAGCTCCAATACTCAGACACCATTTTAAACTAGACTAAAGTATGCCTTTATAACTGAATTACCATTTTAAGCCTGCCTGAACTAAGCTGCTGTATCTGTTACTCTTCAACAAGTATTCTGAGCGAGTAAATGTTACTTTAAAGCTTTTGCAGGACTGTTTATGTGATTATTGCTTTAAGGAGGAGAAAAGGGAGGAAATACCAGGAGACTCCACTGCCTTAAAGCATCCTGGATTCCTTAAACTAAAAAGCTAAAACTAGCCTAAGCTTCCTTCTAAGTTGCAAAGGGTTGCACTCTGCTGAACTCACAAATGTGAGGAAGGAGGGATAATATCTAATAAATTTATCCTCTCCTAGCATCTGTTGACATCCCCACAGGCCTGATCAACCAACTAGTGTGTTTTAGGTTTGCTTAAATAAAATAATACTCCTTATTTGTTAATACTAGATCTATAGCGTTAGGATGTGTGCCTAAGGAACCTCCATGAGTGTGTCTGCATTGCATTGTATTAGTCGTGTGCCTTAATAAAGCACTGAAAAGGCCATTTGATTCTGTTTTCTCCTTGGGTCAGCTAGGAAGTCTCCATGGTCTCTTGGGCTGTTCAAAAGAGCCCAGAATTGAGCCAAGTAACACAGCAATGCTATATAAGGGCAGTTTCAGCCTTTGCATGCATATCTGTTTGACCCTTCTTCAGTCTATTCATTCCCACCGCACAAAAGGCAGTCTTGTTTAAATCCATTTTGATGAAAGCCATTGAGCAGAAAGGAGCTGGGGAATAGAGGCTACTTTCTCAAACCTCAATGCAACTGGGTGACAAGCGCCCTCTGTTTGGATGCTTTCCATTCTCACCTCCCCTTTGGAGCTGTACAAAGGATGTGGCATTTTGTAAATGGGGGTGAAAGAAGAATTTGGCATCTGCGCAAAAACAAAATCATGCATGAAAAGCAGCTTAGTTCCCATAATTGCATATATCAAATTAATATTCCCTTTAATAGTTGCTGTGACAGCAATCTGCATAGATTGGATCTGTCAGCATGTAAGCTGGGTCTACACTGATGGTTCCTGAAGGAGGGGCTGGGTTTTTTCTGGTCTATGACACCCAACTTTTTGTGGTGCTGCGGTTCAAGAGCATGCGGCAGAATCAAGCTGCATACAAAAATAACCCATTACTCTGGTTTAAAATTATTTATTTATTTGTTTGTTTGTTCACAGTACTTACAGCCCACTGTCCATTGACTATTTTCAATCCCCAAGTTGGGAATAAGGCAGTAAAAAGTAAGCAAAGGGAAAACAACCATTTACAGAAATTATCATACAAGCAGCTCCAGTAAACAACATCTTAAAAATTCTCTCATAAGGTTAACAAGCAAAAATAATAATAATAATTCAAATTTAACTGTACACAAGACATTCAAGCCGACTGAAACAGATTCCGCAAACAAAGGTCTTAGCGACAGTTCCCACCCTGCTTTTCACATATGACAGCTCCCTCCTTTCCTCTCTACCTCTTCCACAAAAAGGGCCCCACTCTGTGCCAATGGGCTCTCTCTTACTCTGTGGCTTTTGAGAGACAACACACCTCTCTCTCTCTCTCTCTCTCTCTCTCTCTCTCTCTCTCTCTCACACACACACACACACACACACACACATTCAAACCCATTCAGGTTCTCACCCTGACGGGTATGAATTGTTGCCCACAAGCATCTACAATAAGAATCTCCTGCCCCTTATTCACAGTAGCAACAGAGCAAAAAGATGATTGGCCTCTCACAACACCTCTGCACAGAGTTTTCAGCACTACACCAGAAGCACACAAAGCACTCTTGGAGATTTCCTTGACACAGAGAATACTTCTCCCCCAGAATCAGGGTCGTGTCAACATCCTTCTGCAATGTGGAGGACTACCAGAAAAGGGCCAGCAATGCAGGCACATATATGGCAGCCAACCTAGTGCCCTTCAGCCCCAGCCAGCATGGCCAATTGTCAGGGATGATGAGCATTATAGTCCAAAGTGCATATCTGACTAGTCAGCTTTCCCTTGCCTCTGTATCATGAAACCCAGGAGGACATGGACACTTCCTGTCAAGTTTCCAAGTACTTACACTTTGTCAATCAGTTCTTCCCTGTTGGTGAGGACCAGGTCCAAGATGGATGATCCCCTTGTTGCTTCTTCCACCTTCTGGGAAATGAAATTGTCAACGAAGCAATGGAGGAATTTGTCAGACCTTACATTCTTGGCAGCATTTGAGTCCCAACAGATATCGGGGAAGCTGAAGTCTCCCATGACTACTATATCTCTCCATTTTGAATGTTTGGTAATCTGCCCTAGGAAGGCATCATCCAAGTCATCAGTCTGTCTTGGAGGTCTATAGCAGACACCCACAGTAAGGTCACTGTTGTTTCTCTCTCCTGCAATTTTTACCCATACACTCTCAATCTGCTATTCATGCTCCAGGTCATGGATTTATTCACAGCTGTACACATCCTTTACATATAATGCTACTCCTCCACCCTTCCTGTTAAGTATATTCCTTTTGAACAGGTTTTACCTCTCAGTTCCTACATTCCAATCATGAGTCTTCATCCCACCAGGTCATATTTGCCATCCTGTATTAAAAGCTCCAGTTCGTCTTGTTTGTTTCCCATACTCTGTGCATTTGTGTAGAGACAACTGAACCATGATTCGTTCCCTCCAGCTGCTTTCTTCTTGTAGTTTCTTGGATCAATTATATAATCTTAGAATTAGATGTCTTAACCCAATTCCCAACCACAGATATGGGCTACCTCATCTACCAAGCCTTTGTAGGCCAGTCTATAGCAGGTCTGTACAACCTTGAGTTCATAAACTGACCATTTCACTATTTCCTTCCAAGGGAAATTCCACATACCTATTATATGTGGTCCATTCTTACCTATAACCAACACTGACCCGGTTCACCTGGTTCAACCTGTGCATTATTCTGTTTTTAGCTGGGGGGGGGTCCCCTTCTAATTTTGTCTCATTGTAGATATTTATTTGTTGGTTTTAAATTATATTTATATGTTGCATGAAGCTTATTCACAGTCTTGTGCACTGCCCTGGCATCTTTTGAGGAAGGGCAGCTAATAAATATTGTTAAATGAATAAATTAGGTAGCTTATCCTCCAGGCTTTTAGGATAACAGGTGCACAAGCAATCTGTCTCTAGATCATATATGCTCCTCCTGCCTCCCCCAAACAAAATCTTTGTAGTAATGGAATGCCTCCAAAGCATTTAAAAATAGACAGAACAATAACAATCTCTCCCCATCACTCTCTCTCTCTCTCTGTCCCCCCAGGCTGTAGCAAAAATAGCTTGATTGGTGTATAGATCTGTTGCTGCTAGGAGGCAAGGAAAAGAAAATGCAGAGCTTAGCTTGCAGAACTGGCTTTCGAGTTTCTCTTTAAATTGCAGATGCTAGCTACCTTGGCATAGCAGCTCATACCTTTTGCAGAATGGCAGGCTTGGAAGATCAAGAGCCAAGCAACTTAGCCAGCAGTGAGAAAGTTAATGTCTCCAGTCAATTAGAAGAGCAATTAGTATTCCTGGGTTCGTTCTCTCTCTCTCTCTCTCTCTCTCTCTCTCTCTCTCTCTCTCTCTCCAACTTCACTGTGTGACCTTGACCAGATCTGTGCTCATATTTAACATGCAGTATTTCCTCCCTTAAAAATTAAAAAGAACGATAGTTCACCACCTTGCGTGTTGGTCTGTATTTCACAACTAGATGGTTGAAAATGCTTTTTAAAAAAAAAATTAAAAAGGTACGCAACAATGTCATTAATGAAAATACAGTAAAAGAAGTCTGTGAGAAAGAAAGGGAAATGGAACAGTGGGATAGTTGCAGGTGGGGACGCATGTTATTCTTGAACAATGGCCTCTTCCCACAAAGGAACCATTCCGCATTAAAATGCTCGGTTCAGTTCAATGGTTTATTTGACCTGCAAGTAACTTGGCCCCTCTGATTATGGCACACTATATGTGGGCTAATGTTTTAGAGTCTCCTCACTGAGTGGGTTCAGACAGTCTTTTAATGGTACTAATCACATCACAGGAGAAGAGTCATCACTACTTGTCAGGGACTGGCTGGATGACAATGAGTGGTGGGAGGCTCCAGCTGAGGAACGGCTTAGGGAAGCCACAAGGAAGAAGGCTCAGACCCAGGGGACTGGTGGTGGGACACAGAAGACAGATCAGAGAGGAAGCTGAGAGGTGGAAGACACAGAAGGCTTGAATGAACAAGAAGAACCAGAGGCAGGGAGCCCTCCAAGGAGAGGACTGGGTGCAGAGGCACACACTTTGAGCTCAGGATCTGAAGGAGAGGACAAGGAGGAGCCAGGTGTTGCAACAGCTTCACAGCAGCTGCCCACTCCCTCTGCATTGAGCTCCCCTCCCCCTTTGACTCTGAGGTCAGGTGGAGCTTTACACATAGCTGAACAGAAAGCTAGAAAAGCCCAGGGGTCCTCCTCCAAGTAAGGAAACATGCAATATATAACTATCTCTTGAATTCTTTGCTTGACACTTCTGCAGTGAGTTTCACCTCTTGCACTCTTTCTGATGTCCTACCACAGATGTGCTTCCTACCTGGCAGAGCAGAACAGGAAGTTGGCAACAGACAGCTAGGAATGGGAGCTCCACTCCCTGCCTCTCCGTCATAAAATAGTGAAATATGCTATGCAAGCTGCTGTGCAGCAGCCTGGAGAATCCAGAGGAGAAGACAGATGCTGCAAAGGTAAAGGCCGTGCTCTAAAATAGCAAACAATGAGTAGCTCGTTGCAGAAATGCAAACACCAAACCTTTCCATCTCCCCCATCTTTCGGCTCCACAATTTTCCATTTTAGGTTGCAAGAGCTCAAGGTACAAGAGTATCCAAGTCAGAAAAATCCAATGGACAGACCATGGCCATTTTTGTATCCGTTCATTTGTAAAGCCACCCCTTTTCTGCATTAACCTGTGTTTTTCTTTTAAAAAAATAAAAACTATCCACATGGAAATCCACATTTAAATGTTATTTTGCCACAAAATAAATAATGTGCATTTTTAAAAAAACATATCCTAAAGTACAGCTTCTAAACACATTTTGGCACAATTTTTTGTCCCTCACTGCTGGACAAGGAACTCAAACTCCCAGTTCTGTATCTGCCAAAGGCTTTAATGTATAAATCAGATTGGCACAGGCTACAGGATGAAGCCTGTATAGATACATGGCTAAGTGCAAGCTAAGACATTGGTCCAGCTAGCAACACGCCCCTACTACATTTCCTTTTGAAGAGCATGGTCAGGAACATAGCTAGGGGTTAGTTGGTTGGGCCCTGCCAAGGGTCCAGTCCCAGGGCGGTGCAATTGTGTCTCGTCACTCTGGCTAGGAGTGGCTAGGAGCCCATATGCCCATCAGACTGCTGGACTACAGGGGAGGAGGAGGCAGGGGGAGGCAGAGAAGAGCAGACCTGACCCTTGAGGCCCCCGAGCAAGCCACTGGCAGAGCAGGAAAGGCAACAAAAAATGAACCTTTTGAGTTTCTGGTCCATGGTCTCTCCCAGCTTCAGAGGTGCCGATACAGCTCCTTGCCAAATGCACAAGGGAACCTAGGTATGCCTCTGAGTAGGGTGGGCACATCTTTAGCACGGCAAGTGCCCAGAATCCCATGACTGGGCAAGCAAATGGGCACTTTTCCAAGTGGGTTGGGTCTGCTAGTACTAGCATCTGTGCCCTTGGAGACAAAGGTGGTGCCAGCTCCCCATTTGATTTACTTCTCAGTCGCCTTCTTACAAAGGGGAGTCTCCTCACTGACAGGAGGAGGGCCCAGGGTGGCTCCACAACAGGAGGCATCTGACAAGGGTGTGTCATGGGGTGGAACACTCCTCTACCAACCTGCTTTGTTGCCCCCCCCCCCAATCCAGCTCTCCATTCCCCAGATTCCTGGGCTCACACCTTTCTTGAGGTCCCAATTTCACCTCCCCTATCCCACTCCCAGGGTTGATTCCCAGGGTCATTCAGCTCCAACTCATTGAGCTTCTCCTATTGGGGATACAGTCATCCCCACCATGGTATCTCCATGAGACTCATGACACCAAGAAATGAAAATCACAAAATTTGGAAGAGATGCAAAATCTGAAGGATAATTACTTTCCAATCCATGTATTGGCCCAAGAAATGGAATTTGGTTGGTCCAATTAAAAATGTGGATGGGGAAAAATCCTCTGGGCAGCTAGAAGGTATAATTGTAAGGTGTTATCCAGTGCTTTTCTTTTGTGAATGAACAAAGGAAGCTTTTTGGATGCTCTTAATTATTATTAGATAATTCAGTAATCACTTGCAGAACTTTTACGGCAACATCTGACAGCTGATGGTCGACCAGACCCTTAAAAAAACCCCAAACCTATTACTCACAGTTTTCTATCTGAAACCACACAGTGAAAGAATGTGTATTTAAAAATATTTGATCCCTAATAAACAGTGGCGTAGCATGGGGGGTGCAGGGGGGCCGGCTGCACTGGCCGCAACATCTGGGGGTTAGGGTTAGGGGTGCAAATCCAAGGGTTAGGGGGCGCAAATCCACGGGTTAGGGGGTGCAAATTACTTGCCTTGCCCCGGGTGCTGACAACCCACGCTACACCACTGCTAATAAATTCACCCTCCTCCTTTCTCAGCCCATTCAGCCTTTTCTCATAAAACTACCCCTCTCCTTCAAATGTCTTTCCCCTTACCCACCCACCCAAATCTTAATCTCAGAATGCCAAAATCACATAAGACACACTTTAACTAAATTAACAGATATATAAAAAGAGTGGAGTGAAAGAACAGAGGGGAAACGGGTGGGGGGAGGGATGTTTTCTGAGATTCTCTGTCAGCTAATCAGAGGTAATTAGAGGCTCTACACATCCTCTGAACTCCCAGAGACATTGAAGGTATCTGACAGGGCTTCTTCAAACTCATCCACATTGGTGGGCGTTCCACAAACCTTGTGGTGGCCTGTGCATGTTGGTGACACTTGCTAAGGAATGAAAGGAGGAGTGGAGAAGAAACAGCGGCAAATTCTTTCTGCTGCTACAGCAACATATTGGCAGAGCTCCAGTCCGAAACAAGGCAGTAGAACAACTTGCAGGAGCTGCACACAGAGGAAGATGCATGATTTGCCCATCGTTTGCACCTTCTCATCTGATGAACTTGCAGTTTTTAGTTTTTATTTATTTAGTTTTTATTTATTTATTTGGGCAGGGGCAGAGGACTCCCTGGTCCTGAATGAGGTAACTGTGCCCCTGAAGGACCAGGTGTGCAGCTTGGGAGTCATTTTGGACTCACAGCTGTCCATGGAGGCACAGGTCAAATCTGTATCCAGGGCAGCTGTGTACCAGGTGCATCTGGTACACAGGCTGAGACCCTATCTGTCTCGCCTCTGTCTCGCCAGAGTGGTGCATGCTCTAGTTATCTCTTGCTTGGATTACTGCAATGTGCTCTATGTGGGGCTGCCTTTGAAGGTGACCCGGAAACTACAACTAATCCAGAATGACTGGGAGCGGCCACCGAGACCACATAACTCCAGTCTTGAAAGATCTACATTGGCTCCCAATACGTTTCCAAGCACAATTCAAGGTGTTGGTGCTGACCTTTAAAGCTCTAAATGGCCTCAGTCCAGTACACCTGAAGGAGCATCTCCACCCCCATCGTTCTGCCCAGACACTGAAGTCCAGCGCTGAGGGCCTTCTGGCGGTTCCCTCACTGCTAAAAGCCTAGTTACAGGGAACCAGGCAGTGGGCCTTCTCGGTAGTGGCACCCGCCCTGTGGAACGTCCTCCCACCAGATGTCAAAGAGAACAACAACTACCAGACTTTTAGAAGACATCTGAAGGCAGCTCTGTTTAGGGAAACTTTTAATGTTTAACAGACCACTGTATTTTAATATTTTGTTGGAAGCCGCCCAGAGTGGCTGGGGAAACCCAGCCAGCTGGGCGGGGTATAAATAATATTTTTTTAAAAAAAAATGGTGCCAGGATTAGTTGACTTTCTCCCTGAGTGGATGTTTAGTAGCAAGGCTGTTTCATGTGCAAGATGGCCCAAGGATATAAGCAGTCAGCAGAAAATGGCATCATGCTTTTTGCTTTGCCAACTGCTAGATATCCCCTATATGTTACAGCTTTATAAATGTCATTTTGCCTATAAAATCCAGTTTGATATCTTTGACAGCGTTCTCAATCTTCCAGGCTCCCCAGAATGGCTGGTATCAAGTTAACCTTGCATGATTTGTTGTGTGTCTATGTGTAGGTGGGTGTGTACTTTTTTCCTGTGAGTCAAACCCACAACCTAGAAAGCCTATTTGTTCAAGGTCACAGTGAGCAGAATAAACCCAGGCCAGATTTGCTGAAAGATGCATCTCTGTGGGGAGGGCGTTCGGAAACTTAGGGGCTGCCCCAGAGAATGCCCTCTCCCAGGCCACCCCTGCCCTGAACTTCCAAGGGTGGTTGAACAACCAATAAAGTCCCTTCTGCCAATCTTAACATCCATGGGTCTGTAGGGCAAGAGGTGGTGTTTCAGATATTTTGACCCTAAGTAGTTTAGGGCTTTAAACACTAAGCGTACCCTCCAACATTTCTCCGATGAAAATAAGAACATCCTAAGGAACAGCAGGACATTACAGGATCAAATCAGAAACTGGGGTGGCTTCTTTAAATCCCAGACTGCCCCTGGAACATGTAGACCTTTGGAGGGTCAGCTGACATGAACACCTTGAACTGAGCTGAGGAACCAACTGGCAATGCAAGAGGTCAAACAGTCACTCTTGTTTAAGCAAAGAGATGTATACCTTTGGCATGCATAGCTTACATGCAGTTCAGTTTGCTGGACCATAAAGAAGGCTGATCGCCGAAGAATTGATGCTTTTGAATTATGGTGCTGGAGGAGACTCTTGAGAGTCCCATGGACTGCAAGAAGATCAATCCTATCCATTCTTAAGGCAATCAGCCTTGAGTGCTCACTGGAAGGACAGATCCTGAAGCTGAGGCTCCAATACTTTGGCCACCTCATGAGAAGAGAAGACTCCCTGGAAAAGACCCTGATGTTGGGAAAGATTGAGGGCACAAGGAGAAGGGGACGACAGAGGACGAGATGGTTGGATAGTGTTCTCAAAGCTACCAGCATGAGTTTGACCAAACTGTGGGAGGCAGTGGAAGACAGGAGTGCCTGGTGTGCTCTGGTCTACGGGGTCACGAAGAGTCGGACACGACTAAACGACTAAACAACAACATGGCAGCATGGGTCAGAAATGCAGGTACTCGAGGAAGACACTCTGGCAGGTTGGCTGGGTGTGAGGACAAAGAACCCTAGGCAATATCCCACAGCCCTTTGCTTTGCTTGGAAGCAGGCAAGAGGAGCAGATGGTTTTTCAGGCAGTCAGAGCAGATATATATACACTGCCGTGTCAATGATGCCTCTTTGCCTGAGCCCAGCAAAGCAAGGCCAGAGGTTAGAGGCAGGGCTCTGCCTCTCATTACACTGCCCAGCCGGGGCTAGGATTGGATGGATGAGGGTGTTGAGGAACCTTGCACTGATGATCCTGTTGGGAGCCGCTTCCTTCAAGCACGAGTGCAAATGCAGCGGGCAGAAGGGAAGAGGGCACATTGCTGCTGGCAAGGACTAAAACCATCAGAGAAGGGACCGAGGAGAACCAAACCCTGGTTGTTCAGCAGTTCCTCTCTCTCTCTCTCTCTCTCTCTCTCTCTCTCTCTCTCTCCTTTTCTCCTGCCTAGAGAAATGACTGGTAAATTACACAGCAGCTTTGGGAAGCATCAACTTCTGTAGGTGTTCTCCTGCAACCAGGATTTCACAGAAATTAATTGCTCACGGCTGCCGCAGAATGCAAGGCTTGTGCTCATTAACAGCCCGACCTAACAGAAGCCGGGTCTGTAGCAAGCTCTCTCCTCAGCTACAACACTTAGTTGATTAATCCTTTAGATTAACATTCTAATTGATTAAAAACAAGCACACAACTAATCGGGGCAACCATATTTTTTTAACCTGGTAAAAATAAATAAAAATAAAATATTATTCCTGTGCTCTCCTCCATGAGCTCTCTTCTAACTTGACAATCAACAGAGCAGTGGGAAGGGGGTTGCTCAGAAGCACATCAGCTAGAAAGCTGCTAAAATGCTGAATAGAGGAGGGTGAGCCAATAGGCCAAACCTAGGCTCCCCTCCTTAAAAAAAAAGCAACCCTCTAGCTTTCCACAACTGCAAGTAATTAATTTATCTGAAATCCTGATTGCAGAATGGCACCTAAATCATGTAGCAACATGTCCCTCTCATTTTAAAGGTGATAATGGCTGGCGAATGTTCTAAGAACTAAGTATGCAATTTTTATTCAGATCAATGCTGTATTCATATGCAAATTCATTCAAATTTAATCACGTAATTGGCTACAAATCACATTACTAGTCAGAGATTTCTTTAACTGGGAAGCAGCTCTACAGTTTACGCATTTCATATTCTGGCTTGCTTGCAAACAGCTGCTTTTACCCAATGCCAGTTAGCACTGACCAAGACGCAAGGGAGGTGTGTTCAGCCTGAAGCCCTACAGTTGCTACTGGATGAGATCTCCCATCGTGGCTAGCCATTGATATCTAACCATTGGCCATGCTGCCTTAAGTTAATGGGAGTTCTGAGTCCAACAGCCTCTGGAGAGCCAGAGATGCTCAGCCCTGAAGCAGAAAAGCGGGTACTTTTAAGAAAGGGTACTGTTTAACATGGGAGTTTGGCAGTACTGCTGCTGTTTAAATGCAGTAATGGGTCCATCACCAATTTGGGCTAGGAGTGATCAGCAATCTGATCAGTTCAGTTCTACACAATTTCAGAAGCATTTTATCTGGAAGCACCATTATTCTCTCTAGAAACAGCAATTGTCTATAATGCTAAAACAAAAGCTGACAGAAAAATAAAAGATTTAGGGTGCTTCCAAGTGGATGTTTATTATGGGATTGATGTTGCTCATGCATTATTATTTTTTTCAGTATCCACATGACATCAATGGCAGCAAAATGGCAGCCCACATACACACACACACCAGTTTAATCTGGATTTCTCCTTTCTGTGGAAAAGTCTGATAAGATAAACAAGGGGAGGGGGCTGTTGTCAAAGTGATGCCTGAATGACTACATGCAATATTCAGCTTCTATCTAGAAGTACCCTAATATATGCACGATGCAGCATGTAAATTGCAAAAGGGATCTCCAGGAGTCGTGACTACAGAAGTAAAACAATAGTCTTGTGTCACCATAACACGTGACAAATTTTATTATGGCCTCAGCCTTTGTGGACTAATAGATGCATTTAAGATGGAGAATTAAATCATACTCTTTGTTGTGTCTGCTGCAAGAGACTAACCCTTACGAAATTAAAGGTTGCAGTGTGCATGTGTGCACAGGATTAGTATCTCGGATGAGAAAGGGGCAAGCAAAATGATCAAGAGAAAGAAGCAGCCCTCCTATAAGAAAAGGCTGCAGCATCTGAGAAAAATATGAGTTTGAGGCAATATGACAGAAGTTCATAAAATTGTGCGAGGCATGGAGAAGGTGAATAGAGAAGTTCTTCTCCTGCTTTTATAACACTAGAATTTATGCACATTCAATGAAGATGAATGTTGGAAGACAAGGGACAGATAAAAATAAGAGCTTCTTCGCACTTAGTTGCTGGCATCCGTCTGTCTCAGGAGACAATGTGCTCCTTTGCAGGTGGAGTCAAACTGTTGGAGAGTTACAGCGCCTGCAGTGGCTGTAGAGACCGATATGGGAGAGACATGTTTTGCTGCAGCTGGGGCATATGAAGGCATCCAGTTGAACTGCTGCAGATGCACCATGGCATTTCTTCTCTCTGTGCTCCTCCCAGTGGTCATTCCTTCTCTGGTCACTTAGACAATGGAACTTCCTCCCACAGGAGGCAGTGATGGTTTTAAAAGTGAATTAGACCAATTCATGGAAGGATGAGCTACCCATGGCTATGTTCTGCTTCCACCGTCAGTATGCCTCTGAATATCAGTTGTTAGGAATCTCAGGTGAAATGCTCTTGTGCTCTTATGTTCTTATTTGAGCTGTACAGGACTCACAGTCACTCGCATTGGACCTGAATGCTTGCAAATGTGCAGAATTCATACAATTCCCCATTTCAGCAATTCTACCATTTCAGCTCTTCTTATACCAGCCTCTCTTTCTTTTTTTTAACAGATCCCACTGGCAGGGCAGGTTGCTGGCTCAGTTGCACAGGGATGTGAAAAAATGCAAAGCGCACTTGAAGATCACCTAACAAGGATTAGTATAACGTTGGATTGATAACAGTGAGAGCTTTAGTCAATTGATTAATTAAATTGCATATATTTGCATATGAATAAACAATAGCTTTGGCAAAAATACTTCCTTTGTTTGTAGATAATGCAACATGTCTAAGATGGCAGGCGTCTTAGGCATGTCATTATGTGTGTGTCTATGTAAGGGGGGAAAGGCAAGGTCTTTTTTAAGACAGTATCTGCCACCTCCGTTTTTGCATTCTATAAAACCCTGTATCTAACCTTTTTTAAAAAAATGCCTGAGTAAAGTTGTTAAGAACTGGTGATTGAAAAGTTGACCGAATGATCCAACCATTTATTTAATGATATTTCAGCATCAATATAACTGCTAAGGGGAACACTTTAGTTGGCATCCATCTGTCTCAGAAGACAAATGGAGGAGTGTGCATTTGGAAGTGAGCTCAAGCTGTCAATGGGAAACACTGGAGTTGCATCAAACGTAAGAGCCTTGCAGGATTAGACCCAAAGAACACTCTTCCACTTGCACTCCCCAACAATGGGGTTTTAGAGGTAGACTGCCTCTCATAGTGGAGGTGCCATCCTAATGAATAGCCACTGGCAGCCTTGTTCTCAATTTGCCTAGTCTTCCTTTAAAGCCATTCAAGGCAATCATTACATCTTATTTTAAACAAAAAAATTCCTTCTAGTAGCACCTTAAAGACCAACTAAGTTAGTTCTTGGTATGAGCTTTCGTGTGCATGCACACTTCTTCAGATACATAGCTTCTTATTTTAAGAGAGTTCCACAGTTTAACTGCGTGCTGTATTGAGGTGAGGGCTTCTTTGGCCTGCCTTGAATCTTCCAACGTTCAGGTTCACTGAATGACCCCAATCACGAGAGGGAGAGAAATATTATCTATATGCTTTCTTCACACTATGCATGCTTGTATAATCTCTATCACGCCGTCCCTCTTTTTTCTAAGCTGAAAAAAGCCTTTCAGTTGTTGCAACCCTTCCTCATTAGGGAGCAATACATATGTCTTCAAGCTCCTGGATAGGAGGGATGGGCGATTCTGTCAATTTCAGTTTTTCATTTTTCCAGTCTTAAGTTCAGTTCTCCACATTTTGACATCAGTTTGCAAATTTTTGTTTCAAATGCTTATGATACTCAACAGTGTTTAAGTGCAGATGTCTCCTTTTTTAAAAAAATTGTGCAGTGCTGCCTAATATACACATTTTTGTAAGCCATTTTTTCCCTGATCCAATGCATTATATGCACTTTTTTTGGACACTTCACCCTAGTATATGCATTTTTGTACACATTGCTTGGCAAGAGAATTGCATTGAAGAATTCAGAGAAGTGCAAATTTCAAAGGATGGTTGTGCTTTGGGCTCATGCCTTGTTTCCAAAAGTGCAAATAAGATGGACACACCTTTGTTTTTGTTTTTTTTATTTTAAAAAATATTTATTTATACAACAAGAAAAAACAAGAAAACACACACACACAAAAAACACAAGTACCAAATTACACACAAATTACAAAAATAACCATAGACACATAATTTTCTTGGCAAACAATAAAACATCTATTGGTCTTAACACTAAAGACCCAACTTCCCGTCTATTCCATATTTCAAGTTCAAATTACTTATTGCCAATACACATTTTTTTCATAATTAAACTTATTCTCAATAAATCTAATTTCTTCTCTCTACCTAGCAACTATTACTGAAGTTCCTCGAATGCTGCAACAGAATTTAAACTACTATATTTATTTTTCAGATATTCTTTGAAAACCTCCCATTTAGAAACAAATTCCTGTTTGGATTTATTCTTTATTTTTTCTGATAAACCATCTAATTCAGCATATTCTGTCAGCTTTTGGATCCAATCTTGTATAGAGGGGATTTCATTACTCTTCCATTTTGCTGCGATCAAAACTCTTGCTGCCGCCGTCGCATATAAAAAGATACCCTTCCTCTTTTGTGGAATATCCAAATCTGTTATTCCCAGGAGGTAGGCCTCTGGTTTTTTTATTGAATGAGATCTTTAGCATTTTTTGCAGTTCTACATGTAAACTCTCCCAGAATACCTGTATTTTTCTACATATCCACCACATATGGTAGAATGTTCCTGATTCACCGCATCTCCAACAATTACTTGACACATTTTTATACATTTTTGAGAGTTTCCATGGTGTTAGATACCATCGATGTTGCATTTTTTGAAAGTTCTCTCTAATCGTGTAACAATTTGTGAATTTCCAATTGATCTTCCATAAATTTTCCCATTGGGCCATGGTTATTGAATGGCCAAAATCCTGAGACCACCTCACCATTGCCACTGTTACCTTCTCCTCCTTGACTGTCCAGTCAAGGAGGAGTCGGTAAGTTTTGGAAAGAGTTTTTCTTTTAGAATTTACAAGATCAGATTCGAATCGGGAAGTTTCTACTGAGAACCCCTTTTGTTTGTCAGATTTAAATTTTTCAAATAACTGATGGTATTGGAACCAGACTGAAATGTGTTCTCTTATTTCCTCAAATTTTTTAAATTTTATTTCGTTATCTTCATTTTTTAGAAGTATTTTATATGTTGGCCAGCTTTCCTGATTATTTTTCTGTTTTACTGCTATGGCTTCTACTGGAGAAGTTGGACACACCTTTGAATGAGACTCAAGTTTTCTCCCCTCTCCCCTCCATCCCTACTGGACACACACATCTACTAACCATGAATGGCCTACCGGTTCCTAGAGAGCACAGACCAGTATATTGCGCCCACTCGCTGCACGTTTGTACAGTACACGCAGGTGCAATACATACAGGTGTTCCCTTGCAAAGGGCAGAGCTGCCTTGCTAAACTCGGAGTCCTTTCGACATGGCTTTCTCCTGAATTTTCTCCTCCGCTCTTAACACTTGGCACCCAAAGCACCCAGGAGGCGCAAAGCCGCTTTCTACGTATCAGGTCCCTTCCACAAGACTGCCTGCCCTGGGATCAGCGCCTGCAAGTTTCTTTGCAGCGCCCACAGCACCGCGTTGCCACCAACCTGTCAGCCCGCTCGCCGCCCCTCCCAATCTAATCCAGATTCACCCTTTCTAAAGCCGACCCGTTTGCAACCCAAACCCCCATGAGGAAGCGCCCCTCCCTCAACACGCTTCTTTGCGCATGCCATCCGCATCATTAAACCGTGGTCATTGGGGGGGGGGGGCTGCTTTCCCACCAGCCAGCGTCTCCCCGGTCTCCTCACAGTCACAGTCCCTGTTTTTCCCTGCATGCGAGTATGTGCGTAGCTTATTCGTTTTCCAACCCGGGTTAGCGATCGTGGGAACAGAAGAACCCGGCGGCGGCGGCCTATGGAATGAAATCGCGTAGGGGTTTCTGCTCTCCGGTGCACCCCCGCACCCCCTGGGGATTAAAAAGGCGGGGTCTCGGAGAAAGATGAGGCAGGCTCTTCCAAGCCGCCTGCTTGCCGAGCGAGCGAGAGAGCCCTCCTGCACCAGACGGGACCAAGGCGCGCGTGCCGTTTTCCTCCCGGGTCGCCCTTCTCGCTCTCAGCCCGCTTTCCCTCCTCTTAAGGTGGCGCGCCGGGATGTGGGCCGCTGCTCGGCGTCTCCTCCGCCGAGGGGGCCTTAAAAGCAAACCCTCCTCCTCCTCCTCCTCGCCTCCTTCCACCCAGAGCCGCAAGCTTCGAGGTGCGCCGAGCGGCGCTGCTTTGTAAGGGCGCCCGGCGAAGCGGCTGCGCTCCAGTCGGCGGGAGGCTTGGCCAGGAGGAGGAGGCGGCCCGGAGTTGGATCGCGCGGAAGACGCCGCCGCCGCCGCCACTGGGGCACGTGCTGCAGCCGCAGCCGGCAGACCTGTAGCCTTGCAGCCGGACGGACGCCTGCCTGCCTGCTCGCCTGCCCGCCTCCTTTCACATCCTGGAGCAGGGTGCCGCGGCAGCCTTTAAGCGCCAGGAGATCCCGCCGGAGACCCTCGCCTGGGTGATCTTGGAGATCCTCGTCGCAACTTACCCGCGAAACAAGACGACGCATTTATTTCCTCAGGTAAAAAAAACAAAAACCCGCATGGAGAGGAATAGATATTTGTCATGAACAGAGAGATCTTCACCGTATTCTTCTTCTTTTAAATTAATTAAATAAATAAATAAATATTGAGGGGGGCAGGAGAGTCTCTCTCTCTCTCTCTCTCTCTCTCTCTCACACACACACACACACACACACACACACACTCTCTCTCTCTCTCTCGGGGACAATGTTTTAAGACTAAACACCCTTGACATTGCCCACTTTCCCCCCTCTTTTTGTAAGAGAGTCCCGTCTCTACTGGACACAGTTAACTTTAAAAGGTGCTAAGCGAAGCAAATTGCCATGAATTTTAAGATCTATATAATGCCTCGAATAACGCCCTTCTTCTTAGGTACGAATATTTTCTCATCCTCAGTAAATTTGATGGATTTAAAAGAGACGGAGAGATGTGGGAATGTTTTTACATGGGATGGAATAATGCATTTTTCTACATCCCTCCCATATTTAATGCTCCGGTGAAAGAATCCTAGAGGATATTATCCAATCCATTATTTAACCCTCCCATCATCTTTACCTGAAATGTCACCTGTGTTTAACTACGTTTGGAAGAGGGGGGAATAGATGTGCTGTTGCAAATTGCCGGGGAGCCTGCTCACCTAAGGATAAGAAAGCAGCGGCAGAGATGGGCATGCAAGGACCCACTGCATTCTCCAATTCCCAATCAAATCTTCTTCTTTTGTTTGGATTAAACAAAAGGAGTCACACACAAAGGGGGGAGGGGGAGTCGCGGTACTTTAACAAAAGAAAAAGGTTCCAGGATGTTTTTAAAAAGTCTTAACTATGACAACTTGGCAAGAGGCATTAATCCAATATTCAGAAGATTGGACCACTTTTAGAACGTTAAGTGGAAGAAAATATTCTCTCTTTTTTCCCTCCTTTGCCCTTGCCGTGCATGTTTCTATTTAGGATGCATCTTCGTCCTTTTCTAGGATGTAATTATTGTTTAGGGGAGGATGAATCTGATGAGGGTAACAGCTTCACTTTCCCTGCCACTCTAAACCACTCAGGTGCAAACAAGGTCTAATTACCCAAATGAGAGGCATGAGCTCAGCATCCTCACTCTCTGACTTGTAAGCCATAATCAGGTACAGGAGGGACCCTGGACAAATTGTAGCTGCATACTGGCGAGAGGTGAGCACTCAGGGTTCGCTCGTGGGGATCGGTGTGTTCCCGTGCTGAGCTGTGACATTAAAGAGATCCCACAGCAAAGCCCTTGATGAGATGCAGCTCAAATTAATCAACATACAGAGCATGCAATGGCAGTGAAGACCTACAGTCGTGTAAGTTCTGTACCGATGTAATGCAGGAAAAGGTTTAAGAGACGTGCTCTGGATGGCAGGCGTCCCACATCTGTGCCGAGCCGAGTTACAATGTCTGAGGATAAATGGCAGGCTACTAATTTCTCTTGTGCCTTGGAAATCTGTATTTCAAGGGGAAGTTGTGCAGGTACAACTTCTGCCATGGTGTTGCAGTGATAGATAAGCCGTATCTGCTGAATATCTCCCTGCCACATAGATTTTAAAAACAAGGGGAGACAGTTTTTGATCCAGATTTGATCATATGTATCTTGCCCTCAGTCCAAAGAGAAAGTGAAGGATCATATCTCCACTGGAGAAAGTGTAGGACTTTCGTGCTTTTTGTATGGCCTGATCTGCTTCTACAGTCCAAAACAGCCTTAACAGTCTAGCATACTCTCTCACACACAACTATGCTTGGCTTAGAACAGGGACCATGGAGAAGAGGCCATTGCAGCCCTGATTATATACGTGGGCTGGTTGAGGGGGGAAGAAGAATTGCATTTTGATCAAGCTAACCTGAAGTGGCTATTGAAATTCAGGACCGTGATGTGCCTGGAGGAAGTTGAGGGGCTGCCAGCCTGTTTTATTTGAGGCTATTACAAAGTGATGGAAGGTGCTAGGGGACAGCTGGGGGGGGGTAGAACTGAAATGGCAATCAGGATTAAGGGGAGAAGCAGAGCCAAGGAATGGGAGCCAAAGACTGGAAGAGGTAGAGGAGTAAGTAGCTTGAGAGTGCCTGGCAATGGCCGATTTCACTAGACAAGAGCTCAGAAATATGGCTGCCTGGTCGCCAGTGGTGACCATAAATTTAGTTCAAGTGACCAGCGGGGAAAGCTTCCTGTATATTCTGCCACACCGTTTTTTAAAAAACCTGCCAGCAACACAAGGAGGTGGAGAAAATGCCCCTTTCAACATGGTGCCCGGCTGTCTGACTTTGCGCTGAGATACAGCGCTTGTGTCATGGGTTACAAACACATCCACTGCCCGGCTCTCGTCCTGTAAAATCTTCTTGCCAGGCAGCGGATATAAGAGAGGCATGCTGTGGAGCAGGAAGCAAAAGAAGAAGAAAAAGAGTAAAATCTCTCTGCCAGTTAGAAGCAGATGTTGGCTGTCCTGCCCAGGCGTGATCTACAGAGCAGATGTAGACAACATGGTGCCCTCCAAATGTGGCCAGACTCCAGTTCCCATGATCTCTGACTATGCTGGCTGGGGCTGATGGAAGTTGGAGGCCAACATCTGAAGGATGCCACGTTGGGCACACCTGCTAGAGAGGCCATGAGTGTCTTCACACATTACTTGTTTTAGGGCACACCTAAAAGGATAAAGTGTGAATTTGCCCAACATGGGTCTTGCTGGGTCTATGAGACGGGATTGTGATCAGGGCTTTTCTGTTGGCTCATTTCTTGCTGTGTAATGTGTGAATTGGCCTCGGGAGAAGAAGGGAGCATTACAAGTTGGGGGGGTTAGAACTAGAACTGCAGAAAGTATTGGAGGTTCAAGTTGTAGGTCACTGTATAGCAGAGGGAGAGAGGAGAGGACCCTAAAAGCAAAGGATGGTCCAAGCTGAGGTCAGGACTGGGTTACCAACCTTCGAATGAGTTGAATGCACATCGAACTGTGTCTTGTGTGTAGAAAGCTTCCAAGTCCAAGCTACGTACGTACATGTGCTGTGTCCTCTGGTGCAGGATCGGGAACCAGTGTCACCCCTGCGAGAGTTGCATTTGTTTCTGGAGGGATTTGCATCCAAAGTCAAACCTCTCCAAGGGACTCAATGCAACCTGGCATTACTTGCATGGCTGTATTTAGCATGCATGTTTTCACAGCTGTTGGGAGATAATTATTGAGATTGCAGCAGGAGGGGAGAGGGGAGTGTTAGTCCTGATTGGCAAGTGCAATGCCCTAAGTGCTTTCCCCCAAGTTTCCCATTGCCTGAGTATCCACGTATTTCACCATGTGTGTCTAGGCATGAGGGGACAGCAATGTAGTCCCATGTCTTAAATATGAAATTTGTGCTTTGCGTTTTGACCTGGATAGCTCAGTCGGAAGAGCACGAGACTCTTAATCTCGGAGTCATGGCTTTGAGACCCATGTTGGGCAAAAGTTTGCTGCATTGCAGGGGGTTGGACTAGATGACCCTTATGGTCCCTTCCGACTCTGATTCTATGATTTGCAGTAGTATTGCAGTCACAGCATAAATTTACACACACACAAACATTGATAATTTCTCCAAAATGACTCAAGAAACTGTACTTAAAAAATCAGAATGAAACAAGCATAGTCTGTGAAATACAACAATGGACATTTAAATAAAAAAGTTAGCAGTATCCAACCTGTTTAACAAACTCCAGCAGCACAAAGGTGACATGGAACTGAGCCAGCAAGAATCATGCAATTAACTAAAAACCTTTTAAAAAAAAAACAGCAGTGTCTTCAGTGATCACCCAGCACAGTGTAGTGATAGGGCGTAATTGACTTCGCTCAACACAAATCCCACAACACAAATCCCAACCCTTGGCTACTGAGATGGAGGGAATTGGAACAGGCCCCCCAGGTGATGATGGCTCATGAGGTGTAAAACGTACAGAAAATGGTGGTTCCTAAGGAATCCAAGCCCCAAGCTGTTAAGAGATTGAAAAGATTGACACCAGCACCTTCCTGTTGAACCTGGAAACGAATTGCTGATCAGCAGCTAGCGTGAATTGCATAGAACTCAGATCACCTGCCGGCGTAATGCTTTTTCCCACTTGTGCAACAGGAATTTAGTAGTGACTGCCATCCTAATGCAGCTGGCGTAACTTGAATATAGGATTGGCTATGTATGTGGCACACTCTGTACCTAAATGCTGTTCATTGAGCGAGAGCTGTGAGTCCCCCTGCAGGGGGGTCAGAACCACACAGAGTATGATTGCCATGCTTGTCTCGCAGGAGCACCAGCAGCCTCTTAGCATCACTTTCAGTGCACTTAACTCTGCACTGAATAAAAGGCCAGTGGGAGGAGGAGGAGGGAACCCTGCAGCAATTAAAACTCTATATTGTGTGTTTTGAAAGTCTATTGATACAGAATTAAAAGCATGCTGTATGCCAGAGCCAATCAAAAGTACCAACACGCTGAATATCCATTAATGAATCATTTCCACTTTTTGAGCAACGGTTGCCCAGAGAAGTGTGATATTCTAGGTGCTTTTAGAGAGAGCATTGCTGAAGGGGGGGGGCAGGAATAGGCAGCCACCTTTGATGTGAGGGGAAGCAGCATATCACGTTTGCACAAAAACGTCACGTAGGGTGGACACGATGGACATTGGAGCAAGAGGAGAAGGGGTGCTGAATTTTGCACGCAGCGAGTCTGAATTTTTGTTTGGAAGAGTGATGCTCTGTAAATCCAATGGCATTTGTGTAACATAAGTGGTGGAACTGTGATCTCATTCAGGTCTCTCCCAAGGCCAAACTCGGTTGGTGCCCATAGCATGCACAAGTGTGCACAGACACACATGAGGATTATGTTACAAGGCTGATGTAATATGATTGTTATGTGCTTCAAATGCATTATATCGGTGCTACGTGTAATTAAATGAGCTCACTTCACTTTGGCTAATGCAGACTATTCCATCCTCACCCCCAGAATCAGAAAATGTATTGAAATTCGTGAAATGTTGTGTCGCAGCGGAGAAACAGAAGCAAGTGTTCTTCATGTTGACTTTGGCAATAATTATTTGTATTAGATTTTGGAAAGTCCTAGCAAGATAGAGTTAAAAAGGAGGGGGCACTAGTTAAAGCATTTAATAGCTTGTATGAAAATCCTATAAAAAGATGTTGAATGGCTAGTCCCCAACGATTTGCTTTATACAAGGAGTCTTCGGGTTTTCAGATAGGAGGAATGATTTCATACTTTTTTAAAAAAAACTTAAGATGTCTGGAACTCCATTGTCTCAATGAAAAATTGTAGCGATAAGGAAGTTAGCTTTGCAGACTAGTTTAAATTGTAGCTTTTGTGTGGTGTTTAATCTATGTTCTTTCCTCGTAATCTTTACAACGCTTTCTTTGTACTTTTATTTTCTGTTTTTTTGGAAAAATGTATTATTCAGTGCCTGCTCTGAAATTTGGACTATGTGATGCTCTCAGTGACATAATCAGGAGCCACCAGGGTCCAAATTCACCCCTTGTCCCCTGAAAACTCAAATTCTAAGAAGCCTCTGGACCCCTTCCCTATATATAGATAGATATTTACTTGCATCAGCCACCAGCCACCGAGTATAAAATACAAACATGTACAAACACAGCTAAGTAGGTAAAATGACCAGCCTTTTCCTTCTCTTTCCTTACCTTTGCTTTCTTTGAAACTCACCTGATGGTGGCAACAGGAGGTCTTTCTGGCAGCCTGTAAATCCTTCTTTCTCTCGCTGAAATAGCAAAGTTCCATGTACCAGGAACCCTGCAAAATGCTGTTTCTCCTCAGCAACAGCATCCTTGGCACAGGGGGACCTGGGACATGTCATTCCTACAGCACCTGGTACCCATATAAGCTACTTGTGACTGCTATGAAGCTACATGGCCCATGGCCCTTTGCCCCCCGGGGATGGTTCCATTTCAGGCAGCTTCCACATGGGGGTTTAACATTGTAGATGGAGCGCTGGCAACAGGTTTTTTTTAATTCACAAGATTCTAAAGGTAGGAAATTGCGGGCTGGCATTTTGAAGCCCGTAATGTCATGTGGACCTCAAAAACCTGCTTGCACAGGGAGCAGGGATCCCACAGTGAACTGGGAACAGCTGCAGCTTATTAGTGAAGCATCTGCAGAAGTTCTGAGACAGAGAAGCCTGCCTGAAATCTGCTGTCTGTCAGTGTAGATAGTCCTGGACCAGTGACTTCACTCAGTATACGGCAGATTCCTGACATTCCTCACCCATCTGGAAGCACCTTCAGTGTCCAAGACACCAGAGAGCCAGACAGCAAAGGAGTTATCACAGAAATAGCTTTGCTGAAGCCTCCCTGTTGTCATTGTGGTATAGTGGTTAGAGTGTCAAGACTAGGACCTGGGAGGCCCGGGTTCAAATATAATGCTACTAATAATAATAATAATAATAATTAATAATAATAATAATGTGGGACGTGGGTGGCATTGCGGGTTAAACAAGAGCCTAGGGCTTGCCGATCAGAAGGTCAGCGGTTTGAATCCCCGCGACGGGGTGAGCTCCCGTTTCTCGGTCCCAGCTCCTGCCAACCTAGCAGTTCGAAAGCACATCAAAGTGCAAGTAGATAAACAGGTACTGCTCCAGCGAGAAGGTAAACGGCATTTCCATGTGCTGCTCTGGTTTGCCAGAAGCAGCTTAGTCCTGCTGGCCACATGACCCGGAAGCTGTACGCCGGCTCCCTCGGCCAATAAAGCGAGATGAGCACCGCAACCCCAGAGTCGGTCACGACTAGACCTAATGGTCAGGGGTAACCTTACCTTTACCTAATAATAATAATAATGTAATGTAATAATAATTTTATTTGTACCCCACCCATCTGACTGCCCTACAGTTCAAGCAGTTCCCTCTATCCCAAAGTGCAGAAAGCAGATGGAACACATTGACCCTAAGAGGATGCAGACCCTGGAGCAGAAGTGACTCTGGAATGGCCCTGTGTGATCATTCATAAAATTATATATTTTCAAATGGGAAACAACTATTGATTAAACTGGTGGTGGTGGGTTTAAGCCTATGGCCAGCAGTGAAAAGATACTGCCTCACAGAATAGCTCAGTTGGTTAGAGCATGGTGCTGGCAATGTCAAGGTTGCAGGTTCGATCCCCGTAAGGCACAGCTGCATAATCCTGCATGGCGGGTGGTTGGACTAGAATGGCCAAACTTGGCCCTCCAGATGTTTTGGGCCTACAACTCCCATCATCCCTAGCTAGCAGGACCAGTGGCCAGGGATGATGGGAACTGTAGTCCCAAAACATCTGGAGGGCCAAGTTTGGCCATGCCTGGACTAGATGATCCTCAGGGTTTCCTTCCAACTCTGATTCTATGAGATTCTATTGAGAACTGAAAAGGGGGGAGTGGTGTTAATGGTTAAAAGCACGTAGCTTTCATGCTACATTATCTAAAAAGTGGGTGTCTTGCAATTAAACACAATTTATTCATTGAAGAAAAGCACCTCATGTCATCGAAAGGAGGGAATGAAAATCAGTGTCGCCGTGGAAATAATGCAGGTTTAGTCATTTGGGGGGGCTGCTTCATTCCGTGAAGAAATGAAGCATAATTCATTATATCTCGGTGCTCAGAACACCAACAGACGCAACAGGTTTCCTGTAGCTCAAGAGCAAAAACAATTGGATGCAGCTGAATCCGACGGTTCAGTTTATAATTTGCGCTGCCCTTTGCTCCTTGGAAAGGACACTGCAATCAGCGGTGAAGCCTGTTTGAGGCATTGTTTTACGAACCACGCTGGAATACAAAGGCCGGGCTAAACTGTTCTGAGCGGGTGTGCTTTCAGTTGTCCCAGGTATTTTGCATCAATGGCCACAGCTCTGGTAGCTCTCTGCTTGCTAAGTGAAGCAATGTAATAAAAAGGAGAAATGAGCATTCATAAAATTTAAACACTTGATGCAAACCTGGTAAGGCTAGTCGTAATGATGCAGCGTTGCCAGGTTTATGTGGCTACATATTGCAGTACGTTAAGAAAAGCAAAAGCAATTTTGTTTGGGGGAAGTGCTGCCAGCCAATCACAGACTTTGGATAGACACACTACAGTTCTACTGTGAAAAGATCATATTATGCTTCTTTGGTGGGTGGGCCCTCGCAAATATGTGCTCAAAGTAGGGATGGATGAATATGTCAATTTTTGGTTCTCTCAATTACTAGTTTCTCCAGTTTTGTGCAGAACTAAGGGTTGTGACCCTGCTTGTATTGCTCACCTACCCACCCACCCCCACTTAGACCTCGTCAGCCCTCCCCCCTCCCCTTACAACTCGCCAAGCCACCGTGCCCTTTCCTTACACAGCTGTAGGGAGCAGTGTGGGTTGGTGTCGGGGGCTGGCTGGATGACAGTGACTCGTAGGAAGCGCTAGCTGGGGAATCCCCAAGGGAAACCCCAAGAGAACCCCCAGGGTCTCCCAGGTGGGCGCCATTGTCGTTCCAAGAGAACAAGGGAGGTTTTCACAGTGAGTTCCAGCACCTCTTTTTCTAGAAAAATAGCACTGGGAACCCCCCAAGGGAAATCCCAGAGGTGGAAGGCTCAGAGCCCAGGGATTGGTGGTGGGACACTGAGGATAGATCAGAGGGGGAAGATTGGGAAGAGGTGCTAGATACCGAAGTGACAGCAGGGTTTAGTGAGCAGGAAGAGCCTGTGACAGGGAGCAGTTCAGACTTGGAGGCTGAAGCAGAAGAGGCAGGGTGTGGGTGTGTGTCAAGGGACTTCTGAAGAATTCTGGAAGCGCAGTGTCATATTGACTTCCCACCACCATTTTAATTGCTTTCATGCATGGTCCTCGCAGTGTGCAGGATCTCATTTCAGCTGGTCTGGTTTTTCTCAGCGAGGTGGCAGTGTCCATAAAGCAGACCTACATGGGGCCAGGCAAATGATGGTCTTCTTTCCTATATCAGTGCTGCTTGGCCCCAAAGAGGGCTTTCTCTGTCTCCCTGTATAATGCGAAACTGGCATGGCTTCAAATCCATGTTAGTGATGCTGGGTATGCATAGCAGGGGATGATAATAATTCTGGATAAACAAACATGCTCTAGTAGAGCATGGTCTCATGTGTGACTTATTTGATAATGTTTATAAATGCTGAGGTTTTGTTTTGTGTGTGTGTGATTGGGTGGGATTTCATTTTATTTATTCCCTGCATGCATATGCTATTTCCCCCCTTTTTGGGGGGTGGAGTGGGTTCCTCCAGTTGACCTATTTATTGTGCATTCATCCTGATATGCTTGCGTTGTGCCCAGTCTTCATGGGACATTTGTTCTGCTTCGTTTGTGACAATGAGCGAGCCTCTTGATTTGCTTCTGAGTGTTTATCCTCTTCCCCATTGATCGTTTGTTCATCCCACACAATGCATTTCCCTGTTACTTTCCTAATCTAAAAAAAAAAAGAGGGGTCAGTTTCTTGTTAAAAAGTGGGTCTGTTTCGCCAGGGCAAGGAAGTGCTTTCACTAATAATAATAAATAATAAATAATAAATAATAATAATAATAATAATAATAATAATAATAATAAATAATTTATTATTTATACCCCACCCATCTGGCTGGGTTTCCCCAGCCACTCTGGGCAGCTCACAACAGAATATTAAAAAGAAGATAAAAACATTAAAAACTTCCCTAAAGAAGATGAAATGACTGAGCAACCATAGTCGCACTGGTAACAATTTCAGGGGCATCACATAAGCTTTTTGTTTCATTTTTGAAAGAAAGAAGTAGCGAGTCCAAGATCTATGTAAGAAACTGAGCTAAGCATATCCTTATTTCAGCTGGGAGAGCATGAGGGGTGAGGAGTGAGGGGTAATGGTGCAAACCTAAACTTACAGGATGCTCTTGAACCCTTACTGTGAATTAGTGACAGCCCAGGAGGACCCAGCATATACACGGTTCCCAGTCAGTCCCCCATCCAAGCACTAGCCAGAATCTGGCTAGCTTAGCTTGAGGGGAGTGATGTTGTGTTGCCTGCCTTCAGACTGTAGATCCGATTTCGTCTCAATCACAGGTGGTCTGACCAATGTAGAACCCTGTTAGCTCCTATTAACAGTAGTGCAACGGATGCCTTAAAAAGCAATCAAACACAGATTCCATTGACTGGAAAGGTGGAGGAGAGGGGGCTGCCGCTGTTTGCTATATATCAGATAGTCCCTTGAGGCCAGCATGCAAGGTGTGCAGCAATATCCATTGGCTCTCTGCTTGTCCTGGTTAAGCATATGCAAATTCCCAAGGTTCAGCAAAGTACCCGGCTTAATTTAAAGACTTGTTTCTGCTATAACGACGGACGTCCCCCTGTTGTTTAAAATTTTTTTTCCTTGTTTATTCTCTGAGCATAAGGCAGAAAGGTCTCCGTCTCCTGACGCCATTTCGTATGCCCCCGCCCAGCTGCCCCAGCCTCCCCACTCCACGGTTTTGGATGCCGTCCCATCTACAGACTCCCCCAGTTTGGCTGCTTTCCTAGGATGAGACTTCACAATTGCTGGCTACTTCAAGCCAGAAATCAATCAGCCAGGAAATTCCTTCTGTCTGGCACTCAGAGAATTGGTAGCCTGTTTCCAAGAGGCTTCAAGGCAGGAGTGTGATGAGTTGCGGGGGTGGGGGGCAGGAGGGGCCGCGGGAAGGAATCGGGGAAGAACGCCACTTTATTTGAAAGCAATTGACAACTCAGAAATAATCAGCACAGAAAGTAATGCCCTTGTATTTTGAGAGCCTCCCCACTCCTTGGCCTCACCTGCCCTTTGAGCACATCACTGCATAATGCTATCGTTGTGGTTGTCCTTAACTTTCTTTACAAAGTCACCTGCAGGTGCACGTTCCCTATACTTTGGTTCACAGTTGAACACCTTCACGATTTAATCTGTGGCGTGCCCCACAGCCAAAGAAATTTCAACATGGCAGCATATTACAGCGAATGTCAGGAGCTCACAGGGTGAGGGAAACAGGGGATCCTTGCCTCCTCCTGCAGTGGTCACTGGTGGGAGCAAGGAGAGTCACGCTATGCGGCTCCAAATTTAACGTAGTGACCTTGGGACCATACCCCATCGTCCCCTGTGTGGCTGTATTTGAGAAACCACGGCCTGGGGTTTCAAAAACGTAGTGGGGAGAGGCATCTGTAAATTATAAATGGATTTAAACCAGTTGACAAGCTGGAACGTGTGCAAAGAAGGGCGAGCCAGATAGTCAAGGATCTGGAATCCAAGCCTTATGAGGAATGGTTGAGAGAGTTGGGTATGTTTTGATTTTGATATCTTGATTTTATTCTGTGAACTGCCTTGAGACCCCCAGGTATAGGGCAGTATATAAATTCTGATGATAATGATGATGATGATGATGTTTAGCCTGGAAAAGAGGAGACTGACAGGATATATGATAGCCATCTTCAAATATCTCAAGGGCTGTCACATGAAAGAGGGAACAAGCTTGTTTTCTTCTGCTCTGGAGGGTAGGATACAAAACAATGGCTTAAAGTTACAAGAAAGGAGATTCTGACTGAACATACAGAAAAACTTTCTGACAGAAAGGTTGTGGACTTAACTTGGAGGATTTTAAGCAGAGGCTGGATGGTAATTTGTTATAGATGCTTTCGCTGAGATTCCCTTACAACTCTATGATTCTATGTCAGACCATTGATTGGTCCATCAAGCTCATTTCTGGTCTGTGACTGTAATAAATCAATTCTACTTCAATTCTGGTCCATCAAGCTCAGTTTTGCCTGCACTGTCCAGGATTTCACACCAAGGTTTCTACCTGGAGATGCCAGGGATTGAACTCAGGACCTTCTGCATGCAAAGCAGATGCTCCAATAGACTTTGAAGGCACATCAAATGGCCTCAGCAGAATAACAGTTGCTTTCTAAAGGAAAATAACAGGAGCCACATAGGCCTAAGATGGCGCTTTTGCAGGGTTGAGGGAGGGCTGAAATGCCAGTGCTCTTTCTGAGCAGCTTGCCTAGACTTTTTCAAGCACCATCTGATCTTGTTCTCCGTTCCGTAACATTGTACCCCCTTTTTGTTGCTTTTCATCTCCATGCGCAATCCCCCTCCCCATCTCTCTCTCTCTCCCCCTTCCCCAAATCCGCACAAAGGTGAAAAGGAGCGAGGAATGAGGCAGGGATGGCTCTCCTCTATCTGCTGCTTCTCTCCCCACCTCCACCATGAATGAGCCCCTTCATCCTCTCCTCCAGAGGAAACACAGATGCTTTTGTTTGGCGGTCTTGTAGGATAGGATGGAATTAATAAATCGGAGAGCTGATGTTGTGCTGCTACATTCTTTGCAATTTTAAGGCGAGAGCCTGAAAGAAAAGTTAATTTGCCTTCGGAGAAACCGCAGAGGCTCAGCCGACTGTTTATCCCCACTTCTATTTTTCTTAGACGCCGCTCCTTTTATTTTCTTCTCTCGTACTCAGCCCCCTTCCCCCTTTCACCTCTCCCCCGTAATCCATCTCTGCTTTCTCACAAGGAGGTGCCTTATGCAGAGTCAGGCCATGTTTTCAGTATTATGGAGAGCTGTCCAGGGGTCCAGACAGGAGAAGCTCCCAGACCTACATGGAGACGCTTGGGATCGAATCTGTGACCATTGTGCATCTTCCGCCATCCTGCCCCACCTTCCACTTTTTGTCCCTTCACCCCTGACGCTTGCTTTTTCCTACCAAAAACAGACAAGGTAGAATTCGTATGGCTAAATTGCTAGCAGTATCAAGAACACACTTGTTTGCTTCCCAGTTCAGGGGAGATGGCTTTCCCCATTCAGATATTTATTTGTGCAAACCAGGTAAATATTGGGAGCCATTGTATAAGGTAAAAAGGTAAAGAACCCCTGGACGGATGGATGGGTTCACAGCATCAACAGCCCAAAAAGGTATTCTTTCTCCCATAGTTGCAGCCTTGGATTCAAACAGAACCAAACATTGCTCTCAAATGTTTCTCCAACTTGCTGCTTCTAGCTCACATCCTGGTCCCAACTCTGCTCTCAGCTGTGGCTTTTTCTGTCCCATTTGCCCATCACCTCACCAGGAAGCTAGTTTGGCTATTTCCCAGAATGAGAAGGCTTGATTAGCTTTTCATACTTGCTGGATCCAGGGGTTAGAAGAGTCTGGCACACAGTTTAACACCCACCCACCCACCACAAATTCATAGCAGTAAGTAGATTGTGTTTTTTTCCTTCCTGTTTTATTGATGGGAAGCCAAGGTTGAGGAGTAATGATTTGCCCAAAGGTCAGCCTCTGTAAGTCCACTCTAGAGTAGGATCCAGATTGCCATACAACATTTTGTGCATTTGAAAAGGAGCCGGGGTGTACTAGATATATATCGCACTCTGTGTGACTCCTCAGTGAATCATGGGTCTTCTTTGTGGTGTTCAGTTTCCTCAGCCACAAATCCTGCGTTCTCTTCCGGCATGGAACACTGGAAGCTTGCAATGCAAGTCAGCTTGGTAAATCACTGCTTTGAAACTAGAACACCTAGGAACATGTTGACTGTTCTCATTTCCCATACATGATATTTCTCTGTGTTCCTGTGAGCAGAATCGGATCCTGCTGCTTCCGGACTGGCAGAGGCTCTGCTCCTTGAATTACAACCAAAAATATGCCCAGGCTTCCCCTTAAGCTTATGTGATTCTGTTCAAGCAGAAGAGTTGTGAACAATTCCATATGCTTGCATGGCAGAGAAGCAGAGCTGGGGAAGGGTTGAGAAATTTCTGTGGCATCCTTTGCCGTGCCTAGTGCTGTCCCGTGCTGGTTGGGGCTGATGGGACTTACAGCCCAAAATGTATGGAGGGCACCAGGTTGGCGAAGGGGGCCATTGCATAGAAAGTTCACCACACATTAGCTGTCGTGAAAGCCATACAAACGCTTGAAGAGAAGGCTGAGAGGTGATCTGATAGCCATCTTCAAATATCTGAAGGGCTGTCACATGGAAGATGGAGCAAGCTTTTTTCTGCTGTTCCAGAGGATAGGACCCAAAACAATGGGTCTTGTTATTCAAATAACAACAAAGGAGATTCTAATTAAACATCAGGAAGAACTTTCT
This sequence comes from Podarcis gaigeae, assembly GCF_964106915.1. NCBI lineage: Eukaryota > Metazoa > Chordata > Lepidosauria > Squamata > Lacertidae > Podarcis > Podarcis gaigeae. The sequence goes on from NC_139677.1 coordinate 78,449,401, forward strand.
GGTGGTAGGAACTGTTCAACCATGGAACGGGCTACCTCAGAAGGTGGTAGAATCTCCCTCATTGGAGGTTGTTTGTTGGTTGGTTTGTTGGTTTGTTGGTTTGTTTAAAAAAGGTTTATGTATGCAGCATTGATATTGCTAGGATATATGTATGCCCAATTATATAGAAATTGTGGCTTTTTGCCTCCCAAACCTATTGGTTGATAATTTTCCTGTTCTGTTGGAGAGATGTGGTTTCTCTCTGGATCATTTGTGGCTATGGATGTAGATTTATGAACTTTTGTCACTATGCATATGTGCATATTTATATATAATCAAATTGTTTGTTTTTAGTTCATATCAATTCAACACACACACACTTACAACAACAAAGGAGCAAACTAAAATGCAGCAAAAGTGGAGTTGAGGGATGTGAGTAACATTCAAAGATTTTGTTCACTTTCAATTTGTGAGAATGTCAGAAAGCGATATGCTGTGATCTGCCAGAGGAATTCGGCATTTTAAGTTTGTTTATGCTGCATGTAGTTTTGTTTGGGGCCGAGTTATCTTTCATTGATGTTACCTTGTTAAACTTTTGTTTTGTGATGGTCCGATGACTAAATACAAATAAATGAATCTTGATCATTGATTTGGAAGGATTTGATTGCCGTGATGTACTGTTAATAATTCAGACTGTAACAATTGGTGCTGATGGGAAAGTGCAGGCTTGCACATCCAATCAAGGCACAAGCGTCGAGTGCACCAGGCAGAATCTGCAATGTGCTTTTGCCACTAACTTTACTTCCAACTCCTCTCCAAGGAGGCCCCTGAACCGTGGAATTAGATTTTCAATTGGCAATATCAATTCCAAACCCAGACCCTGCATTCTTGCATCCTTTAAACTCGAGATCTAAACTTATATTATGATTGGAGGACATGAGGCTGAAAAATAAATAAATTGTGATGGGGCCTAATGAATCTGTTCTACCTGATGTGTTCTACCTTGTCCAACCCAAAAAAATGAATGGGATTCAAGGAGCCTAACTTCCAGAAGGACAGTAGCAAGGGTAGTCGGCTGCAGCAAGTAAACAATAAAGATTTCTTTGGCACTCAGTAGATTAACTGTGGTATATGCCTTTGCGGGCAAAACCCCACTTCATCAGATAAATTAAGTGCTACCCGAAGTTGGCAGGTATGCATGGATAGAGAGGAAAAGATGTAAACACTCAATGAAAGCTAGTGCCATAATATGTTGGCTGCTATGTAAGGTGCCACAAGATTCATCAATGTTTTTAACAGTAGTTTGGAAACCTTTGCAAGTTCTGCAGCTAGTGGCCCACGACTACTACTAAGCAATATTTTTTTTATCCTGTATTTTATCCTGTGAGCCACCCTAAGATCTTATGCTGAAGGGCGGTAAAAGGTAAAGGGACCCCTGACCATTAGGTCCAGTCGTGACCGACTCTGGGGTTGCGGGGCTCATCTCGCATTATTGGCCGAGGGAGCCGGCGTACAGCTTCCGGGTCATGTGGCCAGCATGACTAAGCTGCTTCTGGCGAACCAGAGCAGCGCACAGAAACGCCGTTTACGTTCCCGCCGGAGCGGTACCTATTTATCTACTTGCACTTTGACATGCTTTCGAACTGCTAGGTTGGCAAGAGCAGGGACCGAGCAACGGGAGCTCACCCCGTCACGAGGATTCGAACCGCCGGCCTTCTGATCGGCCTTCTGATTAGGCTCTGTGGTTTAACCCACAGTGCCACCCGCATCCCACGAAGGGCGGTATATAAATCTAATAAATAAAACAAAAATAAAATATGTTGTTTACATTAGCCCCACCTGTCCAGGCAGCGGATAAGTTTTAGATCCACATGTGAACTCTGCAGCTGGAGCCCATCCCTCAGTCATCTTGGCTCAAGGCTGCCACTTGTCCTGTCTGAAATGAATGACAGGCAATGCATCTCTGAAGCATCTGCAAAGGGCTTGGATGGGCCATGAACGAAAGGTGGGTTCAGTACTTGCCTGGAGCTGGAGCCCAGGTCCTTCAATGAGCTTGAGGCTTTTCTGCTTAATTCTATCATGAGTCAAATAATTTGCAGGATGACTGCATAGTTTGTGGGTGCCTCTGCTGACACCTATGGCAACCTGTAGCACGGGCGTGGGGAACCTCAGGCCTGGGGGCCAGAAGCAGCCCTTCAGACCTCTCTATCTGGCCCTCATAACTCTCCCCAGGCTATACCCTTTACTGGTCCTACTTTGCACCCCAAGAGTTTTTTGGTTTTTTTCCAAAAAATGATTGATTTTCCAAATTTATAACAAACATCAAAAAGCAAGCAAACAAACAAACATAAATCCTAACTATATTAGTTCCCCTTTTGTTAACATTGTTAGGTGACTTCCTCAAATCCCCCTGGCTGAGTTTCTTTGTAAATCATTGTAACAGTTTTCCAAAACTAATTTCTCATAAAATTTACTTAATCAATTAACATCTTTCTTTCTTTTCATTTTAACTTTAGATATATAGAATAACATCACATATATAAATCCTAAGCCAATCCGGTACTTGCAAGTATTTCTTTTTAAGTTATCTTAGCATATTTAGCTAAATAGTCTTTAAATTTCATCCATTCCTGCTGGTACTCCTCCTCCTTCTGGTCGCGGACTCTTCCGGTCAGGTCGGCTAGCTCCGAAAAATCCATCATCTTCATCTGCCATTCCTCCCACTGTTGGTACTTCTTGTGATTTCCAATTTTTGGCCAGCAAAATTCTAACATCTTTCTTGGGCAATTCCAAACCTATTATTCCAAGAAGAAAGGCCTCTGGTTTCTTGCACCCCAAGAGTTCTTGCCTAGTTGGAATGTGCCTGATCAAATGCCTCTTCCTTGCCTGGGTGTGTGTAGCAGCTAACCAAATGAACAAAGGTAAAAAAAATGCCATTGTTGCTACACCTACATGTCTCTTTAGTCCTCCCCACCCCAGACATGTTGCCTTCTGAAGGCTGCTCAGGAAGGACTGTGGCCCTCAGGCCGAATACATTTCCTCGTCTCTTGCTGTAGTGCCATTCATTTCATGCGATGCCTCAGATCCAAACAGGAGCTAGTGACACAGCAGCAACCATGTTGGCACCCCATCCCCCCGCTGAAGATGGAATGGGGAAGCAAAGCCAGTGAGAGAGGCAGGGTCTCTCCTTGATGAGTTGACCAACTACATACCCTCCAACATCCTGCAGAGGAAAATCAGGATGTGTGTCTCTCTGGGCTGCACTTCCATGTGAGTCACAGGATTCATCAAAGAGCATGGCTCCCCAAAACGTGCATCTTTCAGGGCTGCACCATTGTGAGATCCAGGTAACCGGCAAGAGAGCATGGCCCCCAAACATGAGCATCTTTCAGGTCCACACACTCAACAAAAATGGGACTTCCAATCTGAAGCTGGTGTGGCTTCTGTAATTCCCGGATGTCCTGCTCAAAGCGGGACAGTTGACAGGTATGCAACTAGGCAGAGGACTTGGTGCTGCAGGCAGCTGCTGCTGCTGCTACATATCAAGGCATCCCCAGGGAACCACTACAGGCACTTGGAGGTGAGGAAGCTGTGCCGATTCCACACATGACATGCCAGCAGCATGGCTTCCTTGCTGCCTCATAACAAGGCTCTGGGCTTGTTATAAGTAATACCTCTCCAACCCCCCCCCCCCAAAAAAAAAGAAATGTGCTAGTTCTTGCTGATCACTGATTCTTCTGGGGCGCACATGTGTGATTCTTAGCATGACGTGAGTAACTAAGATTAGTCACAGATATAAATAACTTGTTTTATCAAAACCCATCTGTTTCCTATGGTATTGTCATCCAGAAAGAGCCAGTGTTGCTTTCATCAAAATAAAATATCAGTGCCCTCAGTTACCCTTTGTGCTGTCTGAGAAAGTTCACTGGGGGGGGGGGGCGACCAACTAGCCAAAAGGTTATATCTCCCCACAACGCCTGGAGGCAGAACCAAGTAACCAGTGGTTTTTATCTTTTCAATGGGGAACAGCCCTTGTTTTTGGATCCCAGTACAACCTTAGTGCAATCTGCCATGTTTTTTGCACTGACTAGGATCCAACTCAGTGTGTTTCAAACTTGGGTCTCTCGATATTGTTGGACTCCCAAGTCCCACCATCCGGTGTTCAGAAATGATGAACATTGCAGTCCAAAAACAACTGGAGACCCAGGTTTGAAACACACTGATTCTAACCTTATTAAAGCTGCCATTCTGTATCCAGATGCCCACTGGACACAAGTGGACTTACTTCTGCGAGTAGGCATGGGATTGTACTTAACACCTCCTTCTTGCAACTGTTACAAACTTTAGACTTCAAGGTCTTTTCCTTCTCATCCCAACTTTTTCTTAGCCTAACATTCAGTCCAGTGTTAAAAACTGAGATATGAAAGCTAGGAGCTAAATGGCACTTTAAACCTAGGTTATGGGCGCAACAATGGAATGTCTAGGTGTGCTTTTTTATAACAAGAATAATAAACTGAAAATGAATGAATGGCAGCTAAAATATTATGTGCATTTTTCACATGGTCTAGCCCTTACCTTGCACACACCCCTAATATTCTTAAGAGGGTCTCTTCTCCAGTCTTCAGAGAGTAGCTGGAAGTGGGGAGGCAGAAAAAGGTCCTTCTTTCCTTTTACTCTGCAGTTTTAATCTGAAATCTTAGGCGCAGTACTGCGCCCAGAGCTCAGAAACTGCTTGTGCTAATGAAATTCCCTGTTGCAAAATGTGCCTAGAACAATAGGAGTTTCGAACACTGATCCAGTCTGAATATCAGGGGAACACAAAAGCCTGCCAGCTGCATTTTACTTGATCCTAATTAAATGTATTGCCTCTTTATTTTTGGGTCTCCCCACCCCCCACCCCGAAGCAACCCACAGTTATTGGATCTACTACAAAAGTTTGCACAATCCACATATAAACCGGGGACACCGGGAGAGGGATTGTGATTCAAGATGGTATACTCTGAAGCAGAGGACACCCTCCAGGTGTTGCACCTCCCATCATCCCTGGCCATGCTAGGTGGGGCAGATGGGAATTGGGGTCCACATGCGCCTGAAGGGCCCCATGTTTCTCAATCCTCTAAAGATGACCAGTGTCTTGAACATCATGCAGTATGTGGTTTTGTGCTCCCCCGCTGCTATGGAAAATGCAGGTTTTCAGCCTCTCTCTGTCCAGCAACTTTTAACAAGAGGCTGCTTGCTCTTTTTTTGCCCCTGTGCACCAGCATGTAAGCTGTAGTAGATACAAGGCATGCGACAGCTGGCCTTAGTCAACTGCATGTTCTTAAGCAGGTGAGTTCATCTTAAGGAACTACATACGCCACGCATGGAAACTTGTATGCCATGAACTCCCATCTATCTAGTCCAACATTCTGTTCTCACAGTGGCCATTCAGATGCCTGTGGGCTTTGATATGCATTTATACTCCGGCCCATATCATCCATCCAGTTCGGCTATTATCTTTTCACTGATTGCAGGGTTAGTTTGCTTGAATGCACATAGGAAACATTCTCTGCCAGTTGGGCTGGCGGCAGCAGCACAATGTCAGGCTTTTAAGCTCCAAGCAACAACATGTACAACCATCCTCTCTGGAGCAGTGTGACTGACTGTGAAATAAAAGTAAGTCCCCTACAAACAGACCTAGGATATGAAAGCTGTGTTCGCACATATTCCCTGAGTTCATTAGTAGCACTTGGCTACATAGACAATGGTTTACACACACACACACACACACACACACACACAACATTTTAGAAGCTTCTTGCAGCAGGATTTGCTGTTGTGTTCCTTCTATTTGATGAAAATTACTGTTTAAATATTTAGTTTATTCTTTTGCATTTGCTGTTCAGGCAGCATTGCATGTAATTTTAAACAGGTTTTAGGCTCCATTTAGGTGGTTCTCATGTTTGAGAGTTGTCTGATTTTTAGACATTTGGGTTTTTGATATATGTATGAGAGGGGGAAAACATTTAAAGGAACTTGATAATTTTATTTGATTTAGTGGAAGGACTATGAGAGTGCATTATATCCTACATTTTATGATCCCATTCTTAGGGCATTCACTATTTGTATATTTATAGTGCCCCTGAGAAAGGATTTGATCCAACGTGTGACAGGGCTAGAATAAATCTCATTTGAAACATCTGGACTTGCTTCCCCCTTGCAAGTGGCGCTTTCCCAGTTTTGTGGTTGTCTTGGTGCTACATGCCTTTTTGCAGTGGTGTTTCTGAATACAGCCTGATTAGCCATTTGCATCAGGACCAGGATGGCCTTTCCACTAGGTGGCTGCCTAGGACAGGACTTTATAGGGACCTGTATCTAATGCTGGAACAACCTGGTGGATGCAGAAAGGCAAAGAACCGGGCAACAGGTAGGGAAAGTACATCAATGACAAGTCCTATGCAAACAACTTGTGCATATTTACTTTGATATAAGTTCACTAGGCCTTTCTCCCAGTTAAATGTGCATGACATTTTGGCCCCAGTATATTACATGTGCTATTCTTTTTTAAAAAAATAAACCCAAATAAAACAAAGCATGATCATGAGTCCACTGAGAGCTGTAGGAGATGAAAACGAAGGTTGGAACAGGCATGCCTTGTTAGAAATCAATAAGTCACTGTAATCAACAGGATGGGAGGCTAAGAGATCCAGGATGAAAGAGTATACCCAGTACATTATTATTATTATTATTATTATTATTATTATTATTATGACGCGGGTGGCACTGTGGTCTAAACCACTGAGCCTCTCGGGCTTGCTGATCAGAAGGTCGGCAGTTTGAATCCCCACGATGGGGTGAGCTCCCATTGCTCAGTCCCAGCTCCTGCCAAACTAGCAGTTCAAAAGCATGCCAGTGCAAGTAGATAAATAGGTACTGCTGTGGCAGGAAGGTAAACGGTGTTTCTGTGCGCTCTGGCTTCTGTCATGGTCTGTGGACAAATGCTGGCTCCCTCAGTCTGAAAGCGAGATGAGTGCCACAACCCCATAGTCACCTTTGACTGACGTTAACCACCCAGGGGTCCTTTACCTTTTTACCTTTATTATTATGATGATCATTATTATGAAATTCATTTCTATACTGCTTTATATTTTTAATGGGGGGGGTCTCAAATCAGTTTACAAACTACTTTAAAACATCAAATAAAATAATCTAGAACAAAACATTACTGAAGAAAGTCAAATATAAAGTATGCATTTAAATACAATTAACACTCATTCAAACATAATTAACAGGAAACAAAAATATTATCCTAAACATTTTTTTAAAAAAAACCCAAAACACTACAGAGGAGGTCAACTGCAGAATGTACATTTAGCAGAGCAAAGTTAACAAAACAATTATCTTAAACATTTCAAAAGAAAGTATTACTAAGTGAAGTCAGATATAAAATACATGATTTGAAAGACCACAGCACCAAAAGATCTTGGACCAACACGTCCATGCAAGCCCATTTCTGAAGTTTGGTGTAGTTGAGCTGCTGAAAAAAAGGGGAAAAAATTGCCTTCTAGTTCTTAGGTAAAGGTAAAGGTACCCCTAACCGTTAGGTCCAGTCGTGGACGACTCTGGGGTTGTGCGCTCATCTCGCTCTGTAGGTCGAGGGAGCCGGTGTTTGTCCGCAGACAGCTTCTGGGTCATTTGGCCAGCATGACTAAGCCACTTCTGGCGAAACCAGAGCAGCACACAGAAACACTGTTTACCTTCCCGCCGGAGTGATACCTATTTATCTACTGGCACTTGATGTGCTTTCGAACTGCTAGGTGGGCAGGAGCTGGGACTGAACAACAGGAGTTCACCCCATCATGGGGATTCGAACTGCCAACCTTCTGATCGGCAAACCCTAGGCTCTGTGGTTTAGACCACAGTGCCACCCGCGTCCCTTTCCAGTTCTTATATGTTCACAAAATCTTCTATTCAGGCCCTACCGCCAAACTACAGGATAGAAATCTTTCAGTGCAGTGCTCCAGTAAATTGAAACTATTGTTGTTTTCTCCTTCCCACCCCCCTAAAGCTTCATTTAGCCTCTCCACCAAAAGCCAATTTCACAAACCAGGTAATAAGTGGATGTGTTCAGAATAAACCTAAGACTAGGTGAGAAGGGCTGCCTTTTGTTTACCTTCCCAAGTGTTTCCTGTGATTGTCCTAATGGTGATGAAGCATAGCTCATGCAAGAATGCTGGAAGGAAGTTCCTGGACCATGAGGTGCAACTGTGGTGGAATCTACACACACATAAAAAAACACTGTGAAAATGCTTTTTTTAAAAAAAACGCTTTGAAAAATACATTGAATTTGTCATGGCTCAGTGTCGGCATATAGTGTCACATTTGTATATTGTACTTTACAACAGGTTTAAAACGTTTTATTTACAGCTGTGTAGTTGAGTGCTGTGTTTCTAAAAGACATGGACCTGCAATGAGGAGCAAATGAGCTTGCTGCAGGGGTTGGGGCTAAGATACAGGGTATTATTAGCCAGGAACTCACCTGCCTATATGACCATAATGTGGTATTATGTGGAGTGCCCTAGGGCAACCTCTAGCCCTCCAGATGTGGTTGGACTCTAGCTTCTATTATCCCTGACCATTAGCCATACTGGCTAGAGCTGATGGGAGCTGGCCTCCAACAGCATCTGGAGGGCCACAGATTCCCTATCCCTGGCCTAGACAATCTGTATTAGGAGGCAGCTAAATAGGGAACGGGACGTGGGTGGTGCTGTGGGTTAAACCACAGAGCCTAGGACTTGCCGATCAGAAGGTCGGCGGTTCAAATCCCCGCGACGGGGTGAGCTCCCGTTGTTCAGTCCCAGCTCCTGCCCACCTAGCAGTTCGAAATAAAATAAAGGGAAATAAAAGATCAGGCTGAATTCAAATTAAAGACCAGGCAGAATAGCTCTGTCTTACAGGCCCGACGGAAGGAGGTTAAATCCTGAAAAGGCCCTAGCCCTGGTGGAGGATAGTCTGACTTCCTTAGGCCCGGGACCTCTAAACTATGGTTATTCATGGACCTTAAGGTCCTCTGTGGGGCTTACCAGGAGAGGCGGTCCCGTAAACCCCATTGCAGGGGGTTGACCTAGGGTCTTTTCCAACTCTACAATTCTATGAGTCTATATCTATGTGTATGTGTGTATCTGTGTGTGTTGTACTGACAGTTAAAAAAAATAATTCAATGTTATCTCCATGGGGCCCTGTGGGAAAGTGGGGTTAAAATGTGCTAAATAAATGGAATTGGCACCCAGTGCCCTTATACTGCCACTGCTCCTATCGACACCCCCATGCAGGTTGTAACAGAGTGACCATTGCCTCCTTTCCTGCCTCCTCTTGCTTTGGATGCTGCAACTTTTTCTTCCCTTATAAGCAGTACATCCCTGACGTGCTGCTGAGCTCTGACACAATACAGATAACAAGAGGACCAGTTTGGTGAATCTGTGCAGAGCTGTTCTCTGATGTGGAAAGCAGTGTGAGAAACCTGCTCATTACAGATGTGTTTCTTTTTTTGGGGGGAGGATCTGCTTAAACAACTATCTCATTAAGTCTGCATAACAATGAAAGAGCAAGGAGAATCCAAGCCCATGATTAGCAGAACTCCATCTCAGTAGCTACCTCCTTGAGTCAGTGTTATCCTGTTTCTTAGGGTGATCTATGCCTGGTGACCAGCTGCTCCATCAGCCACAAGCTGCTCCCACAGTCCATAGAATGATATGGATAAACCGTAATCTCAAACAGTATGTTGAACCCGCTCTGATAAATCTGCTGTAGCTGATTTGAATCCCCTTGTTAGCCCACCTCCCCTTTGCATAACAGGGGATGAACGTCTTTGCATACATAGCTCTCCTCACTGCAGTGTGCTGGCAGGAAAATGTACTGTGGGATTTTTTTAAGAAAAGAAAAGAAATTGGTTGTGCTCCGTTGCGTTTTTCAGAATGGGTGCTAAGTGTTGATTGCTGTGTTACCATTTGGTGTCCCCGGTCTAATCAAGTATTAAAAAGGTTCAAATTTGTACAAAGCATCCCATGTTTTTGGAATCTAAGCACCAGTTCATCCTCCACAGAAGAGCTGGACCGCCACAATTTAGGAAGGACGTTGATAAGTTGGAATGTGTGCAGAGGAGGGCGACCGAGATGATCAAGGGTCCGGAAATCAATCCTTCTGAGGAATGATTGAGGGAGCTGGGTATGTTTAGAGTTGAAAGAGAGGGAGCTGAGGGGAGATACAATAGCCATCTTAAAATATCTCAAGGGCTGTCAGATGTTGTAAGATGGAGCAAACTTGTATTCTCCTCCTCTGGAGGGTAGAACCAATGGCTTCAAGTTACAAGGAAGGAGATTCTGTCTAAACATTTGGAAAAGGAGATTCTAACTAACACCAGGAAGAACTTTCTGAGAGTAAGAGCTGTTCAACAGTGGAACAGTCTACCTTGGGAGGTTGTGAACTCTCCTTCCTTGGAGGCTTTTAAGCAGAGGTTGGACGGCCATCTGTCCTGGATGCTTTAGCTGAGAGTCCTTCATTACAGGGGGTTGGACTAGATGACCCTTGGGTTCCTTCCAGCTCTGTGATTCTAGGTAGGTAGAGGGGTGTGATCAGGGAATACTGGAAGAAGCCAGCTATCAACTACTGCAGGAGCTACCAAACTGTGAACTGCAAGTTTTCTTTCAGGTGGTCTGAAAGAAAGGTGGGCCTGCATTAAAATATCTGTGTGGATTTCAATTGTATTTTTATTGCTTCTATTACCATTTGTGTTTATTTTTATTGGGTTACAATTTGAGTTCTGTAGAATTCAAATTGTGAAATAGTAAAATACAATTTAAGAAATGAAAGTGGCGATAAAAAATACAATTAAAAACCGCATGGAATGTAGCCCAGCACATTACAAGCTGCAGAAAAAAATCATTTAAGTGGTCCACCAAGACCCCCAAGTATTTTCCAGTGGTCCATTGTGGGAAAGGTTTGGGATCCACTGACTTCATTCCCTTGGATCTGATGGTCTATTGGCACTTTACCATTTTCCTATGACAATGCAACCTTCCATGCCACAATTTTCAGAGTTACCTGAATAAGAATGTGATCAGGCTGGATAGCTGTTTCATAAAAGCCGCCTGTGGCATGTGGAGGCATGAGCCACCAAGGCTCAAATAACCATAGACCAAACACCAGCTTTGGAACCTCATATTTTAGCCAGTGTATCCCTTGCAGAAAGGGACGCGGGTGGCACTGTGGGTTAAACCACAGAGCCTAGGACTTGCCGATCAGAAGGTCGGCGGTTCAAATCCCCGCGACAGGTGAGCTCCCGTTGCTCGATCCCTGCTCCTGCCAACCTAGCAGTTCGAAAGCACATCAAAGTGCAAGTAGATAAATAGGTACTGCTCTGGCGGGAAGGTAAACGGTGTTTCTGTGCGCTGCTCTGGTTCGCCAGAAGTGGCTTAGTCATGCTGGCCACATGACCCAGAAGCTGTACACCGGCTCCCTCGGCCAATAAAGCGAGATGAGAACCGCAACCCCAGAGTCAGCCACGACTAGACCTAATAATGGTCAGGGATCCCTTTAACTTTACTTTATCCTTTGCAGACTGTGTCCTGTAAGACCAGGGTTCAAATCTCCACTCAGCCGCAAAGCTCACTGGGTGACCTTGGGCCAGTCACTGCCTCTCACCCTAGCCTACCTCACAGGATTGTTGTCAGGATTAAATGATGGAGAGGATCACATTCACCACCTTGAGCTCCTTGGAGGAAAAGTGGGATATAAACGTGACAAATAAAGTAGATAATGAATATATATCCTGTGTATGGATTTTCCAGGACCTGTACACCCACCCACCCCTCAGTTGTGTATTTATGGGCTGACCTACCTCTTTGGGGAGGGGGCACAGAAAATGTGACACAATTCTGTGACGTTACCACTTCAAGATACAGGTGGGTAGGTGGAGAATCACACAACTGTTGTGCTCCTCTCAGGCACTCTCCAGCCGGTACATACAACATCTGCACAGTTGTATCTCACACAGCCCTCGCCTTTGCAACTGACACTAACAGCAGAGGAGTAGAAACAACTGCTTTCCCCCTAGTAATAAAAACACCGCTGTGTAGCTGCTGGGGAAAACACAGTATCCTGATAGCAAGCATTATTCGGCCAAAGAGATATCTGGAATGCACACAACTCTCGCTCGGTAATGACGGCATCTTTCGTTGCACAAGGAAAATACTTTAAATAGAAAAAAATTAACCCTGGGTGTTTTGAAGCAGGCAGGGGGTGAAAAGATACAGATCTATAGCAAATTCTGTTCTTGACCCCATATCACAACATCTGCTTGTTCTGAGATAGTAGGAAACTGCCTTATGCTGAGACCGTTAGTCCATCTATGTCAGATGGCAATGGTGGTTGCTCGCGAGTAACCAGTCAGGATTCCGACCTGTCTTTTACAGGTTTTATTATGGTGCAAAACTATTTACAGTGCAGAACCACAAGTTCATGTCTGCCTCAATCGCTAGCAAAATCCGGGAGTGGTCGTTTCTGTGTCCTCCCCCAACATAAGAGCTTAGTCACCCCCAGCCTTTTCATTCCTTCTTTGCATTTTACACCTCTGCGCAAGGTGGGCGACGGAAGAGGCGTGCTTCCCTCCTGGCCGGCTTGACCAGGTGTGGTGCTGAGGCTCCCAGCAGCATCCTCTAGCCCTTTCCCCTCCTTAACCCTGGAGTTGTGGCTTTCCCCACCCTCAGACTGATGAGGTGCGGCGCTGGGGCTCCCAGCAGCATTCTCTGGTCCCTTCCTCTCTTCCCCACTGGAGGAGTGGCTTTCCCCACCGCAGGAAGAGGAACTGCTTGGCAAGATTTTCGAAGGTTCTCTGTGTCCCAACCGCCCCTCTCCCTCCCTTCCCTGTTCCGATGGCAGTCCCCTGACAATCTAGTTCAGTATTGTCTACACTGACTGGCAGCTGTTCTCTGGAATATCAGACAGGGATGGAGATGCCAGGGATTGAAACTGGGACCTTCTACATGCTGGGCACATGATCTGCCCCTGAGCTATGGCCCTTCCCTTCCAAGTGGGATGTGGAGGGAGGAGGGTGGCAGTGGGCAACAGGAAGTTGCTCCTGATTTCAGGGAGCAGAAAGAAGAGCTGCCAAGCACCACAGACACCCGAGCCGGCATGAATTATGCATCCCTTGTCTGAAGAGAGGTCAGCCTCATCAATAATGGAGGAAAGGCTCCCCGCTCTGCCTTCTGCCTGCATCTTCCAGCACCAACAACTCATGAAATCTGCATGGACTTTCTCAGGGTGTTTATGGGCTGCCGGGGGAAAGAAGCCGCAGAGCAGGAAACAACCGGCACATCGAGCTGCGGCAAATTTCTGCGCATGTTTACAAGGCACCGAATGAGTGCGGGATTCATTTGCGCAGATCTGATTAGATCCTTTCTGGCACAGGCCCACAAATGCACGCTTGCCTGTGAAATGCAGCTGACTGCAGCTCGTGCATCCGGGCTTGGGACTTGTAATACTGACTTTGTTTCACCAACTGGTGACAAATTTTAAGGCAGACACATCTGTACTCACCAGCACAGTGTCCTGTTTAGTTTAAAAGAAAAAGAAAGAAAAAAAGAGTCACTTCTCCAAGTTTTCCAGTGTTGTTGTTAAGGCCAGATGGGCAGGTTATTTGCCTGCCCTGTTATGTTTTTTTAAAAGCAAAAATACTCAAGTGGTGCATATCTGAATGTCAGGGCTGGGCCATACATGGCTGGACTTGAAACCAGGCCCAGGAAGAGCCTTGCTGTCTGGCACTAGAACTTGACTTGAGCAGGGTCTGTGCTAAACTAGGGCTGAATCTGATGTGCAGTGGGCAAAGGCCACTGATATGTTGATCAGGCCTGGACAGAAGCCCAATATCCTGTTCTTGTTCTTGTCCTTCTTCTTGTTCTTGTTGTTCTGGGCAATACAGGCCTGGCCTATACAGAGGCTGCCAATCACAGGGACTGGTTTTCCATGGCTCTGAGGCCTGAGTATCGACAGACCTAGGCAGCTCACTAAGGATATGTCCAAACCTGGTTTGAGTCTCTGGATGCTAGAGGGTACCTCCAGACTCTCATAGCTTTGTGAGGTGGATAGTGGGAAGTTTAGGTTTCCACAATGAAAGTGGATTAAAGCATTCTGTTGCCCAAGCGCTACCAGTCCAATTCTTTTTTAAAAGTGTCTTTTGCGATTAGGAAAGTGGCAGGGAAAATGCACTTAGGTTGGTGTGTCACCTCCAGACTGTGGAATAACTAGACTCATATAACCAACATGCTTAAATCTTATGCATGAAGGGGTTAAGACCATAAAGTAAGCTGTCCTGCCAGACTTAGCTCACCTTGGGAGGGACTGTGCCATCAAGTCTTTGTTCCTTCGGTCTACCAGAGAAGCTCAAGGCGTGAGGAGATCTGAGATGGTTGCTGCAGCTCAGACCACATGGCTTTCACAAGCCATGCTTGTGTTCCTATACCAATAATTCAGGTTCTTTCACCACAGTAACTAAGACGAGTTTTACTGCCTGTGCAGCTTTTCTGACTTCTATATGGAAAAGCACATGAATCTGAGTTATTAAGTAATCCATTTTTAACTTACCAAATGTGTGGTCTTTTTCTATGCTGGGGGAAGAGGGAAACTTTGGAAGGAACTCACAAGGGCATATTGTAAAGGTCTAACAGCCTGTATTTCCATGCTTTACTTTGCTGCATATTTTGTGATTTTAAATCTCTGCTGGTGTTCTCTCTCCAAAGAGTCCTTGCCCCAAGCATGGATCTTGGCATCCAGGAACTTTCCTTTTCATATAACAATTTTTTCTTTGCCAACCAACACAGACCTCATATGGGGGTCCCTCCTATGTTTGAGATCCTGCCCAATGCCATTTCCACCACTGGAATGAGCACATAGCAGAAAGTCCACCTCCAACCTCACCTACTGTCTCAACCAGCCTAATACACTTGAGTGCAGATCTTCCAGTCATCATTAAGGGTCATAGATTTAAACTCTCCCTTTGAAAGACACAGTTTGCACCATTTTTAAGGAAAGAAAACATGTTTTATCTTTCTGCAATTAAATACTCTGTGGCACAAATAAATAATTGGTTTTCATGAGCATGGCAAAACTTTTATTAAACTTCCTTCCTCTTTTTCTTCTCCTAGGTTTGGTTTGGTTTTCGTTAGAGGGATGTAGGAAGATTAGAAAAGCTGGCCTCCAATGTATTCCTGGACTGCAGTTTCTGCCTATCAGTTTGCATTAAAGGTAACGTAAGGCGCACCAGATATTTGTGTGAATCTCACCAACCAAAAAACTTCAAATTCCCTTCCAGGCTCCACACAGATCTGCACACCAACCACATGCCTGGTGCATAGAGAAAAGGGCCTTAATCCCACTCTTGAAATTAATGTTCCTATTTATTTCTTGGCATCATCACACAGCTGGTTACAAATATGTGATAAAGCATTTACAGGCTGACCCAGATTCACTGCCCTCTGAGAGCAAAGCGAGATGTTTGTTTGATATAAAACATACAGCTGTGTGTTAAGTTTGAACTTTAATCAGAGGGGTGTGTACTTAAGCATGTCCTTGTGTGTGATCCTTTCAGGAAAGGTTTAATGCAGAGAAGGGAGGGTTGTTTCTTGCTTTCATAGTGTGATCAGGGCCAAAATCACTTTCTACGTACAGATAGAAAGGTGTTTTTTCCCCTCCCTAAGATCGCATAGCTCCCCCCAAAGAATCCTGGGAACTGTAGTTTGTTAAGGGTGCTGGGAATTGTAGCTCTTTAGGGTGTAGTTCTCAGGATTATTTGGGGGAAAGCCACATGCTTTAAAAGTATGAGGTGAATTTGACCTAAGCGTTGTAGTTACACTGGTGAGAGGTGATTTTGGCTCCATTCACCCTGGGGAAGAAAGAGAGAGGCTCATATATATGTCCATATATGAATGATCCAGTTTGGGAACTTTGCCTACCACAGCAAAGACTGGGCCACCCAAATGTGTTTTTTGCATTAGGATGTCTTCCATTGCTATTAAGGGGATGTTTCTTTCCAGTATAAATACTATGCGCAAGGGCCTAATCCAGATAAACAGCAGTTGGAGGTTTAAAGCCCCTTTCCTTCTCATCGCCACCATCAGAGCGTCCATCCCAGTCATCTCCCCCTGTATGGGCCAATTTCATATACGCAGCTAGAATGAAAATAACGAGCAGTTGGACAGCAACCCAGCTGCCAAGGCCAACGATTACAGAAACTGGCTTTCTTTTCGTTTGCTTGTTTTGTTTTTTTTAAAAAAATATAAATCTTTATTAGTTTAAAATACAATCATACAGTAAAGGTAAGTATAACAAAATTAAGCACAAAAAAGCACAAAAAAGAAGGGAAAAAAGCCCAAAAAAGAAGGGGAAAAAATTCGTCACCTCAAAAAGAACCACATATTTACCGTATTTTTCACCCCATAGGACGCACTTTTTCCCCTCCAAAAATGAAGGGGAAATGTGTGTGCGTCCTATGGGGCGAATGCAGGCTTTCGCTGAAGCCTGGAGCACCGACCCCTCTCGCTCTCCAGGCTTCGCGCAGATCTCTGCAAGTGCGGGCTCCCACGGCTTGCGGAGAGTTGCCTGTTCTGGGGGCTGGGGTCGGGGGAAGCTCAGGCTTCCCCCGCCCCAGCTCCGTGCCTGGGGGGGAAACAATTTTTTCCCCCTTTATTCCCCCCCCCCAAAAAAACTAGGTGCGCCTTATGGGACGGTGCATCCTATAGGGCGAAAAATACGGTATATAACATCATGTCTTATCCAATAAAGTTTTTATAGAAACTGGCTTTGAGGGACAAACGTAACAAATATATGTGGCCAATTGTGTCACGTAGCCAGATTTCTTTAATCCCTTGTCTGGCATGTATACAGGCTGTCACACCCTTTACCTTTGCAGCTGGTTAAAATTAATTGCTCCATAATTTGAGTATCATACTTAACTGTTCAAAACGAACCTGCCGAGTGTAGCATGTGAAATGGAAGGTTGTGCTCTGTGCTTTTTCTTGGGGCTCCACGTAGATGGATATGCAGATCTGCTTCCTACGGAGAGATTTTGCTTGTAAAGATATGGGCAGATATGTGTAGAATGACAGATCTAAAGCATGCTTGTTCACACTGTCAACAATCTTTGAATGGCTGCTAATTCCAAGAGTCTCCTCCTTCTCCTTCTCCTCCTCCTCCTCCTCCTCCTCCTCTTCTTCACATACAAAATTATATTCATTTTACCTCTTTGACTTGAAACCAATACTTGCTTTCCTTGAATACAGGGATGGGAACCTGTGGTCTGCCAAATGATGCTGGACTATAGTCATCTCCCATCAGCCCCAGACAGCTTGACCACTGGGCTGGGATGATGGGAGATGTTGGCCAACACATCTGGAGGGCTACAGGTTCCCCATGCTTATTTAGCCAACCCTTCTGACTCATAACCCCCACCCACAATTATTAGCTGGTTGCGTAGACGACAGGAACACTTAAGTTAAAGGGGAAGCATCTGTTTCAAAGGCTGCGTCTCAAACTTTTAATTATGAAGCTCTCCTTTAGATATCTCTATATAAAAGGAAAACGGATGATGGATGACTGAAATTAAAGCGAGACGTGTATAATTGGAAATCGGCTCAAGGATCTTAGGCAGCATATTGAAGGCATCCATCATTCGGCCGGTGAATGTTGTTATAGGTGGTTAGGAATGAAGTTCCGAAGCAGGTATTAACAGATATGGGAGCTGAGAAGAGGAAACCTCAGAAAAGAAGAAAGGTGATGAAAGGGAAGAGGGAGTGATAAGAGCTCATTTCTGATCCTAGCTTTCAGAGGCTCTTCCAACATTTATAAGCTTCATTTAAACTATTAATACTAGTGTATAGGCAAATGTCATGCACATCTGCCCCATTTTTATCTCTTTTTGGTGATGTAGTTCACATTTTTTGACTCTTTGTATAAGTGGCCACCCAAATGTAACCAGTTGTGACCACCTGACCAGTATACTTGCATGATGTGTTTCCAGACACTGGTTTGTTCATCCTTTGAGTCCTGTAGGCGTACTTTTGAAATCATAGTTTTTAGAGCAGCATTTAGAATGTGAAACGTCAAAAAAAGCAGCCGCTGGTTGCTGTTATTTCATTGCTCCTGAGCAAAGCCCTCTAGAAAGTATCTAGTGCATTCAGACATTACAAATCTGACACCATGTTAATTAAAGGGATGTTGCCATGTGAGCACGTTTCTCAGTGATATGGGTCTTTGCAAGAAAAAGTAAAGGGACCGGGTGAAAATGTTGTGTTAACTGCTCTATTCTGTGCATGTATTGTATTCAGAGATCCAAAATATGATTTGGAACAAGTTATCCAGGCTGGCTCGTTTAAATCTGTTTGTGTTTGTCCCTTGATACAGTTGGAACAGGAAGTAGTTCATCATCATTATGTGTCATGAATGCATCATCCCACTCCTTTCCATAATTAATCTGGGAATCTGTTTTAAACACAACTGCTTTCGCTGCTCACTATTAACCGTTTTGCCCTCTGCTTCTAGTAATGAGAACAAGTTACATCATTGTTCGGATTTCTTTTGTCCCTGGTATATTTAAATGCACACTCACAATAGCATTTTCCCCTGCCAGCTGTGGATCTTTCCCTGTTGCATATAGTTCTTTAGTCATTCTCTATGTCTCCCAGTGTCTCATTTGCATTAATTGTTTTCCATTCATCTGTTTTTATGATATGCCACTGCCCTTCACAGTTCTTCTAAACTCCTAACAAAAGTTGCTTGAGTTTTTGCAGAACGCCATTAACTCTCAAAACTTCTCATGGCATTTTTCCATTCCCAGGTTTTTAAGTGGAATATTAGGGGCGGTACAGCACAAGCACACACTGGGCACCCAGAGCTGACCTGAAGGTGTATAGCATTATGAATGGAGAGAGATGTTTTTCTCCCTCTCTGTAACACTAAAACCCAATGAAGCTGAATGTTGAAAGACTGACAGCAGACAAAAGAAGTATTTATTCACACAGTGCATCATTTAACTATGGAATTCATTCCCACAAGAAGGAGTAATAATGCCCACCAACTTCCAGAGCTTGAAAAGGGGGCTAGACAGATTCATGGGGAATAAGCCTAACAATGGATACCAGTCATGATGGCTTTGTGCTGCCTTCAGTGTCAGAGGCAGTGTGCCTCTGAATACAAGGTGCTAGGCATAACAAGTGGGGGGGAGTGTTTGTCCTCCTATCCTGTTTGTGGAGTTTCCATAGGCATCTGGTTATCTGCTGTGAGAACAGGATGCTGGACTAGATAGGCCTTTGGTCTGATCTAGTAAAGGTAAAGGTACCCCTACCCGTACGGGCCAGTCTTGACAGACTCTGGGGTTGTGCGCCCATCTCACTTAAGAGGCCAGGGGCCAGCGCTGTCCGGAGACACTTCCGGGTCACGTGGCCAGCGTGACATCGCTGCTCTGGCGAGCCAGACCCGCACACGGAAACGCCGTTTACCTTCCCGCTGGTAAGCAATCCCTATTTATCTACTTGCACCCGGAGGTGCTTTCGAACTGCTAGGTTGGCAGGCGCTGGAACCGAGCAGCGGGAGCGCACCCCGCCGCAGGGATTCGAACCGCCGACCTTTTGATCGGCAAGTCCTAGGCGCTGAGGCTTTAACCCACAGCGCCACCTGCGTCCCTCGTCTGATCTAGTAGGACGACCCTAATATTCTTGAGGATTGAGTGCATGCTGGCAAAGGTGTGTCGTCATGGCGAAAGTGCTCTCCTTCCCATTCAGAACATTCCCTTTTTATACGATGGGGTAAAATGGCAAAATTATTGACATCAATTGGAGCACTAGACTGATGATGACTGCTTGGTCTTTCTCAAATGTCACTGTAAACTTTGGAAAGAACACTAATTAAACACTGGAAGGAAGACTAGCTGTGCACATGTAAAGTGAAGATTGGACTCGTGTTGAAGAACAAACTGAATGTGAGTCAGCTATGCGACACTCCAGCACAAAAGGCCAGTTCAATTCTGGTTTGTGGAAACATTCTACCCAAGGCTCAAGCAGGAATAATATGTTTTATGCTGCACTGGCAAGGCCTCATGTAGATTACTAGGAACATAACAGTTCCAGGAGCATGTTGCTAAATCAGAAAAGATTCAGAGCTCAAGTTAAACCTGTCATCTGAGGAAAGGCTTGAAGCACCTATGTATGTACTCAGCCTAGAGAGAACAAGATAGAGCTATTTTTTAAAAAAATATCCAATCTTTTAGCAATAGTTTTTGTTTTTTTAAAAGCAATGACGTAATTGACTTTGTAAACGTATGGCTGTAGCACAGGGACTCACGAAGATGCCTGGTAAGTATGTGAATCAGCTTTTCAAATGAAATACTTGTAGTTGTGCTTTTCGTATCAGGAACGGCCACGGTCGTATTTCTTCCAAGCAGGTGAGAAACTTTGCTTTGTGACTAATGAGGTTTGTGTCTGCTTAGGCCTCCAGAGAAAGCACCGTCCCCCCCTGACAGACAGGAATGTGGAAGAAGGCCTGCAAGGAAGTGCCAAATGTATACACTCTGCAGCTGAGGAGCATCTCAGAGGACACCAACTCCTGGCAGATCCCAGGAAGGCCAGGGGGCTAAACAAACCTGCCAGCTAGACTCTCTTCTTCAAAGCCATTGGTGTCAAGGCATGCCCTCTGTTGTGACAGATAACTGGTGAGTCATTTTGCAGCATGGCTGATGAGGTGTGCTCGCCTAGCAAGGGAAGGAGTGCCGTTATTATGAATAGGGTTTTCTCCTAAATTTCAAAACTGTCAGCAGTTACATATTGCGGACAGGGACAGGAGAATCACAGCTCTGACTCAGGGGTGAGATACCTGTGGTCCCTGAGATGTTCCTGGACTCCTGTCAGCCTTGATCAGCAAAACTGCAATCCTAGAGAGGGATTGGAAATGGCTGACAGGATTATGACGTAGCTACTCTGTTCCTGCCTATCAGTCTGCTCTTGCAGCTACTGCTTCCAGTGTTCTGCTTTTGCTGGCTAACTTGAAAGTATTTCATAAAAGAACAAACAAACTTGACACACTGCTGAAACTGTTTTTGTTCCTCTACCCGGAACTAGGTAACTGAATGTAATTATGAGACTGATTATGGAAGATGTCCGTTGCTTGTTTGCACGTAGAGCTGACAGTTCGTTAGACTTGCTGGGTTCTTTCCATCAGGGCCTTTTGGCACCTTTATGACAAACAAAACTGCTGCCACATCTGAGCCTTTTTCTAGAGTGGGAATTCAGTTAAGGGAAAAGCTTCACCCGCTGAAGTTTTGCCTCTTGCTCAGGTGTCAATAGCATTAGTACAGAAGAAAGAAGATGGGAATCCTATGCTTTCAGTGTTTGAAGAAAAAGATGGTCCAGCATAGTAACTTCTTTGGAGAGCCATATCTCTAAAGAGATCCATATTTTAAAAAACAAATATTGTTTAATTTATGTGTGTACACACACAGAGAGAGAGAAGCAATTAGCTGCAATCCTGGCATATTTACTCAGAACTAAGGATCAGACCATAAGAGTGCTGATTTATTAAACATGTTTTCGCTGGTTCAGCTGCAACAGAGTGGCAATGGTTCACTTTTTACACTCATGGGACTGTCTAGGAGTGTGGAGTCAAACCTGTTCCTCTCCCCAAGCTCCATTGTTTTCAGCATTTGCTCCCTGTCAGGATGTACTTTGTATGGATGCATTATCACATCCCAGTAGCTAAGGAAACAATGATTTTTCTGGCAAAATCCACAAGAGAATATGGCCTTCAAGCTAAAAAAGATTCCCCGCCCATTTTCCGTTAGTTCATGCTTGAATTTCAGTTCATGAATTAAGACCAATATTTGTTTCATTTTCATGTCTCTTGCCTGATTAAAATATTGACCAGTTTGTTTGTTTTTGGCAGAAATGGATGAAGTTTTCAGGCATTTCTAAGAGGATGAATTCTGCCAAAATACATCTGCAGTGCTTTACCTGCCAGGGCAGCATTTACAGTTTGGAGGTGGTTTTAAAAAGAGTTAACTTAATTCCCCTATTGTTTTGTGGGCAATAGGTGTGAAAATAATTGTGTGTGAAAATAATACATATCAGACAGGTGTCCCAAAGCAAGAAAGCTGCCATAATTCAAAAGGATTGGTGCAGGGGCTTTTGTGCTGGGTACTTTTTAAAGTTGATTTTCTTGAGGAGAACTAAAAGGGAGTCATTCCCCCATCCCTGACATTTTGCAGGCAACAATTTTGCATGAAAATGGCATGCATGGTAGAGTTGTCTTTAGGAAAGTAACTTACAAAATACCAGAAAGACAGGTGCATAGGCTATAAGTTATAAGGAAAGGAAAAACAGCTTCAGGCTTGTTTGATGCTCAGTTGGCACTAAAAGCCACAGAAACTTAAGTGCAGAGTTGATTTAATGGGAGTGGATGCGTGGCATTGGCAAAGGCAGAAGGAGTTAAATGCCCAACATTTTCCAAGTAAGCAAGCATCAGTAGCAGAACTAGCAAAAGCGCAGAGCAGATCAAGGTGATGCATTGCTGTGATTGGAAAACACTGGTAAGATTATTCCCTCTGATTATCATTATTTTTCATTTCTATTTATAAATAGGGGAAAATCTCAAAGTTGTTAACAAGCCTACATTAAAACGTCAAATAGAACATTAAAAAATAAAGCAGAACTTCTTACAGAAGAGGTTCAAATATAAAATATATATACTCAGTGATCTTCGATCCCCGTATGGGACAGCTGTGTATACCTGCATTGCTGGGCGCTGGAATAGACGATCCCTTCCAACTCCAGAATTCTATGATTGTATGAAAACAACGTAATTAACAAGAAAATAGAATGCTATCTAAATGATTTCAAAATAAAACATTACGGAAGAAGGTCAAATACAGAATACACATTTAACTCAGCAAAATTAAGACAAAATATTTTCTTAGACATTTCAAAATGAAACATTACTAAAGGAGGTCAGGTATAGAATGCACATTTAAAGTGCCATAATTAGCAAGAAAATGAAGTATTATCTTAAACGTAAAATGCTGCTGCTGCCAATGATGGCTCATTTCAGGGGGCTGCCACTGGAGTTTGGACTTGGTGGTCTGGGGGCTCACTTAGCAACTGGGTGGCAGGCACAGCTAGCAGGCACTTCAAATCTGAGAGCCAAGAGAATGGCTCCAAAAGCAATGGCTCCCATTCCACCCTCTCCCTCACCTCTGTAGAGTTTTCCGCATATGGTGAAGTTGGGAGGAAAGATTTCACTTTAGCCTTTTGCCTGAATATCCAAAGCATTCCAAATCACTTTGGTTGCCCCAGCTTCACTTCAGGGCACTTTGGAAAGACCCCATTCTGTTTCAGACAAGAATCTTTCCCAAAGCAGCTTCAGCTCAGGATTCAGGGTTTGTCTGAATCTCATGCACATCCCTAATGTCTATGACAAGCTCACTTCCGGTCTCAGAGCGTTCT
This sequence comes from Podarcis gaigeae, assembly GCF_964106915.1. Taxonomy (NCBI): domain Eukaryota; kingdom Metazoa; phylum Chordata; class Lepidosauria; order Squamata; family Lacertidae; genus Podarcis; species Podarcis gaigeae. The sequence goes on from NC_139677.1 coordinate 78,472,896, forward strand.
GGGGCAAAATGTATTAAGGCAGCTGTTAGAGCGTGGGACTAACACCTGAAATAATTCCCAAGTATTTCTTGATAGAGTCAATGCCACAGAGAGCTGAATGTAAAAGTTGACAGTTCTGTGTGAGTGCCTGTCTCAGGTTTCTTGCAGATAATAGCAGAAAATCCAGCCGGGGTTTCGCAGAAAGCATCTGTAAGTGCTAGGATTTCACAAAAATAAAAAAAAGTATGTTGTCGCCTGCAAGTTCTTATACCTAGCAACATCATTCTCATCACCATTATTTAGCACTATTATAAATTGCCTCTTTTTTTCTATGTATTGTACAAAGCTTACAAAATAAGACTCTGCCTATCCTTGGGCTTACAGTCTAACAGACATTATACAAAAGGAATACAGAGTGAAGGAAGGGGGTGGAGAAGCACTGGAACAGCTGCACCTTCTCAGCCAGTGGATGGTGCCAGGTTTTCTGAAAGGCAAGAGGTGTTAACAGACCTTGCAGCTTGGGTGGATTAGATTAGAATAATCAAGATCTGGAATTCAAAGGTTTTATTCATGCAGGAACTATTTACAGGATGCATGGAGATAGAAGGGAAGAAATAGAAGACAGAACAGTAAAAAAAAAGACTCAGCTTTTAGGAGTGGAGTTAACTTAGGCAGAGAGCTACCAACAAATGCTGGCTAGATTGCTACACAAACAGGGCCCTCTGGTTGTTTACAGCAACACATGCATTAACAAGAAGCTTAAGAGAAGGAAATAGATTTACTTTCCTTCAACAATAGAGTGTATCCTCCATGGAAAATCCAGTGAAGTTCCCCTTCAGTTCTGCAGTCCTAGAGTAACTGACAATTGGAGCAGATTGTTCTTTCTGGCAAGTGAACAAATTCATTGCAACTGTTGCTTCTTTGGCCAATGGATGGAACCCAGTTACAAACCCTTACCAAAATGTGAAATCTCTTGCAAGTAAAAATTATATACAATATTCAGGTTTTTCTTTTTACCTTTGGACTACATATGTAAGAGTTTACTACTTCAAGGGGCAAATGAAGAAATTATCGTGTGCAGGATGTGGATAAGAGTCACTTTGCAGAAGCAAACTCTATGGAGAATTGGACTGAAACTGTAGTCTCACTTTACAAGGTGTATGTCTGAACCCACATACACACCTACCACACATGCGTCTTCAGCATACAGCTCTGAGAGGACTGGAAAATTTTGCAAGGAGTCAGTACATGCCTCCATTTAAAACGGTGTACTCCTTTCACCCTTAGGCTCAAAGACGTTTGTACGCCAGAATGTAAATAAAGATTGGTTTATTACAGGGGTCAGCAAACTTTTCAGCAGGGGGCCAGTCCACTGTCCCTCAGACCTTGTGGGGGGCCGGAACAAATTGGGGGGGTGAACAAATTCATATGCGTCCCTAATAACCCAGAGATGCATTTTAAATAAAAGGACACATTCTACTCATGTAAAAACACACTGATTCCTGGACCGTCCGCAGGCCGGATTTAGAAGGAGATTGGGCCAGATCCGGCCCCTGGGCCTTAGTTTGCCTACCCATGGTTTATTACATGGAAATGAAACATATAAAGTATATAGCCTTCAGTCATCAAGGTTACACATATGCAGGCATCAATACAGTCATTAAACATTCAAACCTTAGGTGTAAAGAGTAAAAGTCATTCGCTACTGAAAAACCTAGAAAGAATGATCTCAGGAATATGCCTTCGCTAAGTAGAATAGAAAACCAGGTATGTGGGGATATAGCAGAACTCGGAGCAAACAGAGCACATTGTCAGGGATAGAAATCTCACACACACACACACACACACACACACACACACACACATAAACATATGCGAAAATTTTCAGTGGACAAATAAAGTAAAAGAAAGGAAAAAAGGAAAACAAAAAGGTGCTTTAAACCATAATACAATACAGCTGTACAATACAACTAACAATGAATTTGTGAAATGATTAAGTGGGCACAAGATGTGGGTCACAATATTGATTATGAATTATGGGGAAAGTTGTGGAAAATAAATATGAATTTCACGACATGTTTTGCAATAAAAGAAAATATGATGAAAATGACCCACAGATGGTATAAAACCCCCACAAGATTGGTGAAAATGTATAAAAAAGAAAAAGGTAAATGTTGGAAGTGTAATGAAAATGAGGGATTTTTTTCCACACGTGGTGGTCCTGTAAAGTAATTAAGGAATATTGAGAAACTATATATAATGAATTTTTAAAAGATAATTAAGAAAACTTTCCCCACCTGTGATTTTCCTCTTGGGGATGATAACAGCGGAGGTCCCCAAAAAACAAAAGAGTTTATTACTATACACCACTGCCGCAGCTAGAACCTTATTGGCACAAAGGTGGAGAACAGGTATAGTACCCACTAAGGAAGGCAACCTGTGTAAAATGCTTCAGTATGCGAAACTGGCTGGTCTGACGTACAGGATAAGAGGAAATGAATATAAGTAAAAAAAGGAGGAATTGATAATGTTTATTGAATATTTTAAGAACCAGTATAAACAAATACATAGCTTAGCAGAACTTTAGTAAATCTAGCAGAGATGAAATAGAGTTTTTAATAGATAACAAACTGGATGATTAAAAAGATGTGGATTACGCAGAGTAGTAGAAAAGCAAAGGATCCAGGATAAGGGTGGAAGGGAACAGGGAGAGGGAAGGGGCTAAGTATGCTCCCTGTTCCTGTTTTTGAAAATGCAGATGAAATAATAAATGGGGGGGGGGGACTGTAATACAATACGGTATTTAGGTATATAAGTAATGCTATTATTCCGACGAGTATATAATTATTAACAAAGAATTATAATTTTACAAGTGCATTCCAAGTGTCATTATATTTATCCATACACTTTTATATCTCCCCCCGCTACTTTGTTCGAAATGTAGGGAGATGCCTGGGCAGTGGGACATCTCTGCAGCATGCTGAGGAGACGTAACCTTCTCACTACACTTCTGATTGCTTTGCCATGGGGTCTTCTTCTTACATTGTGGCATCAGTACCCAACTACCCGCTACCTCAGCATTCTGAGAAGTAAGTGTACCAGGCCCAAGCTTACAAAGAGCTTCTTTTTCCCCCATAGCAATTACAGTGCTCGGGGATAATTAAAATACAAATGTGAATGTGGTGAAGGTCTCAGTGGCACTGCAGTGGGTGTTTTATGATTTATTCTCTCTATTCGACTTGCCTTAGAGGAAACAGATGAAAACGTGACGGCCAAATCTCTCTTCAATAATAGCACATCGCTCACAAGGGAGGATGGACTCTCATCATGTGCTCGGCAGCCGGCTGTTGGGGCAGCTCCAAAAATAATCCGGAGCTATGTGTACTCCAGGCCTCCCCCATGGTCAGAGGCTCTGCCTGCCATCTTTGTGATCACCCCTACCTACAGCCGGCCAGTGCAGAAGGCTGAGCTGACCCGTCTGGCCAATACTTTCCTCCACGTGCAGAACCTCCACTGGGTGGTGGTGGAAGATGCTCCCAGAAGGACCAACCTAGTATCCAATCTGCTGGAGAAGACAGGGATCAATTTTACGCACCTGAACGTTGAGACTCCTAAGAGTCTGAAGAACCCTTCCTGGCTCCCATCTCACAAACCAAGGGGCACATTGCAGAGGAATCTTGGACTGCATTGGCTGAGGGAGAATTTCGGCACCACACCACCACCAGAGGGTGTGGTCTACTTTGCTGATGATGACAACACCTATAGCCTAGAGCTCTTTGAAGAGGTATGAGACTCGAGTTTAGGATTGTTTCATCTTTGGGTCCATTATTTAGGCACATTGGTTGAGTGCATTGCCTCGCTTTAGTGGAGAGCTTTATTTGGGTGGATAGGAAGAGATGCCAGCCATATGACAAATGAGAGGTGCTGGAGCTCAGTGGTAGAGCACTTGTTTTTAATCCCAAAGGTCCCAGATTGGATCCCCTGCATGTCTAAAATAAAAGATAGGCCTGTATGAAATCCTCAAGAGCTTCAGCCAGTCATTGTAAACAACAGTTAGCTAACTCTTGACAAAGTACCTCACCAAGGACACCTGATTATGCTTAGCAGTCATGAAATAAGAAGTGAGGTCCTCTTGTGGATCGGTAAGCAGAGAGCAGAAATAAGTGGTCAGTTCTCCCAATGGATGGATGTAGAAAGTGTGGGCCCACCCCCAAAGATCAGTAATGGACCTTGTGCTTTTTAACATGTTCATAATTGATCAAGGTGAGCAGTAAGGTAATTCAGTTTGCTGCTGACACTAAACAGTTCAGGGTCATTAAAACAAGAAAAGGATTTTCTACAATAAAATAGACGGACCTCTCCAAACTGAGAGAATGAGTGGCAAAATGGCAAATGTAAATCATTGTAAACAACCTTAAAGTGAAGTACAAAATCTGAATTTCATGTGCATGCTCATGGCATCCTAGCTTGCAGTGACAGACCTTCGGTTTCTACTCCCAGTTTGCAGCAGCTGTGCAAAGGCAAGTTCCATGCTAGGGACCATTAGGAAGGGAATTGAAAATAAAACTGCCAATAGAATATCATGAAACAAATCTACCGCGCAGCCAAATTTGGAATACTGTGTACAGCGGTTCTGGTCATCTCACCTCCAAAAGGATATTGTAAAGTTGGAAAAGGTTCAGGAAACGGCAACCAGAATGATCGAGGGGATGGAGAAACTTCTCTGTGTGGAAAGGTTAATATACATGGGGCTTTTTAATTTAGAGAACAGGCAACAGGATAGAAGTACCCTGAAGGGTAGCTCAGTCAGTAGAGCATGAGACTCTTAATCTCAGGGCTGTGGATTCAAGTCCCATGTTGGGCAAAATATTCCTGGACTCTACAAATCTGTGATGTTGTGTAGTGTGTAAGATTGTGTATGCTGTGGAGAAACCGGTTAGAGAATAAAAAAAAATTCCCTCTCTCATAACACTAGACCTCATGGTTATCCACTGAAGTTTAAGGTTGGAAGATGAAAGAAAATAATTCTTCACACAGTTCAGCTATGGAACTTGCTCCTACAAGGGGTAGTAATAGTTACCAACTACCCTTTTTAAAGAGGATTAGGCAAACTAATGGATGATCAGGCTATCGGTGGCTACTCACTACGATGGTTAGCTCCACAGTCAGAGGTAGGAATGCTCCTGAATACCAGTTGCTGGAAACCTTAGCAGAGGAGAGTGGTCCTGTGCTCAGGGCCTACGTACAGACTTCTCATGGGCACCTGGTTGGCCACTATGAGAGCAAGATGCTGGCCTAGATGGACCACTGACCTCATCCACCTTACGTTCATCCTCCTCCTCATTTTATTTGCATGCTGCCTTTCCATAGTTAAATCCATGTTCAAGGCAGCTTACAACATGAAAAGATTTACATAATTCAGAGCTGTTCCACCAGGCCTTTGGTCAGGGCGCAGCCTGACTCCCTCCTTTGGCAATCTCCACAGAACCTTAGCTTAATGGTTGCCAACAATTTGATTTTAATTAATTTTTATAATGAAATGTTTTTAGAATATTGTACTATTTTATTGTTGTTAGCCGACCTGAGCCCGGCTTCGGCTGGGGAGGGTGGGATATAAATAATTTTTTTTATTATTTATTATTATTATTAATTCCAAACATTTGTTGTTTAGTCGTTTAGTTGTTTCCGACTCTTCATGACCCCATGGACCAGAGCACGCCAGGCACTCCTGTCTTCCACTGCCTCCCGCAGTTTGGTCAAACTCATGCTGGTAGCTTCGAGAACACTGTCCAACCATCTCGTCCTCTGTTGTCCCCTTCTCCTTGTGCCCTCCATCTTTCCCAACATCAGGGAGTCTTCTCTTCTCATGAGGTGGCCAAAGTATTGGAGCCTCAGCTTCAAGATCTGTCCTTCCAGTGATCACTCAGAGCTGATTTCCTTAAGAATGGATAGGTTTGATCTTCTTGCAGTCCACAGGACTCTCAAGAGTCTCCTCCAGCACCATAATTCAAAAGCATCAATTCTTCGGTGTTCAGCCTTCTTTATGGTCCAGGTCTCACTTCCATACATCACTAAATTCCAAACATAAAAAGGCATAAAAATAAAATGCATCAGAAAGTACACAGCCAAATTTAAATTATTTCCAAGTAAATCATAATAAGATCTAAAAATAAAGGTGCAAGAACTATTATCAATCACAACCATCAGTTGCAATCCTTTGCACACTGCCGCCCATTGAAAAAAATGGGGCATATTTCTGAGTAAGCATGAAGTGTAGGCTGCAATCCTAGCTCCAGTTACTTGGGCGCATAACCCCATTGGATTCAATGGGATTTATTTCTGAGTAGACATGGTTAGGATTGTGCTGTTTGTGCTACCGTTGTTTTACAACGCTATTGCTGTGCTCATTAACCTGTCGGGCTTTTTAGAAGGTGGGTGCATAGAAGGGAAGTCGGAGGAATCAAAGTGGAACGCTTGAGGAATTCTCAGAGGAACGGCCATCACAATTTTGTTTTCTTTCTGACAAGCAGATGCGCTACACAAAGAAGGTGTCCGTCTGGCCAGTCGCCTTTGCCGGAGGCCTCAGGTACGAGTCCCCAAAGGTGAGCCCGGCAGGCAAAGTGGTGGGCTGGAAGGTCGTGTTCGACCCTAACCGGCCCTTTGCCATCGACATGGCTGGCTTTGCCATCAGCCTCAGGCTGATCCTGGAGAAACCTCAGGCCACTTTCAAGCTGGATGGAGTGAAAGAAGGTTACCAAGAAACTAGCCTGCTGAAGGATCTGGTTACGATGGATGGATTGGAGCCCAGAGCCGCCAACTGCACAAAGGTTAGCACAACTGCACAAAGGTTAGCATGGCCTGAATGTTTGTTTCATAAAATTTATATCCTGCTTGATTGTAAAAAACAAACAAAACCCACCTCAAAGCAGTTTACAGAAAGATAAGCAATAAAATTACAAGCCTAATTTAAGTACACAGTTAAAAAACTAAAACAGATTAAAATTACCTCAACTCAAATGAATCCCACATTAGTAGGAGTGATTGTTATTTAATTGATTTTGTTTTTTTGCGAAATCCTGTTTCTTCTTTTAAAAGGAAGGTTATTGCTTTGTTTTGTTTTTTGATTTAATTAATTACTTGGTGTTTTTGTCTTATATTTTATTCTGTGAACTGCCCTGAGATCTTGTGACAAAGGGTGGAAAATACATTTAATTCATTAATAGAAAGAGCAGTATCAACATGCCCTTCCACCAAGGCTTGCAGCGCCTATCGATATATACATGTTCCAGAGATTCTTCTGTTCAGACAGAAGTATACTTTCAGTTCAGATTTATACATTCCATAGGCTTCATGAATGGCTGCCGTGCATATTTGCCAATATTTGCCTTCAGGTTTAGCCATGACATCCTAATAAGGTGCACATTCTCTCTGTAGGTCTTGGTCTGGCACACGAGGACAGAAAGACCAACACTGGTTAATGAAGGCAAACGCGGATTCACAGATCCAAGGGTGGAGGTGTAATCGGGAAATCACCTTATTCTGTAAGTATTTGCATGCATGGGCATAGCTAAAGGGGGGGGCAGGGTGTCAGGAGTTCAGCCTACACTTGAGTAGGACCCTAGCAGAGACACATGCCCAACTGGCATGTTCTCTCCCTCCTGGTCGATTGTTCGGGAGCTTCAAAAGCTTTCTTCTGCCCGAACATCACAGCGACCGATGCCAGCCAATACCGGCACACTTAGGGATCCACAGAGTCTTCGCAGCATTGCATGACAGACCTCAGCAACTCGGCATGTTGGCTAATCTACTTTATTTACATATAAACACACACGGAGCACTGCAACATGGCTCCCTCTCTCTCTAGCATCAGACAGCAAAGAGGAAAAGAACAAAGGACAGTAGGCCCACTTCACGGAACACAGTAACACAAACATCCTGTCTCCATCACTTCCCACTCAGTGGAGTCAAAACATATACCGTCCTGTGAAATACAAAAATCCCATGACTGCAGTCATGGATCAGGAATTCTAACACAGGGAAGTACAGCTGCCCCACCCTAAATCAAGAAAAATACATAGCTAACTAAGGTTCTGCCCCCTACCTCCCAACAAAAATCCTGGCTACGCCCATGTTTGCATGTGTCTGTACTTCATTGTGGGCTTGTGAATAGCTCTTCTGAATAACTTACATGTAGGATGCAGAACCTGAAAACATTAAGATATTTCAGTCATCCTAACTATCTTTGACAGCCACATTCACACCATAAATTTAAAGCGCTATGATACAGCCATGGCTTCCCTCAAATAATTCTGGGAGCTGTAGTTTGTTAAGGGTGCTGAGAGTTTTTAGGAGACCCCTGTATTCCCCTCACAAAACTCCAGTTCCCAGAGTTCCCTGTGAAGAGGAATTGGCTGTTAAACCACTCTGGGAATTTTTGACCTGGGAAGGAAACAGAGGTCTCCTAAAAAAATTTACAACTCTTTAGAGAAAGTTGTGGCAATTTAAAGTGGTATTCATGGTGCTTTACATGTATGGCATTAATGTATCCTAACTTACTGGAACTCAGGGCCTTTGCAGATGCCATAATGATTTGTGCTCATGATGATATTTGGGCAATTCTACAGGATCCTACTTCCATGCCCTCTAGCTTCTGCAGAAACCCTGTAATTTTTTTAAAACTGAAAATGTTGCTGGGTTTTTGTTTGTTTTTCATCTCGTCATTGCTGTTCTATAGCACAAGAGTGCCCTTCCAAGTGGTAATGTTGGAGAAGCAGAACAGGTATAAAGCAGAATGATCCAGTACAAATGCGGCATTAATGTACCATTTTGGGGACAATGACATATTGCAAAATACACCACAGGGGGAAAAAACCCAAATTGCCCAGTCTGGAGTGGCTCTGACTCAGCCCATGATAGGAACAACCTCTGGTACAGATTCTTATAAAGTGTTTGGCTGTGTAAATAAGAGTCAGGGCAGTCTCCAGGGCATAGGCAATGGTTAATTTAGTCTTGCAAAGGTTTTCCTTTAGCTATGTATGTCATGTAACCACAGTTCATGCCGCAAGGGACCTCCTTGAAATGAATTCTACATCACAGCATTAGGTTCAGCCGGTGGAATGGACTTGGAAGGCAAAGGTAGGGAAGGCTTGATTTCCTTTAATAGTTAAACTTGCCCAAAGGCAAGAATCTGAAACAACCTATATGCAGCACTGCAGCATAAATACTTCTTTGTTCTCCAAAATATTAGCTTCTTTGTGGTTTTTAGGGTTTTTTTTACAAAAAAAGAAGAGACGATTTGTTGAGAAAATCCTAGTTTAGCTATCTTTGCGAACTGAAACGATAAAGCCCTCTTGGCCCAAGTTTGTTACCCTCGGGCAGCGCCATCATAGCCTGGCAGAGGTCAGGGACTACAAATCTGATCCTGGCTTCACAGAAAGGACATATTGTAAAGCCTTTGGAGCAGCGTAACAAAGTGAGGGGAATTAGTATCTGCTGACGACTCCGAAACACGGCTTTTCAGGGACTGAGGCTTCTGTTCCGGTTAATTCCAACAGGATTTATGTCAGAGTTTCTGAAAGACGGTGCCCTAATTCTCTGTGCATATAAAAATGGGTTGTTGTCCATCTTGGGTTTGGCTTGTAGATTAAAGAGGGAAAGCAGCGTGGAAAAAAATATGACCTGAATTGGGAGCCAAACTAAATGCTGAGTGTGGAACATAAGAAGTCAGGCTGCTTGTCCATCCAGCCCAATCTTGTCTACTCTGACTGGAATGGCTCCCAGGCAGATTACATTAATGTCACCTGCTCCTTTTAACTTCAGTGCTGGGGTCTGCAGTGGGCTTGCCACAGAAAACAGCAGCCACATGTTTACCTTTTCTCCCTCCAGAACACCTAGTGTGAATGTATTAATCTTATGTATCTTTGTCTATCTCTGTCTACCTCTGTCTATATGCAGATAGAGAAATAGATACAGGTCTAGCTATCTTTATATCTCTTTCTCTCTATCTTTATGCACACATTACCATTTACTTCGGCTCCACTGTGCTCCCACCGCTGGTGTGTGAAGCCGAGTATGCGTGATGCTTGCCACAATCCATATCTGTCCTGTAGCTTCTTGAGAATTGCCGCTGTTTGATTGGTTTGCTCTCAGCTTCTGTCTGATTTGAAAACACCAGCCACTGTTAAGGTGTGTGCATTTCAGGTGTCTGTCAAACACGTGCAGATGGCAGCCCATGCACGGATGGTGGTTTCATTGAAAAGGAGTTCAGGGCAGGTTGCAGGTGCAGAGAAATGAATCAGGTAATGTGCATCGGGTGAAGACACCCCGCTCCTCTCTGGTGTGTACAGCAATGTAAACGTGGTTTATGACACAGCAGAGGGAAGACATCTGCCTGCATTTTATGCCACTAATGTGTGAACAGTCTATATATCTCTCTCTCCTGTTGTGCCAGAATTTTTAGAAACCAAGAAGTATTTTAATTTTTAAATGCGTAATTTGTGAGTTTTGACCCATCACACCAACAACAACAACAACAATTTATTTATACCCCGCCCATCTGGCTGGTTTTCCCTGGCCACTCAACAGAATTAAAAGCACAACAGAACATCAAACATCAAACTTCCCTAAACAGGGCTGCCTTCAGATGTCTTCTAAAAGCGAGATAGTTGTTTACAGTGGTACCTCGGGTTAAGAACTTAATTTGTTCTGGAGGTCTGTTCTTAACCTGAAACTGTTCTTAACCTGAGGTACCACTTTAGCTAATGGGGCCTCCCACTGCCGCCGCACCACCGCTGTGCGATTTCTGTTCTTATCCTGAAGGAAAGTTCTTAACCCGAGGTACTATTTCTGGGTTAGCGGCGTCTGTAACCTGAGGTACCACTCTATTTCCTTGACATCTGATGGGAGGGCATTCCACAGGGCAGGTGCCACTACAGATTCAAAATGGCGTCTGATGTAGAAATGATGGTGAAAGCTGCCACCCCCACCTCAGGAAACCTGATGCTGCGTTTGGCAACGATATCAAGAGGCAGCCAAACCTATGCCCAGTGACAATATATTGATAGGCACTGAAGCACACAGGGAACGAACAGACAAGTCATTTTTCAAAATACATGGTAGATACTAATACATTTTCTAGACTACCTTTCAAATCAAAGCGTACTTGCACAACATTCAGTTAAAATAACATTATAAAATATGACCAGGGAAAAAACAGCAACTCTGCAGGTAATGCAACATAAAATCACTTCAAATTCAAATCTAAGGGGTTTTTTTCTTTGAAAAGCAAAGTATTGAATAAATATATATTTATCATTATTCATTCGCCAGGAGCTGGAAAGATAGCAGTGTGGGCACTTGTGAGCTTCCCTGGGGAGAGCTTTCCACAGATGAAACACCACCACCACAAAGGCCCTCTGCCTGGTCAACATCTGTCACACTTCATTCAGCAGGAAGACCTCAAGAGCTGCCTGTGGAAATGAATGGCCTTAGGGTTCTGTGGATATGGGATAGTACCCATGAAAGATATTTAAAATAATAAAAAAAACAGTTTCCAGAATGGATAGGTTTGATCTTCTTGCAGTCCATGGGACTCTCAAGAGTCTCCTCCAGCACCATAATTCAAAAGCATCAATTCTTCAGCGATCAGCCTTCTTTATGGTCCAGCTCTCACTTGTCTTACTTTAAAAAGAAGAAGAAGAAAAAGATTGATTCCTTCCCCATCTCTCTTTGGGTGGTGTATGCTCCCCCTTCTCCAGCACTAAAGTGAAGATCAGTTTGTTCTTTGTAAGCCAGGAACCTACCTGCCATCTACAAAATATTTATACCTACTTCAGAGCTCATCCTGCACTTCATTTTAGACAGATAGACAGACAGGCAGGCAGATATCAGGAAACTGCAACAATAACAGGCAAAGTCAGTCCACCACAGACATCTTGGTTTGTACAAAGTCAAGTTTTTCACTTTGTGTGTGTATAGAAATGCTGCTGTTGTTTTTTCTCTCCCCCCCCCCCCCCCGCAATTCTCTGCTGCCTCCTGGGCCAACCACACATACACAGATTGCAGTGTCTCATGGAAAAGCTTGATTTAGCCTAGCAACTGTCTGCATCTCTCTAGGGAGATCTTCCTCGCACTTTGGGAACCCCGAGGCTAAATGGTCAATTTGCAAGATGTTCTTCAGCTGTAGGATTGAAAATACTCATTTGTGCTGTTGCAACCCTCAAAAATGCCCTCCAGAAGAATAAAAAAGATGACTGTGGTTGCTTTTTGGGGGGTTATATAATAAGCCCCCACAATAACAAGGAGCGGGGGGGTTGCTTTTCTCCCTCCTTTCTTGCTGTTTTATGCAGCTGCTCTGTCTCCATTCTACATCACTGATGTAAAAAGCTTGTTTCTGCCTGCAGCAAGCATATGTCTTAGAGCTGCCTCCAAGTCGCCAGTTAATTTTCTCTCTCCCCTCCCCTCTCCCGCTTTTCTAGGAGACTGGGTGGCATAAATAACTATCCTTAACCATGAAAGTAAAAGATAGCTGCTTACAATCCTCTTTATAATAGAACTTCTTCGGATCTGGGCAAAAAATGAAATGTTCAAGCACAGGTGTTGTTTCCCCCACACACACACACACCTAGCTAAATTCTTCAACCCGATGGGCACCATTTAGCACAGACTTAAGCAAGCTTAACTCCCCTAAAATAAATTGGCCCTGCGCTGGATTGTGACAGGCAGAGGGAGGCATCCAAACCTCCTTAAGGGCAAACACTATTGAAATTAATAAAACTGGGGTTCCTACTCGTTTTCTGTGGGTCTTGCATCAGAGCCAGTGTGTTGGAGTGAGGATAGTCATTGATCTGCCTTCCAGGAGATCTGGGTTCAAATCCCTGCTCAGCTGGGCAACTTGCCTGTAACTTTGGATCCATTCCAAATGGTTGGGAAGGAAGTGGAAAGAAGTGTGATGAATGAGGAAATATTCCCTTGGGATTGTTACACCACTGCCATCTTGAAAAGCCCAAATCCATCTGAATAATCTATTTCCCTTCAGTGTTATGATAAACGTCCTTCACAATATATGTATTAGTTTCAGAAACAAGATGTTTGGTTTCCTGGCTAACTCCATAAAGCTGGAAGAAAGAAGCAGAGCAAATTATAACACTTCAGTCACATCCATCCCATACGTTGAAAGCATTTCTTATATCACTTTAACAGTCATGGCTTCCCCTCAAAGAATGCTGGGAACTGTGGTGACCTTATTATACCTCACTTTCTCTCAGCTGAACCTACTTCACAGGGTTGTTGTGAGCATAAGTAAATACTGGAGGAAGACCATTTTTTCTGAAGCCCTGAAGCCCTCGAAGGAAGGATGGAGTGAAAATGTAATTAAAAATAATAGTATTACAGCCATGAAATTAGTTCCAAGGTCACTTCGAGCTTGCCTTTCCTAAATGATAGCCCTGCCCCCTGTGTGAGACATTGTTTTTGAAAACAGATCAAAAGAAGTTTCATAAGAATAAGTATAAAAGATGCACGCAATCCAGTTTGGGAGGTGGGTGAGTCAGCTGTTGCAACAATGCGAAACCTCGTAGGCTAGAGTTACAAATAAGTCCCCGAGCAAATTCCATCCCCGGAATGTCCCCGGATTTCATCTAATGTCCCTGGGAAACGCAGCAGTGGCACTCTCAGCAGCCCGGAGCAGTTGTCTCTGGCTGGCTTCAGGAGCTGCTTGGAAGTCCCCATATGATGGTGGTGCAGGGGCTCTAAGATGCAGCTTCTGGGCTGCCTCCACCTTCCCTGACCCCAGCAACTAAGCTGTGAAGGGAGGCTTCATGCTGCCTATCAGCGCAGCCTACTAACTACTTGCGTGCTAGCAGGAGTGGGGCAGGGATCTCTCAGCTGTGAAGGGAGGCTTCACACAGCCTATCAGAGCTTGCGTGCAAGCAGCCGGAGACAGGGATCTCTCAGTTAGGCAACAGGAGGCCTCCCTTCCCAGCTGAGGGATCCCTGCCCCCTCCTGCTTGCATGCAAGTAGGAATGGGATTGGGGCTGCTCTGATGGGAAGGGAGGCATCGCGGTGCCCAAGCCTCACTACCGCCACTCTTGGCCCTCCTTCTCCGTCTTCCATGCACAACCCACCACACATCGCTTCCCTACCACCACCACCACCGAAGAACCAACAACTCAGGGGCTGCCCAGGCTCATGGAAAAAAGAGATAGAAGACTTGGAGGAAGGGGAAATTTGGTGGTTGAGGTCAAGGCGGTGGCCGCCCCTCTGCCACCGCCTTCTCTGCAGCATCAACGTCCTGAAAGTGTAGTATTTATTTAATTGATTGATTGATTCAAGTGTCCCTGCATTCATTGGGGGGAAAATCTGGTAACCTTATCATAAGCAGAGATTCTACTGCATTGATGCAAGGTGTTCTTTGACAATGATCTGGTTGACTATGTCCTAAGACACGCTGAGTACCTATGCACATTTCTTTAAAAATCCCCCCTCCCCTGTTTGTTTTGCAGATAGCAACTGTTCTCATCTCTACACTTGCTCAGCAGCAAACTGATGCAGCAATGAAGAATAACATCCTACTTGTGTTCATAGCTACCAGCTTCCCACGTCCCGAAAGCCATGAAAGAAAGACAGAAAGACTGAAAGGAAGGGAATGTGGAACCCCAAGTCCGGTTGCTTTGTACAATGGCCATTCATCTTGCAGCTAGGAGAAATTGTTTCTATGTTTGTATTTATTTCTTGAAGGACTTTTAAAAAATATAAATGTGTGTGTACGTGTGCATGCGCCTGCATGCGCACGCACACACACACCTTCCAGGGCAAAGGAAGAAGAACCAGGCTTTCACTCTGGACAAAGCTCTTTCTGATAACCTCGCATCCTGATTTTTGAAGCTCTGCGTTGTGAAGCAATGGGATGAGGGCTTCTGAAAATCTGCTCCATGCCACAGCAGTTCAAAAGGAGGTCATCCCTGCAATGGGAACAATGGAATATGCCAACATCACTTTGGGGGAAGAGAAGCTCTCAGAGTAGCTTAAAGCCTCCTTCAATCTGAGGGGTTTGCCCTCCAGAAGAATGTGGTAGGGCAGTTCATGCTTGGAGGTACATGTGGTTCATTCTTTGGCTTTGTTGAGTTCTGCATCAGTTCCCTTTACAGTGGTTCCTCTGGTTAAATATGCTTCAGGTTACAGATGCTTCAGGTTACAGACTTCGCTAACCCAGAAATAGTACCTCGGGTTAAGAACTTTGCTTCAGGATGAGAACAGAAATCACGCTGCGGCGGCATGGCGGCAGCAGGAGGCACCATTAGCTAAAGTGGTGCTTCAGGTTAAGAACAGTTTCAGGTTAAGAACAGACCTCCAGAGCGAATTAAGTACTTAACCTGAGGTACCACTGTATATAAGATCCAAAGTGACACACATGGTTCCAGACATCTCCAGTTCCTCTTGGATCAGAATGATAAACTGAGCTAGAAAGTGGGTCCATTGAACCCAAGAGCCTCATTGTTCCAGTTTGCAGATCACAGTAAACCATAGGTAGTGGTTTGCTGTGAATGCACAAAGGCGGCTGTTTCTCCTCCCCACTAGTGTATGAAGAAAACAAACCATGATCCCTTGTTTAGTGCTATATCTGAACCAGGGAGGATGGCTTGGTTTGCTGCAACAAACCATGATCAGTAAGCCAAGA
Source organism: Podarcis gaigeae (assembly GCF_964106915.1). Taxonomy (NCBI): domain Eukaryota; kingdom Metazoa; phylum Chordata; class Lepidosauria; order Squamata; family Lacertidae; genus Podarcis; species Podarcis gaigeae. Next base: position 78,488,552 of record NC_139677.1, read on the forward strand.
ACAAGCCTTGGGTACAGAGCATGATTTATTGGGAGTGAAACAAACCATGGTCCCTGGTTCAGATGTAATGCTAAGCCAGTGAATGTGCTTTGTTTCCTGGCCCTGAAAGTTGGGAGGGGCAAACTGGCTAAGATCAGCATGCGGACAGGAAACTATTAACTATGGTTTACCATGATGTGTGAATGACACCATTGTCTAAAACCTATCAGGATGAAATCCTTGGCTAAATCTTTTTCACAAGAGAAGATGTTCTGAATCCAGAGCTTCTCTCTCCTTCTCCAAGTGGGTGAAATCCTGGCTAATAGCTAGGCAGTGGCTTCATGAAATTCCGCAGCTGGGAGTGGGATACTGCAATAGGTGGACTTTTGGTTAGATACAGCTGGTCAGTTCTTCTATTCTTGTGGCTTTGTAGAACTATTACACATTCTGGAACTGTCGGTGCACTTGCATGATCAAACTCAACTAACTCATTTCCTGTCCAGACAGCTATGAACTCCAACAAAACCAACATGTTTGGAGTGAGCAGAGAGCATTCAGCCATTGACTCCAAGCTTTAAATACATGTGATGGTGGCAAAAAAATGCAGCATCACCCAGAAACAAGACTTGGAACCACTGGGGAGGGAAATGACTACTGAAAACAGAAATATTCATCCATTATGAGTGTTAAAGGGAAACAAAAGCACCTACAAGTAATTTCTTATATTTGTAATTGGAAAAGTATTGTCAGCACATCAGTAAGGTTTGGGGCCAGTGTAGAGTCAAAGAAACAAAGAATTGATGGACCCAAATACCTAAAAAGGTAGAATGACATGATAGCACAAATGTTTGTTTCTGTGGTGGGCTGTGCTCACGAAAGCCCACTGCTGGTGTTTTTACATATGTATGGAAATTCTCACACCCAAGAATTAGAAGGACACTTTTTTAGCAACTGAGCCACACCTAAAAATGATTCAGAAATGGCAGGATACCTATTTGTTTCTTAGCTTGTTTGTAACATGGGTCTTTTCTGCCTGTGCCATTTATATCAACCTGGGTTGCCTGGCGTGTTTTATGGAAAATATACTTCCCCACTCCCCCCCCCTTCTCTTCTGAATCTCAGTAGGGAATAACCAATTTTATACTCTCCGTTGAAATGTCATATATATTTCATGCTCGCTGCATTACAGGAGGGGGGAGAGAGAAGTGGTGTCTTAAATTAGCAAAATAATTAGAAGCACAGTAATGAGGAAAGTATAATTTAAAGGAGAAAGAGGCTATGTGGGAGTTAAGGTTGGCAGGAAAGGTTTGTCAAGCTTTTCGATTCCCTTGCCAGCTGCTGCTTCTGTGGGAAATCATGGAGGTCACCTCATTATAGAACAAAGAGAATCCTGGGAAATTTCAGAGAACATTAGCTATAGAAAATATTTGAAGAATGGGGACTAGGGCCCATACTGAACCTCTAGCATTAAGACCAAGCCACTTTTGTTCTTTTCACCGAGAGAAGGATGAGGTCCAACTGAGAAGAGAAATTATATGAACTTGGCACCTCTTTAAGGTGTATTTTTTCCTTCCTGTCAGGTCTACTGCTGTGCTTTTGAGGGCCAATTTATATGTGGGGAAGCTATACAATGTTGCATCAAGCAAGTGACCCCACACTACGCAGGGCATTTTCCCCATCACTTTCCTTGTTGCAAATAGTCCATTTTGGGAGCAAGGCTGGAAGATTGGGCTTGTCATGCAAGATCTCTAAATACACTTTAAATGCACAACATGAATTTGGTGGCATATGATTGAATCCCATCTGAAACTACTGATAATGTGGAATCTCCCCCCCCCCCATGCCTTTTTTATTGTTTTGCAAAATTGCAATAGCTTTGCTAAATAACAACCTTTAGCACGGGCAGGGAAGGAACTGATCCAGGCTGCCCAGACCTCCCCAGTGGCCTGCCAACCCCCCAACCCAATTTTCCAGGGGTGGTGGCGGCAGCACTTCTGAAGAGAAGAAAAGAGTGCACAACGTTAAGTGGGCACAGCAGTTTAAATCCCCATCATGGTCAGTGCAATGCCACCCAGGATGCAAATCACCTCCTCCCTGCTCAAAAGATGAACAGTTTCCATCCCCTATCATCCAATTATTCAAGCTTCACCTATCATTGCGTTGTGTAAAACTTTGCTGTAATCCTTTCAAGCCCCTACTGTGGCTCCCCAGTAAAGAGAGCCAGCATGGTGTAGTGGTTAAGAACAGTAGACTCGTAATCTGGTGAACCGGGTTCGCGTCTCCGCTCCTCCACATGCAGCTGCTGGGTGATCTTGGGCTAGTCCAGGGGTCTGCAACCCGCGGCTCCGGAGCCGCATGTGGCTCTTTTACACCTTTGCCGCGGCTCCGGGGCGGATACTAGCGAGGGGAGGAGGCGCATTGTGCGCCCCGACACTCCCCACTGTGGCGGGCGCGGTACTGGCTGTGACGTCGCATGGGGGTGGTGCGTGCGTTAGTCACGCACCGTCCTGACGTCACCTTCCCGCCCGCCCGCTACATTGTAAGGGGCATGTACGCTGGTCACTGTTTTGAAGGGGAGTGAAGAACACACACACACACACAAACACGTTTATTTCTATGAGGAGGAGTAATTCTGAGGGGTCAAACAAAGAAATAATAAAAAAGTGACAAAAAAGTTATTTTTATAATGACAAGTTTTGCGGCTCCCAGTTTTTTTTCTTCGGAAACGGGTCTAAGTGGCTCTTTTTGTCTTAAAGGTTGCAGACCCCTGGGCTAGTCACACTTCTTTGACGTCTCTCAGCCTCACTCACCTCACAGAGTGTTTGTTGTGGGGGAGTAAGGGAAAGGAGAATGTTAGCTGCTTTGAGACTCCTTCAGGTAGTGATAAAGCGGGATATCAAATCCAAACTCTTCTTCTCCTCTTCTTCTTCTGAGCTCAAGCTTGCAGGCAATAGAGGAAGGAAGGGCAGTCATGGTTAATGGTGGTAGAAAGACCCCCTTTCTAAATGTGACCAGGTTTTCCACTGTGGTTGCCAACTTTTTTTTTACTGGCCTGCAGCTATGACTTTAAGAGCAGCTTGATATGCAAAAAGAAAAAGAAAAAAGTAGCAGCAATCTTATTCTTTTAAAATCATACCAGGGAAAGCTTCATGAGTTAAATATCTGTGTGTCACGTTGTTGCTAGCAACAAGAGTTGGGTAACTACATTGCATATCCTGTGCCTTCTTATCTGCTGCTAAGCATGCTTAGTCAGGTCAAGCCCCATTGAGTTGGATAGGACTCACTTCCTAGCTGGTATGCACAGAAGTGTCACTGCCATCTAGGAACCTAGTAACCAAACAAACGCCTGTGTTGCAAAGAGAACATCAGCAATATCTAAGCAACATGATGACCATGTACATACGCAATAGACAATCTTTATAGAATTCCTTCAAACCATAATAAGTACAAAATGAAATCTGTTAGTAGCAGTGACTACATTATTATATGAGCACTGTTCCACAGCATTTGATATTTTCATTTATATGCATTCATTCAAAATAAGATGGGCTATGTACTCTTTTTCATTACTGTTTGTATTATAGTTTATAATTTTTGTAAAGTGATATGTCATGCAGGTCATCATCTGTAAAAAATTATTTTCAGTTTATGAAGCAATTCTATATCCTCCCACCATGCTGACGAAGAATTCTACGAAACAGTAGTCAAGATCCAGAATCACTGTTCAGTGTTGGGCATCATATTTGCTGAATACACAAAGCTTCACAGCTTGTCTTTCATTGTACAAAGTCTGGTACCTTGCTTCATTTAAAGATTTTCAGAGACTTTTAGACTAAAGACTTATTATGGTTTGAAGGAATTCTATAAAGATGGTCTATTGCGTATGTACATGCTCATCGTGTTATCTAGGAACTAGTAGCAGTCTCTGGCTGTCACAGGCCATTCTGGTAAAATACATGTCTTACTTTGCAAAAGGTCTCAGCCCCTGCATTTCCACACATGGTTGGAAAGATTCCTGTCTGAATCTCCAGAAAGCCACTTCCTGTCAGACTAGATGAGCCAGCGCCAGCTTCCTGCTTCTTGGGGACTGTTTGCCTATCCAGAGGCTACTGAAACAAAAATGCAGAAAGTGGAATGTTGGTAGGATTGTGTGTGAAGAGTGTGAAGTAGAGCTTTCAGGAAGGACTTCAGGATTCCTGTCAAGGATGGCTCTCCAGATGTTGTGGGACTACAACTCCCATCGTGCCTGGCCATTGGCCAAGCTGGCTGGGAGTTGGGATTCAGAAACATCTGGTGTGTTGCAGGTTCTCTGCTCCTGATGGCAGCCTTCTGTTGAGCCACAGATCGAAGAAGGACATAGCTTGAGGGCATGCCTTTGAAATGTTCTGGCAGCTGGATAAATAACTTCCAAAGGTCCCACTTAATACAGAGCCCTCACCTGCGTTGCATATGTGGAGAGACAGGCTAGCTTCCAGAAAATGAAAATAAATGGGACAGAGTTTGTGGCATCTTTGGCCTTGCCTTGTGATGAGGGGATGTAATTGACCAGCAGAACTGTATGAGGTAAGGTCGCATCCAAACCATACAATTAAAACCCTGTTATATTACTTTAACAGCCATGGCTTCTTCCCAGAGACTCATGGGAACTGTAGTTACATTAGAATATAAAACAAGCCTCCTGGATCAAGCCAATGGCTCATCTAGAGAGCCAGTGTGGTGTAGTGGTTAAGAGCGGTAGTCTCATAATCTGGGGAACCAGGTTCACATCTCCGCTCCTCCACATGCAGCTGCTGGGTGACCTTGGGCCAGTCGCACTTCTCTGAAGTCTCTCAGCCCCACTCACCTCACAGAGTGTTTGTTGTGAGGAAGAAGGGAAAGGAGAACATTAGCCGCTTTGAGACTCCTTAAAGGGAGTGAAAGGCGGGATATCAAATCCAAACTCCTCCTCCTCTTCTTCTAGTCCAACATTTTATTCTCACAGTAGCCAACCAGGACCACCAAACAGCATTCAGAAGCTTTGCTGCCCCTGTATGTAGTTTGTTAAGGGATGCTGAAAATTGTAACTCTATGAGGGGTCTTCTAACAACTCTCAGCACGCTTATCAAGGGTTCTTTGGGGGAATACATGGCAGCTGAAGTGGTATAAGAGTGTTTTAAATATATGGTATAGGTGTGACCTTGTAACAGGTATGCTATAAACCAGCAGAAGGATGCTTTCAGAAAAACAGAGAAAGGTCCTTTGAGAAGAGTGAGTTGTTTGTAAAGAGCTGTGAAGAAAGGCTTCAAGCAGGCTTTGTGGCATCTCATTGGGACCAGTGGTGTAGTCCTTGAATTTCATGAATGACATTAACCTTCTGTATTGTCAAAGCAAAAATGAAAACAACCACAGTGTTAACAAGAGAAAGAGAGGAAATGTCAACGAAGTCGTTTTGTGATGTTTGTTTATGATGGTGGGCACTTGGCTATTATTAAACATGCTATGAAAACAGCACATGGAGATAACTTGTATCAAGGGCAGACTTTGGTAATCTTTTGCAATATGGCACCCTGTGCGAGGCCACAATTTGGCGCCCCCAAATGGATCTTTTTCAATGATGGATGTTCTTAATTTTGCAGCCTCTCAGCTTGGTGCCCTGTGCAGGGGCTGCTCACACTGCCCAAAATCAGACACTGCTGATAACTCATCTTCCCTTCAGTAAAGAGGCTTTTCAAAGGAGAACTTCCACTGGTGATGATGTCAGGGCAAGACTCTGGGGGCAGAATCTAGGTCCCACCCATCAGGTGACATCCAAATTGCAGCAGAACTTGCCTACTACATTTTGAAGTACAGTATATAGTGCACATTACTACCTAAATAAGGAGACTCATGTATGACCTTTCATCTCAGAGTCTAAAATGGCTTAAGTAGACCACTGGCCGTTTCCAATAAAAGCTTTATTTGTAAGAGATTACACTGTACAGAGTGCTTATAGTATTTGCTTTGTTTTACAATGTTAGGAAATCACATTTGTAGCAAACAGGCACTCCTTCCATAGACAGGAAAGTCCCGAAAGAGGAACCTGTGAAGTGCCCCACAAGGTCACTTACCCAGTTTCAACTAACACTCCTGAGATACACACTCTCTGTCTAGGCCTCTCTAGTTCTCCGTCAATTGCAACTGCACACTGGAGTTCATAGAACTTGGAAGGGACCTGAGGATCATCTAGTCCAACCCTCTGCAATGCAGGAAACTCAGCTAAAGCATCCATGAAAGATGGCCATCCGACCTCTGTTTGAAAACCTCGAAGGAAGGAGAGTCCACCACTTCTCGTGGGAGTCTGTTCCACTGCTGTTCAGCTCTTACTATCACAAAGCTTTTTCTGTATGTTTAGCCAGAATGTCCTTTCTTGAAACTTGAAACCATTGGTTCGAGTCCTACCCTCCAGGACAGAAGAAAAGGTTATCTACCAGGGGTCCTCAAACTTTTGAAACATGGCCAGTTCACTGTCCCCCAGACACTGTTGGGGGCCAGACTATAGTTTGAAAAAAAATATGAACCAATTCCTATGCACACTGCACATATTTTATTTGTAGCACACACACAAAACAGGGAAAACAATACAATATTTAAAATGAAGAACGGTTTGAATCAACATAAACTTATAAGTATTTCAATGGGGGGGGGGATACGAGAGAGAGAGAGGAGAGTGACCGAGTAAGAGGGAGGGAAAGAGGCATTCTGGGCGGCGGCAGCATTCGGCTGCTCCTCCCTCAGTGCCCTCCAGCAAGAGACCCTCTGGTGACGGCCACTGCACCTTTGCACTACGTTTGTATTTCCACAGGGCTTCCTTGGCAGCAGCGGCTCCTCCATGGGCCGGTCCCTCCTCTTTCAGACCCGCTTCGCCTGGCAGCCAAGGAGGAAGAGGAGCATATGTGAAGGAGAAACAAGGGGGAATTGTGGCCGCTGCTGAACTGGTGGTTCCTTCCCAGTGGTTTGAGGGAGCTGCCACTAACTGGCAGCATCTCGCTCTCTCACTTACTTACTCACTCTCACACACACACACCTCCCTGGTGTGCCTGGGATCGTGGTGGGATTGATGGGCAGCCATGTGGGATGGGGCTGGAGAGTGTGGTCTGAGGAGAAGCCGGAAGGGATTGGACCCAGCTGTTGGCTGTTTATTGAGGATCCATTCTGATTTGTTTTCAGGGAGAGTATATGATGTTGCTTCGTTATCTCACACTTTCCAGTCACTTTTGTTACCACAAATGTATTTCTCTCTCTCTTTTTAAAAGGTTTGTCACAGAAGAGCACCAAATCTCCTTTAATTGCACAACCTAAATTTGCCAGTACTCGACTGAATCCCATCAGGAAACAGCTCCAGTGTGGAAGTTGCACTCGTGGGAGTCTGTTCCACTGCTGTACAGCTCTTACTCTCAGAAAGTTTTTTCTGTATGTTTAGTCGGAATGTCCTTTCTTGAAACTTGAAGCCATTGGTTCGAGTCCTACCCTCCATGCATTCTTGTCACAAACCAGTGCCACTGGTTTCATATTTACAGAATTATAGCCATAGCTGTCAACTCTCCCCTTTTCTTGCGAGGAATCCTATTTGGAATAAGGGAATGTCCTTTTTAAAAAGGGGAAAGTTGAAAGCCATTGGAAGTTGGGCTCTTTATGTGGTCAACCTGTAGCACTGATGTAGTGATGTAGTAAATGGCACAGGCAGAAAAGGGTTTTTGCAGTCTTCCCCCACCCTGCCCAATAAAATATTCTGTCAATATACCCAACCACAAGGCCTCAAGGTGGCTATGCTTAAAAAGGTTTATAACAAACTATGGAAAAGAAACTAAAATAGATTCTGAGCATTGTAAAATACTGAAAAGTGATGAGGCCAGCTTGAAAATGTTAAGATACAATGTACACAAATATCAAAAAATAAATCCCATATTGCAAAATGAATATCCAATCTCACAAAGCTGCTTGTGAAAATATGTGTATTCATGGGGAGAAAGTAGAAAAAAAAGGAATCCACTTCCAATCATGCATACATTTGTAAATTCAAAGACTCCTCATGAATAACAAATTCAGTTCTTGCTCTGTCAATCTTACTCCTAAATATCAAAACCAAAACAGATGGTGCTACAGAGACAATGGCTTTATATACCGGATGTTCATGGGTACCTCTGAAGCCAGAAGACATTATATGAAAGCCATTCCAGCAAACCCATTGTCACACAATCACAGGTGCAAATGATGTTTTAGAAAAACAATTTCAAGGAGCACATTCATATGAGCATAACACAGGCATAGGCAAACTCAGCCCTCCAGATGGTTTGGGACTACAACTCCTATCATCCCTAGCTAACATGACCAGTGGTCAGGGATGATGGGAGTTGTAGTCCCAAAACATCTGGAGGGCTGAGTTTGCCTATGCCTGGCATAACATATTTGATATAGGTGAAAATGCCACAAATATTTTGGATACCTTTTCTACAGGAGGAGAATTAATTACTTAGATATATGTCAATGGTGAGAGGAATTTGTGTTTTGTTTTTAACTGATTGTGGATTCACTAATAGTTCAATTTGAGGGGTCATATATCACAGTGATATAGAAGTGCACGCGAAGTTAGCATCCAACTGCAACCCTGTACATTTTATATCAAGGCAATGTTGTGGTCACCCAAAAGTCGGTCATCTGAAAGCAAGGAAGCGTTTTCCTCCATTCTTCCCCACTAGTGTAATGAATTGTGTCTCACAAGCAGCAGCAGCAAATGGGAACTTGCAACAAAGTGTTGCAGTGCATCCCTAGCTGCTAACAGGCTCATGGGGAGCGAGAAAAAAATTAGGGGTCAAAGGAACCACAAAGTGGTTATCTCTGGAAGCTCAATAAAAGTCCATAAGACCTGAAAGCTCACAGACCTTGTCAAAATATTTTATTTTATTTTTTGCAGGGAGCTAAAAGTGAGTTTGTGGTTGCACAGCAACCCTCCTTTCCGAACTATAGCGCTCTTCGATTACATTGATATTTGCTTAGTTCACACAAACAGCAAATTAAGACATAAAAAGTGTTCCTGGACTTCACTGCTTCAGGGTGTGTGCAGGAGATGAGGAGCATTTGCATGATCTGATGTTTTTCCACATGGAAAGTCACCACACATAGAAAACTAAATGTGAGAGTCCAACCCAGCTTCCCTTCTACCCCAACAATACATGAGTTCTGAACGTCCTGGGAATCTTTTTTTCATTTCAGAAGCATTCATCCAAGTGATCTTGCACCTGCTGTTTGAAGCGTCACAGTCGGGGAACACATTCACCAGCTTATCTGTGTAAAGCAGGGTTTATTTCATTTAATATCTTGGGCCCTGCATGGTTGCCAGGGCTTCCTCCTTCTCCCTATCTGCAAGACTCCTGCTTACAAAGGGTTCATTTCACCAGAAGGCCTTGTTGTGTGGGGAGAAGCAGAGGGACTTTCCAGATGTTCCTTTTAGCATGCACAGATGTTGCTCAGATCTCAAAACATTGTTCCATATGGAGCTCATTCCGTTGCAGAGATGATGTTATGCCCCCAAGCTGAAACATTACATAAGGGCAGGATATGAGTTATATCACTGGTGCTGGATCACGGCTCGTGCTAATAAAGTGCTAAAAATAAAACTCATTTTAATCTTTGGAAAGGTCCGTGCACCATATGCTTTTTTGTTCCAAGCTATGCATTGCGTAGCCATATGGTTCCGAACAAATCATTTCTCTGGGCTTGTTTACACATCTGCACAAGAGATAACTGACAATACCTTGACATTGCTATTGTGAGCTACTGGAAATGTTGGAGAGGGGGGAGAAACTAGCTTGCTTGTTGTGTTACAAGCTCCCGCTCATCTTTTTAGGCTCATTATCACGGTTAACATTTATTACTCCAGGATGCAGGATAGGTTGTCAATGATCTTTCTATGGCAGAAAGACTAGCTTCTACTCAAGTAGAATTAAGTAGGTCTCTGTTGCATTGCTCTTTGCTCCATTGAATCTGCTTCCTATGCTTTAGCAGGAGGAACAAGAATTCCCTGTGGATACATAACTCCGTACTGATGACAGGTTGGCTGGGAATAGATCTGGATGAAGGAAATTTCACATAGACATTTCATTCTGAAATTTTCTAAGACTAAATGCAGAAATAAGATCCAATTGATAGGAAATATCTATCCACTGTAGCATCCCCCAAAAGAATGCTGCTAAGAATGTCACCGAGTGATGGTGATGATTTGATTTCTTACCTGCCCTTTACCACAAAGTTCCAGGGCAGGTTACAGTTGCAATTTAAAATTTTGATATTAAAAATCAGTTTAAAACAAATACAATCAATATATCTCATGTGTCAAAGGTAAGGGTAAAGAGGTGTGTCTTCAGTATGCAAGGTCACTACATAATTTCTTTTTTATATATAGAGAGAGTTACAAGCTTGGTGGACCAAGGGATACTGTGGACATAGTGTAGAAGACAAGAGGTGTTAGCAGACCTTGAAGCTTGGGTGGATTAGATTAGAATAATCAGTATCTGGAATTCAAAGGTTTTATTCATGCAGGAACTATTTACAGGATGCATGGAGATAGAAGGGAAGAAATAGAAGATATGTTGTCTGGAGAGTAAACAAAATGACTCAGCTTTTAGGGGTGGAGTTAACTTAGACAGAGAGCTACCAGCAAATGCTGTCTAGATTGCTACACAAACAGGGCCCTCTGGTTGTTTACAGCAACACATGCATTAACAAGAAGCTTAAGAGAAGGAAATAGATTTACTTTCCTTCAACAATAGAGTGTATCCTCCATGGAAAATCCAGTGAAGTTCCCCTTCAGTTCTGCAATCCTAGGGTTACTGACAATTGGAGCAGATTGTTCTTTCTGGTAAGAAAACAAATTCATTGCAACTGCTTCTTCTTTGGCCAGCGGATGGAATCCAGACAAGTCTACACAACCCTTACCATAATGTGAAATGCCTTGCAAGTAAAAATCATATACAATATTCAGGTTATTCTTTTTATCCTTGTCTGGACTACATATGTAAGAGCTTACTACTTCAAGGGGCAAATGAAGAAATTATCATGTGCAGAATAAGGATAAGAGTCACTTTGCAGAAGCAAACTCTGTGGAGAATTGGACCAAAACTGTAGTCTCATTTTACACTGTTACAAGGTGTATGTCTGAACCCACATACACGCCTACCACACATGCGTCTTCAGCGTACAGCTCTGAGAGGACTGGAATATTTTGCATGGAGTCAGTACGTGTCTCCATTTAAAATGGTGTACACCTTTCACCCTTATGCCCATAAAGACCTTTGTACACCATAATGTAAATAAAGATTGGTTTATTACATGGAAATGAAACATATAAAGTATATAGCCTTCAGTCATCAAGGTTCCACATAAGCGGACAGCAATACAATCATTAAACGTATACACCTTAGCTGTAAAGAGTAAAGAGTCATTCGCTACTGAAAAACATAGAAAGAATGATCTCAGGAATATGTCTTCACTAAGGAGAAGAGAAAACCAGGTATGTGGGGATATATCTGTACTTGCAGCAAGCAGAGCACGTTGTCAGGGATATGAGATAAAATTTTCAGTGGACAAATAAAGTGAAAGAAATGAAAAAATGAAAACAAAATGTGCTTTAAGCTATAATACAATACAGTTGTACAATACAACTAAAGATGAATTTGTGAAATCGAGCATGATTAAGTGGGCACAAGGTGTGGGTCACAGTACTGATTATAAATTATGGGGAAAGATGTGGTCAGTAAATATGAAATTCACGACATGCTTTGCGATAAAAGAAAATATGGTGAAAATGACCCACAGATGGGTCCCACAAGATTGGCGAAAATGTATAAAAAAGAAAAAGGTATATGTTGGAAGTGTAATGAAAATGAGGGATTTTTTTTCACATGTGGTGGTCCTGTAAAGTAATTAAGGAATATTGAGAAACTATATATAATGAATTTTTTTAAAGATAATTTTAAAAACTTTCCCCACCTGTGATTTTCCTCTTGGGGATAGAAACAACAGAGGTCCACAAAAAAAAAAAGAGTTTATTACTATACACCACTGCCGCAGCTAGAACCTTATTGGCACAAAGGTGGAGAACAAGTATAGTAAGGAAGAACGGCTGTGTAAAATGTTTCTTTTTTAAAAAAATAGATTTTTTTATTAAGAATTTAAACAAAACATATCATCCTTAATTCCCCCCATTTCCCCCCTCCCCCTCCCTCCCATAAAACTAACACCCCCAACTTCCCTCAGTTCCAGTCTCTGGTTTCTCTATAAATGCTATTCTCTGCATGTTACAAATTTGTATAGATCCTTAATTTGTCTAACTGTTTGTTATCAATAAAAGGTTTGTGAGTATTTATTCAAAACCTGCCAAGCAGTCCAATTCACTTTGTTGCGTCTTTAAGTACTTTGTAAAAGGTTCCCATTCATCTTTAAAGTCACAGTTATCCTTGTCCCGTGGTTTATGTGTCAATTTTGCCAATTCTGCATAGTTCATCAATTTCTCTTGCCATACTTCTTTAGTCGGAGTTTCCTCAGTCTTCTATCCTTGTGCTATTAAGACTCTTGCTGCCGTTGTCGCATACATAAACATATTTTTCAACGTCTTTGACAAGTCTTTCCCTACAATCTACAATCCCTAACAAAAATGCTAATGGTTTTTTGACAAATGTTAGGTGGAACATTTTCTTCAATTTGTTGCATATCATTTCCCAAAATTTTTTAATTACATTACAATCCCACCACATATGATAAAAAGTCCCCTCCTTCTCCTTACACTTCCAAGATATATTTGAGCTAGTTTTCCCTAACGGCACTGGTGTCATATACCATCTATACATCATCTTCATATAATTCTCCCTCAGCAAAGAACAATGTGTAAATTTTAGATCAATTTTCCATAACCTTTCCCAATCTTCCATCATAACCTACATCTTGTGCCCATTTGATCATGACTGATTTTACCTCTTCATCTTTCACCTCCCATTCTAGCAGTATGCTGTATGCAGCCTTCAGTAATTTCACTTTCCCTTCAATCACTTCGATCTGAAACCTAGATCTTGCATAGCTAAATCCTTTCTTACTGTCTTCTTTATATGTTTCGTATAATTGTTGATAGTGCAACCAACTCTGAAAATGATCTTTGATCTCGTCATAATCTCTTAACTTCCATTTTCAATCAACATATGTGAACCATTTCCCTTTCTTTCCAAGTTTGAGCAGTAATGCTTCGTGTGGTGAAAGCCACCAAGGGGTCTTTTGTTCCAGTAAGTCTTTATATCTCTCCCATACTCTCATTAGTGATTTCCTAATTATATGGTTATAAAAACTTCTGTGAACCTTTCCTTTCCCATACCATAAATATGGGTGCCAGCCAAATCTGTTATCATGTCCTTCTAATTCTAATGTCTCTTGCTTATCCAACCTGATCCAGTCCCTGATCCATACCAGACAAGCAGATTCATAGTACAATTTGAGGTCTGGGTGGGCAAACCCACCTCTATATTTTGTGTCTGTAAGTATTTTATGTTTTATCCTTGGCCTTCCCCCCCCCCCCCGATAAATTTTGAAATCTCTTTCTGCCATTTTTTAAAGCATTCATCTTTCAGGATGACTGGTATTGATTGGAAAAGAAATAGCATTTTTGGCAACACATTCATTTTAATCTCCTATATCTTGCCTAACAATGAGAGATTCATTCTGCTCCATATTTCTAAATTTCTTTTTACCTCAAACCAGATTTTTCCATAATTATTTTTAAATAGGTTTATATTTCTTGATGTTAACCAAATCCCTAAATACTTGACCTTTTTGTGGACTTCAATCTTAATATCTTGTTCTAATTCTGTTTTTTCCTCTTCCTTCATATTTTTAACTAATAATTTTGTTTTATTCCTATTTAACTTGAATCCTGCCACTTCCCCATTTTTTTTCTATTACTTTGGGGAGTGAAGTTTTAGGTTCTTCCACTGCTATCACTAAATCATCTGCATATGCTTTTAACTTAAATTCGCTTTCCCCAGTTTTTACACCTATAATCTCTTTGTCTGCTCTTATGTTTCTGGCAAGTACTTCCAGTACCAGGATGGACAATAATGGTGATAATGGGCATCCTTGTTTCGTTCCTTTTTGGATCTTACAGTCATCCGTTTCCACCTGATTTATAATTAATTTTGCTTTTTGTTCTGAGTAAATCGCTGCTATTCCTTTTAGAAATTTAGAACCACTTCTAATTTGTTCTAGCAGTTTTGTCATGAATTTCCAAATGTGTAAAATGTTTTAATATACCAAACTGGCTGGTCTGGTGGAGAACAAGTATAGTACCCACTAAGGAAGGCAACCTGTGTAAAATGCTTCAGTATGCGAAACTGGCTGGTCTGACGTACAGGATAAGAGGAAATGAATATAACTTAAAAAAGGAGGAATTGATAATGTTTATTGAATATTTTAAGAACCAGTATAAACAAATACATAGCTTAGCAGAACTTTAGTAAATCTAGCAGAGATGAAATAGAGTTTTTAATAGATAACAAACTGGATGATTAAAAAGATGTGGATTATGCAGAGTAGTAGAAAAGCAAAGGAACCAGGATAAGGGTGGAAGGGAAGTCATATGGTATATGTATACATGTTGTATTTGGTACGAAGTTGTAAGTAGAACAGGGAGAGGGAAGGGGCTAAGTATGCTCCCTGTTATTGTTTTTGAAAATGCAGATGAAATAATAAAAGGGGGGGCTGTAATATAATACGGTATTTATGTATATAAGTAATGCTGTTATTCTGACCAGTATATAATTATTATTATTTTTTATATAATATTTTTATTGAGTTTAAGAAGTACAGAAAAAAGAATAAAGGATAGATATAAGAAAATAGAAAAAAAGAATAACAAATTTCCATTGTTCTTTTTTCATCAAATCTAAAGGACTTCCCCGCATCCTCCAGACCCTGCATTCTCTGTAATATAAAACATCAGCAATTTGTTAACTTATTTCAAAACTTATTGTATCTTCCATTTTATCATGTTGCCTAATTTCAAATATACTATAACTCAATTTTTATACGTTTTATATTAAACACAATAAAGTTGTTTCATTATTTTACCTCTAAATTCTTGTGTCTTAATTTCCATTTCATTAACTTACATTTGCTGAAGCTAGAATTTCCTAAAAGGTGCATTTCTTCTTTTTTTTAACATTCATACAGCTTATAGTATTTTTTCAAATAGTCCTTAAACTTTATCCAGTCCTCCTCAATTGTTTCTTCTACCAAGTCTCGGATTCTGCCAGTCATTTCGGCCAATTCCATGTAGTCCATCAACTGCGATTGCCATTCCTCCAGTGTGGGTAGATCTTGTGTCTTCCAATGCCTTGCAATCAAGATCCTGGCTGCCGTGGTAGCATACATAAAAAAAATTCTATCTTTCTTGAGTACTCTCTGGTCTACAATGCCCAAAAGAAAGGCCTCCGGTTTCTTAGGTAAGGTAAATCTAAGTACCTTTTTTAGTTCATTATGAATCATCTCCCAAAAGGCCTTCACTTTCGGGCAAGTCCACCAGAGGTGGAAGAATGTCCCTTCCGCCTCTCTGCATTTCCAACATTTATTGTCAGACAGGTGGTATATCTTAGCTAGTTTGACTGGGGTCATGTACCACCGGTATATCATTTTCATAGTTTTCCTTCAAGGCAGTGCATGCCGTGAATTTCAAACCGGTGTTCCATAACCTTTCCCAGTCTGCAAACATAATGTTGTGCCCCACATCCTGCGCCCATTTTATCATGGCGGATTTGACTGTCTCATCCTGTGTATTCCACTTAAGCAGCAAGTTATACATTCTCGAAAGTAGTTTATTTTTTGGCTCTAACAATTCTGTCTCTAGTTTCGATTTTTCCACCTGGAATCCAACCTTTTTATCTGTTTTAAAGACCTCCTGGATTTGAGCATAGTGCAACCAATCTCGCACATTGGTTTTCAGTTTTTCCAAGCTCAGCAACCTCCAATTGTCTCCAATTTTTTCAATTATTTCCCAATATTTAGGCCAGTGGGCCTCCATGTTAAGTCTCTTACGTGCCTTGGCCTCCACCGGTGAGAGCCACCTCGGAGTCTTACTCTCCAATAAGTCTTTATATTTTGTCCAGACCATCAAAATTGCTCTTCTAACAATATGGTTTTTAAATAATTTGTGCACTTTAACCTTGTCATACCACAAATATGCATGCCACCCAAACACATTATCAAACCCTTCCAGATCTAGGACATCAGTGTTCTCCAGTAAAATCCAATCTTTCAACCAGCAGAAGGCTGCAGCTTCGTAATATAACCTCAAGTCTGGCAGGGCAAATCCCCCTCTTTCTTTCACGTCAGTTAGTATTTTAAACTTAATTCGGGGCTTTTTGCCCTGCCAAACAAACTTAGATATATCCTTCTGCCACTTTCCAAAACATTCCACCTTGTCCACAATCTGTAGGGCCTGAAACAAAAATAACATTTTCGGCAATACATTCATCTTTACAGCAGCTATTCGGCCTAACAAGGAAAGTTTCACTCTTGACCATATTTCCAAGTCTCTTTTGATTTCTGACCAACATTTCTCATAGTTATCTTTAAACAAATTCAAGTTTTTGGAGGTCAGATGCACCCCTAGGTATTTTACTTTTTTAACCACATTTAGTTCTGTTTCTTTAGAGAACTCATCTGTTTCTATAACTGTCAAATTTTTTGCTAAAACTTTAGTTTTTTGCTTATTTAACTTAAACCCCGCCACCCGACCAAAGTCAGAAATTAATTCTAACACTCTTTTAGTGCTGGAGACTGGTTCCTGTAATGTTAATACCAGGTCATCTGCAAATGCTTTCAATTTATATTGTTTCACTCCGACCTCAATTCCCTGAACCAACCGGTCCTTTCTAATCATGTTTAGCAACACCTCCAGAACTGAAATGAACAATAGGGGGGATAGGGGGCACCCCTGACGTGTCCCTTTTTCAATTTTAAACTCCTCTGTCACCACATTGTTTACAATCAATTTAGCTTTTTGTTCTGAATAGATTGCTTCTATACCATTTTCAAACCCCCGCCCCACTCCCATCCCTTCCAAATTTTTCTTCATAAACATCCAGGAAATATTATCAAAGGCCTTCTCTGCGTCAATAAAAATTAAGACCGCTCTAGTGTTAAGATTTGTTTGTAGAAGCTCCAAAATATCAATAATGTTTCTTGTATTGTCAAACAAATGCCTACCAGGGAGAAAGCCAGCCTGGTCCTTATGGATCACTTCATTTAATACTTTTTAAAATCTATTTGCCAGGATATCCGCAAAAATTTTGTAATCCACATTTAGGAGTGAGATGGGGCGGTAGTTCTTAAGCTGAGTCTTTTCAGTTTCTAGTTTAGGTATCAATGTGATGAAAGCTTCTTTCCACGTTTCCGGTGCCTTCCTCCCCTCCATGATCTGGTTACAAACCTCCATCAAGGGTTGTATCAAATAATCCTTTAAAACCTTGTAGTATTTGGAGGTTAGTCCATCAGGGCCTGGAGACTTGCCCAATTGGAGATTCTGAATGGCACTTTCAATTTCTTGCTGTGTGATGTTACAATTCAGGATTGTTCTCATTTCCTGGGATATTTTTTGTAATCCATTAGTTTTAAGAAATTGATCCACCTCGGAAGCTTTTTGCGGCCCTTGTGAGTAGAGTTCTTTGAAATATCTCTGGAAACACTTTCTAATTTCCTCAGGTTTCTGAACCATTCTCCCTTCAATCTCTAGATTTGTAACTGTATTAAGCTTTTGTCTCTTTTTCAACTGCCATGCTAGCAGTTTCCCACACTTATTCGCCGATTCAAAGGATCTTTGTTTCATTTGTTTAATTTTCCATTCCACCTCTTGGTTTATCAATTTCGAATATTGCGCCTGGAAAAATTTCACTTCTCTTAACACATCCTTCGACTTAGGCCTAGATCTTAATTTTTTCTCTCCTTCTCTTATTTTCTCCAATATCGTCTCCTTCTTTTCATTCCAGAGTCTTTTCTTAATCGTGTTTTGTTGTATTAGAAACCCTCTCATGACTGCTTTACTTGCGTCCCAGATTATTCTTTTTTCCACAGTGGTATTCAAATTTATCTCAAAATAGTCCTTTAAAATTTTTTGGGCCTTCTTCACAATCTCCTGATCTCTTAATATGGTGTCATTCATTTTCCATCTAAGGGATCCGGTTGTATTTAGTCTCAATTCCACTTTCAAAGCATTATGGTCGGAGCAAGTTTTTGGGCAGATTTCCACTTTTCTAGTCTTAGGTGCCAGTCCTCTAGTTGTCCATATTTGGTCGATTCGTGTCCATATCAGATGAGCTTCAGAAAAGAAAGTTCCTTCTTTCCCTAGAGGGTTCTTAACCCTGCATATGTCAATTAAGTCCATATTGTCAGTCATTTCAAAAAAGGTTTTAGGTAGTCTGCCATCTTTCGATATGTTGGCACTTTGTGACTTATCCATGTTTACAGACACAACCCCATTCATATCACCCAACATAATGATGTTATTGTAGTCCAAGTAATCCAGCATAGTCTCATGCAGCTTCCTGAAAAATTCCGATTTTCCCTCATTTGGAGCGTATATTCCTAATATCAAATTTTTTTCTCCTTGTGTCTGTATTTCAATCGCCAAAATTCGGCCATGTTCATCTTTAAATAAAAATTTCGGTGACAGGCTCTCCTTTGCATATATCACCACTCCTCTTTTCTTAACTTTATCCGAAGAAATAAATTCTTGGCCTAATCTTTTATTAATTAGCACTTTTCTGTGGAGCCTTGTCACATGTGTTTCTTGTAGGCAAATAACGTCCAATTGTTCCTTTTTCAAAATGTGAAAGACTTTTCTTCTTTTTTCCGGGGAATTTCCGCCATTTATGTTCCAGCTAAGAAGCTGCAGAGACATCCTGATTCAATTGGCGAGTCCTACAATGGGGTATCTAAGTTTCCCTCCGATCCCGGAGGTGGTAGTGCTGGTCCAGATCCAGATGGTGTAACTTTTGAAGGTGGTCCCGGTGGTGGTGGAGGCCAAGAAGCTGCAGCTCCTTTTTGCAGGTCCTCCTCGTGGTCGTATAGGAACTTCTGCTGGTCTTCAGGTGATTTAATTTTTATTTTCCTTCCTTTGTAAGTAAATGAAAGTCCTTGTGGAAACTCCCACCTATAAGGAATTCCGTTGTGTCTCAACAATTTAGTCAAGTCTATATAGGTAGTCCTAAGTTCCAAGAGATATTTGGGTATATCTCTGTAAATTTCAGCCTTTTTGCCTTCTATCTCCAAAGATTTCTTGAAATGTAGGCCTAATATCTTATCCCTCTCTTTTCTTGATCTCAGAATAACTAAACAGTCTCTGGACTTGTCTTTCTTTACAGATCTTCCCAGTCTAAAGGCTGTCACAATTTTAAAGTCCTTTTCTTCCTCAATTCCCCAGAATTTGGAGAACAAAAGTGTCAGAAATCCCTCTAGGTTGTCTTTCTCCAGTTCCGGGATAGCCCTTATCCTGAGATTATTTTCTTTACTTTTCAATTCAACCAATGACAGGTAGGCTTGTTGTTCCCCTACCTGTCTTTTCAGAGGCCTTTGTTGTTGTTGTTTAGTCGTTTAGTCGTGTCCGACTCTTCGTGACCCCATGGACCAGAGAACGCCAGGCACCTCTGTCCTCCACTGCCTCCCGCAGTTTGCTCAAACTCATGCTGGTAACCTCGAAAACACTATCCAACCATCTCGTCCTCTGCCGTCCCCTTCTCCTTGTGCCCTCCATCTTTCCCAACATCAGGGTCTTCTCCAGGGAGTCTTCTCTTCTCATGAGGTGGCCAAAGTACTGGAGCCTCAGCTTCACAATCTGTCCTTCCAGTGAGCACTCAGGGTTGATTTCCTTCAGTATGGAGAGGTTTGATCTTCTTGCAGTCCATGGGACTCTCAAGAGTCTCCTCCAGCACCATAATTCAAAATTCATAATGGACCATAATTCAGAGGCCTTACTTCCCCTTTAATCTCATCAACCTTTATATTCGCCTGTTCTGCTTTTTGATTGGCTTCCACAGCTAATTTGTAGTTTTCAGCCGTAGCTCCTTGCAGTTTCTCAATCGCCTGGGTGTGCTGCGAGACCTGTTCAGTTAATTTGCCAATAGAGGATGTAGCTTGGTCAATTTTTGATGTTTGATTATCCACTTTTTGATTTAAAACTGCCAGTTGTTCCAAAATTTGTTTCAAAACTGTTTCAGATCCTCCAGTTGCCATATCTTCTGCAGCAGGCTGTACAAATTCCACCTCCTGTGCTATCAGCACAGTTGGGACGGATGATCTGCGATGATGAGTTAAAGTTGTTTGCATAAGTTGCCCAGATTTTTTCTCTTTTTCTTTATCTTTGGCTTTAGCTGCTCTTGTTCTCCCTGAGCCGCTCATTCCACACCTGCCTCTGTTCAAGGTCAAATGATCTTTTGTCCCATGAGAAAGACAAGTCCAAAGTATAAACAATTAAACCACAAAGAGTTTCAATAAAGTTCAATTCCCAGGCCACTATACTTCCACAATCCTCTAGGGGGAGTATTTCAAAGTTTCAAAGAAGGAAGGAACTATTTTCCGCCATTGAAGTTCCTATATTCCCCATGTTAAATTTTTGTAATTCCAAAGCACAAAAGGAAGGTTTCCAAAGCTTCCAGTTTCTTAAAATCCAGCCACAAGGTGTCAAGGGAGGTCCCAGCAACAATGTTAAACGTTAATATCTCAGTCTATGCAACAGTTTGAGTCTCTGCTACAATGTCGTCAATTTGACAGCAGTTTGACAGTTCTCTTCTATACACTGGCAGCCCGATGACGGGGTTACCCCTTTTAACTCCGTTTAGCTCAAAAATAGGGGGACAGTTCCAAAGGGCAAAAGTCCATAAATTTCACAATTCTTTCCCTTTTATCCTCAAAATACACAGTCTATCAATGCACTCTTTCTTCCACTTTTACAGTCCCTTTTAAACACTTCAGCTCGCTTCAGAGCCCTTGCTTTGATCTAATTAGCAGAGTCAGAAGGCGGACTTCCTGTTACTCGCCTCCCGTTTTCAGCCGAATTTCTCCAATTTAGTTAAGAATTTAAACCCCTTACTCACGGGTATGTTGCTCCAATTCCGATATTTTCAAGAAGAAAGGTCAGCGCTCATCAGCAGCAGCAGCGCGGCTTTGCTTCCGCGAAAAGAGCGATGAACTCACAGCGCCGCTCCCCCTTTCACGTTCCGGAGCCTCTTACGAGGCTCCTTCTCCGCTTCTGGGGGGGCTCAAGGCGCCCGCCGAGTCCCACGGCCGCAGGCTCGCTCTGCCTGCGGTTTTTCTTGATGGGTCTCCGCTTTGCCGCAACGGACGACCCTTTTTCGCGGAGCCCCTCTTCACAGCGCGAAGAGGACCGCCATTGCTGTTTCGCGCCGCCTCCGGAAGTCTGACCAGTATATAATTATTAACAAGTCATTATAATTTTACAAGTGCGTTCCAAGTGTCATTATATTTATCCATACACTTTCATAACTCCCCCCACTACTTTGTTCTGAAATGTAGGGAGACGCCCAGGCAGTGGGACATCTCTGCAGCATGCTGAGGAGACGTAACCTTCTCACTACACTTCTGATTGTGTTGCCATGGGGGCTTCTTCTTACACTGTTGCATCAGTACCCAACTACCAGCTACCTCAACCTTCTGAGAAGTACCGGTAAGTGCACCATCCCAGCCTTACAAAGAGCTTCTTTTTACCCCATTGCAATTACAGTGCTCAGGGATAATTAAAATACAAATGTGAATGAGATGAAGGTCTCGGTGGCACTGCAGTGGGTGTTTTATGATTTATTCTCTCTATTCGACTTGCCTTAGAGGAAACAGATGAAAACGTGAAGGCCAAATTTCTCTTCAATAATAGCAAACCACTCGCGAGGGAGGATGGACTCTCATCATGTGCTCAGCAGCCGGCTGTTGGGGCAGCTCCAAAAGTAATCAGGAGCTATGTGTACTCCAGGCCTCCCCCATGGTCAGAGGCTCTGCCTGCCATCTTTGTGATCACCCCTACCTACAGCCGGCCAGTGCAGAAGGCTGAGCTGACCCGTCTGGCCAATACTTTCCTCCACGTGCAGAACCTCCACTGGGTGGTGGTGGAAGACGCTCCCAGAAGGACCAACCTAGTATCCAATCTGCTGGAGAAGATAGGGATGAATTTTACGCACCTGAACATTGAGACACCTAAGAGTCTGAAGAACCGTTTCTGGTTCCCATCTCAAAAAGCAAGGGGCACGTTGCAGAGGAATCTTGGACTGCATTGGTTGAGGGAGAATTTCAACACCACACCACCACCAGAGGGTGTTGTCTACTTTGCTGATGATGACAACACCTACAGCCTAGAGATCTTTGAAGAGGTATGAGACTCGAGTTTAGGGTGGTTTCATCTTTGGGGTCCATGATTCAGGCACATTGGTTGAGTGCATTGCCTAGCCATAGTGGACAGCGTTATTGGGGTGGATAGGAAGAGGTGCCAAGCCAATGACAAAGGAGAAGGTGCTGGAGCTCAGTGGTAGAGCACATGTTCTGGCCTTGGGCGCATACCCCCTTTGGATTCAATGGGATTTATTTCTGAGTAGACATGGTTAGGATTGTGCTGTTTGTGCTACCATTTTTACCAACGCTATTGCTGTGCTCATTAACCTGTCGGGCTTTTTAGAAGGTGGGTGCATAGAAGGGAAGTCGGAGGAATCAAAGTGGAACGCTTGAGGAATTCTCAGAGGAACGGCCACCACAATTTTGTTTTCTTTCTGACAAGCAGATGCGCTACACAAAGAAGGTGTCCGTCTGGCCAGTCGCCTTTGCCGGGGCCCTGAGGTACGAGTCCCCAAAGGTGAGCCCGGCAGGCAAAGTGGTGGGCTGGAAGGTGGCGTACGACCCTAAGCGGCCCTTTGCCATCGACATGGCTGGCTTTGCCATCAGCCTCAGGCTGATCCTGGAGAAGCCTCAGGCCACTTTCAAGCTGGGTGGAGTGAAACCAGGTTACCAAGAAACTAGTCTGCTGGAGGGTCTGGTTACGATGGATGAACTGGAGCCTAGAGCCGCCAACTGCACAAAGGTTAGCATGGCCTGAATCTTTGCGCAACAGCCTTCCCACCCCCCCACCCCCTGCCATCCACTTCCACTCTGGAAGGTGCTTCTCATCAGAGATTAGGCAAGCCAAAGGTAGATTATGGGGAGCACATACAGTTCTGTTGCATTGGGCACAGAGCTTCTGGGGTACCGGAGATGGTGCCGTAACTATGACATTTAACAGAAGTGGGGGGGGGACTGGATTTTAGCGTCACACACAGGAGTGCCCCTGAAATTTGAGACACCAAGATCTTTCACTGCGTAGGCACCCACTGTCAAGTGTTTCCAGCATGTTTTAGCATCTTACTGCAATGAACATTAAAGTTTTACTGATATTTTATGAAATGTCTTATGGCTCAACATTCTGTGGCTACAGAGTATGCTTAGTCTTCATTTGGGGTGGTCCCAAACACTGGGGTTCTACCAAGCCCTCCAATCCCCCTCCCTCTTGTGCAAATTTGGGGGTTGTTTGATTACAAAGGGATCAGTGCTCATGGAATTGTTCGTTGGTTTGTTTCATAAAATTTATATCCTGCTTGATTGTAAAAAACAAACAAAACCCACCTCAAAGCAGTTTACAGAAAGATAAGCAATAAAATTAAATTACAAGCCTAATTTAAGTACACAGTTAAAAAACTAAAACAGATATAATTACCTCAACTCAAATGAATCCCACATTAGTAGGAGTGATTGTTATTTAATTGGATTTTGTTGTTTTGTTTCATTTTTAAAAGGGAAAGCTATTGCTTTGTTTTGTTTTTTGTTTTAATTATTTACTTGGTGTTATATTTTATTCTGTGAACCGCCCTGAGATCTTGTGACAAAAGGCGGAATATACATTTAATTCATTAATTCATTAATAGAAAGAGCAGTATCAACATGCCCTTCCACCAAGGCTTGCAGCTCCTATCGATGTATACATGTTCCAGAGATTCTTCTGTTCAGACAGAAGTATATGTTCAGTTCAGATGCATATGTTCTAGAGGCTTCACGGATGGCTGCCATGCATATTTGCCAATATTTGCCTTCAGGCTCAGCCATGACATACTAATAAGGTGCACATTCTCTCTGTAGGTCTTGGTTTGGCACACGAGGACGGAAAAGCCAGGACTGGGTAATGAAGGCAAATACGGATTCACAGATCCAAGGATGGAGGTGTAATCTGGAAATCAATAAGAAGACAAAAAGAGACAATGCAATGCATCTTAAGTTATTAAATGGTATGATGTATTTTTGTTGTTGCTGATTCTCTCATCTAGTTCAAGACTGATTGAAAGAGAAATTATATTTCAAGAATATATGTGGGGGAGGAATGCTGATACCTCCTTCAGATATCCACAATCCTTTGCACAAACTTAATTTCAAGCTCTGTTGAAGATTGTATTTAACTGCGTTTAGGAAAAAAATGCAGTGGTTTAATTTCTGAGGCAGATGCGTGAAAATGAGAAAGACGGACCTTTGGCTATGAAGATAGCTTCATGCATGGTGCTTAGATTGTCAGTCTAACATTGTCATTTCCCTCACCCACCCTGCTCTGCAGCTAAGCTCAGATGATGCTCAGAATAGCTACTGTACCTTTGGCATGCTTCAATGGAGACAGTTGTAGCTTTTAAAAAGCTATCAAGTCAACTTTTAGTTCAAGAAGACCAATAAATAAATAAATCTGCATTTAAAAAGGAAACCTGTGACCTTGATAAGAACTTCAGTTTGGATTGAGAAAACTATGCCTGTTTAATTGGGATTTGAAAGGATGGGAAGGATGAAAACAAAGCAGTCTAAAAAGGAACTTAACAGTGAAACCTATGCACCTTTCCCCAGAAATTTAATAAGCATGCACAGGGTTAAAAGGTAAAGGTACCCCTGCCCGTACGGGCCAGTCTTGACAGACTCTGGGGTTGTGCGCCCATCTCACTTAAGAGGCCAGGGGCCAGCGCTGTCCGGAGACACTTCCGGGTCACGTGGCCAGCGTGACATCGCTGCTCTGGCGAGCCAGAGCTGCACACGGAAACGCCGTTTACCTTCCCGCTGGTAAGCGGTCCCTATTTATCTACTTGCACCCGGAGGTGCTTTCGAACTGCTAGGTTGGCAGGCGCTGGGACCGAGCAGCGGGAGCGCACCCCGCTGCAGGGATTCGAACCGCCGACCTTTCGATCGGCAAGTCCTAGGCGCTGAGGCTTTAACCCACAGCGCCACCTGCGTCCCGTATGCACAGGGTTGCAGCCTGTTTAATATATAGTACCACTTTAGATCTGGAGGGACATGCTTTAAATAGAGGATGGACTATTGTCTTAACTCCACAACAACTTAATACAAACAATAGTATATCTGCTTCATTTTATTAGTATCATCACTTTTAGGGACTCTAGAGCCACACCCTTTTAATCAAAGTCAGCTTTTATTCCAGCACTACTATCTAGCCATTCAAAGCCCTATTCAGACTTTCAAAAGAATGTTTGTTGTTTAGTCGTGTCCAAATACTTGTTTATCAAAGTATTTGGAACCCACTACCAGTGCAGTTTACAAATTTATAACACAGTACCTCTCCACACACTTACAATTTAAGAACTGGAAAAAAAGGAAAAGGTCTTGAGTACATGGAATGATTTGAGACTCAAATGCTTATATTAATGAAACCAGTATAGAGCTATTATGAAGGCTGACTGGGAACCTGACTATAATGACTGACTAGACGCTTACAAGGTGATGGTAGAAGAGGTCCAGACTAGATCTGATAGTGGTAGTTCGGCATGTTTACATCCAGAATATCCATAATTAATTAGCAAGGGGTGAGCAGGCTGAAGATTCACTTCAGCAGGTGGAGAGAATTTCACAGACATGAACAAGTTAGATCTTATGATCCTAATCTGGGGACTAAGCTAGACTGGTGAAAAACAAGTGATTTATATGTGTTGTATGTGCAAAACGAGTGGCGCTGGGGGCTAAACCACTGAGCCTAGGGCTTGCCAATCAGAAGGTTGGCAGTTCGAATCCCTGCAACAGGATGAACTCCCATTGCTCAGTCCCAGCTCCTGCCAACCAAGCAGTTCAAAAGCATGTCAAAGTGCAAGTAGATAAATAGGTACCGTTCTGGCGGGAAGATAAACAGCATTTCTGTACGCTGCTCTGGTTTCACCAGAAGTGGCTTAGTCATGCTGGTCACATGACCTGGAAAAACTGTCTGTGGACAAACGTCGGCTCCCTTGTTCAGTAAAGCAAGATGAGCACCACAACCCCAGAGTCGTTCGTGACTGGACTTAACTGTCAGGTGTCCTCAGATGGATTAATGGCAAAATATTATAAAAAAATAAGTAACAGCTGGTAAATCCATTCAAAGATCTGATGAATGGGATTTTAAAAACAGGTGAAATCCCAGGAACATGGAAATAAACTTATATTACAGTGATTCCAAAACAAGATTCTGATTTGCTGCAAATAAAAAATTATAGGCCTATTTCTTTATTAAATAATTATTATAAACTATTTGCAAATATCTTAGCCACTAGAATGAAAAAAAAAATATTAAGAGATTATACACATCAAGATCAGGTAGGATTTCTTCCAGGTAAACAAATGAAAGAGAATGTAAGAAATATTTTTAATGTAATAGAATACCTCGAGTAAAGAATGAAAAGAAAGCAGCAATGATGTTTATAGATGCTGAAAAAGCTTTTGATAATGTTTCTTGGGATTTCATTAAAAAAATTGTTTGAAGAAATTAATTGCGGATCTAAATTTTTAAAAGGAATAGAAGCAATATATTCAGAACAAGAGGCCAAGCTAATTGTAAATCAGGTGATAACGGATGAGTGCAAGATGCAAAAAGGAACTAGACAAGGATGCCCGCTGTCACCACTGTTGTTCATTCTGGTCCTGGAAGTACTTGCAAGAAACATAAGAGCAGATAAAGAGATTATGGGGATAAACACTGGAAAAAGTGAATTTAAATTGAAAGCATATGCTGATGACTTAGTAATTACGGTGGAGGAGCCAAAAAATTCTCTTCCTAGAGTGACAGAAAAGATTTGAGAATTTGGGGAAGTGGCAGGATTTAAATTAAATAGAAATAAAACTAAGCTATTAGTAAAAAAATGAAGAAGAGGAAAAGAGAGCTGAAGCAAAGTATTGAGATAGAAATCATCATCATCGATTTTATTGCATTAGCCATGCAGCCATAGCATAATATACATAGAAATAACAACATAAAATGGGGGTGGGGAGATAAAAGTGGATGTCGTCCTGGGCGAATACTTTGAGAAAATGGGGATAACGAAAGTAACGGGGGATTTAAAACATCGAGTGACAGAGAATACAAAAACAGGTTCGATTGTGCGGCGTATCGACTACATCTGTGGTATTAAAGAAGGAGTTGGTGCCGCTTTCCTCTTCATCACACTAAGCAGGAAATTAGCTGTCATCTCGGTAATCCAACAGTCAGAATCCTGCAGAAGAAGGGACACTATCCAAGGCTGGATTGGGAGATGAAGCTTGTTCACGAGAGGAGTTAGAAACCGAGATCTTTCATCTGTCCAGTTGGGACAGAAGAGCATTACATGTTCCATAGTCTCCAGAGCCGTGTCATTGCAGGAGCATGTTCTATTTGCGATGGAAACTCTGGAGTAACGACCCGACAGAACTGCTGTAGGAAAACAGTTGAGACGGGCACAGGTAAAGGCCCTTCGCTTAGCCTCCGAAGGAATTGTGAGGCAGTATAGAGGGATCCCTTCAGGGGGTGGAATAGCTAGGGCTAAGCCTGAACACGGCCCTCTTGCATGGGAAGCTGTGTTAGAGAAGTCAAGTTGCTGTAGCTTCTTTTTGATTAGAGGTAGGGCCGCCGGGCTAATACACTCTAAGTTAAAAACAGTTTTGCGGTTCAAATTGAGAAGAGAGCGGAATTTGAGATTAATTGTAGTTTTCCAAGGAGAATTATGAATATCTCTTAGGATCAGATTGGAGAAACCACCTCTAATTCGAGCATCCGATGCTAGTAGGTGGGAGCTATAGGAAATGGCTCGACTCCATGCTCGTTTTACAATTGAGGGCTGGGCGAACTCAAGTCGTAGGGCTGCACCTGAGACACATCTCGGGATGCCGGAAAGAGATCTCAGAAACATGTGAAGTGGGCGATCCAAGTTACCTGATATTGCTGTAGTCCATACTTCGCAGCCATATAATAATTTAGGGACAACTTTGGCATTAAATATTTGAATTGCTGCTGGAAGGTGTTTGCCGCCCTTCTGGTGATAAAATCGGACAATGGCATTAGAGGTCGTGGTTGCAGCAAGAGAGGCAGATTGTAGATGGGTGGTCCAGGAGAGATTATAAGTAAATATTAAGCCTAGATATTTAAAGGCTTTTACCTTTTCTAAGTAGCCACCTGTGATCTTAAGCGGCTCCAGCTTGAGTTTGCGGGAACAAGTGAAGTGGAGGACTTTCGATTTTTTATAATTAATATTAAGAGCTTCCGCCTTACAATAGGCGATAAATGCATTAACTGCATTTGCTAGGTCCGCAGCTGTTCTGGATAAGATGACGGCATCATCTGCATAGAAAAGGGAAGCAACGGGGTGGCCTGCTAAGTGAGGAGGATACTTAGTTGCTAGCTTCAAAGGGGAAAGAGCATCATGAAGATAAAGATTAAACAGTAAAGGGGCCAAGAGACAACCTTGTCAGACGCCCCTGGCTGTTGGGAATGGAGTGGTAAGGGAGCCGTTGGGACCAATTCGAACGCGAGCTGTGGTGTTTGAATAAAGGGAAATAATTAGGGAGAGGAGGTGCGGATCAATTCCCAGATGGGCAAGTTTGGACCATAATCTCTGCCTAGGAATGGAATCAAAGGCGGCCTCCAGGTCCATGAAAGCAGCAAACAGGTGGCCTTGCCTTGGTGCAGTGTATTTACTGGCAAGGTGATAAAGAGTTAGACAGTGGTCCATGGTTGATGCTGACTTCCGGAAGCCAATCTGTTCTGGCGGTAGAATGTTTCTCTCATGGACCCATGAAAGAAGTTATTCCAGTAAGACAGCGGCAAATATTTTCCCCGGAATAGATAGTAAACTGATGGGGCGATAGTTCCTAGGGATGTTTGGCTGGCTGCCTTTGAAAATCGGAACTATTGTAGCTTCTCTCCAGGAGTCGGGGATGTCTAGGGCGGAGGAGATAGCGGTGAATACAGGAGTCAGCTGTTCACTCCACCAAAGAGGATCAGTCAGGAAAAGGTCCAACGGGACCATGTCTGGGCCGGGGGCCTTATACCTTCGCATGGACATTATGATGTTGAAGATGCGGGTTGAGGTAAAATTTACTGAGGAGGTGGAACTAAGAGAACAGGAACAGAGGTCCAACGGGGATTGAAGGTGATCTGTAAGATGATTTGGAGAAACGAAACTGGCTGAATAATAGGATAGAAATAGATAGAAATCCATAAAAAAGCAAAATACTTCAGGATATGGTTAACAGCAGGAAATATAAAAGTGTATAAAGATGATTGTGAAAAAGCGTGGTCTGACATAAAAAGGAATTTAGAAATATAGAGTAGAATGAACCTCTCCCGACTAGGAAAAATAGCAACGATAAAAATGAATGTATTGCCAAAAATGCTATTTCTCTTTCAGACAGTCCCAGTAATGGTGAAAGATGACTGCCTCAAAAAATGGCAGAAGGATATTTCTAAGTTGGGGGGGGGGAGGCCAAGGATTAAACATGATACTTACAGATATAAAAGAAAGAGGGGAGTTTGCCCTCCCAGACCTTAAATTGTACTATGAGGCTGCGTGTTTGGTCTGGATTAGGGACTTGATAAAACTGGAAAAGGAAGAGGCATTAGATTTGGAAGGCCATGATAATAGATTTGGATGGCATGCATATTTATGGTATGGGGAAGGAAAAGTTCACAAAGGGTTTTATAATCATATAATTAGGAGATCATTAATGAGGGTGTGGGAGAGATATAAAGATATATTAGAATAAAAAACACCCTGGTGGCTATCACCAACTGAAGCTTCGTTGCTCAAACCACTTGGTAAAAAGGGGAAATGGCCTACATACAGAGATTTGCTGAAGGATCAAGAAGGAAAATGGAAATTAAAAGATTATGAGGAAATAAAAGACCGTTTTCAGAGTTGGTTACATTACAGACAACTACATGAGATGTACAAGGAAGACAACAAGAAAGGGTTTAGTTATACAACTTCTAGATTTCAAAAGGAAGTGATAGAAGAAGAGGTGAAGCTGTTGAAGAAAGCATATAGTATTTTGCTAGAATGGGAAACAAAAAATGAGGTCAAAACGGTTATGATCAAGTGGACACAAGATATTAGGACATAATATACAATTTGAGGACTGGGAAAAATTGTGGAAAGTAAATCTGAAATTTACAGATTGTTCTCTTTTGAAAGAAAATTACATGAAAATGATGTATAGATGGTATATTACACCAGTACAGATAGCAAAAATGTACAAAACTGGGTCAAACACATGTTGGAAATGTAAAGAAAAAGAAGGGACTTTCTATCATATGTGGTGGGAATGTAGAGAAATGAAAAAAAATTGGGAAATGATATACAATGAACTGAAAGAAATGTTTAAAAACCAGAAGCATTTCTGTTAGGGATTTTAGGACAAGACCTGCCAAGAAAAATAAAGAATTTATTTATGTATGCTACAACAGTGGCAAGAGTCTTGATAGCACAAGGATGGAAGAATGCGGAAATCCCAATGAAAGAACAGTGGCAAGAAAAATTGATGAGTTATGCAGAACTGGCTAAATTGACATACAAACTGCGGGACAAGGACAACTGTAATTTTAAGGAAGAATGGGAGCTTTTCACAAATTATCTAAAAAGACAACAAAATGAACTGGACTCCTTGGAAGGGTTCAAATAAACATACACAAATTTATGGTTGATAACATGATAGATGGATAACGTAAGGATATGTATAATTTTATAACATGCAGAAAATAATATGTGCTGAGAAATCAGAGAGAGGAACTGAGGGAAGTGTCTGAAGGGGGAGGGTTAGAAGGGGGTGGGAAAAAAGGGGGAAATAATGGATATGATATGTTTTGATAGTTTTTATGTTGAAGTTGTTAATAAAAATATTTTTTTTAAAAAAAAATAATAACTGTCAGGGGTCCTTTACCTTTATGTGTGATATAACAGTGTACCACCAGATGGCGCTGTGGGGTCCCATTTATTTCTGTACCTGTTTAACCTGTTTAAATTTACAGGAGCGTTAATCCTAGAATAATAAGCAGGTAGAACTTTAGAATGTAATAATCTGATTGGCCGTGGGAGCTGTCCAATCTAGCTCCATAAGGGAAGTTTGAACCAGCCTATCAGGTGTGACCTGGGGTGTGACCTGGGGTGTGAACAAGGATATATAGCCAGGCAAGCACTGACGGACACACCCGATGACTGACAGTTTTTATTACAAACTGATATACAGTGGTGCCTCGCAAGACGAAATTAATCCGTTCTGCGAGTCTCTTCGTCTTGCGTTTTTTTCGTCTTGCAAAGCACGGCTATTAGCGGCTTAGTGGCTTAGCGGCTATTAGCGGCTTAGCGGCTATTAACGGCTTGGCGGCTTTAAGAAAAAGGAAACAAACTCGCAAGAACTCGCAAGATGTTTCGTCTTGCGAAGCAAGCCCATAGGGAAATTCGTTTTGCGGAACGACTCAAAAAACGGAAAACTCTTTCGTCTTGCACGTTTTTCGTCTTGCAAGGCATTCGTCTTGCGAGGTACCACTGTAAACTCCACAAAACTAAGGGTTCTCTCAGAGTACATTTCACCCACCCAGATGCCCGCCTTGCAATTTCCATGTTTTGTACCCCCAGGGCCCCCACACACCCACAAAAGGTATAAAGAAATGGTGTCACAAAGAAGCAAAGGAGCCCAAACATTCCCCCTTCACCTGACAAAAACAAAAACACCCCACCTCTGTTCACCCACCACTCTGAAGGCCTCAAACACACATATGCACACCAACGTCTGATTCTTTGGACATGATTTCCCAAAATCATGCAGCATCAACCGCAGAGGCTTCCTAGCTTAAAGTGTAACGTTTTGTCCATTTGAGAACACTGTTTTTATATTGGCATAGCATTTGGGAGAGCCTTAATGGATATTAATTACATTTAACGAAGGCTGGATTTCTCTGAAAACCAAAACAAGATCAAAACATTTTTGTGTGTGTTCACATTGGAGTAATTGGGGCATTTGCTTTAGGCCATGTTTGTTTGTTCAGCCTCCAATCTTTCTATTTACATGGGCTAAGATGGAAACCATTCGATTCTGACTCTTCTTGGCTGACAGTTCCTGGGGACCAATAAAAAGGGGGTTATTGCTTGCAACAAATGTTCCCGTTTGCTTCAATGTTTGATTAAGCAGTCTGAAGCTAGGTCGTTCTGCGTAGAAGAGCACCTTGAGAATTGTGTGCTATCCACCTGTCTAGACTGCCGATTACGGCTATCTAGAAATGGCCATGTTTTATTAAAAAGTTAGTTACGAGGATTCATGCAGGTTCTTCATGCTTCTTCATTACACAAGTTTCTTGGTTTTGAGGTGCACCCATCAAAGAACAGCAGGGGATTTATGACCAAGAGTCAAATTAGCAGTGAAGCTGTCTGGGGCTGCAAGTTTGTGCCCTCACTCTACTTTTACTTTAAAAATAAAAGCATCCAGCTCTTATGGATGAAAAGAAGTACTTAAAAATTGGTGGTGTTGTGTGTGTGTGTGTGTGTGTGTGTGTGTGTTGACATTCTGGCAGCCCAACCTTACTCTTGTTCCTCATCCACCCACAGCAAGTTCCACTTATTTCATGGTGCTTAGTCCTACAATGTGTGCATTACATCCTGTGGCTTAAAAAACAAAGTACGTGGCTTGATCTGACTGTCTATTTGTAAATGAATGATTGCTGTTAAAGCAGAGTAGAACGAGGAAATAGACTTGTCATTTGAATGAGCATTTTGCCCAATGCCAGTTTCTCATTTGCATTGCAAAACAGTTGCAAGTCAAGTTTCAGCCTCATGTGGAAAGGTGATTGATT
The DNA here is from genome assembly GCF_964106915.1 of Podarcis gaigeae. Classification (NCBI taxonomy): domain Eukaryota; kingdom Metazoa; phylum Chordata; class Lepidosauria; order Squamata; family Lacertidae; genus Podarcis; species Podarcis gaigeae. The sequence continues at coordinate 78,521,712 of NC_139677.1, forward strand.
TGGATATTTAATTTTTTTTATTAAGTTTCAACATTTTTTAAAGAAATACAATCAAAATACCATTTCGCCTTTTCTCTTATTTTTGTCGATTTCCCACCTCCTTTTCTATGGGGCTCTCCTTCTGCCGCACCCTATCTTCTTGATTTGCATCGTCACGTAGCTCCTATTCAAAAGTTATTTGGTGTAGAAAGAATGGCACAGTTTCAGATAGAATGGAGAGATGCCTACACACACAAATCTTTATGCGCAGAGGCTTATTTCGGACATTAAAATGAATTCATGTAGACTGCCCCTCCCTTTGGTGCTGGCGCAGTAGTAACAGTGTCAGAATAGATCCAAGGAGACCAAGGCTCAAATCACCACTCAGCCATCAGACACACTGGGAGAATTTGAGCTAGTCACCAACTTTTCTCAGCCCACCTTATAGGATGGGCTGTGAGGATAAAAATGGAGGGGGAGGAATGATGCATTGAATGCTACCTTGAGATCCTTGGAGAATGTGTGGAGTATATTTTCTACACAGAACAATATCTGAAAAGATGTTCCCTGTCTTATGGCTACTATTCCATTACCTTACACATCTCCCAAGAGACCTTTCTATAATGCAGACCCTCTTCTCTGGATAAACTACCCTTGTCCATTCTCTTAAACTTTGCTTTCAGAATGCTGCTTTGCTTCAATGGCAGCAGACCTTCTAAATTGGACTGAGTATTGGGATATAGCTTGAAAACATATCTGTAAAATGTTCTGGTGAAGGATTTCATCGAGCACAAACTACCCTTCTTTCTGACAGACTCAGACCTGCTTTGCGTCAGTAAGTTTGCTGTGCCACGTGCAGTCTCTGTGGCCTTGGGCTAACCTAGCAGATCTGTCTCATTCCTGAACACAGCACTTAGGTCCCAAAACGCAAAGGTTGCTGGTGTATATTAGAACTAGCAAAACTGGTAAGATAGTGGAATCAACCCAAAGGGGTTTAAGGCAGCAATATATTAAGCTTGAACCTACCAAATAAAGCCAATTTTAAAAATTAACTGGTAAACTTGGTTTTCATAATTGATGGTAATGATATTTAAAAACAATTTTAGTATGTCTATAAATGTAGTGGAAGCTGACAGCCACATCTACTAGTCATTCTGATGCTTTCGCTGCTTCTCAACTTTTCCTTTTAATGTAAAGGCATAATATGAATTATGTTTCTGCTATGAAATGTCGATACTCTCACACTGTAATAGCCCCGAGAGCTGTGCAACTTATATCTCTTATGTTTTGCAACACACAGCGAAAGTTGCAAAACAGGGCAGCCAATATAATGTGGAGCGTAGAACACTTTCCCTATGGGGAGGGGAAATGGCTTTTAAGGGCATTTTGCATCTGAGGCTTTTTAGATGAGAAGGGGAAAAAACCAAGTATGTGGCATGAATGTGATATAAAAATTTGTATGAGGTGCAGAAGGTGGATAGGGAGAGATCAGCCTTTGCTCCTATCCAGCAGAGCTCTTCCGTCCACTTTGACACTGTGCTGCTGCTTTTGTATTAAATATTATTTTCTTCTCAGATTTTAATGTCTTCCCTGCTCTTTAGAGAACGAGAGGGAAGGATTCGCTTGAAGAGGAGTCAGTTCTGAGAGAGAGAGAGAGAGAGAGAGAGAGAGAGAGAGAGAGAGAGAGAGAGAGAGAGAGAGAGAGAGAGAGAGAGAGAGAGAGAGAGAGACTCCGTCTGACAGGCGCCGATTCCTTCTCCATAGACTACAGCAAGGCAGGAGCCCTAGTGGACTCCGATTCCCAGCATGCAACGCTAACCCCACTGAGAGGGCCTAGGCGTCACGTTGCATCTCGGGAGCTGTAGTCCTAGAAACCCTTGTTATGCAAAAAAACCACGGGGATGAAGCGAGGAGGTGGGCGGGTCCCGACGACAGCCCTCTGGACGGAAGTGTTGCACACGCGCGTTCTCTCAGGCGGGCAGGTGAGCAGCCCCATCTCTCGCCCTCGGCGGCGGCGGCACCTGTTCGCTCGTCAGGCTTCTCTGAGAAGCGGGGTGGGTTGGGGGGGGGAGGGAGGGAAGGGGGCTTCGTGTGAACCGTCAAGAGGTGGCGGGTTGGGGCCGGGAACCCAAGCAGGCCGGGGGCTGGTGAAGAAGTCAAGACATATAAAGTTGCCCTTTGTCCCGTAGAGTGAGTTAAGCGACTCTCCAAAGTCTCCTCGACTGCAGCCTTTGGGTGGGGGTTAAGTTAAATTTACCCCGCCTCTGCCAGCGCTGCTGTGTCCGCTTCTCAACCCTCCTCTTCCACCCTCACCCCCCGCGGTTGTTTTCTTCTCGGAGGAAAAATGCGAAACGTCACAGTTCTGGTTGGCAATAATAATGATAATAAAGGAGTCCAAACTGTCATACACTGACTTAATCCCTCTCAGACACACATTGTGGGGATAACAGGCTGTGTTACTGGCCTTGGTACGCGATTGGGGGCTGACTTTTGTAAGGGTGGGGGACTTCAGATTTGTATTGATTTCGATTAATTTGGCTATGCCCATGTTTGTGAGAAATAAATTAATAAGGGGTTCCCCCACTGCCACACACACACACACACGTAGAAGAAGATCCGAGTTGCAAAAGCCCTGTGAGGGGTTCGCTATTTAAAAGCAGCTTTAGTCACTTTTTGAGGACTCACAAAGCAGTGTACGAACAGGGTCAAGGCAGGATGTCATGATGAAATAGCCACCATAGCAAGCATACAGGTTAGAAGAAAATCCTTCCTGCCCCACCGGCTAGAGGATTACCGATTCACTGCTATGGTAAAATCCCGAGGTTCTCAGTTGTGTTCAATAGGAAGCTCTCACTCAGCTTTACCCGGGCCTAATGGAAGATCCAAAAATGGCTTCCAGTGTGAATGCGCAAGCTCCCTGTTTTGCACAATACTGTACATCATTGGTAGGCAGACTAAGGCCTGGGGGCTGGATCTGGCCCAATTGCCTTCTAAATCCGGCCCGTGGACGGTCCAGGAATCAGCGTGTTTCTCCATGAGTAGAATGTGCCCTTTTATTTAAAATGCATCTCTGGGTGATTTGTGTGGCCTGCCTAGTGTTTTTACATGACTAGAATGTTTGCTTTTATTTCAAATGCATCTCTGGGTTATTTGTGGGGCATAGGAATTCATTCATATCCCCCCCCCCCAAAGAAAATAGTCTGGCCCCCCTCAAGGTCTGAGGGACGGTGGACCGGCCCCCTGCTGAAAAGGTTTGCTGACTCCTACTGTAGATGGATTACTGGCCTCTCCTCTTATTTCTCTGTTTTGCCCTTCCTGTAGCACAGTTCAGGGGCTTGCTTGACCATCTTCTGAAGCTTCGCCCCCCCCCCCCCCGAGGCACCACATTATGGCTGGACTGCTAAGGACACTTAGAAGCGCCACTTCTGAGAGAAAAATATGCTCAAGACTGCTCTGTGTGGGTAGAGGTAGAGGTGGGAAGCCAACTTATTACCCCTTGTGATTTTCTCCTATCTCTCCGCCCCCCCCCCCCACTTTACATTTTCTGTCAGTAGAAAGTTTATTCCATTCTGTTGTAGAGTGTATGCCAGGGGTCAGCAAACTTTTTCAACAGGGGGCCGGCTCACTCAGACCTTCTGGGGGGCTGGACCATATTTTGAAGGAAAAAAAATATGAACGAATTTCTATGAAAAAGGTGAGATGGCAGGGCTCTTTTACCTCCTTTTAAGATGTCCCCACCAATCCTGCTGGTTCTCAGCGGTTGTGAAAAGTCTCTGCATATGGTTGAAAGTCTTTGTGTCAATCTGTCTGATTTCCTCCCCACCCCCATGTTCCATGACTGACTCCTGATATTAAAAACAGTATCTGGGGTTCAGGCATGAGATATTCTAATAGTGTGCTATACTGTTCTATAAGATCAACTGAGTATTTCCCCTGTGCTTCAAGGACACTGCGTTCTGGATTTTGAAATCTCTGAGAGTCAAAGACCATTTGAAAGAACAGTCATTCTCGTTTCAGTGACCTAGGACATGTTTGAGTGCCAGATCAAATTACATTCAACTTTCCCTGTCTGGTTGAAAGAACACCTGTTCTCAGATGAATAGAGAGAGTCAACCAGCTAGCAGTGAACCATACTGAAACTCTTGCACTACTGGGATTATATTCAAGTAGTTCAAAACACCCAGCTGCCATAATAATTCAAATAACAGCAAGAAAAGCCATAAAGTACAATTACTTAGCCAATAAAAATGACAGTATGTGAGAACAGCAATGAGAAAACATATTATTAATAATTCTTTTTTTCTTCTGGATGAGGACAACAGTTTACTTAAAACACATTTTGTAATGGTTTTATGTAGAGCAATCTATTTTACTGTGTTAGAAAATGATAATTCCTGTGAGCACTCATGCAAGGTGTGCTCAGTGTTTTCATTGTTGTTGCAAGTTTATCTTGATACCCAAGTATGCTGCCAGTCCTTAATATTGTGAGTATGCAATGCGGTTTCTTCCCAAGTAATGTATTTTGTTTGTTTGTTTACTACAACATTTGTAATTTCTATTTTCAAGTTTTATTTGCCTGTGTCCCAGGTGGTAAAAATTAAGACACCTGTGTTTTAAGTAGCATAGGGTGCTGCAGTCTGCCTCTCATTCACTTGCTAGTACTGTACAGTATTGGTTATATTTGCTTGTACAAAAGTAAGGGTCCAGTCGTATACTGCATTTATGTGCACTTTGCAAAATGGGCTGTTCTTCTGAATAAGTATACATAGCATTGCTTTGTAAAATTAAGAAAAATGCCAAATAAGTATAATATTATGCTAATTAAGTGTTAAATTGTGTATTTTGTATTGTTAAAGCAGCAAAACAACTTTAGGTTTGATAAATAATTAAGTAAGTATTGAATATATTTGAATTTCTCACTGAATTGGAAGCCTGGGCTTCACAGTTTCTAAAATTTTAAATCTAGGCAAACACACTGACTGACTTATGCTTAGCTGCCAAAGAATACTGAGTCTCAGTTGGAAAAGAGAAACATAAAACTTAGGGTTGGGAGGAGAAATAGTTTATTCTGATTCCTGAAAGAGGGCCTGGCCAACTGACTGGAACCCTGAATAGGAGTACTCTACATTGCAATTTTGCTTTAGACCCTATTGTATTATATGTAATAATTAAGCTTGGGTTAATCTTTCTCCTGAAACAAGAGTTTCAGTAATGGAAATAAAATGTATTGGCTAAAAACCCAGAATTTAATCTGAAGTGTGGAGATCGGGATCTGCACCAAAACGTAATTTTAAATGGCAGCATTTTGAAACTGTTCGACTCCACAGTGGCAAGTGGGAAACAGATGATTATAGATTGCCTCCAATAAATGCTCATACATTTATATAAATTAAATACGTAAATGAATTGAAAGTCACAGCCCTCCCACTTTGCTTCTGCTGTCAGCCCTTTTATCTATCTAACTCAGTTTCATCAAGCTGCCTTTCATTCACTTGCTAGTACAGTATTGGTTATATATGCTTGTACAAGCTGAACTGGTGGCTGTTCTCTAAGCTTCTGGCAGAGGGCTTTCATAGTCATGTTACCTGAGCTGCTTTTGACTGGAGACACCAGATGAACCTGGGACCACCTAACACGGAAGAGGTTAAACAATTGTTAGTTTTAAAACAGTATTCCTAGTTATAGTTTATATGCCATTATATCCAGTTAGAAGTCAAATGTATTGTTAGCACCTTTTCATTGCTTTTCTCATTTTAATTGCAGATTGAATAATAGAAGAATGGATAAAGATGCATAGAAGATGTTTAAAATCTAAGATGCTTGATCTGCAATAATAATATAGGTTGCATTATATCCTGTGAGAACTTTGGGCATTTTCCAAAGATGCTAGCTCCCTTATTCAGCTGCCCATCGAGAACATTTACTGTTCCATTGCACTGTACCCATGAAGTTAAAATGTTGGTGTGTCTTGAAGAATTAAGTGTTTAGCCTAAGTATGGCTTTTGGAAAGAAAATGTCCCTTTCTCGAGTAGAAAACCCCTGCTTTCTGCTTTTTTTGATAATCTTTCAAGCAATATTCATCTTGATCCTGTACCGAGGCAGCAATTCTACCGTATATCGGACTTCTTTTCCGCTACCTCGCCCATTGGACTATTCAAAAACAGAGGATGTCTATACAAATCTCAGTTTGTTCACTCCTGCTCCTGATAAGGCAAATATGCGGTACTGCACTGAGTCACCAATATTGGGTATGTATTGTTGCAGGTTGATGTTGGTAATGCATCCTAATGATTTGAGTTGCACATGAAAGCTGTATTTGGCTGTGATCCTAACTCGCACTTAGGGCTGCATGAAGTAGTGGAGCCACCATCTCTTCCATTTCCTGGTTGTACTGCTCAGGGATAAGGAGGGACACACACACAGTAAAATTTCCAGTTTTCACTGTGCCAGCTCCTGGCTGGTGTTGCAGAGGGGCCTGGATCAGACCCATTGGTAGTAGCTGGACTGACTAAGGCTCCATAAGAACCTCAGCTGGGTGCAGTGGGATCCACCTTGTTCTCAGAGCACACCCCACACTGCCAGGACTGGGTAGAGGACTGCTGCATTCTGTCTCTCCAGTTAAGCTGATTGGGTTTTAGGATTGCTTTACCTGTATGTGGGATAGTTATTATACTGGGACCGATGTGTAGTAGCATTAATTTCAAATATTATATCATTCTTTTACAATATAGAATTTTGATGGGGAATTACACCTGTTGGCTTGTATTTTCTAGCGCTGGAATTGCAGGATATCCATTAAACAATGTACCGTATTTTTCGCCCCATAGGATGCACCAGCCCATAGGATGCACCAAGTTTTTTTGGGGGGAAATAAAGAAAAAAAATATTCCCCCCCCCCCCGGCGCTTGTGGGGCCGGCAGCGGGGAGAAGCGCTCTTCTCCCTGCCGTCCGTCTTCAGACCAGGTCCAGGGACAGCGGGAAGACGCACTATCCCCGGAGCTTGCGGGGCTGGCGGCGGGGAGAACCACGCGTCTCCCCGCCGTCAGCCTCCAAACCACATCGGGAGACAGCGGGATGGCGGCGTTCCGCCTCCCTGCTGTCCCCCAACCTTGTGGGGCTGGTGCTGGGGCTCCTGAAGCCTGGAGAGCGAGAAGGGTCGATGCGCACCGACCCCTCTCGCTCTCCAGGCTTCAGTGAAAGCCTGCATTCGCCCCATAGGACAAACACACATTTTCCCTTCATTTTTGGATGGGAAAAAGTGCGTCCTATAGGGTGAAAAATACGGTATGTGCTTCCTTTTTTGAGTCAACAAACAGCATCATAAAAGCCTGTAGCTATATCAACTACTTTTGTTTCTGTCCTTGACTGGCTGGGGATTGTCTTTGTTATGTGTTTGATAAATGGTTGGTTTGTTGTGCTAAGAGAACCTTGGCTACTACAGGAAACATTGATTTTTTATTTTATGACCTTCCAGTGGACCCATTGTGTTTGAGCTGTTTGACTGTGGAACAGTCTCCCTCTGGAGGTTGCAGACTCTCCTTCTTTGGAGGATTTTAAGCGGAGGTTGGGTGGTCATCTGCCATGGATGCTTTAGCTGAGATTCCTGCATTGCAGGGGGTTGGACTAGATTACCCTTGGGTCCCTTCCAACTCTACGATTGTATGATAATACAATTTTCATATGCTAATTAGGTAATAAATTATACATTTTGTGTTGTTAAATCAGTAAAAGAAGTTTCGACTTTATCAGAAAGGCAGTACTGTACTGTGTGTATTTACTGCCCCCACCCCAATTATGCATTACTAATGAAAGTAAGGCAGTTTATTTCAGGAGTGATTTCAGTTTTATATCCTCAGAATGCAGGCACAAAAGCAGACAAATTTATATTCAGGCATTCCAAGCTATGCCTGGGGGACAGGTTTAGCAACTGTTCCCTTCTTCCAGGTGATAGCTGTATGCTACAGGGGCAGTCAATGATCTGACTTTCTGCATAACTTGGGTTTTGATGAGATGTGATTTTGGTTTCCCAGGTCTTCCAAATATTCATACTCACACATCTGCCATACAACAGCAAATACACAACTTTGGCTTTGTATTGCTTTGCTATTAAAGGCAGCCCTGTTTAGGGACGTTTTTAACATTTCATGCTGTGCTGTACTGTTTTTAACATTTGATTGGGAGCTGCCCAGAGTGGCTGGGGAAACTCAGCCAGATGGGCGGGGTATAAATAATTAATAATAATAATAATAATAATAATAATAATAATAATAATAATAAAGCTACCTCATGAGCAAAGCTCCATTGGTGTACTGTATCCTAATCTCATATGACAAATGCTGCCCAACACTTGGACTTTTTATACATAAGGCATTTGAGACTTAGTACACATTAGTCTGACAAGAGATTTTGATTGTCCTTTTAACTTTTTGCCTTTGTTGTTGAAATTTAAGAAACCCTATGTTAATTTGGCTGGTGAACTTGCTTTTGTATTTTGGGTTGTAGGATTGTGTTCTTTTTGCATTACTTTCCTATATTAATCCTCCATTGGAAGCAGTTCCTTTTGCTATAAGTAGCTATCCTTTTTAAGAATTGCTGTTCATCTTAAGATGTTTTTCAGTGTGCTAGATATTAGCATCCAGTACCTCTTATCTTGCATGCTGCTATTTTTAAAAACTTAATCTTTTTCAGTAACTACTTCTGAATAACTGCCTGACTCTGGATTTGTGCTTGCATTATCTGCTCCAATGACTGTTTTTCCTACTGCTGTACTGCTTTTGACATAAGGCCAAACCATAGTTTAGCACAGGGGTAGGGAACTGGCTCTTGTGCTTGCGTTGTCTATTCCAGTGCCTGTTTCTTACTGCTGGACTGGTTTTGACATAATGCTCACCATAGTTTAGCACAGGAGTAGGGAACAGGATCTGGTTGACAGGCCGATTCCTTGTTTTCCCACCCAACTCTGGCAGGCCTCTCAGCTGTCCATCACCCAACATCACTATGATTTCAGTTGACCAATTCGTTCTTTGCAGCAAAGTCATCACCCTTGGCTTGTGTTTTTTCCACATGACGGCGAGTTCAGAATTGTTTATTACTGTTTTGGAATAACCTCCAGCTTGCTGTGTCATCCAAACCCAAATTGTGTTTAATCTTAACTATGGTTAGCAAAAGCATGCTGACTTGGACTCAAACTCCCATCAGTCCCAGTCCTCCCATCAGATATGACCTGAGTTGTGGTTCAGCAACATCTGGAGGACTATAAGTTCCCCATTTCTTCTCTCTTCTCATTACATTCCGATCAAGCCAATTTTATAAGGTGGGGAGTGAAATGAGAGGGAGTTGTGATGGTACTATATCCTAGGCAGCATTCATTTGGTTTTGATAAAGCTTGTGTAAATCATTCTGTGTGGCAGTGGCAATATCAGCAAATAGGAGCCAGACAAAGTATAGTTGCCGTTCTGTGACTCCTGATGGGAAAGCAGTAGATTTGCAGTAATGAAATTCACACACTTGAAAAAGTGACACTGTCAATCTTTCAGCCCTTGTCTAGGAGAAAAAAAGTAATAGCTGACTCAATCCAAATAGTGTAGTCAGGTTGTGGAAGAGATGGTGTTCTTTGCTTTTGTATGCAGTAAGTGTCTAGGGTCCTCATTAGTAGTGAGAAGAAATAACTTCATTTCCATATTCTTGAAGGGTAAGGTTTGTAGTAGGCTGTGCTGCTTTTTGAGAAGATGAGTGTACCCATGATTGAATCATCAGTATAATCTGCTTAGTTACCAATGAAGTCTTCTGCACCAACCATGGCCATAACCAATGCTGGATTGTAGTGTGGTGCAGGCTGTTCCTTTGCACAGGACGCTGAGCTGAGGGGACGCAAAATAATAATAATGATAATAAAACCTATATTTATACAGGCACCAACTGAGAAGATCCATTTAAAAAGTAACAGCACTAAAAGGAATTATTGTGAAGATAAGGAATATTTTTTGGGGGGGGGCGGTGTATGTGCCAAATCCTGTCCTTGCCCAGGGCGTCATATTACCAAAGTCCTCCCCTGTCATTACTGTTACTGAGAACTGTTCTTTTCCGCTTGAATTAGTGTAATTTTCAGAGCAGATCTGATCCCTCCTAGTTTAGAGAGTTTGTTGGAAGCTGTCCAGAGTGGCTGGGGCAACCCCCTAAGATGGGCACGGGATTATTATTATTATTATTATTATTATTATTATTATTATTATTTTGGTATGTTAACTTTAATTTTATATTCCTTAAGTAAGTGTGGTTTGACTTCCTATGCTCTCCTCCAACCCTTTTCCTTCCCATGAAGCCAACTGAATATCTTGAACCTTTTAATCCTCCTTGTTCTGCATAGCTTATTTTTATTGGTGATGTCACTATTTCCTATGTCATTCTAATTATGTGATTTATTCAGCTGTTAAAAGAGATCAACAAACAGTGTGGCTAGGTGTTGTTACTCGCAGTGTTTGTGTGGTCTGTCTCCTGTGGATGCATGAAGGAAGTCACACAGTACAGTGGAACCTCGGGTTAAGAACTTAATTCGTTCTGGAGGTCCGTTCTTAACCTGAAACTGTTCTTAACCTGAGGTACCACTTTAGCTATTGGGGCCTCTCGCTGCCACCGCGCGATTTCTGTTCTCATCCTGAAACAAAGTTCTTAACCCGAGGTACTATTTCTGGGTTAGCAGAGACTGTAACCTGAAGTGTCTGTAACCCGAGGTACCACTGTATGCTCTTCTTGTTTTCCATTTCTTCTTTGTACAGGTGCAATCATTGGATCTGCTTGAGTTAAAGGAACCAACGTTTGTTCTATACAGGATTAGAGTATGGGGATAATCTAGTCTGCAGTAAATCCATTCCTCCTTCACTCTAAACCAGCTTATATATGCAATTTAGTTGTAGTGTCCTTGCTGTGCTGGTGCAATGTCATATTCAACTGCGTGCTGGCATAGCAATTGGTGTTCCCTTGGCATAAGAAGGATCAGTCCCTCAGAATAGTAAATAGAGTTGGTCAATGTATAGCTTTATACCAGCCTCTGGTTTCAAGGCTGCTATTGATTGTGAAAATGGAACACTTTTAATTTAAAAATGTTAATTGAAGCGCTATGACCCCACTGACCCAAGGAAGCTGCATTGTATACTTAATAGCTCTTGCTGTTTAAAGGCAAATTAAGTACTGCTTCCACAATTAAATATATTTTCTGTGAAGTACTTATATAAAAACATGCTGGAATTTAAAAACTACCTAGTTTGTTAGAAAGCAGTTGACTAGCTTCTTATTGCAAGGGATTGGGTGATTTGTGCCTGTCCCTAATTGATTTTGCGTTCTGACATAATGGCCTTGTTTGGATGAGCCTTGGGATCATGCACTCAAAGAAGCATTCATTTTAAACTAGCAACAGCTTGCTGGGGGCATCTAAGCTCAGGCAAGCTGCAAATCAAATTTACTCCTATGAAGCTGGCTTTCTTTAGTTTAGTTTAGCCATAGTTTAGGGTTTGGACGGAATGCTAAACCAGTTAATCTTAAAGGGAAGTAGAAGCTTCTAATCTCCTCTGCATCCTTATCAGAGGAGAGGGGAAATGCACAGGCCTGAGGCTTGGAAAGGCTTGCTCTCCTAATGCTAATTAGTGGTTTAGTCAGTTATGTCTGAGCTCAGCCAGAGCCTCCCACACTCATTCTTGTAGAAGAAAAATGATTAAATCAGCACCTGTGCTCTACCAACCATCCTCATAGGATACTTTATCTCAATGAGTAACTTATTCTGAAACTTGTATAATTCGAAGAGGTTTTCATAGTGGTTTTTTTCTCTTCCTCACCCACTTAACCTTTTTTCTCATACAGTTGGACCCTTAGCCGTCACATTTGACACACTACCCAGTGAAGAAACGATCATCAGCAAAAACCCGTATGTCCAGTCAGGTGGTCACTACAGCCCTCCACACTGTGTGGCTCGCTACAAAACTGCTGTCATTGTGCCACACAAGAATCACGAGAAACACTTGCAGCACTTCCTCTATTATCTCCATCCCTTCCTTCAGCGTCAGCAGATTAACTACTGTATCTACTTGATTCATCAGGTAAGCCAAACCAAAGGCATGCTGCAAGTCTCTTTAACATGTTTTTTTAAATAAAATGAGCTAATGCAAAGGTTGTCTGATATGTACAGAATATGGGAGTGTGCCTGCAGTTTCGATATACAGCTGTCTATAAAGTGCTCCTCATAAAATCAAAATCTGCTTTATGTAGAATCTTCTGTGGAGAAAAAAGTTGAAATGTCAAGGATGCTGCTGCTTTCTAAATTGCAAGTGGTTAATCTTCTAATCAGCCATGCTGCTTTTATGCCAGATGGAGTACATGCTATGAGTGCTGCTTAGTCCAAACTCTTCCTATGGATGTTTCTATGAAAATATTGTGATCTGCTGGGGATTTAAAAAAATAAAAAATAAAATCACATGTAAAGATCAGAAACAAAAGGGAAGTACTGAAGAGAAGGCATTTGTGGAGGGGTTAATTAGTTGTTTTTCATTTCTAGGTATGAATGTGTACAATTGATATCAGGCTTGATATCAGGCTTGTATGTTACAAATTTTGTGGTCATCACACTCATTATTAACCATGTAAACACTTTACAGCTGTTAACATATTCCAGTCCTGAAATGTTGGCAATCTTGGTCCAGTGATTATTAGCTCCATTTTGCTTCTTCCATTTCCTCAGATCCTCATTCTCCACTTACTTTCTTCATGTTCTTCTTTACTTAATAGCTATTCTTCACCCTTATTTTAGCCTCCTTATCTCTCATCCCATAGTCCAGCTGCTTGTGTGAGGTGGCGATCCCTTCCTAACCACTAATTTTGTCTTTCCTCACAGTTGCTGGACTGCAAACTAGTTTCTTCAACAACTGATTGATACGCCAAGCATGCCGAATATCTCAGTGTCACAAAAGCAACACAATATATTATGAGCACCCTCCAACCAATTCATCATTGTGTTCTAAGGCTGATTTTCGTTTTCTCTTTTCAGGCTGGAAGTGGCCCATTTAACCGAGCAAAGCTTCTTAACATTGGAGTCCGTGAGGCCATGAAAGACGATGACTGGGACTGCCTGCTTCTGCATGATGTGGACCTCATTCCAGAGAATGATTATAATGTTTATGCCTGTGATGATTATTTCCCCAAACAACTGTCCACTGCTATTGACAAGTTATACTACAGGTACTAAATATCCTAAGGAAAAGGTATACTAGGCCCATAAACCATAATATTACCATTGGCTGGGGGCGGGCAAGAGAGAGGAGAAGAAATGTAACACAAGTAGTACAAAAATGCAAATAGTACAAATGAAAATGAATTTATTAAATAATAATTGTTTAAAAATTATAAGGCTTAACACTGGGCCAAGTGCTTTGCAGTCAACCAGCAGTTTTGCAGGTTCTGGCAATTTCATTTTTTATGAAGCAATTGGATAGAATACGTCTACTCCTTTTCCCCTTCTAACATTGTGTGCATATGGATTAGGGTACGGAGCATAAAACCACACGTGTTCTCCTGCATGCACTTCTTTTGTATGGCACTTTGAACTTGGGATTGTAAGTCACATTGAATTTATTTGCAATTTATTTTTATTTGCAAATACAACAAACCTTTAGAAAAAATGTGGCGGTGAGAAGCATACAATCAACAATAAAATGTTCTTCATAAAACAGGTAGAAAATACATTAGATAAGCCTAATACATCAACACAGCACCCTTCAGGAATGCCGATGTTTTAAGCAGGTGTGTGAGTGCCAATACTGCAAGTGCCTTCCTGGTGTTCATTGGAAGCACATTCCAAAGTGCTTTGTTTCTGTTGCAAGGGGAAACTCTTTTCTGGTATTTTCTTACTTCTAAGCATGCTTAAATCATGGCCTTAACATTGAGATGTAAGAGAGAAGAAACTTGGAAGGTATGTTTTTAAGCATACTGAATTCTTGAACTTTTTCCAGAACTAATACTCCCTGTATTCACAACACTTCTGGTACAGCATCAGGAGCACTAAACTTGCATGAATGTGAAAGTCATTGTGTCCTGATGCTCTGTGTAGGACCAAAGAAAAATAAAGTATTCTAGTTTGTTGTGCCAGGCAAATGTAGTCTTTGCTTTCCACAGTGCAGTGCAATTTTTTATTTTTTTTTTGGTAAACTGATCTAGGTTTATTTTTCTTTGTAGTTTCCCATACTGGTCCTTTTTTGGTGGTGTAATTGCTTTGACCCCAGAGCATTACATGAAGATAAATGGGTTTCCAAATACCTTCTGGGACAAAGATGGTGAAGATGATGACATTGCTGAAAGGTACTATTGAGGAACAGGCGTTGAAAAAGGTTGTGATAAATTCAAACATAACAACAGTTAAGTTGTGCCTGTTTAAAAGAATGATGTGAGAGCTCTCCATCGCTCAATAGGACCTCTGTTCAGAAAGTGGTTGGTAATTACTTCATTTGATAGGTTGGATTTAAAGGTGCCCTTTTGCGTGTGGAATGTGTTTTCCATTCAAAGAAGCACTGTTTTGCACCTTTAGTTAAAAAAGTGTGAGAAAAGTTGGCTGAAATGGCAGAACATTTGAAAACCGTCCTCTGAAAGCTGCTATTCCAAGAACGGGGCTCTACGGTGCAAGAATCTATAAACAAGCCTGAAGCTGCACTGCAGGGAACAGAAATTTTCACTCTGTTGTTTGTTTGTTTTTAAATCCAAACTCCTTGTACCATGTGACAAGCTGCTTAGGAATTTCCAAAGCAGTTTATGATAAAGGGTAGAAGATTGCTGTCTGAGATAAAAGGGCACCCATACAAACCTTTGCAGACAGTTAAAAAGACTTTAGATTGGGATGTGTACAGGGGGCTGCAAGGTGACAAGGTGGTTTCTTACTGGGCGTTGAATTAAATGTAAGCCAGTTGCTAGTTTGAGCAAAGATCAGACATGAATATGGCAAAGGCTTGTGAAATTTCTGTTCATCTTTCCCGGGCGTTTTTCTGTTCCCAAACACGGTTGACAGAATATAAAAATGTAAATGGAACACTTTGTTCTAACCGCTGTTCAAAGTAAAGGTGACTAACCTGTGGGCGGTATCCAGGCCTCCCCGCCCCATGTTTTGTGCCCCTCAAGATGTCCCCAAATTTGTTGATTTTTGTTGAAAGGCAGAATTACCCCCCCCCCCATTTTTCTAGTTGTTAAAAATGTGTTAACATTGACTAACTCTAGTGTGATGCCAAATTGTTTTTGTGCCCTTCATGCTCCCTATTTGTCCATTTTATTGTTATTAATTACCATTCCTGAGGATCTCCTCCTGTGATTCTATGGTGCCTAATAATTGTTGTGAAACCAAAGACCCCCTTCTCTAATTCCTTCTTTAAAAAATTGTCAATGAATGATAAATAATTTAAAATAGTGCAGAATAGCAGATGGGAAAGTATTTTGCAATGTAGACTTGATAACTGCAGTTCTCACTTTGGCCCAGTGCATTTGAAGCAGAGAAATCTGACACAGCATCACCAGCCTGATAGGCTTTCATACTGGCCACTGAGGCCGTGAAGCCATTGTCAGCATATGTGGTTGTATTAGGACAATGTTACCCGTATGGCTGCCTCCCTTTCAAAAAAAGGAAAAACCATTTCTAAGGAACCGCATTGAAGCTCATCAGATTGAACTTCAAAGAATTGGTTTCGTAACCCTAACCCTGATACAGAGTGGAGGCTGGTGTTAAACTTTGTTATTTTGGGTTTTGTGAGCCATTTTTGAGCAGAGGCAGAGCAATGCACCCAAGGTAGGACAAGAAAGAAAACGGCTGGCCTGATCTTATATAATTCCACCCACCAAGAGCAAATTATCCAGCCATCTTGTGTCTGTGTCACTGCTAGACAGAAAATAATTGACAATCATGAACCCTTAGAATATGCCAGTCCTAACCATTTCACCTTTGTTGCCGTCTGCCTTGATTTTGCCATTTTTATGGAGAAATGTTCTGAAATGCATGTACTTATGCTTGTAAATTAACATTTTCACCATCTCTTCACTTCAAAAGGATTGCTATCGCAGGAATGGGAATAGATCGCGTTCCACTTTATGTTGGGCATTACAAAATGATAGACTATGGACAAGCTGACGAACGTGTACAGAACCTTAAAAGGTGAATACAGATTTTCTTCTTTCCATGACCGGTTTTATGTGCACTACACTTCCCAGCAGACAGGGCTGGTAACACATTGCATCCGCACCAGATCAAACCACACCCTCACCCTTGAGCCAGGATATATATTTAAGTAGTAGAGACTTACAGTCTTTGGCACCTCAAATTCATTGTTTATCAATGTAACTACCGGCAGGATGGAGCAAAATATTTAAATATCGTATTGATAAACATCTCCCCAACAGCCAGAGTTGAGGCATTCCAGCAGCTCTACTAGAATGGAGATAAATGAACAGCAGAGGTGCCTATCAGCTACATCATCTGACGCAGAAACTCTTCTCAGCTTTAGCTGTTGTGGCTGCTTTGAGCTGAGAGATACTGTATATGCTCAGAGGCACACCAAGCAGATTACTAGACTGCCCTCGGTTCATAGCACTCAGATAGATTGAAAACTATGCCGCTCTTTGGTTGCACCTGGCCTTTTTGGTATTGAAGGCTCTGCTTGTGAAGGTATTCAGTCTGCCACCAAATTTCCCGAAAGAGCCTCATGTGCTTAATAGCGGCATCTCCTACTTGGCAGTTTTTCTTTGCAAGAATTCACCTATCTATTCATGTTTCATAGGGCCAGAAAACTTCCTCTTCATCTCTGCTGAAAAACCTAGACCTGTAACACTGATATCTGATTAGCATTTTTCTCTCTGTCCCTGCCTCACATAACTCCACCTTTACTTTCCCTTCTAGGCCTGCTGAACTGAACACTAAAAAAACGTGGAGAGATGATGGGATGAATTCTTTGGAATACAAACTCTTGGGAAAGAAGAAGTACCGTCTGTATGTTAACATTACTGTGGATATTGGGGCTGCACCCGTCCTACCACCCGAGGGCAAAAGCAAAGGAAACAAAGCCTGACTCTGGCAGCATTGGACTCTTGCAGTGCTGGAGTTTGCTGGGTACAAAAGGATTGTGTGGTACGCAGACATGAAGATGCATTTTCAAAGCTTCTATTTACAAGTAAAATAATAATAAAGTCACCACGAATGAACACCGAGTATTAAGTTTGTGTATTTTTGGAAAAGCATGCAGCCGTTGTAAAGTGCGATGTCTACTGAACCCTGCACTCTTACTCACCTGCACAGTTCTTGAAGAGCAAGTGTTAGATCTTATAACCAGTTACACTGTGATGTGGATACTTGACATTACTGTATCCTCTTAACCGTATGAATGTAACGTAAATGTGTTCTATTTTTAGACATCTTTTGCATTATAAATTGTTCTCTTGCACCAGTGTTAATGCTTTAAGGTGGCAGTTAAGTATTAAATGTGTTTCAAAGTGTTAATTTTGTAAAAGTTTATTTTTCAATGAATTTAAATAAACTGCACTGAGTACAGTATTAGTGTTTTGTCTTAGCTGCAATCATTACCTGCTTTTCTGAAGGATCATATCTCTCCTTAGAGGCTTTGCATTGCTCCAGAAGTTTCTGATATACAGTACATGGCAAGGGAAGACTATAGCCAATGAGTTATTTGCCACCTTCCCATATAAAAAAGCACATGGTCATTTTACAGTAAGGCATGGGTGTTAGGAGCTAACTCCCTAGTTCACATTCCTCCCTAAAGCAATTCCATCTTAAACGGAGATAAATGATAGTGAGGTGTGAGAGTGGCTAAGGTTTGCACCCGTGCACTTTTGTTGTAAAAATTAAGACACCTGCTTCTAGGTGTCTGTAGCTCTGTTGCGCTTGGCTATATTCACAGAATCATAGAACTGTCAAGTTGGAAGGGACCATGAGGATCACCTAGTCCACTTTGAGACCATGCACAATTTAAGTGCATGTCAGAATGCTGGGTTTTGCTTTACAGAAGGTTCTTCTGTGTCTTCCATTAGGGCATCCTGTACTGCAGTGTTTCCCAACCTTGGGCCTCCAGCTGTTTTTGAACTACAATTCCCATCATCCCTGACCACTGGTCTTGCTAGCTAGGGATTATGGGAGTTGTAGTCCAAAAACAGCTGGAGGCCCAAGGTTGGGAAACACTGCTGTACTGTGCCTCATTTCCTCAGAGCATCCCTGATATGGATCAGTCAGCTCTTGGAAATGTGCTGCTAAACTTTCTGGTACCAACTCGATTTTTCTTTCCCCCCCCCCCCCAAGCCTCTATCAGAATTAATAACCTCTTCTTTCTATTCAAAGCCGTCAACAGAAGCCTTTACTCCATCGCTTTGTTATGCCTTAAGATCTGATGACTGTGCTATAAACAGGCGGTGATCATCTTTACTTATTTCAGTGCAAATGGCAGGGGGACTTGACATATGAGAGATTAAGCATTTGCAAATTGCTTATGCAGTACATTCAGTAATGTACAGCGAAGATGCATCAGTACTTCATCTTGTGTAGAACAACCATATTACAATGTTTGTTAGGTGTGAAGCAGGCAACAGGAACGCAGGGTAGCCCTGTGTACTGGCAGCATTCCCCGCTCTGCACAATTATTCTGAAGGAAGCCTCTGGCTTGCATAGAGAAGGTCTCTGGCTCAATCCCTAGCATCTTCAGGTAGGCCTGGAAAAGGCTGCCTGACTGAAATCTTGGGAGAGCCACTGCCAGCTAGTATGGACACTGGAGAGCTAGATAGACAATAGTATGACTTGGTATGAGACAGCTCCCTATGTTCTTAAGGGAGCTGATTCAATAAGAGCAGGGTTTGCTCCACAGGGATGCAAATGATCTCCCTTTTCCCATGCACATAAAAGCTCTCTTCAGCTAGTCGATTATGCATTGTGCAGCATCACTGAGGGTGAGGCTAACACAAGTTCCTATTGGTCACTTCACCCACAAAATATGCATTGCGTATAGGCGGTGGTCATTTTGCACAGGGGTTGCATTCCTGACCCGGGCACGTTTAAGCCCGTCCCACCTCTGTCCAGCCCATTTTCTGACCACTTCCAGGTTGCAGTGATGCATGCATGCGCAGACAGTCGTCGCCTGTATCTGCCTTGCATACTGTGGGGAACTGAAAGCATATCCACTAAAAGAAGTGACAAATGGTATCTACCGAGCGATTTACAGACAGACAACTTGAAATTGTAACAACAAAGGCTTAATCATAGGAGCAGGCCTAATGAAGTCTATGTGACTTAGTCATGACTTGATGTATCTATTCTAAGCATTACAGCCCACTTTCATTTTGAACACCCACCCAAATCCAATAACTATTTTATTGAAAAACGCTCAGGATCAGTGGGCAAATATCAGTTGTATAATTTCTTCAAAATGCAAAACATTTCCTTCTAGGAACTGTTAAAACTTCACTCCCCCTCCCCGAAAACATATTCTACTTTTAGTACTGTGGTCTGAAATGCATTAGAAGATGCACCTAGAAGCTACACAACCACTTTGTCATGCCCCCCAAGCAGTTGTTTCCAGACCATTTTACATGTGTGCATTATGCCTTTGAGGAACTGCATGGAGGAGCTTCAATATTTACTTCCACAACCTCTCACTCTGCATTCTCTTGCTGTCCTTAGGCAACGGCACCACAAACATTTTTACAAACCAGCTGCAGAATTAAATAAGGTTTCTCACGCACCCTTAAGCTGACAATGTAATTGGAAAGCTTCACCAAGACAATGGAATACTTTTCAATATGCTCCATATTTTATTGCGAGTTTTCAAATCTCCCTCATTCTCCCTGTGGGTATTCTTAACACGATGGCATCAGATACCTTTACCTCAAGAGGTTATGATGAATGCTTGTTCAATTGGCCGAAGAAAAAGCCATTTCCAACAGGGCTATCCTATTTAAAAAAGAATTGCCCACTGGATGAAGAAGCCCTTTAACTTTGCACCTTGGAAAAAGCATGGCAATATTGTCCTTATATCCTTGTTTCCACTTTAAAATGGTGGAGATTCAACATCAGCTATCAAAACAGATAGCTTTCAGGCAGTGGAAGTCAATTCCCTCCAGAGGAAGGAATTAATATTTTTAATCAAAGAAAAAACCATGATCATAGTTATTCAAGTTAACCGCAGTCACCAACTGGCCAGTACTGTCCTGAAGTCCAGGAAGAAACATCTAACAAAGCTACTAGAGATCGGGTGCGGGGGGAACCCTATTCTTCCCCCGGTAATGTACTTGATTCTGGGAAAACACCAACGAAAAGGTAGGTGCTTGCTCTCGGCCCTGGAAATTGTCTTCCATTATCCATACAGTTCATTAGGCACAAGAGATGGTTATGAAATCTTGGTCGGCGTGCCAAAGTCCACTGTGATGTTGGTGTACAAAGGGTTGTGTTCCACAGAGAGCAGCTTGTAAGAGCAGGAGTTTAGCCCGTCTGTTTTCCACACCTGAGATACCTGACGCAAGAGTTTCATTCTGAATAATTAAAAATAAAAATGGGTAGGGTGGGGTGGAGGGAGAACAAAAAAGAGGGCATGAATTAAAACGTCATGAAGGTTCTGTTTTAGAGACAGGTACGCTATGTAAAACTTTGACAGCAGATGAATCTTAAGTTCCAGTGGCCGAAGATGCAAACTGCACTTTAAGAGGCAATACAGACCTGAGCAAGGACAACTTCTATATATGATATATTGTCAGGCTTGGTGTTTCACAATCCATTCATAGGGGTACTGTGCCCACACTATGCTTAGACCAGGGTTAGTCAACGTTGTGCTCTGTAGATGTTGCAGGAGACAATGCCCATCATCCCTGACCATTGGAAATGCTGGCTGGAGCTGTTGGAAATTTTAGTCCAAAACTTCTGGTGGGCACCATAATGGCCACCCTGGCTTAGACCGTAAGTCACGTTTTCCCCCATTTCCCACCCACCTAGTTTTACTACCATAATATGACCTCATTGACTCACCTCTGTCGATTTGCTTCGTTGCCTCGGTCTCTCGTGTGGAAGATCATCGTGTATTTGGCCACATGAGGAGAAGGCCGGATAACCTTCATCTTCTGCATTTCAACTCTAAATGCAAATATAGCAATGATTTGCAAGCATGTCATGGGGGGGGGGGGGAATGAGGCTTGAGAATGATGATCAGAACCTCCCAACCTCCCCCAGCTAAAAACTATAAAACAATAGGCATCTGACTCACACCCCCTCTAGTGCATCAATGCGCTTCAACTTCAACTGAACTGACAGCCACACTGTGCATTTTTGTACAAGCTGTAATGGAAGACCCTTAACTGTTACCTCTGCTATTAAAAATGTGGGGCACCGTCTCAAATTTTCAGATATCTCTCAATGGGGTGGGGCAAACTTTGGGGCCTTTTAAATTCATTTAGCGCTTCCAATCTGGCTGTGCAAATAAGAGAATCAAGGCTAGCAAGTGCTAGTTCGCTTCTTCCTAATCCCATTTCCTTGTGGGTGAGCCAGGTTGTCCATCCGCTGATTTAAAAAACCATCATATTCGGTTAGAACCCCACTTCACCCAAAGGCATGTACTGAAAGAGATCATGGGGGAGGGGGGAATGCAGCTTGCACCTGACCTTAGCTGTTGAGTATAGCAGATTGCAGGAGACAGTGGCGCTGTGGGTTAAAGCCTCAGCGCCTAGGACTTGCCGATCGAAAGGTCGGCGGTTCGAATCCCTGCGGCGGGGTGCGCTCCCGCTGCTCAGTCCCAGCGCCTGCCAACCTAGCAGTTCGAAAGCACCTCCGGGTGCAAGTAGATAAATAGGGACCGCTTACCAGCGGGAAGGTAAACGGCGTTTCCGTGTGCGGCTCTGGCTTGCCAGAGCAGCGATGTCACGCTGGCCACGTGACCCGGAAGTGTCTCCGGACAGCGCTGGCCCCTGGCCTCTTGAGTGAGATGGGCGCACAACCCCAGAGTCTGTCAAGACTGGCCCGTACGGGCAGGGGTACCTTTACCTTTACCTTTATAGCAGATTAATTACATACTGTATCTTTAGCTGCCAGGTGAAAGGGTTTTTCTATATCCAGGCCTTTGGCTGATTAACATTCTATGGCCTTTAAAATGTCTTTGTGGGAGGTGGGCTCCTGACCCCTGGTGTAGACAATACTGAGCTAGACAGACCAGTGGCTTAATTCGGTATAACATAGCTTCCTAACTTCCTATAGTGCACGTGCCAAACAGAGATACCCAGAGCTGTAAAACAACCAGTGAAAGAAAACCAATAATGATGGTATTACAGCTCAAGACTTCATTTGCTTAGGGATTCTAGGCAGTCACGTTGAAGGGACAAAATCCACGGAAGGCTTTTTACAATTAGAAGCAGTTTGCTGAAGGACAAGGCCTAACTAATCACTAGTAACTAACAGACTCAAAAAACAGCACGTCAGTATAGCACTGAGCAAAAAGAAGTTCTTTTAAAAAAAAACCGAAACAAAAAAACCCAAACCCTTTCCCACTCTGCTTTATAACCCGACTTCATTTTGTAAGAGTATAACAGAGGGAACTGCTGCCCTCTATTGGACTCATGGATGATAGCAGCACCAAGGACAGTCTTTTGAGTACAGACGTTCTCTAGCCCAGTGGTTCCCAATTAGGGGTCCGGGGATCGCTGGGGGTCCAGGGGATACACACCCAGGGGATCCCTTGCCATGGACTCACTTATCTTGTTAATTGCACAGTAAAAGTCTTCCACGGATGATCCAGCCTCTGCTCACGACCAGCACCTGCTTGCTGGCAGGGGAAAAACTTGTGAAAAAGTTTCTGGATGGCAAGTGAGCTGGGATTGGACAAAAACCTCTGATACAGTTTCTTCCAGGGGAAGAGAGAGTGCAAATGGCTTGCTCCACGGGGTAGATTCACATGCTTATCATTTTAAAAAATGTAAGCGATCCCTTCCCCTTGCTCTCTTCTTTTTAACTGAAAAAAACTTCTATCTGCATTCAACGACTATCAGGTTTTATGGTCTATCCCACTGCCTGTAGGTAGGGTTTTCTTGCTTTATGCATTTGGGATTCTTGTCTCATCTGGAATTCCAACAAGGGAAACAGCTAAGCCAGTGGCTTTCAACCAGTGTGCTGTGGCACCCTGGGGTGCCTTAAATGATGGTCACGGGTGCCGCAGGGAGCACTGGCCTCCATCCCTCTTTTCTTCCCTCCCTCCTCTGATACCCTCTCACGTCTCTGCTGCCCAAAGGCTGTTTGTGGCAGCAGCCCTGGCTATAAGCTCCCCAGGTAAATGGTGCCTCTGGGGCTGGCCAGGGGGTGCTGGTTTCCAGGAGCTGAGGCAGCCTTGGAGTAAGCGAGTAAGCAAGCAAGCAAGCAGGTGAGGGAGCCCAGCCAGCCAGTCCACCAAGCCCTTGCTTGGGAATGGGAATGGACAGGCAAGTGGGAGGCTGGGCAGGCAGGTAGGCGCTGCATTTTCTTGTGCTTGCTGTGTGCAATGCATGCCAAGAAGAGGGGAGAAGAGGGAACACTTCACCAGGAAGGGTGAGGGGCTGCCGGCTCTTCGGGGAAAGGGTGACTTAACTAGGCTTCTGAGGCTCAGAGAATGTTTTCCCAAAGGGGAGTCACAGAAAGAATGTAGTTGGTCAAGGGAGCCGTGGACTCAAATAGGTTGAAAACCTCTGAGCTAAGCAATTTGCCACTATGGTTAGCACAACAGCTCACCCTCTGATGATTTAGTTTAGTGCTAGGGCTGGGCGATACTCTCTTTTCAACATTGTGATATATCAGCAGCTAAATACCAGTATACGCTGACATATCACCATGACTGGAATTTATTTCGGCTGCCTCTTCCCACTTTGGGAAGGAAGAAGCAGCTGAGATACATGGCCCAGTCCTACACAGTGAGCGAGTCCCGATGCCTCTCAGGCTCATATGCGAGCCGAGGAGCATCAGGGGTTTGTTGAACTGCTCAACTGGGGGGTGGAAGAGGTCTCCCGCCCCCCCCCAACTGAACGAGCCAGCAGTGGGCTGGAGGCTCCGTAAACTGCTTGGCTGAAGGGAGCGGCAACCATGTACCCCTCAGCTAAGAAGCAGAGGGAGGAATAAGCTGTATCGCGCCTCTCCAATATAGCTTGTTTCTCCCTCTGCCAGTATGAGGGCAGAGTGGGATAGTGGATTCACTCAGCAGTATATCGCTGGTGAAACCACCACCACTCCTGAGTCCCTCTGCAACCAACGCCAGCTGGAGGAAGCCAAGAGCGGTGGTGGTTTTGCTTGCAATAAAGTGAAGCCACCATCATGGTCTGCCCCTCACCCAGGCCTATTTAGCGCAAAAGGCAGCCTGTGTGGATGTTGTTTCCATGTTTTCTGTGGGAAGCTATGTGGCTACATTTGGGGGTGGGAGGAAACAGATGTACGGCAGAATCCTAATAAATTAAGAAGTTGGTTGTTCCTATTAGGCAAACAGCAAGAATAAAAACCTCACTCAAAATAAGTACTGTATTTAACTAATTAATCTCTTTAAGCCAGGGATGAAACTTGGGCACAGGAGGACTAAATAATAAAAAATTATTATCACTACTATTGCTACTACTACTACTATTACCAACATTACAAAATTCCAGCTGTTTTCTATTTAGTCTTCACCAATACTGTATCAAGCCCTGACCAAGCCTTCACCTATGTCTTTAAGGCGCAAGATCCCTCAGTTAGCAGAACCATATGCTGCAAACTTTTGCTAAGATTACAAGTAAGGAATGGCATGTTTGAATAGTCTCTCATATAAAAAAGCCTTCTGCAAATAGAACACTTGCACGTTAGGGACACAATTGCTTTTTTATTTTATTCAGTTGTAGTGGAGCAATGGGGAGAAGTTTTTCCTACTGTCTGGGGATAGGCAATTTGTGGCAATATCACAAATTTCATGGTCTGTTTTTAGTATACCTACAATCCTTTGCTTACTAGGGGCTAACCTACATTTTCTTCAAAAAAATGCTTTGCACAGGTAACCACCAGAGGGTTCCCCCCCCCCAAAAAAAGTAGGGGGTCCATGGCTTTGGCTTTTAAAAAATAGGGGATCCTCAGTAACTAGCTATCTGGTGTAGCAGGAACCCCCCCACCCCAATCATTCTGTTTGTATAAACTTCACACTCACACACTACATACGCCACATTTCTGTTATAAATTCATAACACCACATTTCTGTTATAAATTCATAGAAAGTCAACCATACATTGGATTTGCACTGTTCCATTTTTATTTTTACTCCATGTGACAAGAACTAACAAAGGGGGGTGACTTAGTCCTGGTCAGCCATAATCCCTTCACTGTCTCAGCACATACACTGGAGCCCTGCCCATGCCAACCCTGATGATCCCAGACAGAAGACAATCAAGATCACAAAGAACCTGCATATGGGAGTGGATTCAAACAAAGGACACTGATCAGATCTTCCCTCAGGGGGCAGGAAACTGCAAAATCCCCTTTGTCTCCTAGAAATTCCTGGAAGGGGAGGGGGGAAAGGAGGAACCAGCCAGGTGACAAGACACTCAAGTTACCACCAACTCCTCCCTCGGCCCCTCCTTTCTGTAATGTATGCCTCCCACAACCCCTCCTTTCTGTAATGTATGCATGATGTTTCTGGGGGTGGGCTAGACCTAGAGGAGGGGAATTTCAAAAGTTTTTATAAGACCTTGCACACTATTCTTCTGGGTCTTTCCTCTCTCCTGCACGTGAGGGGAATACCCTGTTGCAACAGTTCAATAAAGGCCAAGCCTACAGGCTGCTGTTTTGCTCCAAGTTATCCTGGTTGGTGTCTTTGTTTTGTCCAAGGGAGCCCTCGGATTTTTCCTGCAACACTGGGAACCACTGCTCTTGCCACAAACTGCAAATTATATGCAAGAATACATAGGAATCCCCCAACCAAGGAAAAACAGTTTTCTGATGAGGAGATTAGGAGCACAGAAGCCTGCCCACCACATTTCCCCAGCAACTTTTTGTTTCCCAGCTGATTTTTTCCCTTTGCAGAATTCTAGACAAGACTATATCCATTTACGAAATTCAAGCAGGACCCTGCAGATGGTGCAGCAGGGATTGGGAGTGCAGAGGAGGAAGCACAATTGCACACACCACTTCCATGTTCCTTAGCTTCTCCTCTCAACTCTGTTTTTCCTTAGGAGGGGGAGGAGAAGCCACCAGGAGCTGGCATGCCTGTGTAACATGTAGTTCTGCCCATGGTGAGCCCCACCCAGAAATGCACAGCTGCTACTCAGACCACGCAATTGCAGATGTTGCTGCATGTTGGTCCTACTCCATGTCCACCAGAGTTCTGGGGGACTAGAAATTGCTGCCAGCACTGGATTTCAGCTCCTCCAGGCTTTGATGTACTCATCTCAGGGGAAGGGTATATATACCATGGACCGTACGCTGGCAGCAACAATTTATCTAGACTCTGGAATAAGATGGTCTGCAGATCATCATAAAAAAATTAAGAGCCACTCCTTTAGGCTATTTCATCTTGGAACCATAAAATAAGTAGCTGATGTTGACTGATAGCGCTGGACATGTGCAGCATCCGTGCACTTATTGATAAAACCTTCACTGGCAAATAAACAGACTTCAGTGAAGGGTATAGGGAGAAAGAGAAGCCAGAGATATGGAGAGACCCCGGATCAAATTATCAGTTAACATGGTTGAAAAATAACTCCTTTTTTAAACAGTTAGTTCACAAGATGCAAGGATACTGATAGTTTTCGAGAAAGAAGAAACTAAATGCCTTCCTACAGGACCCAGTTGATAAATAAAGTTTCAAAAGGAGCCAAAGTTGACTTCTGGGGAAAAATAACGCTATCAGTGACATATTTTCAAAATTTCAGCAGCATTACTAATGCAATAAGGCACATGCTGCACTGTGAAGATGGTCAAGGAAATAAAGTACCGCCATGTTAATTAAATCAATTGTGTCTGATGAAGTAGACTCTGGTTGTTGTTTTTAAGAGGCTTATGCCATAATAAATTTGCTAGTTTTTAAGGTGCAACAAGACTCGTTGCTGTATTTCCTGCAAGAGATAAACACAGCTGGGACTGGAAATTGCTGTCATCTACAGAAAAAGACTGCCTCTCAATCCCAGCCCATCCCTTTTTAGCATTCAGTCAAGAGGAACAATGCTTCTATCTTTCCTTTTTATCAGCTTGCAGTATTTATTTTCTTGTAAATGGCAGTTCTGTTGACATTCAGAGAGGAAGGTAAACAGAAAGGACAAGTTCTCTGAGGCAGCAATAAACAGATCCTGTAACCAAAAGCCAATCAAACTGTCAACGCAGCTGGTAAGCAAGACTCCCCAACAACAGCAAGGAGAGCCAGCAGTTCAGAAATGCTGACTTATGAGAAATTTGATTATGATACACATCTTACAGGAGACTTAATGTTTTAATATTACCATGATTGCTGTTTTCTTTTTAATTCCACACACTGCACATTTCTGTGGCTTCAATGTGTTAGAAATTGCTTTTTCTAGCAACAGCAGCAGGAACATAGCATAACAGATATGCTAGACATTTGTACCTCTCTCAATGCAAAGCTATCAATGTCCAGAAGTTTCTCAAATTTCTACACGAGAAGTTAAAAATTTGAAATGCAGTGGTACCTTGGTTGTCGAACTTAACCCATTCCGGGAGTCTGTTTGACTTCCGGAATGGCCCAAAAACCAAGGCGCAGCTTCCGATTGACTGCAGGAGCTTCCAGCACTCAATCATAAGCCACAGAAGCCATGTCAGACATTTGGCTTCCGAAAAACATTTTCACACCAGAACACTCACTTCCGGGTTTGGAGCGTTCCGGAGCCAATTTGTTCAACAACAAAGGCTTTCGACTACCAAGGTAGCACTGCACTCTTAAAATACCTGCACAGTTTGCCACGTATAGTGAGCACAAGAAAACAAACTTATGGTTGGAGTTAATGGTGGTTTGTTTTCTGGGGGGGGGGGTCCCCTCAAGTCACACTTTGTCCTTAGTTGCTGTGATGCACCTGCTTTTCAAGGGCAATAATGCAGTTTGTTGCGGGTGTGTTTTGCCAGCTGGAAATCAATTGTGGTAGCAACCTAGATGTTTCTTAGATGGTGCTTTGGTGTTCGAAGCAAAAGTGCATTACGAGCCCTCCCCCCATCTCATTTTGAATGCTGTGCCCATTTTACAGTCCTCCTTCCAATATTTCTTTGGTGGGTGGTCCTCACCAATTTTAGTACTTAAGCATATACATGTAATAAAGAGAAAGCAGGATTCTTTCCCGCTGCCCATGTCAGGAAAGGCCTTAAATAACAGGTACAAGGGGGTCAATTCAAAAGACAGGGGCATACGAAAATGCCATATGCCATTGGCTCATCTAGCTCAGAATTGTTTACACTGACTGGCAGTGGCTGTCCAGGGTTTCAGGCAGGAGTTGTTCCCAGCCCTACCTGGAGACTGAACCTGGGTCCTTCTGCATGCAAAACCGATGCTCTAGCACTGAGCTACAACCCTTCCAGCAAGCAGACAGTTTCTGGTCACTAGTCAACCAGTAACTCCCTGTAATGATCTCATCTAAGTGCAGTCAATTCAAACTAGTGTCTGTACTCCTGTCAAGATTTCATATCCCTATTTAGGCTATTTATATTGCACAAGCTTCTCATCTCCAATTCGCCCATAGCACTTCTCTTCCCCTTCTGCATTCATTTTAAGCAACGTATGAGTCATATCCAAGGAGCTCCAATCACCCACAGTCTACGCCACCCACTTTGCTTAGGTGTGCAATTACCTGATGCGGAGGTCATCATCCTCTGCTCCCCAGCCCCAGTAGTTGTTAGAAAATCCGTTCACCTTGGAAAATTGCTCTCTTGTTAGAGCAGTTACACCCCCAAAGTATCCTTGGTAACGCAACCTAGAACACATAAGAAGTGGTGGAGAAAAGTCTTTTCAGAAAGCGGCATAAACCCAAACATAGCCTTTATCAAAAACTATTTTATAGCCAGAAAAAAGTTCAGTTACCCATCTGCTGAAGCAAAAAAATTAATAATGAAGTGTGTGTAGAGATATGCTCTCAGGGGCCTTGCCATGTCCTGAGCAAGCAGTGTTAGCTCACCTATGGCATGAAATCTGACTCAAAGACATTTCATTCTGTGAAATGGGAAAAGCCCTACAGATATAAAATACAATGCACAGACATTTCATTCTGTGAAATGGGAAAAGCCCTACAGATATAAAATACAATGCACAAGACAACTGGTAGGGGAAGCTCCTTGAAGATGGGTAAGGCTGTGTACATATATACATAAAAGGCACTCCACATCTTTCTCCCAGGCTGGCAACAAGCAGCCCTAAGGCTAATTTTTGTAGCTGTTGGTCTAATTTCTGAAGCCCTCTGCCAGCATTCAGTTCATACCACCTGTAAGAATAACTCATCCATCCACCAGCAGCCTACTGCGGAGGAAAAGAGAGGTGGCACAGAAAGAGAATGGGGTAGTTCCACCCACACTTTGATCTGGCCCCACCTGCTTCTGGCTTCATGTTCACTCACAGATGACATGCGGTCCCTTACAGATTACACTCAAGAGAGAGCAGAGTTGCCCACCCCCCTGCTTAGAAAAACATGCAGAGGAAAAAGTGAGTCATGCCAGGTCTCTCTCACCTTCCCAGAAACTGCATCCACCTTCTCCCAAGGCAAGCTTTTTTCTCATGGGGACCAAGATGGGTTGCAGTGTGTGTGTGCACGCGCATGCACACATACACATAGGATGGGTGGCTAGGGTGCCTGCTTCAATTCTGCTTGCAAAATTCAAGCAATGGTTATCACCCGTTGTTAGTGTCCCTACTTGTATCACTATGAAAGGGCATGCAAATCAACACTTCTTCAGAAGATGCAAGTTCTCTCTTCTAGCTCCTACCTGTAGCCTGTGCTGTTTCTACCCACTACCAAGTGCTTTGGCTGACTGCCACACATGTAAATGTTGAAGTCATTCTCTGGTACCAAGTCCACGTCATGGAATATGAAACAATCCCAGTTCTCTTCCTTCAGGGCCTCCAAGTATCCCACATTCAGCAGTTTTGCTCTGTTAAACTTGGCACTGCCAGCCTGCAAACAAGAAAAGGAAGCAATTTACGTCAGACCTGTTACAACTAAGTAAACTTCCTATCAGGATGCTCTCCTGATCACACGTTTACAGTATCCTTTCCTGGCTCACAGAAACTGTACCATAAAAGTAGGTGTGGGGCTGAGAGAAAACGTAATGGAAATATTATAAATGAATAAAAACGTGTGTGTGTTTTGAACCCAATCCAGCTCTAGCTGCAAACAACTCGTCTTGCATGTACAGTGTCTCTCATCCCATCAGCAGCCACCCTTCCTGGCTGCCTGTAAAGGAGAACACAGGGCAACAAAGGTGCCCTCCATTAACTTGGCTAAGACCAGCTACCGTTTGGCTGCTCCCCTCCTAGAACTGCCTCAATCAGTAGCTATTCCATCCGAACTATTGCTAAGACCACTGGCTGCTTAATCTATTCAAATGCCATGTGGTTGTTTTTACCTAGGTCTTGGGCTAAATTGGAAATTTTATTTTTTGTTCTTGTAGTTTTACTTGTTTACCTTATAACAGAATTGTTAAGTTGCTGGGAAAGATCTCCACAACCTATGGTCATTGATTACAACAGAGGTATGATAATTTAAACATATGGCATTCAGTTTGCATCTTAAGTTTTAAAATACATGGGTATGGACTCCTTTCCTAAGTCCCACTGTGTTCAATGGGGCTTATTCACTAGTAAGAATAATTAGGATTGCAGCCTCAAACTTATATTTTGCATTCTAAAGTTCGTATGTATCATGCATGTTCTCCTGCCAACCTAGCAGTTCGAAAGCACGTCAAAGTGCAAGTAGATAAATAGGTACCGCTCCGGCGGGAAGGTAAACGGCATTTCCGTGCGCTGCTCTGGTTCGCCAGAAGCGGCTTAGTCATGCTGGCCACATGACCCGGAAGCTGTACGCCGGCTCCCTCGGCCAATAAAGTGAGATGAGCGCCGCAACCCCAGAGTCAGTCACAACTGGACCTAATGGTCAGGGGTCCCTTTACCTTTGCTCTTCTACAAACATATATAAAAAATACATATTTTCCTTCTCTCTTTTGAAATTGAGAGAAACTCCTTCAGCAACCTAAAGCCTGTTACAATGGCAAGGATGTGTATACTTTCTTATGGAGAACAGAGACACTCACAAAAGCATTCAGAACTCTTCCGGAATAGAATTCACTAGGCAAACAGGAAATGAATAAAAGATGAAAAGCCTTCTTAAAAGGAAAAAAGAGCTTCTCTTTTCTCTTTCATACAGAGCTTGTTTTATAAAAACCAAGTATTGACAAATGAATATTAATGCCATACTATTAGCTGCTTTTGTTTTAAATTAGACTGAGACTGCCAAGATGAAGCAAGTTGTCACTTCAGCACTGAACTTGAGATTCCAGGCAGCTTCAGGCAAAACGCAGGTGCTGCAAAAGGACAGGTGGTCCACCTAGCTCAGTATTGTCTCCATCAGGGGAAAGGAATCTTTGAACTCAAGAGCCACATTTGTTCCTGGGCAGCCTTCCAAGGGCCAGGTGTCAGTAGGGGCAGGGCCAAAGGCAAAACATAATGCCTCAGTAAAAATGAAATGAAAAGCTGGGACAGACCTGGGTAGAGGTCTGAGGGTCATAGAGAGAGGCCTGGAGGGCCACGTTTGTCCCCCAGGCCAGAGGTTCCCCAGTCCAGGCCTACAATAACTTGGAAGCAGCTCTTCACAGCTTCAAACAAGGGTCTTCCTTAGGCCTACATGGAGATGCCAGGATCACTGTGTAGAAATTCAGTGGAAAGTGGAAAGTCGGCCCTTAAGAAAGAAGTTCTAGCCAAGTGTACAACACTTGCAACATACTTCAGTGTTCTGCCAGGAGAGCTTATCTAAAAATTTAGCCCACATCGCCTGATTAGATGACGAATACATGGGCAAATATTACTTCTGAGCAGAAGACTGGTGCAGTTTAAGGAAAGGAACTCTCATCCCCTAGCCCCAATAATTTGTATTATTCCAGGAGATTTGGAAATGGTTATCACATTCCTCATTTCGGTTTCCACTAAGCCAGAATGTAATTGTGTACAAAAGAGCATCAAACCAATGTCAATTTGGTCTACTTAAGAGTATTACATCCATCATGGAACTCAAGGTGGTGGACATGGGATTCCCAAGCCTCCTATCCAAGCCCTGACCAGACCCAAACCTGCTTGCTACAGCGATGTGGCTGAATTATACCCCCTCTGACTCCATCTTGATCCATGTAGCTTACAAGCCTAGGAACAGGAGCAGCCAATAAAATAATGGATAGGTAAAGCAGCTCTGGAGGGCAAGAGACCCAGATGTACCACCTCCAGTTTCCACTGTAATCCTTTTTTAAAAAATAAAAAATTGACTAGATAACGTATTATTTATTAATAGGAGACTGACTTATGAAACATAAAGCGTGAGCCAAGAATATGTGTCTCTATTGCTATAGATGCTGCCACATTTTGCACTCAAGGGAAGAAGAAGGCCAAAGAACATTTTATTCTTTACAAAAAACACCACCTCTAAAGCAGTGAGTGCAAGGGAACTTCACCAAGCATAGCCGAAGGAAGTCAGGCACATACGAAAATGCGAGCCAAGCCCCAGGACACAAACAGGCAATTATTTGAGCAAGACACATTTCTCAAGCCTGGCAGCTTTGAGAACAATGCTCTACCAACAGTGCATAAAGTTAATTTGCCACCCGCTCCGCTTAATTCATCTGATCTGCTTTAAGCTCTTGCAGCAGAAGACGAAACTCATCAGCACCGGTGCACATGGGGACTCCTAACCGCTGGTAACACACTGATATGGATTTGTATCAGGACTGAGGGAAACAATGTGGAATGTGCCTGAAGCAGTGTTCTGATCCCCAATTGCACAAACAGACACAACAGTCAAAAGACCTCTAGACACAACCACAGGGCAGGATAGTTTGGATTCACCCCTCGTCTCTAGCTGCAGATGTTTTGTATGGACCCACCTGGTGGATGATATAAATGGCATAGTCCAGCTGCTGCCGCTGCAGAAATGGGTGAAGGTGCTCCAGCAGGTACAACAGGTGCTTCTCTCGGTTGCGATGTGGAATCAATATTGCGACACGTTGCTGAGCTAAGCAGCCTTCTGGGCGATGGCGTCCCTTTGACACTCGAGGATTCTCTTTCTGCACCTCCTCCAGCGTGAGAGATGCCTTAAAGAAAAGCTTGCTAGGGCCTCCTATGGGAAAAGGCATGACTTCAGTCTCATCTTTGTAAACTATAAACACAGCTGCAAATTAACTTAAATGCTTAGGAATCTGCGAAGCCATTTCGGAGACTGAGGAGGTTTATTTGATGCTTTGTTTTTTAAACTTGGAACTATACACTAAAATCTTTTGTAAGCAGCTAGATTTGGCCAGTAAGCTACTCTTTAAGTTACCTAAGGGGAAAGGGGAGGATGATTGGGGGTGGGCAAGCAATATTCTTCCTCAGTGTGGTCAGCTGTCAATTAGGCCTTCCATCCAGAGGTTCCTGGGGGCTCCTACCTTTGACTCTGTACCATAATCCTAAGAGCAGGCTAGAAACATAACCCCAAAACTGGGAACTAGTAATTGCAAACCATGAAGGGAACTCTGCAAAAATTGTAAAGCAGTGGAAGGTAAGACGACCACAAGTTCACCATCCCTGTTATCAAGATCAGACTCATACATTATTGGTGTGGTACAGGAATAGCTTTTCCACTTGGTCCAGCAATATCTGAATAGTGGAATTATGTGGGGTGCCTCGATTATGGAGGAGATGCTCACATTAGCACTGTTGGCTGCCATCTCACAAGTTTCAGCACATAAATGGAAATTTCTCAAAGGATCTCCATGGAATTCTAATATTTGTTGGCATAGGATTCAGCCACAGAACTGTGACATATGAATCATGTTTTTGAATAGTACTAGAAGATATGTCAGACGGAGAAATGTAACACCAAGAGGAAAACAGAATGCTGATTTTTACAAGCTACAAGTGTTTTCTCATCTATGTGCAAATGACAAATTCTCCTTAAGACAGGGATAGGAACTGGATCTGGACAGCAGGCTGGATCCCTATCTCCGCCACCTACTGTGGGCCAAATGTGAAAGGTGGGAGGGACTGCCCACCTGTCAGTCACCTGACATCACAATGACACCAGTTGACCTGTTTTCATCCCATGAGGCCTGCAAGCCCTGACAATCAGCTGATCATTGGTGTTTGCAGAGAGCCCTTCACAGCTCTTTGAAGCCCTGACAATCTGTTGATAGTTGGGGCTTCAAAGCCTAATGGACAGCTCCCTGCTAGCTCTACCAATCACCTGATCATTGGTGGCTTGCAAGAACCACACAGAGCACTATACACAGGGCTCCACAGACGCAATCTCCTTTTTGGCACAGCTGCAACTTTACCTGCCTCACTCCCAACACCTTGTATAACATTGGGGTATGGCAGGTGGATGTGGCTTGGTCAAATCAGCCTTGCAGGTCCAATGGGGAGGCCTGGCAGGCCTGATTAGGCACACAAGCCTGAAGTCTCTCCCCCCCCCCGATGCCTTAAGGATTTTTTTTTGGGGGGGGGAGGGAATCCTCCCCTCTTTGACTTCTTAGCTAAAGCCCCCAAGTCCATGAAGTCTTGCTTTAAGACTGAGATTGGAAGACATGGATCAACTTACGCAGATACGGAGACAGAGAGGGACACGGGGGCCTCATTATGGGCAGTTTCACAGTAGGCATGGTGCTCTTGTCTGGATTTTCCGTTCGCTCCTCTGTGATAGTGGTTGGTTTTCGGAAACTCCCCACAATGCTTTTTGCTCTTGGAGTTTCATGCACGGCATCCACTAAGTAAGTGGAAGTGGCCCAGCCCACCAATAAGACACACAAGGTGAATAGAATGAGCAGCTTGAGCTTGTAGGACACGTGAAGGCTGGCATAGCTCAAGCCCATGGCCTTGCCTGGTTTATACGCTGCTCCCTCGACACTGTCCTTGACGTCTCCTTGTCACAGTGCACTTTGAGGAGAGCAGGAAAGTCAAGACGAAACAAGGAGTTCTGTGACGCCGCATTCTGACAAGTCTCCTCTGACTTTTGAACTCATGTCTTTCTAGCTGAACAATAAGCGGAAGGCAGGCATTACAAGAGTCGACCTGTTCAGAGAGAGACGAAAAGGTCATTCTATGCCATCACCCCTCCAACCTTTAAACAGAAGCACTGTGCAAAATACACAGGCTGGGGGAAAGTGGGGTTTTCTTCTTCCCTCTGTAATAAAACAAGCTCCAAAATTGTAAGCTTCATACACAGATAAAATCTTAATTTCCCAAGTGTTAAGGAAGCAGTTTGAAGAAACCATAGCTCAGTGACAGAGCGTATTTTTGCATGCAGAAGATCCCTGGCAAGAGAGGATGAATAGAGTAGGAAAGACCCCTCTACCTTACAGCCTGGACAGCTGCTAGATAGACAACTAGGGTAGGTGGAGAGTCACCTGGTATAAGGAAGCTTCCTGTGTTCCTATATTCTGTGGGGCAAGAGGGCATGTGGGCTGCATTGAGGCACCTGATCAAGGCCTGTATTTTAAAACGAGCTTAAAGATATATTTGCAAATGTTTGTATGTTTCATGCCAGGCAGAAACCAGCTGGCTAAGTACTTTGGCAGTTGTTTATCTTCCTGCTCTCCTGAACAAGCCCCCCCCCCCCCCCGATTTATAGCAGTAGCAGGAGACAAGTTTCTCAAAGTTGTAAAAGGGAATTACAGGCTGGGAGCAAATGTTACACTGACCCTACATATTACAGAATACAATCAAGCTGCAAAAACACTAATTAAGAGTTGGTAAATAGTAAGATTTATTGTTTAACAGAAAACAATACCATGTGCCTCCCATCAGACTCTAGCCATATTTTCCTAAGGTTTAAGGTATACTGAGAGAGTTAAAGGGCAATAAATTTTGGGAAGAGCTAATGGGAAAAGCAGCTGGCTGGGAAAGGGGGGTGTAAACCGAAGAGGCTTCTTTTGAAGCTGTTTTTTACTGAGTTCCTTTTTATTTTGCAAAGGCCTTTTCTTCTAAAAAGCTATCTATGTTATGTATGAGATTTGTTGGCTTAATGTAACTAGGCAAAGGATTTAGAAAGTAAGAAATGTTAGATTCTTATGTTAGATTCTTATTTAATTGATGGTGTGTGAGAATGTGAACCCAAGATCTCTGTTTAGATAGAATTTAATACCACGAGCCATTTGTTTTGGAATGCAGGGGCAACAGGGGCAAAAGGTGATCTGGTAATTAAGGTGCCTTGTCGAGGCAAATGTAAGATATATGGCTACTTGTCTGCCATTTATGGATAGAAGGAAATATAGCTCTTTGTCTCCCATAAAAGGTAATAGGAAATGGGTGTATCTTTTATGATTGGTTCTAGCAAACAGCCAATAGGAATTTCAACCAGGCTGATTGGACAGAGGCAGCCAAAGGAGGAGCAAGGGGGCTGGGCTGAGGAAATATAAGTGCTGACCATCAGGGCTGGAAGGGGCAGAGCTTTGGTAACCATATACCACTGTGCCTATCATTTATTTGTCTGACAAATATTATTATTTTAATTTCTCTATTGCTGCGTTGAATATATTTCATTCCAGCTAAGCGTTAACCACAAGCAGGGTGCTACAGCATGAGTGGAGATTTTGGATTATGCCTCCAATGAGAACAGAGTCTATTTAGTTGAGAACAAATGTTATAGCAACCAATTACTATAAATGCTGCTCAAGAAACATGAATTACCTAAGAACCTGGAATCATAGAATTGCAGAGTTGGAAGGGACCACAAGGATCATCTAATTCAACCTCCTCCAATGCAGGCATCTTTTTGCCTGAAGTGGTCACAAGTTACAAGCTGTTCAATAAATGTATGAACTCCCCTTTTCTTGGTTGATTCAAAAAAAGCACTCTGGGTCAGGTAGAGTTTACAGCAGTCTTCCCTATCTTGGTGCCCTCCAGATATTTTGGTCTACTGGCTCCATCACAGCTAATGTTCAGGAACGATGGGAGTTGTAGTACATAAAAACAGGATATATACTCCTGTGGTGGGCAACTTATTTTTAGTTTGGGGAGGGGAAGTAGCAGGTAAACCAACTTGTAATCGTTTTGGTGAAAGGTGGCATACTATGATTTAAAATAAATAGTTGTCAGGTGGACAGTTTTCTTGCTGGGGATCCAGCCCAGGGGGAACAAGTTATCTCAGCTTGAAAAAGAAAAGATGAAAGAGTGCTTATTGGCTGAACACCTGCGGCACAAAACTCACTCACATCTCCCCGGAGTAGTTTTTAAGCCTAAAT
This sequence comes from Podarcis gaigeae, assembly GCF_964106915.1. Classification (NCBI taxonomy): domain Eukaryota; kingdom Metazoa; phylum Chordata; class Lepidosauria; order Squamata; family Lacertidae; genus Podarcis; species Podarcis gaigeae. The sequence goes on from NC_139677.1 coordinate 78,559,126, forward strand.
AGAAAAATTGGGCACAATATTATTGCACGTTTAAACAATCATACATAGGAAAGGGAAGGTAAAGGGAAGCTAGACTCATCCCATGGAACCAAAACACATGTGGACTCCTATTTTCATATACATTTGAAAGCAGGCTTAAAAATCCCCTCCCCCCCGGCTTCTCCTCATCAGCCATATCATCCTAAGATGACAAGGCAGCATTAGAATAGGGCAAGTCACCAATGGTTCCTCTACCTGCAAGTACATTATTAACACAACAGTAGGAGAAATGCAATGCAGATGGGTTAAAAATAAGCTCATTAAATGCTAAACACACACATACATACACACATATTGTTCAATCTGCAAGTTCAAGCATGGCATTTCAGTCTCAGCTCAGCAAACAGCTATGCAAAAAGGAAGTAGGGAGGCTGAAGCATGTACTCTGAATATATGATCTGATGGCTGGTAGATAGGCAAGGTACGTGATTTTGAGGAATGCATCTTTGCAATGCTATGTGCCAAACAACTGATGCAGGAAAAATAAGGGGATAAATACATTGGGGTTAAAAAGTGCAATATCAACTAAGCAGAAATTTTAAAAAAGTTGTAGAAAGTGATTAAATATGCAACAGGGATAGAAAAATAAAAAAGCACAAGAATTAAGCCATTGCATGGACAGTTTCTCACATGCAGTATCTTGTTTCCACTTGTTAAAGTTACTAGTTTGTGGCAAGCTCTAAAACCAGCAAATTATAATTCGCACCTGCCCTCTAAGCAAATAATGCTTTGCAACAAACCTGCAACTAACTAAGCAAGTGGAATATACAAGGAAAGATGACAAAAAGGGCTTTTTCCCATACCAACAACTCTCGAGATGTGTAGTTTCAGGGTTCACTATGTTTTGTAATTTTTTTCTTGTAATTGTATGTATGTTTTTGTTTAACCATTTTTAATGTATTTTTAAATTGTTGTAATCCACCATGATACCTTAGGGTGAAGGGCAGATAATAAATAATAATGTTAATACACATTCAAAATAAGCAATATGGCGAAAAGGCACTGTGATCGTGAGACCTCAGGACATGGTGTAGCTACAATGCAAGTATAGGATATATTATCTGACGTGTTTTGTTGTTTTCCAGTATCAACTATGGACTGCAGCTTTGGCAGTAATGCTCCTTTATTTATTCACAATTATATATAGCAATGGTGTCTTTGTGTATTGAGGAAATGGCTGCAAATAGGAGACTGCAAGGTTCTGTATTGACTTGGTGTGGATATATGCCATTGAATGGAAATGACCTGTGTTTTTCTCCCCAGTAACTAATGACCCATTTTAAGCATTTGAAAACCACAGACACAAAGACACTGCATAAATAAATGTATAAAGCGGGAGAGGGGAACAGTTTTTCAGTCCAGGGGCTGCATACTCTTGCAGGCAACCTTCTGGATGCCATATGTCAGAGCTGGGTGGCAAAAAAGGGGATGGGGCAACAGATGTGACTCTCAGATTTGTACAGAAGGCTAAATTCCAGCAAAAGAAAAATTCAGAGCTTTCTACGTGCACACACACGTCCACCCAGGCACTCAAGGAGAGAGCAGGGCAAGGCCAGTGAGAGTGCAGCCTGGGGAATGTCCCAAGGGCCAGACAAAGAAGCACCCAAGCCTTGGGTTCCCCGCTTCTCTATTAGGATATCCCATACAGAAAGACATGTGGTGCAAGCACAAAATAAGATACAGTGGAACCTCATGTTACGGACGGGATCCGTTCCAGAGGCCCATCCATAACACGGAACTGACACAAGCATGAAGTGCCACATCTGCGCACGGCGCGATTTATCGCTTCTGTGCATGCGGCAAAACCCGGAAGTAACCCGTTCCGGTACTTCCGGGTTGCCGTGGGACACAACACAAAAACACGTAACCTGAAGTGGATGCAACATGAGGTATGACTGTACTGACTGGGCCATGCTGTTTTTATTGCAATTATCTGTATGTGTTTTTTTTAATTATTCCATACCCACCCCACTTTCAGATGTTCTTATTTTAATCTGCTTTAGGTTTAATCCCCAGCATCTCCAGGTAGGACTGGAGAGAAGCTGCCAGTCAGTTCACTAGGGAGCTAGATGGACTAAGAGTCTGACTTAGTATAAAGCAGCTTCCTATGCTTCCAAAAGAAATTTTAGAAGAACATCAGAAAAGGCTGGAAAGCACACACTAAGTTCATTTGCATTCCTTACACTTGCAGGCAGATACACTTCTACCTAAAAAAAAACCCTGAAGGCAAGGTCAGCTGAAAATACCGACAAGAGATAACCTGAAACTGAAAGAACTAAGACCTGAGTTCAATGAATGCTTTTAAATTCACCCCTTTCCCGACTTTCATCATTTCTAATATGGCTTCAGCTGTCCTTCTTGCTCTCTACGCTGCAAATCCTTCCACTGGAGTAAATGTGATCAAGCTCCCATTTAGCCTGGTCCATTCAGCCTGCAACAGAGACTGGAGTCAAAGATGCAACTCATCCACTCGCTCCCATTTCCTTCCTGCTGTTTGAGCCAAGAGAAAGCGAGCCCCTTAGACTTACTTGATCCTGCCACCACTGCTCCTCTTCCTGCTGCGGTGAAGCTGTTTTGTCCTTATCGCAGCTACGAGGGCTCCAGTGCCAAGTGGCAGGGCACTTTTCAGACCTGAAACCCCACACCATAAAGGAACCTCTGTTGCCTCTCAGGGATTCAGGAGGAGTCTGCTCAAAACTGCAGGAGCCACTGAAACAAAAGTCAACAGTTTCAGCCTTCCCCTGTTAGAAAGCCACTCCCTCACCCCTTCCGAGACATTTAATTCCTCCCACCACTTCTCTTTTCTTTCTAGCAAGATGTGAAAAGAAGCCACATCAGGGAAATTCTGGAGAGCTGGAGCAGGGAAACACTCACAGATGCCTCTGCAAAAGTGGCCTGACAAAATCGGTTGCCAAAACATACAAGCCCAGATTTATTTCTGCCCTGCAAGTTTTTCTGCCTTTGTAGGAAGTCATAGATCACAGAATTGTAGAGCTGGAAGGGGTCATGAGGGTCATCTAGCCCAACCCCTTGCAATGCAGGAATCTTTTGCCCAATGTTCATGACCCTGAGGTCATTTTGCCCAATGTGAGGCTTGAACCCACAACCCTGAGGGTAGGAGTCTCATGCTCTACCAAGTGAGCTGTCCCAGCTTCAAGATATACCACCAATTTCTTTGTGAGTTAAATGTACCATATATGCCACCCACACAGAATAGCTCCTGGGTTAATAATAAATAAAACCAGTTTGGAGAAGAGCTGGTTTTTCTATAACAGTAGTCAGACATGTGCTTTGAATGCAGACGGCCCAAAGTACAATCCCCGGTGTCTTCAAGAAGGGGTAAGAAGGCTCCCTGCCTTAAACCATGAAGGGCAGCTGCTAGTCAGGGAGTGGACAATACAGAACTCAATGAACCAGTGGTCTGACTCAGAATAAGGTCAGCTTCCTACGTTTCTGGTCTATAAACAACATGAAAAGGGAAACAACATATAAAGACCAGAGTGGGAATCAACTAAATTTTACTTAGTAGACACAATGAAATTAATCAACATGACTAAGGTCCATTAATTTCAATAGGTCTACTCTGAGCTCAATTGATGCCACCCCAGCATAGGAATAGCAGCTTCCCACCCTCCTTACCCTGCACTTTGCTTCTTCACTTACATGTTCCAAACCCTGCTAAGGAGTTTTAGAAGCCAAAGTGCTCCCAAATTCAACAGTTATGTAAGAAGCAAGTTGCCCAGGAAGTCCAAAATGTTTGTAACAAACAGTTTGTATAATCTGGTCTGGAAATGAAACCTGAGGATTCAAGTGAATACATAGCAGAATTTCAACCAGGCTTTAACCAGGTTAACACTTGAGTTTATATGTGATCTGAGCACCACAATGCAGCTGCATTACTAGCATCTGTCTTGTTTAATTTGGTTCATTCACCCCCCAAAAATCACTTTATAGCCATTTAACAATTAAAAGTCATTCTTGTTTCAATCTAAACAATATCCTAGGAAACATTTCCTCCCCCTTCGTGCTTAGGAAATCTAGAATTTCAGATGTCCTCTGACAAGCAGTAATAAACTCTAGTTTTATTATCTGTTTGCCAGTCTATAAAGGAAAAGAAACACTTTTTCTGCTGCCTTCTCCTGTACACTAGGCATAATTACTGAAATTCCCTATGCCAGATAAGACAACAGACTCTAGATGGTAAGTGTCAAGCGGACAATGTAACCTTCCTTTGTCCTCCTACAGCTTCCAGCTGGTAGGTGCTTAGACAGTGACCTTAATTTAGGAAAAGTAATCTGTTCTTGCTCCATTGAAATCAATGAGGCTGGTTAATTGTAATCCAAGCATATTCTATTCATTTATGTGCGGCTTCGGGCATCATTAAATTTTTCTGGCTTGGTTCCAACACTTAGAGCAATTACTAATATTAACTTCAAATGTGATAAAGCAACTTTCTGAGTATATAAATATCTTGCTGCTGGGAGTTTGAAAGCGAAGGATCCAACTCATTCTGGGAATCTTGCACTATCTTTTGGAACTGCTGCCCTGGTGAGAAAAAGCAGCGTACCTTGCAGATGCCAGAGAGCAAGGCAGTTTCTATTAGCAAAACCAAAGAAAAAGTCAGCCACACATATCGAGACAAATCATTTCCTCAGGTGATGATTGCATCCAGAAAATTAATTAGAAGTTGGTTCAATTAAAAGAGGTGCAGCAACTCCTGTGCACAAACACTCATTAGGTTTCAGCAATAAAAGGGAGCAATAAAAAGACCCATGCTGGGGTGGGAGAGGCAGCAAATTAAATAGCAAGCTCTAAACTTCCGTCTCCTGTCTGTTGAGGCACTGTCAGCACTCATTTGATGTACAACAGCTGTGATCCTAATCCTGGTGCATTCCCTGGTGCTGCCACATAATGATGCACATGGTGGGGCTATAAGGCAAGGTTAGTAGCAGCAACCCTAAAGAGCCCTCTCTTCCTTTCATTTTCACTGCTTGCAACTTTGCCTTGTAGCCACTGCCCACTTTTGGCCCTGCTGCCAACTTCAAAGACTAGGGTTACTAAAGAAAATGACCAGGACTTTGCTCCAGATAATTTTCAGGTAGAGGAGCACAATTCAAACTGCACACTCCTTCTGCCAAAGCAAAGCACACTTCAGTTGTGTCAAACTGGCTTAGTATCTTTGAGAGCAAACAGCAGCGGGGGGGGGGGGAGGGTTTTTTTGTGGGAAACCAGTGTGACAGGCTCTGTTGTGAGCTCAATTCATATTGCCCCAAAACCCAAGGCTTCTTTTTATTCTTCAAAATAAAGAAACAGCAACATTAGGTGCACTTTTAAAAAAGCATGATTAAAACGAAGTATGATTTGGCCCCTAAAAGGAACTTGCAGGAGGAAGTGAGAGATAGGAATAACTCTCCCTGTCTCCCCAGGGTGCTCTTCACTGACTGGAAGGGGAAACTGAGGCTTTGCTCTGTTGTATTCAATGTTGATGAGGAAGGAATGGAAGCATTGTGAGAATGCATATGCCTCTGTATTCTTGTCTAAGTAATCCTCACATGTTGTGTAGTCATAGGGGGACAACATGCTTACCAGTGTTGTTTGTCTATAACACTTGTCCTAACAAATTAACCCTGGTAAAATGACTTCAGGCCACAAAAAAGTTTATACCTCTTGGCTAAAGGCTTTTTTTATTGAAACAGCATACAGTACATGAAATTCTACTCTTTCTTCTGAAAAATGCATTTCCACAAATGTTCCATTTCTCCCTATCTATCGGAAATTCTGTTACAAATCTTGCATCGTAGTTTTTGGGTAATAAATGAAATGTTCAGTTGTATTCTTCTAGACCACTGGTCTTTAAACAAGAGTCTGTTATTCGAAACAGGACTGCAAACTTACCTAAGGAGAATTACATTGGCAATGTAATGGTGATCTTTTCAAGTGAAAATGAAAGCAACTAATAGAGGAAAGAGGAAAGGGGGAAAGGAGGGAGAAAAGGCCACAGCTGCTAAGTGTAAATAAATCAGTGATTGGGGATTATGGCCGTTGTCCCTAGAATGTAATCTGTAAAGTATCAAATGTTGGAATTATATTTACTAATAAAAGTAATTATGCTTTATAGAAGTTAAGCTCAAGTGTATTTCTGCAAATGTCAACAAAAAATGAGATTAATCATCCAATGTAAACTGTTTTAACACATAGTTCTTAATAGCACGTAACAGTGCAGCTGAGCGACCTTTGGAGTAAAAGGATCATCCAGCCAGCTGGGTGCAGTGCTGAGAAAACTTAGGTCAAGGGGCCGGATGCAGCCCTCCAGTCTTTTCCATATGGCCCTTGGAAGTCTCCCAAGGTCATAACACTCACTGACCCTGCTCTTCCTTGAGTGTTTTTGCCTAGCTAGAATGGGCCCTTAAAGTATAATGCTTCTTGCTTGTCCAAACAGAGGATGCTGAGTTGTGCATGTAAGAAACCTCTTGAGTTTTGCATGCCTAGCTTGTAGCCAACTGTACAAAGGCAAGGGTGCATACCCTGCCCCACCTACTTTGGTCCCTGCCCTACCCACCAGGGGCACGCAATCCTCAGGTTGCCCACAAGGAAACACATCCTTGAGTTGAAAAGGGTACCCTATTCCAGGACCAGAGGATCAGGTTCAAATCCCCCTTCGTATATAAAGCTCACTGAGTAGCCCGGGGTAAATCATCCACTCTCACTCTAGCGTAACCTACCTCAAATGGTTGTCATCCGGCTCACACACCTCTATGGCCTCCTTAAAGACCTAACAGAGACAAACAGCTGTATGGGACTCCGGGCAGCCTCCTCCCAGACAAGCCTCCCTTTTCGAGTCAGCCATCAACCGAGGCCTTGTGTACAGATTGACAGCATTCCAGGCACATTCCTTGAATTTCCCCCTGACAGCCACCCAAGTCCATGCACTATCCCAGCCAGAGCTTTATGAGAACTGAGAGGAAATAGAAAAAACCATGTGCTCTATACAGTTCTGTTTTAAAACACACAGAGAGAAAATGCATTAAACACATATTCGTTTCCACTGGGCGTTTTCTATACCACCCAGGATCTCTTCCCAAACGCCAAGAGTCCATTCCTCTCCTGTCCCCATGGAGCGGTGCTGGAGTGGTACCTCAGGTTAAGTACTTAATTCGTTCCGGAGGTCCATACTTAACCTGAACTTATTCTTAACCTGAGGTACCACTTTAGCTATTGGGGCCTCCTGCTGCCGCCGCGCCGCCGGAGCACGATTTCTGTTCTCATCCTGAAGCAAAGTTCTCAACCTGAAGCACTATTTCTGGGTTAGTGGAATCTGTAACCTGAAGCGTCTGTGACCTGAGGTACCACTGTACTTGTGTTGTGAGACGCGCATTTTACGCACCTCCGGCTTGAAAAGCGCCAGGCTGCGCTACTTATGCCCCAAGGTGCCTAGTCTTACTCGCCACCCACCCCCCCAAACCCCGGACATTTCGACGGAGCGGTGCGCCCATAAACCCGCTGCCCCGCCACGCCGCCGCCGGTCTCCTCACAGGCAAGTCCCGCCGCGCCTAGGGGGCTCCGGCTGTCCATTTACCTTCGGAGGAGGCCCGCCGACCACAGCGGGGGTTTTACGCCCGAGAAAGCGCCCACGGGCTCAGGCAGCCCCAGAGCATCCCTTCCCCGCTCCCTGGAGAGGCCGCTGCTCCTACGCGGGAAGCTGGTACGCGGGAAGCGGGCCGAGGCGCCACGGGGCTCCCTCACGCGCCGCCCGCCCGGGCGCCTCTGGTCCGGCCGTTACACGGGGCTTCGGGTATCAACCCGAATCCCCCGCCAACCACAGAGACACGGACGGAACGGCCGCCTCCGATGACCATAGAGAGATTCCTCCCGGCAGATAGAGCGTCACGGAGCTTTGCCCACTCCACCACCCCACCCCCGCTACAGTTGCCTGGAAACGAGGCCCGGCGTCTTTCTCGCGCGCGCGCAAATAGCGGTGCGTCCTGGTTAGCGTGCTTGGCGTCTCCTTTCAAGGGCTCCTCTTCTGTCTCTGTGTTGAAATTGCACCCCATAAGCTTAGAATTTATAGTGATACGGAAAGGGGGGGGGCGCATGTCTTCTTTACCTTCTTCTTCGCTACAATATATCCATTTATTCCAATTGTCAATGTCAAAAGGGACTAAAATCTATAAAATTCATAGAAAATCAGCGTGCCAGTTTGCTCAATTACTCTAGGACTCCATCACACCTCCCCTGTCCAGCATAATCCCTCAAGCAAGGTGTCAAGACCCTAATCCTTTCAAATTGCTCTGATCAGCCTTTCCTCCAGACAATGTCAGGTGGCAGACTATGCATATTTGGGACTATTGTTTTCTCATCCCCAGGAAGTGTTTATCTGTGCATATCTCCAGCTCTGCATATTCCCCCCTCCCTCCTCCTTATGTTAATCCGGTGTAGCTCTGCATATTCCCCCCTCCCTCCTCCATATGTTAATCTGTGTAACCCAACCTCCCTTTAATATATTCATGATGTAATCTGTGTAACCAAACCTCTCTTTAATGTATTCATGACGTGTTTTGCACTGTATTCTGGGACATGGAGGGAGTTTCAAAAACTCATGTCACCCCTTTCTCACGGTTCAATCTCGCCTTGAACCTGTTGCGCAATAAACTTGGATCTTCTGCAGTTTGCTCCTGTCTCCGGCTGAGCTCATTTTCCTCCGCAGGGATCCACGGACTTAGTCCGATGAGCTGGGTGGCAGAGCAGCCTCGCACCCAGATTTTTGCCGTAACAGTTGGCTGCCCAACGTGGGGCATGCGGTTCTCCCGCGTTGCTGACCGGGGGCCCCGAAATCTTCAGCCGGCACCAGGCCATTTTGCCTGGGAAGATCCTTTGGACCCCCGGCCATCTTTCGGGCGGTAATCAAAAGCCCCAGGAGTTCAGCCGGGGAGCAAAGAGGGATCCAGCCGGCTTATTCATCCTGGGATCATCATAGAAGACGCGTGAGTATAAGAGAAAGGAAAAACCCAGTGCACTGGTGGGAAAGGGGTGGAAATCTCCTGGCAACTGAATTCTCTGCCCTCCTCTCTATCGCTCCTTCTCGCCTGTCTCTTGGTCCAATTGGTGAGAGAGACCGTGGACTGCTGCTCGACCCAAAAGGGGGGTTCTGAGCTCTATCTCTTTCTCTATATTTCTCCAGCCAGCCGCACCAATTGGGAGCCCGAAAGTAAGACGGAGAGACCCGACTTGAAAGATAGCCGACTCTCCGCAACGGGTATCCCAGTTGAAAGCAAGGGGTTGGAGTTCTTTTTCCGAACTTCCCGAGCGTCCTTGCTAGGGGGCAGGAAGTGGTCTTGCTTTCTATCCAATCCCAGCCGCACTGGTCGGTGCCACGTAACACGTGTATCGTGCGTGAGCCCGCTTCCAAAAGCAAGGGGGATTTTCGGTTCGAAACTCTATCCAGGGATCACCCGATCTGGCACCGCACGGCGCGGGCGTTCAGTAGGGCCCCTTTTCCTGAGATTGACGATAGGTAGGAGGTTGCCAGGAGGGATAGCCCATGAGGAATTGGGCGGGATTGGCAGAGTGGAAAAGGACCCCAGGTTATTGACTAAGGAAATAGGAAGGAATACCGGATAGCTAGAGCTCTTTAAAAACCCTCTAAGGAAGTTGCCAAGCGACTAAAGACCCCTCTTTACTATAGATCCCGTATTAAGTATATCAATCTCCTAGATATACCAATCCTTATCGCCCTTTCTCTTCCCTCTTTCTGTCTAGACACGCGTAAAACATAAAATGGGTACCCAGGCTTCCAAACGCGAGCGGGCTCACTCTGGGAAGAAGGCTTCTAGAAAGCCATCTCAGTCTCAGAAGGACCCTGACTCTCCTCTCCAATTTGTCATCACGTATTGGAAGACGATTCCTGGCCACAAATTATTATTGAAGCAAAATTAGAGAACCTCTGTTCTGAAATCTGGCCCACCAGCACCGCCTCCGCCAAGCCCGAATTGCGTTGGCCGGCTGGTTAACTGGTGGTGTTTGAAGAGGCAAGGAGGCTCTTAAAACCATGTGGGACCTTCCTACTAATTTCACTTAATGAAGCTAAAGAAGCTAAAGGAAGCAGCCCAACTCCTTGCAATAACCAACTAAAGGATGAGAGTATATATGTTTACATGTTGTCTGTTATGTGTGTTGTGTGTTAATACATATATGAGAATATGTGTGTTTACATGTTGTCTGTTATGTGTGTTGTCTGTTCCTTCTGTCTCTGACAGACTGCCTTTCTTAAGCGCGCATAGTTTAAACTGCAAGCTTGCTTCAAAATTTTAAATTTAAGGAAGCTATGCTGGACCTTATCAGTCCTAAATAAGACAAAATGAGAATGAAGGGTGCAAATGTTTACCCCACCTCTTGCTTTGCCGCAACTTTTCAGATCGTGAGTCTACAGTCTATTTTGGAATGTGAATGTTTCTAATGTGAATTAGATGTTTCTGCTGCAAAAGCGTAGGTGAGCACAACTGCTCTCTCAAGCTAAAATGCAGTGTATTTATTTCATGAAGCACATGCCTATGAAAGTATGGTCTTCCTTCTAAGAAAATATCTGAGTCCAGTTTTAACTTTGATTTGGTTGGACAGAAGAGTTATTGTAAGGCTCCTGATATCAGGCCTCTTTTCTTAGAAAATGCCCCCCCCCCCCCGTTTCATTCTGTCTCTTTCAGGGTTTTTTTTCTTTCCTCTTCTTCTGTGCCAGGTAAATTTACTTCCGAGTAAGCTTCCTTTAAAGGAAACTGCAAAAGGGGGGGGGCATAGATTAGGTTTACTATTCCTCTGCAAATTCAGATTAGGCTTACTATTCCTCTGCAAATTCAGGAAAAATTGTCACTTTTGTATTCCCTTTAAATCAAATCTATGGCTGTTTTAACTATGCTTTATAAGAGATCCTCTCCCTATCTTAAGAAAATGTTCACTTCAATCTTTCTTTAAAGATCATTTGTCTAGGAACTTGCACTCTAAGGAACTTGCATGTCTAAGGAAGTAAACTCAAACTAATCTCAAGATCTGCTAAAGGGTTCTGTATAAAGTTGGGAATTTTTATTTTCCTCTTCCCTAGTACATGATAGGAGCATTGATTGTGCTCTCTTCCCCAGTAGTGCCTGTGTACATAAGTATGTGTGTGTAGTACAAATCTTGCGGTGAACCCTTTATTTTGGAGGGTTGGACTAGATGACCCCAGGGTCCCTTTCGACTCTCCCAATTTGTGGCTGTGTGGAAGGACATGTGTCCGCAAGCATTGCAGGGTAATTCTTAAATTCTGGTGTGGTGATGGAGTTGAAATTCAGCCTAGCTTTGCTCTTTAGTTTTAAAAGGTGAGAGGTGAAGCTGTGATGTTTTGAAGCACAACTGGTAATATCAAGCATTTCAGTGATTACAGTGTTTATCATTTTGTCTACTATTTAAAATCAGACTTCAAAGTCAATTCAAAGTTTCAACACATACAAATACATATGGGCCTTGACCAATCCTGTAAATAAAGGGGCAGGAAAATTTTGTCTGCAAATGGTAAGGCCGAAATAACTTAGAATGTTAAAAAAAAAAAAAAAAAAAAAAAATCCTATGAATTGACTCTGACCATTTTTTCCCATATATAAGGGCGCGGCATTGTTCCACGAATGGCCAGAGGGATATTAGCCCTTTCCTGTACATAAAGGAAGCAGTCGCTTTGCTTGGGCTGAAATTGCTAGCTTTTGTTGGTGAATACTTCAATTGCTGAGTTTCCCTTTTTTGTTTTAAATCTAACCCTCTTTTAAAATCTACTCCTTACCCTTCCCTTATTCAAATTCTAATTTTGCCAAAAGATGCAACATTTCAATAGTATAAAAGATTTGCTGAGACATGAACTCCACACATGCACAGAGACTAGATCAGCTAAAAAAAAAAAAAAAAGACAGGAAAAGAAGAGAGAGGAAGGAGGGGGAACTGTAGGGGGGGGGAGAGGAGGTTTATGTAAAACTTGGAACCATTGAGAGAAATCACCCTTAATGTGTCTCAAGTTTGAAATCTTAACATGTCAAATTCTTTTCACAGGTAAATATCAAAGCATTCCACCCCTCAATGGGATTTAAGTCACAGACTTTGTTTGTGTGCATTTTAGGAACAGCATTTCCTGACAGGCTTCTCACATGAAATAATTTTCCCTTTTAACAGGATATGTGAACCCCGATAACAAAGTGTTTGTCCCTTTTTCCTCCCACAACAACTTTCTTTCTGTTCTGTGAAATCCCTGCTGTATTAGTGACTTCCATCCCTTTGTGTCTTTGACACTTTTAAAGTTATAAATAATCTGTTTCCATTTATTTAATCCATTTTTCCATGATGTCTATGAAATTAATCGAAGCATAACCAAACATTGTTTGTGGAATGGTATTTGTTTACCTTTTGCCTGAGCATTTCTTATTAATTCTGTCATTTGGCTGTTCAAGGTACTTGCACAAAGTTACATTGCCATTAAGTCATTTTCCAGTATTTTGCTATTAACACTCTAGCCGATGTTGTCACATCAAGAAACACTCTTTTATTTTCATTGTTACTTCAGATTTCTTAAAATTCTGTGTCTTAGCATTTATTTATTTTGGTTCCTCATAGGTCATTGTGTGTGTGTGTTTGTGTGTGTGTTTTATTATTATTTTAACTGTGTCTTTTAAGTCCACCCTGTCCTTACAGGATATCACTTCTACAAGTGTGTTACTACAGATCCAATGAAAAGCTTCGCTACCACGAGACTTATTACCTGCAACAACAACAGATACCAAAGTTTTCAAAGTGGCCACAGCAATTTCTTTCAAAGGGGAAGTGGGGCTGACAAAGAGGGGAGGAGTTGAATTGCAAGGACAATTTTGACTTTATATTCAACTGATATTTAATTAGTTTGTTGTGTATTATGTGTTATTATGTAGGAATGTTGAAATGTGTTTGACAGTGTTATTTCCACAAAGGGAGGAATTTTTTTTTTGTGTGTGTGTAATTGTCTTATGTTTAATGTATACTGCCTTATTCCTTATACCCCAATGGAGGATTTTCATACATTTTATGCTTTCTAATGGATCAGGCTATTGTGTAGTTCAATGTTTAGATAACCACATTTCGCTGTCCCACCTGGCACACTGCCAACCTTCCCTACCCATTTTAAAATGTGTTAAAACTCGCTTTACCAAGGAGAAGCTTCAGGAAGGTGTATATGCCTTGATTTAGCAGGAATGATCCCTTATAGAGTTAAATTGACTTATTTGGACAAGTGCCCCTTTTAAGAATGGTTTTCTTTTAACAGATTGGTTTGAAGAGTTAAGAACCATGGGGCAAGATAAATTCAAATTGGACCCAGTGTGAATTGGGCATGTGTATCCAGGCTGCAATTAGCTTTTGGTCCTTTAAGTGCAAGTGAGCAACTTCCCATGACTGCAAGACCAGAGCCTCTAAAATAAAACCCCATAGAAAGGCCAAGGTAAAGACATTTCCCTCAGGACGTGTCCAAACCTGCCAGCTGTGATGGGTGCCAGGCAACATGGCTAATATGAAAGCCCTAAGTGGATTCACCAGGGATTGCCACTACTGTGACACGTGAGACCACAGAAGAGCTACCTTGACACCTGAGAACACAAAATGGCGGGGGGCAAAGCAAACTGCATTTTTTTCCAGTCAATAGTGGACCTTCCTGCTAAACGTAAAGCATAGACCACTACTGAACAAAATACAACAGGTGTTCCTTTATGCGATATCCTATATCCAGCTATCTGCACTACTATACTTGCAAATGACCTTAAGAGGCATGGCTTGCAAGTCCCCTTCAGGTTTGCACAAACCCACACATCTAGTACGATAGATACAAAGTTATTATTTAGTGCATATCTATATAACATAAACATACATTGTATTGGTCCGTGTTGCTCCCTCCTTTGTTGCCCTGCTCAACCCACCTCCTTTTCCATTAGGGCCTATTCCCACTCACACGGCACCCCTACCTTCACCGAGATTTAGGGTGCGGAGAAAAGATTTGCAAGTTCTTACAGAACTTTAATGCAAATCTATCTCCGAATGGGGGACTGATACGGAAAGGGGGGGGGCGCATGTCTTCTTTACCTTCTTCTTCGCTACAATATATCCATTTATTCCAATTGTCAATGTCAAAAGGGACTAAAATCTATAAAATTCATAGAAAATCAGCGTGCCAGTTTGCTCAATTACTCTAGGACTCCATCACACCTCCCCTGTCCAGCATAATCCCTCAAGCAAGGTGTCAAGACCCTAATCCTTTCAAATTGCTCTGATCAGCCTTTCCTCCAGACAATGTCAGGTGGCAGACTATGCATATTTGGGACTATTGTTTTCTCATCCCCAGGAAGTGTTTATCTGTGCATATCTCCAGCTCTGCATATTCCCCCCTCCCTCCTCCTTATGTTAATCCGGTGTAGCTCTGCATATTCCCCCCTCCCTCCTCCATATGTTAATCTGTGTAACCCAACCTCCCTTTAATATATTCATGATGTAATCTGTGTAACCAAACCTCTCTTTAATGTATTCATGACGTGTTTTGCACTGTATTCTGGGACATGGAGGGAGTTTCAAAAACTCATGTCACCCCTTTCTCACGGTTCAATCTCGCCTTGAACCTGTTGCGCAATAAACTTGGATCTTCTGCAGTTTGCTCCTGTCTCCGGCTGAGCTCATTTTCCTCCGCAGGGATCCACGGACTTAGTCCGATGAGCTGGGTGGCAGAGCAGCCTCGCACCCAGATTTTTGCCGTAACATAGACCATCCAAACATTCCCAACCACATACAACCGTGACCTTGTCAGTTCTCCTCCAACAGATGTCCTCGATTGAAATAGGACTTCTTCTGCCTATGACATAACACCAAATGAAGCCATATTGAAATAATAGTGGTGACATGTTTTCCCTGTATTCAGTAACTTGCAGTGGCAGCTGCTTTTAGGATAGATAGATAATGAAATTTTGTTTTATCATTTAAAGTACTCATTTAAAAATTGTTAAAATATCAATGACTTCCCTCCTCTTTCCATGGTTCATTTTACGTATCATAAATCCCTGCATATTTTACAGAAACTATACCATTCATTATTCCATTATTGGAGCAGGAACCGGCAAGCCACTCCAGTATCCCTGCCAAGAAAACTCCATGGACAACGACAACAGGCATATAGTGCCTGACGTGCTCTGGTCCATGGGGTCAGGAAGAGTTGGACATGACTAATCGACTAAACAACAACAACAAAATTCCATTATTACATCCATCAAAACTTATTTACACTGTTGAAATTATCTTAATGCTGCCAGCGTTTTCAGCTGTACACAGTTATTTCCCATATATTCAATAAACGTTTTCCAATCTTCTCTGAATGTATGTTCTTGTTCTCTTATTCTATATGTTAAGTCTGCAAGCGTATTCTGTCAACTTGAATTGCTATTCTTTGGTTGGGACCTCACCTGTTTTCCATTTTAGGGCTAACAAAACACAGGCCACAATGGTTTTATATTGTTGGTATGTGATTGGGTTGGAATGGTTATTTATAATTAACTGACGTTTCAATCCTTTATAGCTTGCTTTACGACAACCTTAAAATATTATGTTCATACTGTATACTCAAACTGAGTTATTTGGATTACCATACTATGCTTTGAAGTTCTTCAGTATTTGATGGCTATAGTCATTATGTATCGACTTGCATCTATGTTGTGTCGAGAGCTGCTTTGATCATATTTGCATGGGAAAGCGGCATATACATTTAAATTAAATAAATAAATATTGCAACCAGTTGTCCTATGCACTGATGGGTTCCCTAGCTAATTTGGTATGATTTTCTTACCAAGGCGGTATCGGCTTTATGTAATTATTTATTTAAAACATTTCTAAAGACAGGTACCATAAAAACAGCTTTCCAAGATACACCAGTTGTCTCGCTTATTCTATTTATCCCACATATGACATTTGTTAATACAATACCTACAGTAGAAGTGTGAAAGCAAGTTTTAACTAACTGCACTGCCGACCTTTCAGTGCAAATTGATTTAAGCCTCATATGCACATATTTGCCCACAACAACAAGGAATGCGCATGGTAGAAGAGATTATAGTTTAGAGATTTTCTTTTAACTTTTGGCACTTAGAAAACTTATTCCTATACCCTACTTTACAGCTATGGTGTAAGTCACACCATTTTTATTTAGTTATTTATTAATTTTTACCAAGCAACAGCCTTTTAAAACATACACAATGCACTTGTAGTGTTTTTGATGTAGTGGCATACATAAAATAAGGGTGGTGCTAAAGGATAAGGATCAGAGTCCTAGTGATGTAGCAGGGGACTCTAGAGGCAGGTGATGTAAAGATTCAGATCCAAGACTCATAACCACCAGCTTAGATCTAATCTTACCCAAAGCAACATGCATGATAAAGTAAAGGGACCCCTGACCGTTAGGTCCAGTCATGGAAGACTCTGGGGTTGTGGTGCTCATCTCACTTTATTGGCCAAGGGAGCCAGCGTACAGCTTCCAGGTCACGTGGCGAGCATGACTAAGCCGCTTCTGGCGAACCAGAGCAGCGCACGGAAACGCCGTTCACCTTCCCGCCGGAGCGGTACCTATTTATCTACTTGCACTTTGACGTGCTTTCGAATTGCTAGGTTGGCAGGAAAACATGCATGATACGTACATATATATTTAAAAACACAATCAAACACTAGGTGGTGCTAACTAACTGATTTATACGAATCTTACCTGAAAACTCTAAAACAGGGCAAGCAGAATATCCTCTGGATGATTAGTAGATTGACAAGAATTTCTGATTGCCAATTATTTATAGCAGCAACAAAATGACCCCCTCCCCCAAATATAGCTCTGAAAAGATGAATGTGTGGGGTAAACTAGGTGTATTTTGGGGAGGTGTCAACTCTGCAAGATTCTACACAACTACACCTCTGCCAATTGATTTATATGACTCATGTTTCTGCTACATTTCACAATGTCACATAAATCTAGAGATCCCACCAGGTATTTCACATACAAAGTAAGGAACCTGTAGCCCTTCAGATGTTGTCTTAATTTAAAAACTAATCTGTGGATTTGCTTCTGTTTGCAGCACGAAACTAATTTGTGGTAAACCTGCCAGAGATATAATTGATCCTGAATACCAATGTATATAAAGCCCTGAGGACTACTCAGGCAGTTAAACTAAACGAGATAGTAATTGGCTCGGATATAACTAAACCGTTAGTCAAATGTTCTGCATGCATCTCTGACATATATCCATGCCAAACATACATTATGAGAAACTGCTAAAGATAAATGCACCATTAAACAGCATGTAAATAACTACTTCATAGATTAGAAAGTGCTATAACATTATTGTTAAGAATAATATTTCCCTGTGGATTGTCGTCCAAAACATTATTTTAAAATAAGTCATGAAATTGTGCATGGTGTGTGTGGGGGGGGGGTACAACCTCCAGCCCCTTTTTTATTGCTACTTACACAATTACAGTTATTAAACTTTAGTACTATAACAGGAAGGATGGTCCACTCAGTCCCCAAGTGCCTTAAAATTAATTTTAATCTCTCTTTTTTTAAATGTCACAGGTTATTAATTCATGCTAAGTGCCAATTTGCCTATACAGTGGTAGCTCAGGTTAAGTACTTAATTCGTTCCGGAGGTCCGTTCTTAACCTGAAACTGTTCTTAACCTGAAGCACCACTTTAGCTAATGGGGCTGCCGTGCCGCCGGAGCACGATTTCTGTTCTCATCCTGAAGCAAAGTTCTTAACCCAAGGGTTAGCGGAGTCTGTAACCTGAAGCGTATGTAACCCGAGGTACCACTGTACATTTTTGTAACCTCATAACTCATAAAGGAGTGCGGCCAACCAGCCCACCCCCTTGACCCTTGCCTTGCTCAACTTTGCTTATTAGAATTAACCAAAAGAGGTTGACTGAATGCGTCCGGGAAGTGATTAGTGTTTCAATGGAGAGGAGGGGGTAGTACCTCTGGTAAAATATACATTGTGCTCTTTCTGGGGCAGTTTGTCCACCTTTGGTCCCCATTTTTTCCCCTTTTCATTTTTTTTTGGTCTGTCTGCTGTGTATTAACATAGCAGGTAGGGTTTTTCAACTTCTTCATTTCTTTTTTTAAAAACAAAACGTGGTACTCAGAGCTATACCGATGGTCATAGATAGGGCTGCCATTCGTCTGGAATTTCCCAGACATAGCCGGGATTCATCCTTCAAACATCAGAAGTGTTCATTTTTTGGCTCAACAACTTTTGTGTCCGGATTTTCACTTTTGGAAATATGACCCTAGTCATATGACCCTAGTCAAAGATTGTGTTGGGGCTAATGCTGGATTGTTGAGCAGGAGAACCCGGCTTCAAATTCTTCTTCAACCACGAAGGTAGTAAATATGAGCCCTCTGGTCTGTTAACATCCTAAAAGGGGCACTTCATAAAGTCTCATTAAGGAAGGTAAGAAGTCTCCATAGCAGGGGCATCCATTCTTCTTGTTTTGAAATAAGATTTAATTTCACTTTTATTTTTGTCTCCAAAGTTATTCTCCACTTGAGCTCCAGTTTTCGTGGCTTATTTGTCAAGTCCAATTTCTCTCCTATCTGAAAATGTTGGGTATCATGAACTTTGGTGTTTAATAGTCCAGTGGTTTGTAATGACAATCTCATATTTCCTGTTTAAGAGTTCATTAAACTAAATGCCTTTTATAAACAAAAACAACAGGAATAATTAGTGTACCAACAAGGAGGACAGACAGGAATCTGTAACCTTTGGCTGTTATTCTTGGCAACATTAATGACTCTGTAATCTTAAACAGCTCACGTACCCTTCTATGAAATAATTGAAATATTTCACATGCTTTAATTTTAAGGTGATGAGTTATGAGAGTGAAATCTTGCTGGCATCCCAGGAATGGATCTTTAAATGAAGATGTTGCATGTGCATAGGGATTTTTTTTCTTTCATAAATAGTTTTTATAAAGACCATGTCATTGTGCTTGAGAATGAAAGAGATATTGCAATTATTTTTAGCAGTGGCTTTTCATCATGTCCCTGAATACTTGTACAAACCTATTTTTTTTAAAACTTGCATATTTTAGTGACACTCATAGAAAGGTTTCATAGAAAAGTAATATATATAAAGGAACCCTACAAGCTTAGGACCAATAAATACTGGAAATTTCAATGTACCCTGAGCAATTGCTCTTGACTCACTATACTGCCTTAAAACATATTTTATTAGAAATTTTGATTGTTGGAGAACCATAGGAAACAAATTTATAAGAGGCAGTTCAACCATGGTCCAAGCTCCCTTGGGGGTATTTTAGTTATGGGATGTCTTAGGGCAATAGTTTGGATTGGTTTGTCAGCTTCATGATGGAACATGCATTACTTACTAACTGTAAATTAGCATTTGCAAACCTTTTATAATAAACTCATAGTACTAGCAGCACAACAAACAGAGGCTAAAATGATTAAGCAACCTTTGTCCAAACAAAAAACCTAAATACAAGTCCAATGACTGCAACCTGTCTCTGAATGTAGACATTTTGCAGTGAAGTAATGTAATCTGTACTCTTTTAATCAATTAGGTATATAATTATTTGACCTTGCATGCTTATTTGACCTTCAGAGTGTTAATGTAAACTTCATATCTGCACACCAAGCTCCTTAAATTACACTCTGCTAGTGATTTCATGAAAACAGCACCGGCCTTTCTTCTGAGAATAAATATCATTGCATTTTTTATTTCCTGTTCCAGTACGCCACCTGATGTGGAGATTCTTTACATACTCAAGGCTGCCTTGAAAATGCTTACTACAGAGGTCACTATCAACCAGAAGGAAAGTGAAGTTCAGGGCGCTCTTTATACTTCAGTAGATGTCCTGAGAGTCAGTCTACAAGCTTGTATTGGTAACTGGACCCCTTTGCCTACATGCTACCCCCCCCCCCTTCCCAAAAAAACACCACCAGAGCTCAAATATCTTTGCTGAGGAAGAAACAGCTTATGAGATGTGTACCAGACTCACAAGTTTCAGTGTAGCTTCCTGCCCATTCTTGCATGGAAAGTTCTCTCAGTACTTATCAGGTGTTATTGAATCAGGATTTCTGTGAATCGGGTACTAGAGCACACCAGAATAATTCACCAGGAGAGTAAACTGCAGGGAGATTCACAGTCCATAGCCTATAATCCTCTAGGTTGGAGGACAGGTGAAAATAGACAGCCAATCTCATGCCATGTCTTAGCAGACGTGCAGACAGAGGCTCTTGCTTGCAGGTAAGAAAAATACATTTCTTTTATCAAGTAACGATGCTAGCTCAGCAGCAGACACAAGGCTCAGGGGTCACAGTTCAGGAGCAAGGCAAGAAGTTCAGAACTGGACAGAAGCAGCGAAGGCGTCCCAACAAGCTGCCCTGCCCTGCTTGCCAAGCTTTTAAAGACAAGGCCTTGTAGGAATGCTGAGGTTGCAAACACATGCTCTGTCAGGGTGGGTGGGTCTGATCTCATCTCCAAAAGCAGTGCCTGGTTCTAGGCAACAAGACTGTGCCCTTCCTGTTCAGGCTCCTATTCATTCACTGCCAGCTCCTGTTCTGCCTCCTCTATCAACTGATCAAAGCTTCCACTGAGGCTTCCTGCTCCACAGGAAGGTGAGAGGGTACAGCGGACATCCCTGTTATCTCTTCCAGAGCAACTGAAGTCAGGGTGGAAAGGGGAAAATTTCTCTCCTCCAGCTTTGATTTCCACCATTCAGGAACATCCTCATATCTTCCTCCCCCTTTTCTACTTTTCTCCTAACCTAAAGTGTTGTTGTTGGGTGTGGTTCTTTTTATTGGTTGTTGTTGGTCCTTCTATACACTTTCTCATAATAAGAGTTGTTTGACAGTGGAACAGACTTCCACAAGAGGTGGTAGACTGTCCTTCCTTTGGGGTTCTAAAGCAGAAGATGGATGGCCATCTGTCATGTATGATTTAGTTGAGATTCCTGCATTACAGGAGGTTTGACTAGATGACCCTCAGGAACAATTCCAGCTCTACAATTCTGTGGTTCAATACACTTGGAGACTGAGGCTGTGCCACATATTAGCAGCTTGAGATGCAGCAAGGTTGTTTTCCCTGCACTGTATTTGAGCAAGTCGCATATGCACTTGTACACACCAGAGAGAAGGTGAGGAGGTATTTCACTCAATGCTCATTACCTGATTTGTTGTCCCACGTCTGCAAACTCTGCCCCCCAAACAATGAAGGTGTCACCTGTGGGTGTCCACACACATGCAAGGGATGTCTTGAATGTTTGCATCTCCATGGAACCACAGCTTATTTTTTTTAATTGGACGGAAGCTGGTGAAGGGATAATGCTTCAAACAACAGCATTTCTCAATAGCTGTTATCCACCCATTGTCCTGGAAAAGCCCAACCTTTGAATGTGTCTTGATACTGTTTTCATGGTTACGCTTCTGAATAATATTTTGGACTGCATCAGTATATACTTAGCAGCTACTTTCATAGTATATTAACGCATATCAAACAGACAAAAAACTAGGAGTGAACAATTTAGATTTTTGTAATGCATGTAAGTCTGTATCTTTGAAACAGAAACAAATGGGCCCTTTTTCTTTTCTAGAAATACGTTTGTGGCTTTCAATCAAGCAGACCACTATCATCCTAAAAGCTGCTCTAGTGGCTGTGGAGCCATGGTGGTAAAGCAATATTCATTGCTTGATTGGTTGAGCAGAGTCGTTTGGCACTTACCCAGCTGAAGTCTCAGCAATAAACATTACAAATATCACAGCATGGAAACCCAGTGCAGTTTGTACAAATCATCAAGACCAGATGAAGCACTTTTATGATTACCTGTAAAGCAGAGGGCAGGAGAGCATTCCTTTCTCCAATTTTTGTCTCTTCCCAAGCAGAGGTGCTACAGGCTTGCTGTTGCAACAGAAGAGGGTGAAATGTTATCTCACTAGAACCAATTATTCCACTGCTGAAGATTGAGACCTAGTGTGCTGTTTAGGAACCTGATGTGCCTTCACCTCATGCCCAAGTAGGGATTTGAACCCTGGTCTCTCAGGTCCTAGTCCAACACTCTAACCACTATACCACACTTGGCTCTCTATGAAACTATGACCATTCCACCCATTTCCCAACCATGAATATACAACAGCATGGCCCCCGCACCCTAGTCAAAAGCTTATTAATGTGTAAACCTATCAATGTTTTATCCTGCAACATTAAGCAAACTCAGCAACCAAAGCTGAACTTATAAATAAACAAGGTTTATATCACAGCCCCATCATCGTACATGAACTTGGAAGCTGGTCACAACAATTCAAAACACAATACAGTGGTACCTCGGGTTACATACGCTTGAGGTTACATACGCTTGAGGTTACAGACTCCGCTAACCCATAAATATTACCTCGGGTTAAGAACTTTGCTTCAGGATGAGAACAGAAATTGTGCTTCGGCGGCATGGCGGCAGCAGGAGGCCCCATTAGCTAAAGTGGTGCTTCAAGTTAAGAACAGTTTTAGGTTAAGAACAGACCTCTAGAACGAATTAAGTACTTAACCTGAGGTACCACTGTACACAACAAAATGGAATACCATTTAAAATGTGTATTTATGGTGCAAATGCCCTGCCCCATGTTGTTTCTCGGCCACGTCAAAGCATATCTCATATTGTTGCTGACAGAAACAAATTGGGACCTACTGAGTCAATATTTTGCAAGCTGTTTTTATTTTTTACTTTTGAGCTAAGGACCATTCAACATATTACATACCCAGGCTTGCTCCCACCACTAGCGCTGAAGAAATGCCTGCCTTCTGTCATGCCTGCCTTCTGTCCATACCTAATATGCAGCTTAAACACACACAGAAACTGAAATGAATGCATTTTAGTTGTTTAATAGTTCTTTTGACACAGAGAAGTTTGTGCATCAGCATTAGGTTACTGACTGGTCCAATAAAATAGATCATTTAGCTGATTTTTGCATTGCTATCTCTGTAGGACTAGCACAGCCATCAGTACTTTGATCTACTACAAATTGTCAGAGGCATTGTGGTTGTTAGCACTGCTAACAACTTAATTGATGTGAACAATGCAAGGGAATTTGAGAGAGAGAAATTCCACGGCAGATATAATGCTTGTTCCTCATAGTTTGCCTGTTTAAATTTCCCTAGCCATAGAATCTAGCTTGTTTGACGTAAATACTTCATAATTCTGGGATGAAAGACCCTATTGAAATATAAAGTACTGCTAATCAGAAACTGTTCGCTTATCAGCATCCCCGCCCCCATCCCAGTACAACAAACAAACCAGAAGTTTGTCCTCCAGCTCTCTGCCTGTATATAGACTTGAAAGTACTACATCTGAAACATGGTTTCTGCGTACTATTATGGGGCACGGTGAGGCTCAGACAGCAATTTGCAACACATAACAAAAGGAGGTTACTCAAACAGTTTCTCTAGTTTGATTTATTATTATATTTTTACTATTGACAGGGGGGCAGGGAGACCATTCAACTTTTACTTCTACTAAGGAACACACAAAGGTAACTCGTAGCTGTGCCTCCTAATCCATTCCTAACATAAGCAGTAGAACCTAGGTGGGCTGCCATATAAATTCGATTTCTGCTCCAAATGCTGGCACACATTCACTTAATGTAGGCAGTGACATAGCATGGATAGGGCCACAGGGGCAGTTGCCCTAGGTGCAAAATTCTTAGGGGTGGGAAACTTCAAAAGGAAAAAGACAAGTAGTAATAATAAATAAATAAGAGCACACCCTCCCCCTCACACAGAAAATCTCCCAGTGTTTGCATGGGCGGTTTTGGATGATGGACAGCTCCTAAGGCAGTGCACTCTGCATGGGCTTTAGAAAGATACCCATTCCTGACCAATCTCCCGCCCTACTCTCCACCATGCTGGACGCTCATGGGGTGCCACAGCTGCCACTCAGGTAGCTCACTGAGCTATTGCTCCTTCATTCCAGCCTATCGGCAGGCGGCGCCAAGGATACTTGTCTTGCCCGGGTTCTGGCAACCCACGCTACACCACTGAATATATGGCACAGAAGAGTGAGGCTGGTTCTCACAACACAATAAGCCATACTGGCAGAGGTCTTTCCATCCCTGACCCTTTTTGCTCTTGGCCAAGTTGAGCAAAGTCAGGAGTTGTCCTAACATGTCATCCAGGCAGGAACCTTGGCTATAGTTCGTGTTGAGCGAGGAGATCTTAATTTTAGCTCCAGATTGGATGGCATGCTAAGCCAAACCTTGGCACAGAAACGAAAAGGATTGAGGAGAACAAAGCGGCTGAGGGCTCCTCTCTGGGGGCCTGCATGTTTGCTCCGTTCCAGGAAGCCATACTTTGACTTACCATGTCATATGAAAATGCTCTCCCTCTCTCTGTGGGAGAGGGTTTTTTAAATAATAGTTTTTATTTGCTTTTCTATCGTATCTCATTGTCAACGCTTACTATGTTACAAATCATACATAAAATAATAAGAAAAAGATAGCATAGATATAAAGCAAGAACAAATGATAATAATAATATTTCAATATTCCTCCAAAATTATTTAAATCCTGTGGGAGAGGGTTACAAATGTGAACACCTTTGTCAAGGGACGTTAATCAAGGAAATGTTTGCCGAGTCATTTCCACTGGGCCTTGGCAAGCATGGAGACATCTCAAGCACAGTTAAGCATGTCAGCTAAATCACTAAGTGCCAAACCCTGGCATTCTCTCAGTTTGCCATTTCTGCAAGCCAAAAAGAAGGACCGCTCTTAAAAAAAAAATTTTTTTTAAGAATCTCCATTTATTTGAGTCTCTTCTGGAAATGGCAGGAACAAGTCCAGCTTAACGCTTAAATTAAAAAAAAAATACAATTTCAAAAGTCTTGAAAGCAGTTAGACATTTTCCCGGCTTCTGTGAATGTTTTGGCTAAGAGATTCTCACAGTTTGTCAAATTGAGGTTCATTGGGAATTGACTACTCTGCAGCTTTCCACACTCTAAGGTGCCCAGTGTTGCCTCAAAGGCTTTGCACTTGGTTGACTGTACTTCCAACTGCTTCAGGTACTCATTTGTTTATGGCATTTTTATCTCACCATTCCTCCAAAGATCTCAGAGCAGAATACATGTTGATCTCCCTCCTATTTAATCATCAGCTGGCCTCAGTGGTGACACTTGTTGCGATTTTGGTTTTATCCTTCTCTCTTCTGGAAACATGGACTGCATGTTGCTTTGTTGTTTTAATTGTAATTTCTCATCATTTATGTTTGTGAGCACCCAGAGAACAATGTGATTTGGTGGCTTTATATAGATAAGAATGAACGAACGAACGAATGAATGAATGAAGAGGAAGGGAGGGAGGGAGGAAAATTTCCTTGTGCAGTAGTTTAACAGAAAATTACTGGACAAAAGTTGGAAGCGACTGTGTGGAAACCCTATCTTTTGTGCGCAGTTCCAAGTGTAGGTTGGAGGTTCATGAAACTTACATCAAAGACAATAAATGTGTCCTCAAGGTGTCTCCAACTATGACACCATCATACCTGACCATTGGCCATGTTGATAGCAGCTGATGAAAGTTGTAGTCCAAAACATTTGAAGGCCACCAGGTTGGAGGAGACTGATGCAGTCCTACAGAATGGGAGGGACAGCCTCTGGCAACAACCTCCCAGCCACCCTGGGTCCTGTACCACCTGAGGGAAGGTGATGTGGCTGCCCACCATTTGCCTGCTTAGGAACTCGCTACCCCAAGGTAAAAGGGAAATTTTAAATAAAATTATATGACTACCCTTATAATCCCCAGTAAAAGGTAAAGAGACCCCTGACCATTAGGTCCAGTCGTGACCGACTCTGGGGTTGCTGCACTCATCTTGCTTTATTGGTTGAGGGAGCTGGTGTACAGCTTCCGGGTCATGTGGCCAGCATGACTAAGCCACTTCTGGTGTACCAGAGCAGCACATGGAAACGCTGTTTACCTTCCCACTGGAGCGGTACCTATTTATTTACTTGCACTTTGATGTGCTTTCAAACTGCTAGGTTGGCAGGAGCT
The DNA here is from genome assembly GCF_964106915.1 of Podarcis gaigeae. Classification (NCBI taxonomy): domain Eukaryota; kingdom Metazoa; phylum Chordata; class Lepidosauria; order Squamata; family Lacertidae; genus Podarcis; species Podarcis gaigeae. The sequence continues at coordinate 78,585,257 of NC_139677.1, forward strand.
GGGACCGAGCAATGGGAGCTCACCCCGTCGCGGGGATTTGAACCGCCGACCTTCTGATCGGCAAGTCCTAGGCTCTGTGGTTTAACCCACAGCGCCTTGCGTCCCATAATCCCCAGTAGGGATTATTTAATTGGCAAGAGTTGGCATCAGCTGGCATTTTGCATCCTGGTCTCACCGAATCCCATTTTCAGAAAGGCTAGGAAGGCTAATTTGTTTAATGTTTATGGAAAATATAAACAGTTGAGTCCTGTTAATTTCTTGCCTATTGTTGAGAAAATCTGGCATTGGGTTTGTTCTCCCTCCACTGTTGTGGGTTTTTCTATATACAATTCACATAGCTGTCACTTCCCTGGTTTATTATTCCTTTGCTTCTTTTAATTTCTTTCATACAACATGTCATCTCATGCAGACACTTGCTAACCAAGGTGTTTATTTAATGTTTATGTATTCTAAATATTTAAGAATAAAAATCATTTCCAGACATTTTCCTGCCAGTATTTTCAGAGGCCAACCTAACAATACTTGTCTGTCTGATCCCAGAGTTTTGTGTTTCAAGTTCCTTGTTTCAACAGCGATGGGGATCTATGGATCCCTCCCTCCCACGCAAGAGAGCTTCATTGGAGTTGAAGGGTGAAAAGTCCATCAGCTCTATCTGCATTTCCAGTGCTATAAATCTGTCTCTGGAATAACCAAGTTTGTCTTCATTCTGCATTCTGATAAGATGTCATTACAGGAGTTATTTTAATCAAATTTTCAGTTATTACATTAGTGCATACTTACATGGGGCTTCTCTCAGCTAGCATATGGTGCTTAAAGTCTTGTGGCAAGGAAGAGGATGGAAAACATTTGATTTTTTAATTATTATTTTTGCTTTTAAAAATGGAACCTCCAGCCAGACAATAAAATGGTCTGGAAGCTTCAGCCAGTTCAAAACTGTAAAATCCATTGCCTGTCTAAGTTGGGTCACCATAAGCACATCAACACCAATTAAAGACTGAAGCCCCAGTTCTTTTATGATTTTATTATAAAAATGTTTGAATTGTTATATTGGGGACGACTTTTCCTATTTTATAGAGGCAGCTCCCTATTTGAAGGACTCTCAGACGTTAGTCCTCTTTTGAAGAGCTGTCTGGTACAAGTATGGTTTTAAATTGAAGAACCATAGAAGGGAGAGTGGAACCTAGACATTTTCAGTTGCCAGCTAGGCTAAAACCGTGTACCTCTTGCCATGTACTCAGGTTCCACAATAGATACCAATTTTGTAGTTTCTTGAGCAATACTGCTGTTTGGTGCATTTCCCCTCAAACCATCTTTCACCTAGTTTGAAAATGTAAGCTACTGTTAAGCTGAGGTGTGTACATTTGAGAGAACAGCTGCATACTGTGAGTGAAACCCAGTGCTTTAATGTTACCCAGTTTCATTGGACTCAACCTAGCTCAGGCACTTTAAATGCAAGATGTACAAATATAGTATTGTACAGCTTTCATTTCATTTATTTTCATGGTGCTCGAGGAAGAAGAGTGCCCGGTAAATTCTGCCCATTGGTTTTATTTTCCCAAAGTAGGGTGGACTTCTGAGTCACAAGGCGTTGGGTGTGTGATGGAAGATTTAGGAGTCAGGGGAGGAGTCAAAGTTGGTCTCTTATGACTCTTGGCAGAAATGAGCAAATGTACCAGTACTCTTGCATAATATTGCTTTTAATAAACTGACACCTCATTGCTGCGAAGGGTTTCCTGTGAGATGTGTTATGATGTGGATTAGCCTTCCAGGGCAAATGACATGGCTTGCAACATTTGAAAAGCAGAGATTATTCATTAAACCAGAGGTTGCCAATCTTTTGGCATTGGTGAACATATTTGCAAATGGGAGAAACTGTTGTGGTCACCACAAGCGAAGTGCAAACCAAGCACACACCGCAAAATATTATATTGGCTACAACAGAATGCTTACTTCATGCCTACTTTCAGAAGTGGAAAGGCGCAACTGGGAGAACACACTGCAAACATCAGGGAAGGCATCTCCAGGTAAATGCATGACCATAGATGCCACATTGATGTTCCCGCATTGAACAATATACTCTAGGGTACAATCTGGTATTTGACAGGACCTAGACTTGGTGACCTAGTTAGACTCTATTGTATCTTCTTCCTCCACAATATGCCCAGAATCCATGTCATAGCTGTCAACGTTTCCCTTTTTTTAAGGGAAACTCCCTTATTCCGAATAGGATTCCTCGCAAGAAAAGGGAAAAGTTGACAGCTATGATCCATGTAGTGATAATACTTCTGAAAAAAAGAGAAGACTCTATCAAGCTGTCCAGCTATCCACATCTACTTTCCTCTAACAATAATGCTGAGAAAATGACCTTCATATATTGTTGACCAGAGAGCAAATAAAACTGTCTATAATCTGGCAAACATTGGGAATGTGCAACAGACAGCAAGTTGGCCACTTCTTTGGATTAAATTAAGAGTGGTTGTGTAGGCCACATTCTCACAAGTTAATTCATCAGGGGCCACATACTAGCAATGGGTGGGTACAGAGCCATAAGTGAGCAGGGCGAAAACCAGAAGTGATTGTGGGTACTGTTACTCCTTTTAATTTATAAGTCATGGGCCCTGAGGGCTGGGGTTGGCTGTGCAAGGAAAGAGGAGTTGCCAGCATAGATGAACCCGGGAAGGGATCCAGTGGTCTGAGAAGGTCTTCGGTTCTGATCCTTAGACTGGGCAAGCAACCTAACACTTCTCCAGGAAGGCTGAACCAGTCCTGTCTGTTGATGCCTGCACTGGCATCTCTGTGACCTGAGTGATGGAGGAGGCATTACTGCCCTCTCAGAGGAAGATGGGACAGGCAAGGTAACAGGCTCCCCTGGAGGGGCAGGAGTAGACATGATTTCTGACAACGGTGGTGGTGGTGGCATGATAGTACCAAATCATGCCCCTCTCGTTAAGTCAAGGTGCCTTGTACCCTAAGGCCACTCAAGTTATTTGGGTGCTTGAGGCTGGCAATCCCAAAAGTGTCTCTTCTCATTCCTGGCAGTAAAATATTAAATATTAAATACATTAAAATATTTTATTATACATATAAACACTTGTGTGTGTCCAGATGTCCAGATACTATAGTGTCCAGATCAAGGGATGTAATAGTATCACTCTATTCTGCCCATGGACTACAAGAAGATCAAACCTCTCCATTCTTAAGGAAATCAGCCCTGAGTGCTCACTGGAAGGACAGATCCTGAAGCTGAGGCTCCAATACTTTGGCCACTTCATGAGAAGAGAAGACTCCCTGGAAAAGAACCTGATGTTGGGAAAGATTGAGGGCACAAGGAGAAGGGGACGACAGAGGACGAGATGGTGGGACAGTGTTCTTGAAGCTACGAACATAAGTTTGACCAAGCTGCGGGAGGCAGTGGAAGGCAGGAGTGCCGGGCGTGCTCTGGTCCACGGGGTCATGAAGAGTCGGACATGACTAAACGACTAAACAACAACAACAACAATTCTGCCATAGTCAGACCACACTTGGAATACTGTGTTCAGTTCAGGGCATCACAATTTAAGAAGGATGTTGACAAGCTGGAACATGGGCATAAGAGGGCAACCAAGATGATCAAGGGTCTGGAAGCCAAGCCTTATGAGGAGGACCGGGGTATGTTTAGCCTAAAAAAGAGGAGACTGAAAGGAGATATAATAGCAATCTTCAAATATCTCAAAGGCTGTCATATGAAAGATGGAGTGAGCTTGTTTTCTCCTGCCCTGGAGAGAAGGAACCCAAATGATTACTTCAAGTTACAAGAAAGGAGATTCCGACTAAACACCAGGAAAAACGTTCTGACAGTAAGAGCTGTTCAACAGAGGGACAGTCTCCCTTGGGAGGTTGTGGACTCTTCTTCCTTGGAGGTTTCTAAGCACAGCTTGGATGGCTACCTGTGTGGATGAGATTCCTGCATTGCATGAGACTAGATGCCTCGTGGGGTCCCTTCCATATCTATAATAAATATCTCATAACTTCCAGTCCTTTCAGTTGCCCAAACCCAGTTGCCTGAGATGGCAGCCCCACTCTCTGCCTAATGGTAGAGCCGGGAAGGACTTTAGGGTTAGTGACTGCATGGCACAGGCGGTGGCGGGAGGGGGCCACCTGGGGAGAGGCAGGGGCCACCCAAACAAAAGCGAAAGCACTCGCTTTGCTCCTCAGGGTCAGCCAAGCAGCCAGGAGGACCTGCCTCCTCCCTCCTCGCGCTGCCACCCCTCCCTTCCCCTCCCCCCCCGTCCCTTCTCCCGCCTTCGCGGGCCAGCCAGACTCCGCCAGCAGCCAGCCAGAGAGAAAGAGAGAGAAGGGATTCCTGGCCGGGTTCCAGGTCGGCGCACTAATACAAGCTGCGAGGCTCCCGCCTGACTGACGCCGGCGGAGGCTGCCTGCTCGCTCGCTCGCTCGCTGCTGCTGCTTTCGCGCTGGCCCCTGCCGCCGCCGGGTTACTGCCGCCGCGTCCCTTTGCATGGTGAGTACTCTTGAGGTGTTTGTTTTTTTTCTTTTAAGCGAGAGCAACTCGCTCCAGAGAAGTTAGGGCACCAGCAGCCGCCGGCAGGGAGACGGCGGGCTAGGGAGAAAAGGAGAGGCGTTCGCCCCACGGGCAGGTAAGAAACTTAGGCTTTCCTTCCCCTGCCCTGCCAGAAACACAAAACTGGCTGGAGTTGGCATCTCCACCCGCAGACTTTCTCCCCACCCCCGCCCGGGGTTTTCTTTTTTTAAATATTATTTCCTTCTCTTTCTTTTTTTGGCTCTTCGTCTGAACTCTGCTCTCCCGACTTTTTGCTGTCTGCAGCCTCCCTCAGATGAGCTGCTGCTTGCAAGCTTTTCATGTTTCTTTTTTGCATTGCACTTCATTACATTTGAGGCGGGAGCTGCATCCTGCCTAACCTCGGCTCAGCAGAAGGTGCTAAGCCCTGAACCAGCCCCTCGAAGGGACTTGCGATGATGCGTGTATGTGTGGATGCGCGCGCGCGCGCGAGAACACACACACACAGTACCTCTCATTTGACCATGCTGGATGAGACCCGTCTATCTTGTACCTATAATGAATGCATAAAATACATGGAGAGATGCTTAGGCTGCCATCCGTGCCCCCTTTATTGGGAGTAATCCCCGCTGACCTCGGTGGCCCTTACTTCTGAGTAGACATGCCTAGGATTGGCACGCATGGTTTGCCTGCTCTCTCCCGTGGCGGGCTGCAACCCTGCGCGCACCTACTCGAGAGTAAGTCGTGGTGAGCGCAGCGGGAGCCGGTCTGCCGGGCGTCCCCCCCCCCCCGGGGTAACCCCCGTTATCAACAGAAGGGCGCGCGAAGCCGTCGCGATCGCTTCGCTCTGGAACCGGAATCACCAACAAAACAGTGTAGTGTAAACTGACCGCGCGGTGACATCGCCCTCGTCTATTATTAACCTGCTGCCACTGCTCCTTGTTGGCATCGTTGTAGAAGCTCACACTCTTTGTGCCAGTAAAGGGAATGTGCTAAGGGCGAATCTCTCTCTCTCTCCCCGCCGGAATAATTCCGTTTTATCTTCCCCTCCCGCTCGCTCGCTCCCTCGCCACTTCGCTACTTTTTTAAGTTTACAACGTGAGGTCCTTGCAGAAGGCAGCGAAAAGGCGGTTTGGGAGGAGAGACTAGAGACAGGAGACAAACTGACGCCGGCATTGTGATGGGAAGGAGGGTCGCCAGGCGAAACGTTTTCACGGCTGGTTAAACGCTGTCAAGCCTTCCTCAGTCTCTTGTATTTTGATTCCTTTCTCTCCTTAGCGAATCAAAAGTGAATCCGGTTCATTTTTTAACTTCTTACGTGTTTTTATTAACAACAATAAAAATAATCTTTTAATTTCTTACGTTATGGATACATTTTGTTGATGAAAATGTATCCGCACAGGCTCATCATCAAAAACAAAGGAGCACTTTAAAGACTACCCACATCATCATCAAAATAAAAGTGGCTCTTTAAAAATGGATTAGATTTATTGTACCATAAGCATAATACCTCCAACCTGCTTGGCCCCAGTTTGAGGTTAAGATTTGCAGTATGATCTCATGCATGTCTACTCAGAAGTAAGCTTCACTGGGACTTACTCCCTGGTAGGTGTGTCCAACAGTGCATAGTTAAAACTATGGAACTCACTTCCAAAGGGGACTGACAGCCACCAACCTAGATGGCTTTAAAAGAGAATTGGACAAAGAGAGCACTAGGGAAGATGTCTAGCCATGATGGCTGTGCTCTGCCTACACAGCTGGGAGGCAGTAATGTTGGAAACCACGGTAGGAGAGAGTGGTCTTGTGCTCAAATGCTGTTTGCGGACAGACATCTGGTTGGCCACTGTGAGAACAGGATGCCGGACTAGATGGGCTTGATCCAGCAGGCTCTTCTTAATGTTCTTACATCGCAGCCTGACAAGGTTACCCACCTAGAATTTGTCACCATCTGAAGGGACGCGGGTGGCGCTGTGGGTTAAACCACAGAGCCTAGGACTTGCCAATCAGAATGTTGGCAGTTCAAGTCCCCGCGACGGGGTGAGCTCCCGTTGCTCGGTCCCTGCTCCTGCCAACCTAGCAGTTTGAAAGCACGTCAAAGTGCAAGTAGATAAATAGGTACTGCTCCATCAGGAAGGTAAACGGCGTTTCTGTGCGCTGCTCTGGTTCGCCAGAAGCGGCTTAATCATGCTGGCCACATGACCTGGAAGCTGTACGCCGGCTCCCTCGGCCAATAAAGCGAGATGAGCGCCGCAACCCCAGAGTCGTCCGCGACTGGACCTAATGGTCAGGGGTCCCTTTAACCTTTAAAGGGAATTTTGGGCCAAAGTGTAAAACATAAGTTATTAAAATTAAATGGCCATGTCCAAACCAAAGCCTTACAAAGAATAAGTCACTGGCAGCCATTGATGGATGAAACCCAAAATTGGTATTGTCCTGAAGTTGGAGAGAAGGTAAATTGCAGGTGCTGTGGTGCTTTTTAAAAAATATCCAACTTTATTCCTGTTACTGATATGCGTGGAAGTGACGAATTTGTAGCTACTAAGTGTTTTCAGGCTTGTTCCCAGCGCTAAACATTCCATTTCATAGTTAATAACTTCCCCCTTTCTACGAATAGAGAAGTAATACATGCATAATCAAATGCTCATATTCTAAAGGGCAAAATCATATTCTAAGGTGGGGTAGCATGCCCTCAGGGAATGGATTTTCTCATAGTCTGGAAATGATATGCAGGTTTCTTGGAATGTAATCAGGTTTGTGACTGTCCAGGAAGGACACTGTAGATAAGAGAGAGATGTCACAGTGAAGCCTGTAAATACATGCTTTTAAAAGGCAGTCTTTGGGGATAAGCAGCTATTGTCTTCTGCAATGCAATCTAAAGGTACTGCAGTAAGATTATTTTAAGAGCAGTATATCCCAGAGCAATGGGTAGAACAATGGTCACCATTCAGATTATCTTTATAGTCCGCCCACGCAGAGCTCTTCTTTCTGATTTGATAATTGCCTCAGCTGCTGCCAAAGCTGCTGCTGTTGGGCTGATTTGTGTTTGACCTTTAAAATGAACATGCCTTCAACTGAATGTCTTAGTATGTTGTGTCTTCTTACACTGCAATCCTGCACACGGCTTCCTGAGAATGAGCCCCACTGAAAACAATGGGACTAATTCTGAGAATGCGGCTATAGCATTGTTCTGTTCCATATGTTATACGAGAGAACATTGGGTTAATTGGCTGCGGAAAATACACTTAATTTCAAATACTAGAGATAAGGCTCAGATATACTTTTTGTCATTGTTGGGTACTAATCCGTGCTCTTGAACAGCTCACATTAATTTTAATGGAGCCCATGTGGAAAACAGTTCATTGTAGATTCCCAGTGGATTGTTTCCAATTTGATATCCTTCAGATGTTGTTGGACTACTTCTCCTATCAGTCTCAACCAGCCTTTGAGTCCAGCAAAATCTGGAGGTCACCACACTGGTCACTCCTCTAATAGACTTCCTTGTAGTGCTACATGGGGTTCAAAGCAACCTGCAAATTATCCCCGCCATATTTTATTTTGGGACACGTTGGTCCGTACTGACAGTTCTGCAGTGTGGGCCATAGATTGTTCATTGGTAACACTGGTAATCTTCTCCCTTTTTTAAGGCAAAATGGGGATGTGAGCTTTAAAGATGCAATATTTACAGACTTTTGCCTTGAGCTGGGACAACGTAATGCTGAGAAAAGCTGTGGAAACATACTGCAAACTTGCGGTTCATGACTAAGTTGTGTGGTGAGGACCACACTGTGGTTAGTTCTCTTATTATGTGATGTTTCAGCTTCAGGGAAGGCAGGAGAAGGATGCGCTTACTCTGCTGGTGACTCAACTGAATGGAGCTTTTCCAAGCTCTGTATCGCTGGCAGGATGATTTCTTATTACATGCAGCTGCTCTGGTCCTGGTCTTTCTCGCACCTCCCCGAAAGTGGAGGTGTGTTCCTTGGGTGAAGGAACTCCACTTGGGCACACCTGGGAGTTAGGTGTTAAGCCAAATCTGAGTTGGGAGTAAACATGATGATAAGCAGAGGAGAGGGAAGGTAGACTTGCACTTCCTGTTTCACACGCTTGCCTACCTAATTCAAAATACATTGTGCAGCAGGAATATGTCCTTACTTTACTAGGAAAGAGATACAAGATAAAGAAATTTGTTCAGGCTCTCACTCTTCCACTGCCCCCTTTTAATTGTGTCTGAAATAATTCTCAGTTTGCACCAAACTTATTTATTACATTGAAAAAAACCTGCCATTCTAGGTGCTCAAAGCAGCATTGTATCTTATCATCATTTTGTCCTGGTAAGTTAGGTCCATGATTGCCCAGTGAGCTTCATGGCTGTATAGAGACTTGAATGTGGGGCTCCACAGCTCTAGTCCAACACACAGGCATGACTTATGCCCCACTGGCTGCCAGGACTTGGCTGTGCTCCTTGCAGAAGTCTTCACTTTCATTTTGGAAGCCTGAACCCTTGGAAAGATATAAAAATGCCATTGACCCCAGAGATTCAGTGTCTCCCAATTTGATTCCAGTGCCTTTTATTCCAGTGCCTTAACTATTAACTACACGCTGCTTTTATGTCCAAATATAATGCATGACTGAAACAAGTTTGCTAAGGTTCAGGGAGGACAATTTAATAACAGTTTCCTTCTTGTTTGCTAGTCAAGAGGGGGCTGAGATGTTTCTTTCCTTATCTGTATCTCGAAGGTAGCCCAATCTCTTTCCTTTTGTTCCTAAAATTAATGATTCCATGCTATCTCTTCGAAAGCCCCCTTTGCTAAATCAGTTCAGGCAGACCATCTCCTCCTCAAATACATCTTGGCCCCTGGCTGGAAGGGAGCTAGACACTGCTATCAGTCCTTCATTTGCACCTTGATTGCTATCTGGGGTTAGTATCCAGTCACTGGTGAGCTCCATGAGAAGTGGATGTGTGATAGAAGAGATGAAAGGAGAAGGGTGTGCTTAGGTTTGTTGCTCCAGCCTGATCAAATCATGCTTTGGAGGAGAGGAATGTAGCATCTGAATGTAATCTGATTCAGGCACAACTCTAAAGTATAGTTCAGTGTTGCATGCATGCACCCTGGGCTTCTGGCCTCTCCTCCCAGCTTCTGGAGTTGTTGCAGTGATCAGAAGCTTTGCTTCCATTTCAGTCACTGACAGCTTATTGCTGCCTGTAAACCTGAAGCTGTGCTTAATCTTATGTATTGCTATTATTTATTTGTCACTTATACATACAGTGGTACCTTGGTTTACGAATTTAATCTGTTCCAGAAGTCCGTTGTTAAACCAAAATGTTCTTAAACCAAGACATGCTTTCCCATAGCAGTGGGGGACTCAATTTACAAATGGAACACACTCGACAGGAAGCGAAACATATTCTGCTTCCAAGGCAACGTTCACAAACCAAAACACCTACTTTGCAGCGTTCTTAATCCAAGGGTTTGCAGCGATCTTAATCCAAGTTGTTCATAAACTAAGCTGTTCTTAAACCAAGGTACCACTGTACAATGTCTCAAAATGACCATGGTGTAGGGCAGAGGTTGTCAACCTGGTGCCCTTCAGATGTTGCGGACCACAATTCACAGCCAGCATGGCAATAATAGTCGGGGATTACAGGAGTTGTAGCTGTTCACAAGCTTTTGGGGAGTGCTATGTTTTTGGCTAACTCTGGTTTAGGGAAACAAGCCAACTTCATAAACCATGGCTTGAGGATAGCTTCTTTTAATAAAGCACCCTAAAGACTAGCAACATTTTGTCTGGGTTCAGGCATAATTATAAACAGCTGTTAGTTAAAAACAGAGGTGAAGGTTTCCTATCTCCTCCTCATTGCCCACTAAACTCTGGCAGCATCAATCACCTGTTTTTCCACCTCTCTTGATGGGGAGCTTTAATTCAGCCTCCGCACCCAAGCAGATTGCCAACGCAGGTGGATGTGACAGCACAGGCACCTGTCCAGCAGGGAGGGGAAGTTTGTTGTGTATACCAATCCTGATTTGGAAACATATTTCCATGTCACTCTTTGTCATTTATTCTGTTGGCCCTTACATAAGGATAACCCGGTTCTCCATTCAGGAAACAGGAAGCCCTGATACTGAGATATAGAAGTAACATTGCACGTTATTCATATTTGCAACCGTGTACTTATATTAGTACATGGTTCCAGGGTTTTTGAATCCCAGTTAAATAATGCAGAGGGTTAAACTGAACCTATGCCCTGCAAGAAGATGTTGCTTATATTAATTAGATTTGAGATATAATGACAGGAAGATGAAATAGAATTAATTGTTTTAGTGTAAATTGGGGAGCTTCTTTCTTTTTCTCCTTTTTAGATACCATCCAGCTACATGCTAATAAGCAATAATGTGTTGGAATAAATAGTTATATTGAGCAACAGAAATAGCATTTGTGTTTCAGACCTTTCACTTGGTTTGTGCATTGATTGGGGTTTGAGTTAAGTAAAAAAACAACAGCAGCAATTATAGAGTGAGGACTGCAATGAAAAGGAAAGAAAGTAGACAAGTGCCTTAACTATTTAGGACAGCCTTTCTCAAACTTGGGTCTCCAAATGGTGTTGGACTACAACTCCCATCATCCCTAGCTATCAGGACCAATGGTCAGGGTTGATGGGAGTTGTAGTCCAATAAACAGCTGGGGACCCAAGTTTGAGAAAGGCTGACTTAGAACATATCACAGGCCAGATGTTCAAGAAAAGGAGGCAGGAAGGTGCTAATAGGTGTTCTAGTCCAACACACTGGCAATCATCTGGTTGGGGAAAATTTTATTGAAGGGTTATGGGTTTGTTCTCTCATGCGAAAAACTCATTGTCCTCTCATTTTTATATGAAAACAATTGTTAATGTTAATGTAGGCAAATGCTAGATTCCGTATTGTATTTTGCATTGAGCTATCAAGGTGGTTCTTTGCATTCCTGTTATTTTTAGCTTTCCCTCCAGCTCATTCTGAGTATGTATTCTATACTACTTTGATGGAGGAGACCCACAGACAACAACATTGTATTTAGAAACGGATGCATTATTTAGGTGTCACAGGAGACTGAGCCCCATCTCTCATTGGTTCATACGTCACAGTAAGCCATAGTTTCAAACTTTGGTTTACTGTGAAGAAGTAAAAATGTGCCTGCAGTTGCACGCTGCTCAGTTCTGGTGGGTAAGCTTGAGTTTGTTTGGAATTATAGCATACCATTACATTGAGAATGGCATGTTGAAATGCTCAGGACTTGCACAAAATCACATCATAGCACTTAAAAAAACCCCAAACTTATCTGTGGATTGTTCCAAATACATTTGTGCTGCTAGGCTTGACAGAGAAACCTTAGCAATTTTTACTAACGTCACTTTATTGCCTGTCATATATTCCCCCCTCTTCTTTTAAATATTCAGTTGTCAAGACATCACCAATATTCATTTTTTTAATGCCTCTTTGTACAGGAACTTTGTTCGAATACGCTCTGTAGCTGCTTTTGAAATTTGTCCATTTGCAATTTTGACCACTTTCACTTATTGCAAAGTATGTTAGTAGCCCAGAACTAAACATCTGAGCAGGCAAAACCTTATCTTGGGAAAAGGGAAGGAAATAACTGTTGCGTACAACTTCTTTTCAGATGCAAAGATCTGCAGTGCTTTTCTTTAGCTATAAATTATGCACAGGACATTATTTTCTTGCTGGATTTCATAGTGTCTGTCGTCTCCCAGCTGAAAGCCTCATGGTCCTTAACTGGAAACGACATGCTATGCATCATTTTAAGATGCACAGGTGGGCCTTGCCAGTGAACACGAGAGCTACCTGAAACATACATGGCCTCTCCCTCAGAAATTCTGCCATTTCAATGGCACAGTGACCCTGTTGCTGCCCGGTGGACAGATATTGCTTACAAAAACATGTGGAGTGATGTCTTTCGCTGTGATCATCCTCATCTTGTGTGATATTAAGGTGCCACATTACGGCTGGTCTGATGCAATGCAGTACTGGCTAGAAATAAATAATTCCTATTTCTCTGTGTCGTATATTGTGGGCAGAAGGCAGCATTTTTCAGTAGTTCCATTTGCACTGGATAATTTCTCTCTGTGTTGCAGAAGACCCAATAGCTGCCAAGGTCCAGAAAGGCATGGAGTAGTTCCATCTTACTGTGGCCTCACATTGCATATATACACCAACTTTACTTAATGATATGCAGCACAATCCTTTTCAACTTAACCCCCCCCCCCCAAAAAAAACCTTGCTTGGTCTAGTCTTCCCTGCAGCTGCTTCTAGCTTCTATTGAAGTCACTTACGTTTCTACATATAAGACTGGAAGATTGCACCTAAGGCCTTAGCCAACTTCATAGATTTAACAGGATTTTTGAGATTTGGACATCACTTAGGATTCTTTATGCTCCTCTGTTATTAGATTCAGTGGACTGGTTGTGCGGAAGGCATGGAGGTCAACAGAAGGTGGCGCCAGAGCCAGTTGCAGGCAAAGCCAACTAATTCTTGTTTTGTCCCCCATCCTGCTGAGTTCTACAAGAGCTGCACTGAGGTTAAGGAGGAAGGAGCAGATAGACAGGGTTAGTCCTTGGACTGGCTCTAAGTAAGAAAGGAAGCAGGCTGGGGGTTAGCTGAGGGAAGAATGAGGTTGGTGGGGCAGTGCTTCATGTGCTCTAATGGAGTAGCCTCTGCAGTTCAGAAACCTTGCTCCAGGAACTGTCTTCAGAACTTCTGTTGCTGGTCTCTAGGTGACTTCAGATCTAGTCTGTCCAGCTCATCCTCTTCCCTTTGTCCCTCTGGCACCCGCCTACTTGGCACTCTTATCTTCCTGTCCCTTAGAGCTTATAGTGTGGGTAGACTCCAACTCTCTTCAGCCCCAGCCAATATGACCAGTGGTCAGTTATGATGGGACATGGGAGTCCCAACAGTAAGTGAGAGTCACAGGCTTCCCATTCCTGGCTGAAATTGCCTCTTTCTCGCGCTGTACAACCTGAAACAGCCATTTTTCCTATTATTTTACAAATTTATAAATAGATGTATGTAAGGAGAGCTGTTTCAAGAGGTAGAAGTTGCCAGAAAGACTGCCAGCTTTGCTTGGCCCAAAGGAGAACCTCCGCATGCTCTGGACTGTGTCAAGTCACTTGTTTTCTAGCAGTTCAAGCAGACAGGAATTGTTGTTGGGGAAAAAACAGCGTGACAATCACAGACTGTGAGAAGGATGCCAACTAAAACATGCTCAAATAGCTATTAACTAAAATATTTGTGGGCACCACAATGCTATGTTCTGAAAATACCTCTGCAAATGTAAAAACTGAAATATTATAGGAATACTGTTTTGTGTGAGTAAACACTCACTAGCCTTGCTGTGGCTTGATCTTTTGCAGTTACTATTGATGGATCACTAAGATGATTATCAGCTAACCCAAGAATGAGGAACTGAGGGCACACCAATGTTTTTAGATGAAGGTGTGGGGCTTGTTCTCTGCCTGAGAATGTTTGTGCCAGGAGATCTAAAAGATTAGTCAGAATTTGGCAAGAGGGACAAAAAGTAGGTGTAAGTTTTTGGTGCTGTCTCATAGAAGCAGCCTTGCGGGGCTGTAGGGGTGCTTTCTGTTTGGGTTTAGAGACTGTTTTGGGATAGGCACTACTGTCCACTTTGTCTGCTTGTAATTATAACTGCAAACTCTTAGTGTTGTGAAACCAGTGGTTTACCAGTGGAGTTTTGTTGTGCCCCTGAGAAATGTGGGTGCACAATGTCAGCATTTACAACAAAGAAAATGTGTGATGGAACCATGCAGGGTGGATAGGGAGTCATTAGGTATTATGCTTGGTAGCAAAGTGTACAAGGATGATGAATGCATTGCCAATGCTCGCCCCCCCCCCCATTCTCCCTTCCCATCCCTTTTCCTTTTGTGTCATGTATTTCAGGTTGTAAGCCTGAGAACAGGAGGTGACTTATTACTGATATGTGTAAGCTCCTCCAGGAGCTGTTTAGTTGTTTTTTGGTTGAAGAGTGGAGTGAAAATGCTTTAAATAAATACACAAGTGTATAAGTGGTGTACTTGTTGGAGTGTGTGTGTGTGTGTGTGTGTGTGTGTGTGTGTGTGTAGATTTTGAAACTTTGATTTTTATTTTTTTTAAAGGCACAGGGTGTTCTCTTCTTTATGGGTGAGCTAATGGGTATTTTACAGGGCTAGTAACGTTTTATTTTTTCCATTCTATCTGTATGGCAGTACAACAAGTGAGACTTTTAATACCAAGATAGAAAAAGGCTGCTGGATGATGTCACTGGTCTCAATGTCACCGAAAGTGCCAAATCAATCCACAGACTCGAGAGAGGCCTGTCTAGACAGATATATATGGGTAGATAATAAGAAAAAAGCCCACTGTTTCAGTTCTACTGCTAGAATCTAATGGACTGCAATTTTGTTCAGCTCAAGAACTACAAAGATACTAGTCCCAGCCCATTATTCTATACTGTTGTGGGTTTGGTGAGGGGTAGTCTGTGTGTTGCCTGATTCCCTTCTAATTCGTGAGTCCTGGATCCAGCATGGTTAAAAATCGAACGGAGGATTCCATTCTTCTGTGTGTGAGTTAATAGTCCTAAGGACCATCTTAGTATGACAAAATAAGTAGCACTGTGCCAGAGGGCAAATAGCAAATAGGTGGGCCCCTCCCTCACCTGACTGGTAGTGAGAAAAACAAAAGCCAGAGTGTGTGTGAGTTGGGCACGAAGCAGGCAGCAACCAGAGAGGCAGACCCATGCTTGATTTCTCCTTTATTCCAAGACTGTGAATACTGTATGGGAGAAGCAAGAACATTTGGGGTGTAAATGCTGTGAGCCTCTCTATCGTAGGCTCAGGTTGTAAGGTAAAGGTAAAGGGACCCCTGACCATTAGGTCCAGTCGTGACCGACTCTGGGGTTGCGGCGCTCATCTCGCTTTATTGGCCGAGGGAGCCAGCGTACAGCTAAACTAAACCGCTTCATGACTAAACCGCTTCTGGCGAACCAGAGCAGTGCACGGAAACGCCGTTTACCTTCCCGCCGGAGCGGTACCTATTTATCTACTTGCACTTTGATGTGCTTTCGAACTGCTAGGTTGGCAGGAGCAGGGACCGAGCAACGGGAGCTCACCCCGTCACGGGGATTCAAACCACCGACCTTCTGATCGACAAGCCCTAGGCTTTGTGGTTTAACCCACAGTGCCACCCGTGTCCCTAGGCTCAGGTTGTACATATGTGTAAATAAACCATATAGACACCACAATCTCCACTGTCTCTCATTCCAAGGAAACTGAACCCTGGATAAGCTCCTGGAGCCTGGAACAATACTATTCTATTCAGTGCCTTTTTGGTGCAGCATTTATGTCATTGGCAGATGCACTGCACTGGAATCCAACATAGCTTTCTCAGTCTCTATGGCCTGCTTCCTGAAAGTTGTGCAAGGTTGTCCCAATGCACCAAGGCAGTCCAGAGGGAAAATGTTTGAGAACCACTGCTTTCAAGCATATGACTTCACAAGTATGGACCTCAAGATTTGTTTTGCATTGTACAACTCGTATGCGCCAAGGCTTGAACTCTGTTCCTGCAGATTGCAGGGTCGTGTCACCTCTGTTAAGTTCAAAGGAACAGCAAGGCAAAACTGTTTGTTCTTCCAGGGACTTACATCATCTGTGAGAAAATAATCTCTAAAGCACGTCAGTATCGAGTTTTGCTCAAACTATCTAATATCTTGTTGCTGTCATTTATTTCCCACTGGTGCTATTATGCAGATGGTGTATCTTGCTCCTTTGTGCTGACTCACTGTGGCGCACCATATCCTAGAATATGATAAGGGCCACTTGGCTAAGTCCCCCCCTCCCAGGTGTGGAGGATCAGTGTTGGTGACTGCCCTTGGTGGCCTTCAGTGTAATTCCAACCCTGAAATTATGCATTATGCTTGATGAGTATATGTCTTTGCATCACCCAAGCAGAAAGCAGGGCTAGGCCTTTTAAAATGGAGCAGCAATTCCAGAGGAACACTCAGGCTAGGCTGCTGAGTAACATTTTGTATTAAGCGCTTTAGAAAACCTGATGCTAGAATCTTCCTGAGACTGTGGCTGTACCACAAAGTGTTTCCATTTTTATTATTTATCATTACAGTTTGATCCCAACAGTGATCTTATATGAGGAATCTCATTTTATCCTTGCAGTAACACTGTGAGGGAAAGATAGGCCCTGGGAGACTTCCTGAACCTTTCTAGGGAATGTCATAGCCAAGAAGAGATTTATACATGGGATTCTCATATCAAAACAACAATAAACTACACTGACTCTCTCACTGCCAGTGGCATGGCTTTGAAAAATGTCTATTGATATCACTACTGTCATTTCTGAGAGACTCTTAATTCTGTTCATGCTTAGATGGGCCACTGCTGGTTTTTTGTTTTAGGTAATTAGTAAAAATCACTCCCTTTCATTTGCATCAAACAGCAAGCCTGCTTATTTTTAAAAATATAATTATTTTTGTATAAATGCCTATGTCCTGGTATTATCTCCCACCAGCAGTAACAGCATTGCAGAGTCATTCTGATGTCACATGTAACTTATTTAATTTGACCGAAAGAGATAACAATGTTTATTTAAAGCCTTGTTTTAAATGGGAAGCAGAGGTGGGGGAACCACAAGACAGCACTCCGAAATGTTAGTTTTAAGATCTGGTGATTGCCTGGCTATAAAGTTACATTAACTTAATCAGGAAACAGATAAGAAGTCTAACAGTAAAATGGCAAGCATGTGTTTTGGTTGGACTTGGGCTTCACTGAAGTGAGTGGGGAATACTCCCAGGTACCTGTGTCTAGTATTGTACCCTCAAGTTCATACAGATAGACAGATTTGTTACTCTCCTTTTTGCACCATTGGTTTACTCTTTAGCTCTGCCCAGTTAATAGCACAGCTCCTCCTTCTTCCATCACAACATTTTTTGAGTGTGACTGAGATAAAGAAGGGAGGCTGACGGGTGGACTTCCTATCACCAAATTGTCTTGTCTGAAGTGTTAAGATGCGTGACAAATATCCACTAAAGAACTGCCTCCTCCCAAACCATCCTTCCCACTCCTGAAGGCAGGTGTGGAGAACCTTTGGCCCTCCAGATGTTGCCCTAGCTGGCATAGCCTATGTTCTGCCTCCTGGTCAGAACTGCTTTGAAAGAAAGGAATCAAGACAAGCTTTTAATTTGCTTGCTTAGGTTTTTAATAGCCTGAAGCTCAACTTGGTTTTTAATTGGTTCCAGTTGGCCTTTTGCTGCTGCTTAATTTGTTTTTTATGAAACATTGTTTTGCTTTCAAACGATATAATCTTCCCTGAGCGCTGTAATTTTTTCTTAAATCTTTTTCAACTGCAGAATGGAAGGATATGTGTTTTCTCGAACAGATAAATAAATAATTGCATGTGAATGAATATTTCGGTGGAATGAAGACATGTTCGTGTTCCTACAGTGAGAGGAGTAGATTTATACAGGCAAATACAGAAATGCAGACAGATCGCAGCTCCAGGAATTTGGAGTCTTGCTTTCAGAGATGGCACAATAATCTGTGTACTTGTCACACCAAGCTTTGACGGCTGCAGTGCTTCAGCTGGTTTGAAATGCAGCCCCCTAAGCCCTCATGGGGCAGTTAGGTGGTTGTATCTTGGGACACCATTGTTGTACCAGCCAAATTGTTTCCCACTCTGCTTCCATTCCCAATTTCATGGAATCATTTGCCCAACATGGGGCTCAGACTCACAACCCTGAGAATTAAGAGTCTCATGCTCTACCAATTTGAAGTGGTGGCTCTAACATTTTAAAGCCTTTAAACAGCTTGGGTACAAGTTATTCAAAGAACCTACAGTGCCTGTACCCCTCTTGCCTGCACATTAAAATCAACAGTGGAATACCTTCTCATTTGTCCACCTGTGAGATCAGTGAAACTGGTGAGCATGAGGAAGAAGCTTTCTCCATAGTGGCCATGTGGCTTAGAAGTCACTGCCAGCTGACTTTTGTAAAGCTTTTGGGCCTTAGGTCTTTGGAAATGGCTTTGGCCCACTTATTTAAACTGGTGTATTGATGACTGGTGCCATCGGGGCAGGACTTTGGATCTGCAGTCCAGGGCCTGCTCAGCAGAATGAGAAGAAGGCCCCCTAAATGCATCAAGGCAGCCCTACCACATTTTGAATTACCATCTAAAGAGGGAGGCCACAATAATGCCATTTAGTCCAGAGTCTAAAATTATCTAAGTCTGCCTGCATTGCTCCCTGTCAAGGGCACGTCACCAGTGTACGTCTACTATTCATACAGAGCAGTACAGAATTTTTATTCTTCTTCTCGATCAAGTGGTCATGTCATCATCAGAGTCTTTTTTTCTCCCAGCCCACAGGCATCTTCTTGCCCGTTGTAAATTGGCAAGGCTGATAAAAGTACTAGTGCCTCCGTAAGATCTTCCTCCAAAGACCAGCTACTAAGAATGGCTCGCATTGAAATTAGAAACAGCGCCAAGAACACAAAGTGAAATTTTAAGACTGAAATGCTCCTTCAGCTTTACCAGTTCCTAAGAGAAATAGTATAGATTCCCTCTAGCTCTTTTTTAACTGTTGCGTCAACAAGTCATCAGAAATCTGTGCTAGTTAACACACAGTTGGGGGAGGGACTCCACCCCCCTTCTTGTCTGAGACCGAATGCCCCACCTTTTGTCAGGGCAATGACTGTGATCATGTGTTTTTCTTCCTTGATGGCCCCTCTCAGCCAATCTCCTGAGAAAGCTGGCTTGACTTATCTGTTAGGCCTTGCTAAATCCATTGGTCAAACCAACACATTTACTAAATTCAGAAATTATGGGGCTAACCTGGCACCCAGGAATTTTAGGGGATCCTTGCCCCCTGCCAACCCATAACAATATTATAACTTCTGGGTGTGATGCACATGTAGGTGCAGCAGGACCCAGATTAACACTAATATAACCTTGGAATTCTCATTCCACCATAATAAAAAGAGTGCCATTTTTTTACACGTTTATTCTCTGTTGCATGTATTGCATCGTAATACTCAGGAGTAGATCTGGAGAGGAAAGGGAGAAGTTCCATTGCAGAAGTGGAAATCCTTGTGCAAATGAAATGGATTTGTTGGATTCAATCCAGTGGGCTTTTAGATACCTAAAGATGTGGTACTACTGGGTTAGCAACTTCACAGGCAGAACTATAGTGTTTCCAAGATCTTTTCTTGGCTCTCCCTGCTTTTGTTTTTATGAGAAAAGACATTAACCATACCCAGTTTATAGTAATTTACATAGTGAGTAAAGTTTATTTTAAAGTGGCTGCAATCCTGTGCCTGTTGAATTTTGCTAGTGCTGCAGAGTCTGGTTGTGATATATAGAAAGATGCTGTCTTTCTTTATTTTAGTGAACAAAAGCAGAAAAACAAAAAGACAAAATTGGTTCTGTTTCAAGGTGAGTTTTTAAAAAGAGAGATGAAAAAGGATCTGTATTATGTCTGACAGAACATTGTTGTTTTATTGCAGAATTGTTCGATATTGGAAGACACTTGCGATGAAATATCTCTAAGAACACCTAGGATATGTGTGGACGAGCCTGATTTTGAAAGCAGCTTTCCCCCCAGTGCCGAAATTTGGGCCACATTTTTTTTTTTTAAAAGGAAGAGCTACATATCTGGGGTCTCGCTTTGCAATCATACGTATCATCTCTGATTCATATGCACTCCAGCACCTCGATCAGTTCTTTGTTCTCCTTCACCAGCCCGGCTGTGAAGAGACTGCTGGGCTGGAAGCAAGGAGATGAAGAGGAGAAGTGGGCGGAAAAGGCTGTTGACTCCTTGGTGAAGAAGCTAAAGAAGAAGAAGGGAGCCATGGAGGAACTGGAGAGGGCGCTCAGCTGCCCCGGGCAGCCCAGCAAGTGTGTGACAATCCCGCGGTCTTTGGATGGGCGCTTGCAAGTATCTCATCGCAAAGGGCTGCCCCATGTCATCTACTGCAGAGTGTGGCGCTGGCCTGACCTGCAGTCTCACCATGAACTGAAAGCACTGGAATGTTGCGAGTTCCCGTTTGGCTCAAAGCAGAAAGAAGTGTGCATTAATCCTTACCATTATCGGCGTGTGGAGACCCCAGGTAAGCAAATCATCCCAATAAATTAAAAAAGTACCTATGTTTCAACAGTAATACCATAAACATAAAAACAACACATGGAGTGCCTATTATTGGATTGTCGGTTACAAAAAGTAACAGTAAGGTACATACATGATAAAGTTCTTGATTAATCTCCAGAGAGATACATGTGTTGTAACAACTGGGCTGACTTATGGATGTGACCAATGAACAAAGACCGCTTGCCTAAAAATTTGTCTCTTCGCCTGTCCATTAACAACTCTCCTGCGTTGGGTCATGCGTTCCAAAATTGCTTTTCCCTATATGCGTGCATACTGCGAAGGCAAAGTAACATTTCCCCCTGTTTCCCATTTGGCAGCTATCTTATGGCAGCAGCTAAGAGAAAAGGTGGCAGGTGGTGCTGTGGGTTTAAGCCTCAGCGCCTAGGACTTGCCGATCGAAAGGTCGGCGGTTTGAATCCCCGCGGCGGGGTGCGCTCCCGCTGCTCGGTCCCAGCGCCTGCCAACCTAGCAGTTTGAAAGCACCTCCGGGTGCAAGTAGATAAATAGGGACCGCTTACCAGCGGGAAGGTAAACGGCATTTCCGTGTGCGGCTCTGGCTCGCCAGATGCAGCTTTGTCACGCTGGCCACGTGACCCGGAAGTGTCTCCGGACAGCGCTGGCCCCTGACCTCTTGAGTGAGATGGGCGCACAACCCCAGAGTCTGTCAAGACTGGCCCGTACGGGCAGGGGTACCTTTACCTTTACCTTTAAGAGAAAAGAGATTAGGGTTGGAGATGGAACCAGAGGATTAAAGTTGTTCTCAGGTGACAAAAGTGCTAATTTGGGATCTAAGATTAAATTATGATATTCAGAGAAATTTCAGAGAAAACATTTTGGATAGTAGATCCCAGAGCATTGCACGCTCTCCAATCTAAAAATAAATTTTGATGCAAAGGCTACCACTGCATTGGGTTTCATATTTTTTAAGAAATCTCATTATGAAACCATAAGAATAAGAGGAAAATATAGACTCCTTGATGAAGAAAGAAAACTGAATCAGTTTTCTACTGAGAAATCTACGTTGCTGTTTTTAACCAGGAACCAAGTTCTGCTGCTTCAGGATAGAAACAGCCTTGTTAAATCTTGTGATGAATCTGACTAAACATGGGTTGGAAGTAATCTTAAAGGCTACTTTGTGACAGTGTTAGCAATCAAACATCATGGTTTCTTAAAAGCCATCAGGTGAAATAAGCTGTGTCAGTATGAATTTTTTGACCGCTGTGATTTGTTGTGATACAGCGTTTGTTTTTATTTATGGGATTTATTCTTTTTAAGTGTGTGAGGCAAGTTCAGAGTCACTGATGAGAAGGCAAAATTTTGTTTTTATTTAGTGATTTGTTTCTTTGTTTTAAATACCCTGCCCTTCCTCCTGATTGGAGCCCAGGGTAGCTAACAACAGTCTCTTGCAACCTTGCAAATATACAGACTCATAAAACAATTGAAATTGAACAAATTCATGCCAATTCTAAAACATCCTGTAAAAATGTAATAATAGGAGAAGAGAAATACATGACACATTTTCCAAAATAAAGGGGAGACTAGACGAGATTCTGGAGATCTGTGATCATATCTGCCATATGTTGTATTAAAAAAAAATGTCAAGAATTGGGGATTGGATTGGGAACATTCCACTGGGGAGGTAAGATTCAACCATTCCCCTCTGCTCTCTCAGTGTAAATCACACAACAAGTTAAACTTGCTCTGTTAGAACAGTGCTGTGGTCATGTAATGAAATAATTTGCAACTCAGCTCATAATGTTCTGTGTAGTTACAGAGCTACCCTAAATTGGGCAGATGTGCCATGGCAAATTTGGATTGTGCTTCTGTTCTGCACTGAATGAAGCAGACAAATGATTGCTTTGCCTCAAGTGCAGCTTGGCACAGTGGAACTTAACTGGCTTTGCTGCTGTGGTTTTGCAAACTCTTGTCTCCTCCTTCAAGTGCTGCCCTAAAGTCACAAATCAGGTGTGAAAAGAAGCCATTGTGGTAGCGGATTCCTGGAATGTAGGTGCAGTTAATGGCATTTCTTTCTCCAAAGGTTTCTCTCTCGTGGTTCTTGCTCATATTTGTACTTGTCCAGGGTGCTGAAACTTCAGAAGGTGGTTTTTTAAAAAAGCTTCTTTCTTAAAGCCATACTAGATGCTATGCAAGGAATAATTCATCAGTCACCCAATATGTAGGTATCCATTGAAAAGCACCCCTTGGGCATGGACTCGTTAACCCTTTGCTGGGGTACCCTGACACCATTTACCCAATCTATGTCCTCCCAGCTGCTTTTTGCCTCGCTGGTACTGTGGAAGCTCATGGGAATTCATGACAGGATGTTGTAGGAGGAAGCACAGGAAAACAAACAAGAGACATTTCATTAACAGAGCCTTTTTGTCCTGCAATATTGTCACACCTGCACTCTGAAAGGTTTGGAAAATCCTGTTAATGATTTGGAGAGGATTAGGCCCCAAATAAGCTCACCTTCTCTCACATTGCTAGGATAATTGGGCTTTACCATGTTGGCCGGCCTCACCTTCTGAAACCAGTACACAAGACTGGTTCAGGGATCAGCCTAACCTGAATGCTTCTGGAATTAGGCTCCTCTGCCAAGCAGTCAACAGCCTATGCTTTTGGTCTTCCTTGTTTTGCTAGTTCTTGCCCTTTCTTCTAAGAGGGCACTGGAGGAGCATAAGAGAGAAAGCATGGATTGTACCTGGTCTCTGAGACTATGGGCAGAGGCTATGCCCAAATCTGGAAATGATGTGCGTTTGAGTGTTATGAATCAATGGACGATGTGTATTTGTATATGGATCTTCAGCTACAGTTTTGGGAATTGGCCTCTAAAATGCTCAACCTGCTTTCCTGATTGCTTTGCAGTTCCTGATTAGTCTCTACCAAAGTTATTTATGCACCTCATGTATCAGCTTTTTGGAATTTAACCTAAGTTCCTGTCTGGAAATACTTTTTAAAATTGATATCTTCAACTAATATCTTTTAAAAAACATGATAAAAAACCCTAATTTTGTGTAATCTCATGTGTCCTATTGGTTGCACAGGATAGTGGGGAGGGAAATGGAGGCTTTTGTTTCACTACATAATTCTGACCCACCTAGGATGTTAATGTTTTAACATCAAACATTAAAAGGCATCCCAATACAGGCCTGCCTTCAGTTGTGTTTGGAAAGTTGTATAGTTGTTTATCTGTTTGACATCTGTTTAACTCAGCAATAAAATTGTCCACTCTTGAGTAAATTATATTGTTTGACTGTGGCATTGGTCCAATGGACTTTCCACCAAAATAACAATAATTACATCTGTTCTTATGGCAAGAAGATGTGTTTTTGTCCTTCAGCCAATCTCTTCCATTGGCTCACTTGCAGTGTAGTGCAGATATAGCCACGGAAAACCCCTTTCATTTTTGCATTTATGTATCTTGAGTTTAAGATTATTCAATAAGATTCAAGTGGGGTATGTTCACAGGAAGCCCTTAACTGAGTTAGACCATTGGTCCATTTGACTTAGCATTGCCTACCCTGATTGGCAGAGGCACACTGGGGTCTGAGACAGGGGACACTTACCAGTTCTTAACTGGAGATTTGAACCTGGGACCTTATGCAAGTGGTTGTGATTTCTCTCTTATAAATAAATAATTTTTAAAAATTTCTCTTTTGCTGCAATCTGGCAGCAGCAACAGAGCTCTTCTGGGTGTCCATTCCCCCCCCCCAAAAAAACCATCCCCACTAAATGCCCCCAAATGACATTTTATCATAGCATAGTGTCAGGGAACTGCCATCAGTGCTGGAGGGAGAGAGCAAAAGCCAGAGGGATTATAGAGAGCGTCCAGGGATCGGGAGGAGCAGCCCATCTTCTGGGGAAGAGAATCAGCGTAGCACCAGTGGAGAAGGGTGGCAGATGGGGGAAGCAGCGAAGTGGTCCCATGACTCCTTGCCAGGGACCAGCGGGGAGAGTAGGGGTCCTCCACTGCCCACACCCTCCTTGCGCAGAAGGCTTTCGCACAGAGAGAGTAGGAGGAGACTAGGCGTCAAAGAGCTTCTTTGCTGGAAGAAGTTTAAGAAACGCCCACTGACGGATTCTGCCAGCGATTGAGTCAGCCACGGGTGAGTGGCTGTCCGGACAGAAAAGGTTCACTTTGGCAACCCAGCCAGGTGTTTGCACCCAGCCGGGGAGATACAGCCGGGTTACGCACGAGCAACCCCTAGAACCATTACACATAGCATCATGCCAAGGAGCCATGTGACTGCCACATTCCCCCACGGAAGGACACTACAATGTTCCTCTTTCCTCCCAACCCCATTCCCTTTCATGTTGTGTATTTTAGATAGTAATCCTGAGGGCAGGGACTGCCTTACCAGTGATATATGTAAGTTGGGTGTTGCTGTTTAGTCTAGCAACCTGGGTGTTGCTGAAGAGCAGGGGGAAAATGAATATTGTGTCCTATAATTATTTCAAACCTCCTTGCTAATACTGTTGCCATCACCTGGTAATCATAAATTTAATAATGATATTGGTCGATATGATGATTCATTCCTTGGATCCTTTCCTGGCTTGCCTCGTATTGTTCTCCTTCCTGGCCAACTGTAACTTCAGGGGCAGGTTGTGAATTAGATTGGGGAAAATAATTCGGGGAGGGAGACTTGAAAACACTTCTTCCAAGTCCCATACCCCTTTCTTAGTCAAATTAGCACTCCCTCTTCCCTGTGGATGGGTTTGATTGGGTGGGGGGAAATGTTGGGAGAGATCAGTCATAGATCTCCTGCCAGCGTTTCTCTAGACCCATGAGTCAACAAATCTTCTGTTCTCATGTATTTTTTATTACATCTGTTAATGGAGTTAACAATATGTCGAAAAGAAAGCATTATCATATTCCGGGGGTAATTCCATCTGGCCCTTGAGATTTATTGCCCTATGAAGATATAATAGTTTCTCTGACTTCTGTAATACCTGACCTTTCAAATTTCTGTCAACTTTTGGTAAATGTGGAATGGGTGGGTTTTTATTTTAAAGACCCCCTCCATTTGCGGTGGTGGGAAGGTGGCTTTTTCATGTATAATGGTAAAATTCTCCAAATATATGTATGATTTCCCTAATCGCCACCCTTATATTATTATTGTCATACAGTGGTCTTTGTTTCTGATGGGATAGATCCAGTAGAGTTTTCTCTTGTGGTTGTTGTTTTGCTAGTGTGGAAGCCAGTTATTTCCCAGCCAGCCTCATTTCCCATTTTATACATAGCATGTTTTTGCACATTTTCTCTATTTGTTGACCTGAAGTTTAGAATATTAATCGCATCGCATTCATGATTTTACTTTTATCAGTTTGTAGAACTTGGGAAACTGTAATTTACATTTTCTGAATAATTACATTAATTGGATACTTAGAATAAATATGTTTTGTTATTTGTGATCTTGTACCCTCTAAATCTTGTCTTTAAAATATGTATGCCAAGGTGATTCAGATACTGCATTGAAGCCTTGCTACTTGCACCACTGAAAATTCTGTGTAGTGCTTTCTTTCCTTCCTTCCTTCCTTCCTTCCTTCCTTCCTTCCTTCCTTCCTTCCTTCTTTCTTCCTCCACCACCTGTGGTTTCTGAGATTTCAGTGTCTTTCGCCCACCAATTTCCAGACTTTTGCAGCCTTAAGGACAAGGAATTTTCGCAGGTCTCTACTTGTGAAATTCCTAATATGCACTCACATGTTATTTAATTTGAATTTGCATGCCCCCCCCCCTCCTTTCCAGGAATTGCATACGTTCTTGCATGAAAGTTTGGTAACGTGACTGACATGCCAGATCTCGGGAGTGGCATCTCATGTAACTAGGGAGAGGTCACAGTTCAGTGGTGTGGTGCGTGCTTTGCTGCAGGAGATCTCAGATTCAATCGTCT
Organism: Podarcis gaigeae; assembly: GCF_964106915.1. Classification (NCBI taxonomy): domain Eukaryota; kingdom Metazoa; phylum Chordata; class Lepidosauria; order Squamata; family Lacertidae; genus Podarcis; species Podarcis gaigeae. The sequence goes on from NC_139677.1 coordinate 78,611,845, forward strand.
CTTAAGTGAAAGGTTCAGGAGATTCTGGAGAGCTGCTTCCAGACTAATTGGGCAAGAGAAGCAGATGGGGAAACTGCCTGACACCAGTTCAAACTGTGCCCCTAACTGCTTTTAACGCCGCACATGTTTTCCCTCTTGTTCCAGTGTTGCCTCCAGTTCTGGTTCCAAGACATAGTGAGTTCAACCCTCACCTCAGCCTCCTTGCCAAATTCCGGAACGCGTCTCTTCACAGTGAGCCACTGATGCCTCATAACGCGACCTACCCTGATTCTTTCCAGCATCCTCCATGCCCCCCTCTCCCGGCGTCCCCCCACATGTTCTCTCAGTCCCCTAGCAGCATGAGCTACCCTGACTCCCCCGGAAGTTCCTCTACACCAGGAAGTCCTTATCAACTTACAGGTAAAAAATAAATAAGCGGCAGTCTCCCTGAACATGTTTCCAGTGCTGATGAATGGGTCTACAGTGACTTCTCTTTTGGGGACAAGAGGGATGCGGGTGGCGCCAAGGTCTAAACCACTGAGCCTCTTGGGCTTGCCGATCTGAAGGTCGGCGGTTCAAATCCCCGCAATGGAGTGAAATCCCGTTGCCCTGTCTCAGCTCCTGCCAACCTAGCAGTTCGAAAGCATGCCAGTGCAAGTAGATAAATAGGTACCACTGCAGTGGGAAGGTAAATGGCGTTTCCGTGTGCTCTGGTTTCCGTTGTGCCAGAAGCGGTTTAGTCATGCTGGCTACATGACCCAGAAAGCTGTCTGTGGATAAACACTGGCTCCCTCAGCCTGAAAGTTAGATGAGTGCTGCAACGCCACAGTCCCCTTTGACTGGACTTAACTGTCCAGGGGTCCTTTACCGTTTACCTTTTTGGGGACATGGAATATCAACTTTCGTGTGGTATTTGGTTCATACGAAAGCGTACAGTCCATACAATTTTGGCGCTGGCAGTTGTATTGCTTTCATCATTTTATGTGATGTGCACTGTCAAAATGTTTACAAGGGAATCTTGGGCCCTGTGTCTGATCCTTCATCTGAAACAAAAACCCTTGAAAATCCATTTTAATTTGGATGAGACACGGATTCAGTTTACGTCAGAAGGTTTTGGTCCTTCTCCAGTGAACGTAAACTAGTCAGTTAATGAAATGGCAGTCCCAGTAGCTTTCTCCTTTTCTATCCCCCCTCTCTAGTCGAAACGCCACCTCCGCCTTACAACGTGAGAGAAACGCCAGGAAACCACCATGGACGCTCTATACATGCAACCGCAGAGAACCAGTTAGTCCTGTCATTGCCCAATGGAGGTAAATCTGCCGATGGAGAACCTGAAAGTATGTAAATACTTGTATCGTTTTCTAGGGGGATATGACTTGAGCTATGCCTGATTTATAGGCCTCTGACAGCGGGGGGGGGGGGGGGGGATCAAATCCTTAACCTGGATTAAAAGTGATGCTTAACAAAATTGCTTCCAGTGCTGAACCACTAGAATACAGTATTATTGGAACGGTCCTAATTGATGTGGCTGGAATGTTGGTAAACTAGCTAGTTGTTTGAAGGCTACCTCTGAGCTTAGATAACAACCAATCGACTGATAAATGAAAGCCCAAGGAAGCAGAAACATTCTAGTCCATATTCAGGTCGTGCTTTCTATGTATGTGACAACCAATGATCCCACCAACTCCAGGGCCGCATGAGGCACTCCTTTAAAGCATTTAAAAAATAAAAAAAATCTCCACAGACTAAGGCAGATTAGACCACTATTCCATTGGTTAGTATCTGATAGGCCTGATGGCCTATCCAAACAGCCCCTATAGGCTTGCTGCTGTTGAGACGCCCCATATTTTCTAAATCTGTTTGCCATGCATCAGCATGAGGCATACATAATCCGAAATCCCACTTCAGCAGGTAAGGAAGTGAAGCCGTGCAGCATCCTTTGGCAGTGATTTTTCCAGGATATTGCCCAAATAACTTTTCTTTGAGTTAAACCTACTGCCTATCAGTTTTATTGCAAAAGCTGTGAGAGCTTACATTTTGAGAGAGCAAAGAATAACTTCACTACCCGCTGCTTTCCAAATCAATGTGTGTGCCACCTCCTGCCCTGTAATCTAAAACACTTTGCTTTCCGTGTTCCTGATTACAGATGCGGTTTTGTAAGCTAAGTCCACTTTTTATTTTTTGATAAAGTGATGGTTAATTAATGCATTTGTCCTTTTCTGAACTTAACCATCTCTATAACATTGTTTTTGAGATAAGACTATTGGAACTGCTTACAATTTTTGATATATTGAAGTTTGAAGGCACCTGTTACTGTCTCGAGTTGCAGTGGTGAGTAAGGCTGCAGTCATCCTTCCTCAACACATAGGAGACAGGAGGTGCCAAAGTACACCTCGCTTTTTCATTTATCACCATATTATCACATCTGAAAAGAGGACGTGCTAATGGTCCAGTTCTCCTTGGAACATCACACTTACAATGTGCAGCGGAAAGCAAATGCGTTGGTGCCTGCTTACATCTGCCATAAATCTTACCTTGTAATGTACAAAGCCACTCTAATGCTTTCTGTTCTAGCCTCTGTTCCTTTTCCAAAGGCTGCTCAAGTCGTGTTTGCCCTTTCCATTCCACAGCTCAGCAAGTGGATAGATATTTTCAGGGTGCTTTGCAAACCCTTAGACCCCTTTCCTGAGTTGCTATAATTCAAATCAGAACAGAATTATTCCACCTGCTTCAAGACATGAGTTACTCCTTGTTTTTGCCATGTGGTAGGAGTGATAGTGACTTGCAGCCTTCAACTTGAGGCTGGTGGATTTGATGAATTGTCAGGCACTCTTTAGCAGTGTCAGAAGTGCACCGTACTTAATGGTGGGGCTGTCACCAATCAGAAAATAAAAGCAATATATTGCATTTTATGAGCACAGAAGGATCAGATCCACTTCAGGACAAATTTGCTGAATACACATCATGCCAAGTTAATCAGGGTAGAATCAGATGACATGGTGGGGGCATAAAAGCTCACCTCAAGGTGCCCAAACACTATCAAACACTTTCCTCATAGGTCAGTTTCTCCACCCCCTTGATCAGTATCCCTCTTGTCATTTACTACAGCCAGAACCAGTACCTTCCAGCTGTCTGAATTTACACTTAACAGTATTTTGGAATGATGTAGCTGGAAGATTAGGAAGAAAAGGAATTTGCCATGGAGGCAACTCCTGACAGCATATGTGACTAGACATATTGTTGTGAGGGAAGAGATGGCCCTGCCTCTTTTCTTCATTCCTGACTTTCCTTCCAGACTTCCGGCCCGTTTGCTATGAGGAGCCGCAGCACTGGTGTTCGGTAGCGTACTATGAACTCAACAACCGAGTCGGAGAGACTTTCCAGGCCTCTTCGCGAAGCATACTGATAGATGGCTTTACAGATCCGTCGAACAATAAGAACAGGTTCTGCCTTGGGCTGCTGTCTAACGTGAACAGGAATTCCACTATAGAAAACACCAGGAGGCACATAGGAAAGGGTGAGAGCAAGCCCCTTATTGCAGTGGTAGCAAATAATGTTAAGGACCGCAGGCAGCTCCCCATTTACGCTGGGGTTATGTTCCAAGGCACCCAAAGGTTGGGTTGTGCACTTGGATATGGAACCTACACAAGGAGGTATGAAGAGCAGGCCACTCAGGAGCACTTTGTTTGCTTTCCAAAGAGTGAGAAGCCTGCGGCAAGTAGGCTCCTTCAAAACTTAGGTGAGGAATGTCTGCCAAACTCCTTCTCCATGCACAGATTTTTAGAATGTACTATATTTTAAGACTATAATCTCTCTCTCTCTCTCTCAAAGAAAAGTGTCTTTTTTGTATTCTGTATATCACATAATGCACTGTTAAGCAAATAGTATACTATTTTGAATTGGCAAATTTAATTGGTGAAGGAGACTACATCAGGGTCTACTGCAGGCAGACTATGCTTCCCCACCTCCAATTTTACATGTACCCAGTCAGATGGGTGGGGTATACGAAAATAATAATAATAGTAATAGTGTTCCATCTTTTGTCTCAGTACTTACAAAATTGTAAACTGCCTTAGGTGCCTTGGCAGAAAGGCGGTACATAAATGGCAGTGAATGAATAAATAAATTTGCTTTTATCTATGTTGAAACCTTGTCTGTTTTCTTCCCTCTCCCCCACCCCCCTTTTCAGGTGTCCACCTGTATTACGTGGGGGGAGAGGTGTACGCAGAGTGCGTGAGCGACAGCAGCATCTTTGTACAGAGCCGCAACTGCAACTACCAGCACGGCTTCCACCCTGCCACCGTCTGCAAGATCCCCAGCGGCTGCAGCCTGAAGATTTTCAACAACCAGCTCTTTGCCCAGTTGCTGGCCCAGTCCGTGAACCACGGCTTCGAGGTGGTGTATGAGCTGACCAAGATGTGCACCATCCGAATGAGCTTCGTCAAAGTAAGGACTCCTTCCTGTCTTCTCTACCCCCAACCTTACGGTTGTGAGCTGCCAATGGGGCACGATTAATTGTTAGTGGAGCTTTTTTCGAACAGCAGCCAGCAAAGCAAGTTCTGCGATTCTCAGACACAGGGGAGCAGGTGTTGCTTGCGTGAGGCGCTGCATGTTAGTTCCTTTCTACCCAACCGTCACGTAGGATTCAAGTCAGAGCGACTGGGGAAATTGCCACATGCCTCTGTAATTTGTCAAGGTGGCCCCTCCTATTCCTGGCCATAGTTATTGGCAGGCAAGGAAACGTGGGTGGCTTTTGTTCACCCACGTAATAACCACATCTGCACACTCTTCTGTGGCAATCTTCTGGTCTAATTATACACAAGGACATCTAGTTATTCAGTCTGGCGTAGCGTGGGTTGTCAGCACCCGGGGCAAGGCAAGTAATTTGCGCCCCCTAACCCATGGATTTGCACCCCCTAACCCGTGGATTTGCGCCCCCTAACCCTAAACCCAGATGTTGCGCCTGGTGCGGCCGGCCCCCCCTGCACCCCCCACGCTACGCCACTGGCCTGTACTAATCGGATACTCCTGATATTTACCTAGAATCCTTTGGAAGGCTTCTAGTATCTTAATCATATAAGCTGGTGGCACACCAGGTTTGTATATAAAGGGTAGCCCATGGAGCCCAGTGAAGCAAAACCAGTGCGTTTTGTGACTTGGGCATTTTTGTTGTTCTTGTTTAGTTGTTTAGTCATATCCGACTCTTCATGACCCCATGGACCAGAGCACGCCAGGCACTCCTATCTTCCGCTGCCTCCCATAGCTTGGTGAAACTCATGTTTGTAGCTTCGAGAACACTGTCCAACCATCTTGTCCTCTGTCGTCCCCTTCTCCTTGTGCCCTCCATCTTTCCCAACATCAGGGTCTTTTCCAGGGAGTCTTCTCTTCTCGTGAGGTGACCAAAGTATTGGAGTCTCAGCTTCAGGATCTGTCCTTCCAGTGAGCACTCAGGGCTGATTTCCTTCAGAATGGATAGGTTTGATCTTCTTGCAGTCCATGGGACTCTCAAGAGTCTCCTCCAGCACCATAATTCAAAAGCATCAGTTTTTTGGCGACCAGCCTTCTTTATGGTCCAGCTTTCACTTCCATACATCGCTACTGGGAAAACCATAGCTTTAACTATACGGACCTTTGTCAGCAAGGTGATGTCTCTGCTTTTTAAGACGCTGTCTAGGTTTGTCATTGCTTTTCTCCCAGGAAGCAGGTGTCTTTTAATTTTGTGACTGCTGTCACCATCTGCAGTGATCCTGGAACCCAAGAAAGTAAAATCTCTCACTGCCTCCATTTCTTCCCCTTCTATTAGCCAGGAGGTGATGGGACCAGTGGCCATGATCTTAGTTTTTTTAATGTTGAGCTCAGTCACCTTTAATATACTTGTCAGTGTTTTTAAACTACCAGCAGAGGGGGTTAAAGAACCACTTAATGAACCAAGAATTTGATGGGCGGCAGGTTGTGTCAGACACGGTTTCATTCATATAAAGTCAGACGTGAGCATTATGCAGCATAACAGATGACCTCTTTCTCTCTCTCTCTCTCTACAAAGTCTGATTTCCTCCTTCCACCACCTCTGTATCCTATTACGGCTTGTGATTGACATGTTGCAACTTAGTAACAAATAGAAGAGCCTTAAAACAAAGATTTTGGGTGACTTACATAGGAGTGATTACCTGGCATTAATGTACACATTTAAAACTATAAATATGTTCAAGGTTTGCGCCTTACACCAAAACAAGGTAAAAAAAATATTCACTTAAGTGGGTCACAAATCTTAGCTCTCTTCCTCTGATAATATATGCCTTATGAAAGGAAATTTCTGCTTTTGTGATGGGTGATGATTTGTCACTGAGTGATGGTTCGTCTGTGTGAAACAGCAACTCACAATCTTACCGTCTCCAAGCACAGTGCTGTTCAGTGAATGCAGTTCATATGTTCATTTGCGAGTCATTCAGGTGTCAATTGTGCCTCTGTAAGTTCAGAAACCATCCTCAAAGCAAGTGCATTTGAGCTACAGACCTTTAGCATCCTAGATAATGACCTAAGAGAGTGAAAAATCTGTTCAAAATTGAGACAACACAATGGAGCTTTTTGCTTTACTGCAGATTTGTCTGTGATCAGTTTCCTTGAATGAACGGATTTATCTTGCTGCAATTAATTTTATGCTTTATTGTTCAGCCATTGGCCATCACAAACTTCTATTGCTACAGTTTGATCTGCCTTGATGGAAAGAAAAATAAGATGGCAAATACAATGTGAGTGTTTGGTGTTTTTTTAAAATCCTTTGGCATTTGTTCCTCTGTTTTGTAGGGCTGGGGAGCGGAGTATCATCGCCAGGATGTCACGAGTACTCCGTGCTGGATCGAGATCCACCTGCATGGACCATTGCAATGGCTAGATAAGGTGCTGACGCAAATGGGTTCACCTCATAACCCAATCTCCTCCGTTTCTTAAGAATCCTCTACCAACCACCTATGGGATGCAGAACTTTCTCACCTTGCAGCCAACCTAAATTTCTGTATGTAGCTGTAAATATATGAAGGTTTATGTATATAGTATATTGTTGGTGGATTTTTGTCATGCTATGTTCAGTGTTTTTTCAGTTCATAAGATGGTTGTATGATCCGTTGTGTTGCTGCCTGCTGACAAAGGTATTGGGTTTAGCAGGCCAGTTTGTGGTTAATGGAATAAGACCAGTGTTATTTGTATTCTTAATAAATAAATAAATAATTTAATAAAATTATGCACTAAGCAAAGTTAAATTCTACAGGCCCATATGCATTTTGCAAATCAAGAAAAGTTGGCTTGTAAAAACCTTGCTAGAATAGATGAAGGTCCATTAGTCGGCTTTCTGCAATAGCCTCTGGAAGCTCAGGAGTGGACAGCTTTGAATACCCTCTGTTTTTCCCCTGGCAGGCAGTACTCAACACAGAATCTGATCACAGAGGTTCCATTTATTTATCACAAATAAATAGCATTTGCAGGCCTGCCCTCCATTACATTGTCATTATTTGGGGTCATTTATTGCACCTTTGTCAGTCATGGGAAGGGAGCAAAACAATGCTTGGCAAGGAAACCCCACCCACCGATCTCATAGAAGTTGTGCCGATTCTTCACACAAACGCAGCACACAAACCCGAGTTTTCAACCATGCTGTGCCCACGTCATTTCAAGCCTCAAGTTTTAAAATTTGCTTTTCAAAAGGAGGATGGCCAGTGCTGGAACTATGTGTTATACTAAACAGATGGCTGGTGCTCACACATTTAATTCTCACCTCCATGCCGGGGTTTGTTTGTTTGTTTTTTTCATGTGATGTATTATGCCTGTTTAGTTAAGAAGACAGTAGTGTGACCAGTAATGTCCCTAGAACAATTGTCCTAATATGCTCAGCCCAGGGCATTTTCCCATGCTGCCCCACATCATCCAAGACACATGCAGCCGCTGCTGAATACAGCCAGTGTTTTTAGTTCTTCCCCCTGCAGTGTTGTCTAGGACAAAGTTCCTGTGTTGTGGCATCAAGAAATTGTGCAACTCCTCCTTCACACCTTCTTTGTTTATGTGTGTGGTGTGGGACCTGCACCATCATGCTACCAGGACATGAGTACTCAGTACTGGGTGTTAATGGGTTTATGCATTTTCTTTAATGCCCTAAATCAGTGGCTCTCAACCTGTGGGTCCCCAGATGTTGCTGGACTACAACTCCCATCATCCCTGAGCTCTGGCCTTGCTAGCTAGGGGTGATGGGAGTTGTAGTTCAATAGCATCTGGGGACCTACAGGTTGAGAAAGGCTGCCCTAAATGTTTTTGGCAACTGCTTCTTGCTTACTGTAATATGTAGCTCCTTCCTTCAATTCTCTAGTTAACTTTTTTCACTTAAAATGTCCAATTCTGCATTTTTGTGTGTGTGAAAGGGAGAATTAACATAATAGTGAAATGGAAAAGAACAGATTTAAAAGGCTGTAATTGAGGGGTGGGCAGAAAGTAGATTAGGATCTGCTAATAGATCTTGGGGCGATAGGCAGTAGATCAACAAGGGACATGGAGAAAGCTAACAAGGAGTAGACTTGTATGGGAAAGGACTGCGAGCTCAGTTCATTTCTAGTACCTAAAACAAATTCCTGGGCTCAAAATGTGTTCAGACAGGAACTCTTGTGTCTTTTGCACCTGGATCTGACTAGTAGATCATGGGGTTTTAGAAAAAAAGTAGCTCCGGCAACTCTGAAGTATGGTTATCCCCTACTCTATATTCAGTTGTCACAGTCTATTATTATTTTTTTGCATTTCATTGCCAGTTAGCTCCATCTTTCTGAATTGGACAGATTATTGCTCTTGCTACAAATATGCATCTCTGCTGCTTACTGGGATTTTGAGTGAATAGGAGAAACGAAACAGGATATCAAAATGTACACAAGTAGAAAAATAGGTATGGACAACATTTAATGGTGTCATATGAGTGCACCTCATTGAAGTAGCATCTTCAGACAGGATAGTTATACCTAGTCTCTACCTCAAAAAAAGTGTGCCTATATAAAGTTGTTTCAAAAATGGCAGGATGCGTATTGCTTTAAACAACAGAAACGTCATAGTTGCAAACATGGAAGATGTTTCTCTCTTTATGTGTGTGGTGTGGGACCTTCTTTCTCTCACCAAACAGTATCTAGGTTACTTGTTTCACAGTCTAATTAGTGCAGGCTTGTTTTTGTTTTTTTGGTATCTTCTTACACTTGCTGCGCTAAGAATCAAATGAGTTTTCTTTTTGCACCTTCCAGAAGCTGTGTAGCACATGACAGCAGTGGTAATTAGGAGCACAGACTCTGAAATATCACTGAACTGCCAGCATCCTTAATTTTCAATGTTTCTAATAATGGACAGTTAATGACTATTAAATCATCCTTAGCTTCTAAGTCAGAGGCTCTGTTCAGCCACAAAGAGCAGAAGTAACTGAACCCAGCACAAAGAAATAAACTAATTACTGCCACCGGGGGGGGAGGGGAGAGAACGGGGACCAGACCATTTCCTTCAGTATTCAGTTCCGGCTCTTCATATAGAAATGGCCCCTTTAAATAGTACTGTTTGTACCAAGTTATCATCCAGTATAAAATTTATAGCCTTTCAATGTTCTCTGTTGAGATGTGCTGCCGGAAAGATTTAAAAGCCGTTTACTAGAAAAGCTATCTATCGATGGCCAGTTTAAGGAAAAGACATGTTTTGAGGCAGTTATATGTGTCAACAATTCCAAGCACATTGAAGCCTCTTGTGGAAAATCTTTTATCATTGTGGAGCTATGAGTGCTCTGTCATTATTTTTTAATGTATCCTAGTGTTCAGGCCTGCCATTTTCCTATTAAGAAATTACGTGCAAAATAATTCTCACAGGAAGGTAGTGAATGAAGTGCTGCTAGTATTTTACTGGTGTTCACTGAATATTCCTAGTGAATATAAGGCGGCCTAATAGGCCTTTTCTTCTCAGGTTTTAAGTTGCCTGCATGGCTCAGTGAACTAGCTTTACTGGAGTAAAAAATTAAACTTGTCATGCATAAATGATGCAGGTTAATGATATCGCAGGATAATGTTGTGGTGAAACATAAACATTGTTTTATGAGTAATAAAGCAGAGGGCTTTTTTTTTTCTTTTTTGCATTTGAAAAGAGTGCTTACCTGCAGCCACCAGTAACCACAGCTAGCCACACACAGCTGGGATTCACAGCAAGAGGATCATTGGGTCAGAATATGTGCCCTTCATCCAGGTTTGAAACCTGGCACTGTACATTGTAGAAGTGAAGGGCTGAGCGACAGCCTTTGGGGAACACTCCCACATAATGAACTGCTGTGATCAGAAGCATCTCATCCCACTGCCTATAATGAAGGATTCCTGGACAGAGATTACCAGACCATAGTTTTTAACCAGGAGGTAATTGTATCTGAAACGTTGTATGGAACAATGAACATATGTCAGTTTTCATGGGCAGATCTTTCATTTACCATGAGTAAAGACAGGTTCTTCAACTAACTGCAAGGAGTTCTGTTGCATCGAGCCAAAAGTCTACTCTAGTCCAGTATCTTGTTTCCAACTGTGATCTGGCAGATATTTCCAGGATGTCCTCAAAGGACATGAAGGCAGTCTTCCTCTGTCCGGTGTTCAGAGACATAATGCCTTTACCATACTGCTTTAACAGTACGGTTGGCAGTTTGGGACTCTGGGGAATGGTCTCCTTGAGTGGGCTTTTTTTTAAAAAAAGCTAGCAATGCATGTTACTTACTTAAAGTGGTCTTACCAGAGGGTCTCTTCAAAATGTGGTCAACCAGCCTTGTATTGCACTTTCTGCTAATTTTGATGAGTGGAGCTCTGGCCTTTTGGCTCAGAGTCCTATGCTGAGTGCCCCGTGGCTAATAGTTGTTGATCACCCTATCCAAAGCATTTTAAAAAGCCATTTCTACAGTCCATCCCCTCGTGGTGTGGCAGCAAATGCTGTAATTTAACTATCTGTGGAAATAGTACTTCATTTTGTCCAAGTCAATTGTGGGAACAAGCTCATAGTGAAAACCTTGAGATGCTTCTTAAGTCTTCCTCCCAAAGTCACAAATGTAGACATTAAAAGATGCATACTGGACTGCAATCATCACACTATATAGATTGTTTCCTTTGGTTTATGTGAATTTTACAGTCAAATTCCATATTTGGATACTCAGAACTAAATCCCACTAAATTTAGTGGTGCTTACTCAGATATATACAAATAAAGCTGCAGTCTTAAGAATGGAACTTACTAAGCATAGTAAGCTCAGTCTAATAAAGCTTCCTGACTTATTCAAGGTTGTAATTAATATCAGAAAAGCTTATTAAGGCTGTTTTATACACAGCTGGAAGGCAATCCCAATTAACTACATGACACTTGCTTCCAAGCGGACATGTAGAAAATGTTACTACATAAATGTTCCTAACTTACCGAATAGAGGTTTTATTTTTTTCTTGTGCAACACTAATTTTCAAGAATATGTAATTTTATGCAATTTGACAATTTTCATTGACTTCATTTGAAACATTGTGAAATATGCATAACAGTAGTGTTTGGGTCGATGGGCATTAAAATCCTATATTGAATTATTCAGTACTAAACCCATACATCTAACATGGCAAGCAAAATTGCTTTGAGAATGTAGGAAATTGAGAAACGTTGCTCATAATGTGTATTTGTATAATTATTGTTTTGTAATTTATTAAATGCTGTGTGTGCCTGACTTTTCTGGGAGATTCCTTAGGCTGGCTGAGTGTGTAAACAGCCACGCATCTGAACAGAGAAAGCATCCCTCTAAGTAATCAATACTTTTCACCATGGGTAGGCAAACTAAGGCCCGGGGGCCGGATCCAGCCCAATCGCCTTCTAAATCCGGCCCGTGGACGGTCCAGGAATCAGCGTGTTTTTACATGAATAGAATGTGTCCATTTATTTAAAATGCATCTCTGGGTTATGCAGATCACATTTTCCATATGCTATACATATGGGTGAGCAGCCAGAAAAGGCTGGTGCCTCCAGTAGGTGACCCAGAATCCTGGATGCACTAAATTGGTCAATTCAGTCCCCTAAAGAGGCACTGTACAAACACAAGCCAAAGAACAAATATCTCTCTCATCCTTGAAGACTTTGACTTAAGTTGTCCAAAATACTAAGGGGGGGGGGGAATAACTTTGCTCAGCATGGTATCAGGCTTACAATAAAACACAGACACTTCTGTAGCTTATGCCCATAGCATTAAAGGAGGGGAAAGGACATACTTGCATCGCTCTTCTGAAAATAGGGACTAGGTGAGCTTCCTGCCCAGTCAGGCATTCTCTGCCTATTAGTGACCCTAAAATATAGCAAGTGCATAGGGTGAGAGCACTAACAGCAGCAGCCACTGTTTAATGGGCCCAATGAGGTACAGCTGCAGCTGTGGTTTGTAATGTTAATAGCTACCCAAATATAAAGAGACCATTATTTCTCCTTCAGACATTACCCTGTGGAGTATTGGTTTAAAAACAAAACGCTGGATATTACCTAATCTGTCTTGTGGATTTGGTGGTGCTTCCCTTACTATAACTTGAATCTAGACTGTTATTTGTGAATACTTTTAACGTGCAGAACATTTCATTGTTTCCCCGATTTTGTCTCTTGACTGAGAGTAAAACAATCACAAATAAGGTGTAAATAAATTAATCAATTACATATGACAGCTATATGTAACAAATCCATCTTCCTTGTAGCAGAATTTCATTCCTGCCGCAGTATCCTTTGATTAGTAAACAAATATATACTGATAGATAATTGCCAGAGAGATTATCTTCATTCAGAATATGACCTATGCATTTGTAACTATTTTGGAAGGTAAAAGTAGATGTACTCAAGTATACATGGTAATTATGAGTCCCGAGTACATACTACTACATCTGATATTTAATCTAGAGAAGCAGGAAGAAACCACAATTCACTTTTGGGGTAAATTAAAGCATACTAACACCCCAGACATAAACTCACCTACCTATGCATGTGACTTTGCAAAGGTTTCATTTTTGACACTCAATAGCCAAGTTGAATGTGAAATAGCAGCTGGAAAACAATGCAATATAAATTATTCTCTCTGATTGGTTTCTTTCTGCAGCGTCCTCCATCACTATAACAGCCAGATCAAAAGCTGCTACAAGGAATGTTCTAGTTCTTGCAGACAGGTTGCAGCAGACAGCTCTACAGTGTTGACTATAGTGCTCCTAGTAACTTTGCCTCAGGAGTTTTAAGGGAGTAATCCCAGCCTCTCTGAAAGCTGGCTTAGGGGCCTTGGGAAGCAGAGAAAGTGCTGCTCCGCCAGCAGGAACAGAGATACCTCTGCAAAATGAAATGCTGGAAGAAGTCCCTTAATATACCAATGCAAATTCCACCAGCACAAAATGTTCTGCCAATAGAGTAGGGGAAAACAGGTTATGTTAGGGGCAGCCATAAAGATGTGCCCAAAGCTCCTTTGTTTCCCAAACAAACAAACGGAGGGACGCTACACTCTCACTTTGACTAAAATGGAAAGGAGGAAGAAAAAATGTCTCTACTTTCTGCCTTACCCACAGAAGAATGGCAGGGAAACTGATATGGCAGCTGCTATACCCAGACACAGTCCTTTACACTTACCTAGAGATAAGCCCTATGGAATTCAGTAGGGCTTACTGTTGAGTGTTACACAGCTGCAGTGTTAGTTTAACATTGTTTAACCCCAGAATTCAAAGCCACTTTCAGATCTGTAAACAGGCACTGAAAAGCTCTACTGTCACTGTGGGCAGTTAGACTAGTTGAGTAAAAAAGCAGATGTTTGTTTCCTATAGCTTCTTGTTTAAAGGCTGGCCAGTGAATAAATTTGCCATGCTGTCATGAACAACTTAATTTTGTTGGCTAGAATTGCCCTGCTGTACCAGTGATAAAATTTTGTCTTTACTGTTAATAAAGTTACTCTATAAGTAAGTGCAGCAGCTTTATTTTCATGTCTAGAGTTGACAAATTTTTAGACAGAAGTTTATTCCATTTGAAAAGCAGTAACATACCAATAAATGGGTCAACAGCAGAATTAGAATAGGAGCAACTCAGAACAACAAAAATAAAAGGTACCTACAGAAGCAGAAGGGTGCCATTAAAGAGAAAATACGAAGAACTATAATGACAATTTGTTTATACCTTATGACTGTTGTTCAGAGGGTTGCTAAGGCCAAACTGGCCTCTCCATCTTTCAGAGCTGACACACTAACACCACCATCCGCAAATTTGCTTAATCCGCATGTAAAGTAATTTTGCTCTAGGACAGTATAGAACACAATTTATGACATTCGTGTAGGCAAAGTAACAGGTAAGTTCTTCCTTATACCAAACACAAAGTACACTTTTCCATTCAAAGGCCCTAGTGAAAGATCGGTTTAATCCTTATCTTGTTTGTAGTGCTATAAAATTTCATTCTGAGGTGCATGAAGTCTTTGTAATGACATTACTATATCTGTGCTTCAAGAGCCTCATCAAAACTTGTATACAAATTCAAACTCTTAATTTTCAAATTTACATGACAAGAGTAAATAGATTTCTTGATAGTTCAAACGATCTGTTTAAATTCTGATAAACAGCTGCTCCAAGTGAAGTGGCAATGAGGTGGCACTCAACAACAAACATAAAAAGACAGCCCAATTCTTGTGTGTCCAGCATAAATGACCAAAATACCTTTAGAATTCATATACATTTTCATACCTACTAATCATTTTACAAGCTTGAATGTGATGTGCTCTTTTGTTTCCCATTAACATTACTACATACAAACCAAAAATATGCACCTGTCACTTAAGGGTGAACATGTCAAAAAGCAAGTACAACACATGAAGCTGCAACAACTCAGACTTCTCAAAAGAATAAAACAAAAGCTACTTGAACTGCATTATGGCTGAATTCATTAAACAGGCTTAAAAAAAATGAATGAAAAATAGCTGCATATGGCACCAATTCAGGAAGGAAAAAAAACCTGGCCAGTTTGCTCTCCATACTACCAAAATGATGGTTGGCAGTAGTCATATTATTGGAAACAAATCTGTACAAACCTAATTTGTAGTGAGATTTACATTGCTTCTATATCCATATAGATTAGCTACATTGACAGCCATTGCCTCTTCCAGCATGATTTTTAGCACTGGTTATACTACCCCCCCCCCAAAAAAAAATATTAAACACCATTTGTAAGAAACCTCAAAGCAGCTTACAAAAAAAAGACAAGAAAATCAAGAAAAAAATACAATCCTTCTACAAAACATACAAAAGCTAACACACAAAAACACAATCACCTCAACTGTCTAAGCATCTGGGTGGGCTTGTCTAAACAAGAATGTTTTCAGCAGGCACTGAATGTACCCATAGCTTCCATGCACACAAGGGTTTGCCCATCAATTTCTTATGTATAGGACATTTGCTTCCATCTTTGCAGTTAATAGAGGTGTGTCTGTACAAATGAACTATTGCATGTTTGGAGTGCATATACTTCCCTAGGGCAGGGCACATCACTGTACACTATAGGTAAGAAGTATTCAATTGTATGGTCAAAAGAAAGGTTTATTTTAATATTGTCAACTTGGTATACGTAGCACCACTTCAAATATGATAATTGCATAATGATCCTCTCACATCTGTATTACAATTTTCAACTGAACTCTGAGGTATATATTTCCATCTATTTGATTGCTTCCAGACCAAGTACCCTTTTTACGTGCACATCTGATCTCAGATATTCTCCTAATAAATGTTGTCTTTCCTAAAGCTTTGCTTTGTTAGCTCCAAAGTAGCTTCTATTATGACACCTTGCACTAACTGTAGGAGATTGCATAGGGCATGTGGACAGAAATCCTCACTCAGTACAATGGGTTATATCAGGCATAGGCAAGCTCGGCCCTCCAGATGTTTTGGGACTACAATTCCCATCATCGCTGACCACTGCTCCTGTTAGCTAGGGATGATGGGAGTTGTAGTCCCAAAAACACCTGGAGGGCCGAGTTTGCCTATGCCTGGTTATATGAAGTACAAGAGCAGTTTATCTTGTACAATACAATTGCAAGGGAGATAATACCACTTTTGATGAGCCAAGATTAGCACTCTTAGCAAAATGCTGGAATATTTCTTTCATATTTTACTGCACTAGACTCAATTATGTGCCCCATGATATAATAAATCTGACAAGGAAGGTTACTGTAAACAACAGTTAATTTCCTTCATGCAGAACTGAAAACTGCAAGTCAAGGTGAAAACATTTAATTTGCAAATGAAAGAACAGACAAGCGACGTATCTTTTAAATTTGCATCTCTCAACACAACTTAGAGTTCTTTCTCTAAAAACAGTAGCCTAGAAAACATACACACTTACTTCAGCTTATCAATAACTAGTCAGGAAATTGCTATGAAAGAACAGGACACCAATTATATACAATATGTAAAAATCTGATGTACAAAAGTTAACTTAAATGACATTTTTCAAAAAGTTTCAAAAAATCCTTGAACACGTTCAAAAATAGCCTGAAAATTACAAAGATACAAAACTGATACCTTAATGTATCCTTGTATGAACAATTTGTGTTCTTTAGTAAACAAGTCATTAAAAATATAAAATTAATATAAATAAGCTCAAATGGATGCCTCTTTATGAATCATGTCAGTAATATACTGCAATACTCACACTAATACTTAAATCATGTTTACAAAAATGCTCATGAAATTAATACCAACCGAGTATACATTATTTTATAATGCAATATAGAAACTGATCAACTAGATTGGCCAGAGTGTCAAATGTCACACCAGTGTTAGAATGGTGGGCCAAATCTTGCTGAACTTCCCTCACAAAGCTGTAAGCCCAGCATTCCCCTCTCCTACATCCCTGAGCAACAGAGGCTACTAGATTGGCTCAAAGTTTACAATTTAAAACTTCCATAGAAAGTAAGTATTGCTTTTTCAATGACTGTCATCGAAGAATAACTTTATGCAAGATATTAACAATTTTCACATAGTAAAACATTAAAATAATTAAATTGGTTTTTATTTGATCTATTAATTTCTCTCTCCCAGAACACTAAAACTTGGCTTCCAAAATATTAACAGAAGGCTTCAGTGGACGGAGAGAAGATGTATCAAAGCTAACAAAAACAATTACAAATAAATAAATTCTGGGGGGAAAACCAAATAGGTTTTCTTACTTGTCCAATAGAAAGTAAAACCACAGCATAAAACAGCTAGAGCAGCTTGTAAGCCTCTGTTAGTCAACTTCTTTCCTTCATTCACCATTCCAACATGAAACTGAGCTGAGGGTATTTGAACTACATTCCTATCCTCACACTGGTGCTCCTGGAAACTGTTGCTGCCTTTGCTCCAATGCTTGTTGACTTAGTAGCTGCTGTCGTTTCTGGAGAAAATGTACAACTTCTGGACTTCTCAGAAGTGACTAAAAAGAGACAAAAGACAGCAAATTAGACAATGTCTGCAATCTTCCCATTCCACACACCGAGTACAAGGTATGCAAGGATTTCTTAGAGCCAAAATACACCTCCCACCTCCCAGTATAATAGAGGTGGTGAGCATGCAACACACCTAACCAGGCACCAAAAGATAAGGCCCTCTGCTCTTCATTTGATGCATTCAGCATTCTCATGAGCTGGATTTAAGTTCTGCATGTAGGGCCTAAAAAAGTGGTACAGAGGATGTGCCAAGAGAAAACATGATCACTTATGTTCAACATATGAACTGACTTTTTAAATATCATCATCATGATGCAGGAATCCTCTGGACACTTTCTATTTCAAAGGCCAGAAGCACTTACCAGTCTTTTGTGGTTCAACACTTGTTCCAAAAGTGTAGGTTTTGCTGGCCGATCACCAATGTTTCCTGTTCTTTGCTTTGATATGGAAACTGAACTTTCAGTGCAATCCTGACCACAAAAAAGAGGGGAGAAATGTACTTATTCTCACTAGAAAGCACTAATGGGAAGTTTCAATACAAGACTTCTTAATGACTTTTCCTGAAAAATTATGAACACAGTGCAATTGAGTGCTGACTACTGGGGAAGTGGGAATACTGTAGCTAAAAATTGCTTCCCTCCCTATCAGTTGATGGAAACAACTGAATGGCAATAGCATACGACTCTCAGCTATTATTATGACACTGACATAATTATTGTAAAGCAGATGATTAATAATGTTTCTTGGCAAGAGTAACTAAAGACAGATTTACATTATACCAGTGGTTGGCAAACTACATTCCGGGGGCTGGATGCGGCCCCCCAGGCTCGTAAATCCGGCCCGCGGACCCTGCCTCCCACTCAGTCAGTCCCCGTGCGTTGTGGACGCCTCGCCGCACGGGGACTGACTTCCGCGACGCTGGCATGGCTTCTGGGTGGGCGGTGACGCTGGCGCAGCTTCAGATTGGCCGCGAAGCTCCTACAGCCAATCCAAAGCTGTGGACGGCTCTGGGCAGGCAGCGATGCTGGCGTGGCTTCGGAGTGGCTGCAGGAAGTTCCTGCAGCCTATCCAAAGCCTCGCTGTCCATGTGCTGAGGTAAACCCAGAGAGGCCGGTGGGCGGCCAGCGGGTCTGGGCCACGCCATGGGCATCATGATGGGTGTGTTGCAGGGCTTCAGCAAGAACTTGGCGTGCCTCCTGGCCCTGTGCCTGGCACTGCTGCTGGTGGCGCGCTCGGCAGCTGCTCTGGAGCAGCTGGAGGGTGAGCTGCATGCCGCCTGCCCGGTGCTCTGCGTGCGTGGCCTTGGACGATGGGCCACAGCACGTGGTGCACACCGCCTGGGCACTCCACGGGGATGGGCTGATGGAGTGGCTGCTGCTCATCAACAACGCCAGTGAGCGGGTGGCGCCAAGACGTGCTCCTGAGCGTGTGCAGAGTGTGTTCCTCCTCCAGGTCTGGAGGCAGCTGTGCGACCAGCTTGCAGGGTATTTATATTTTTCAAAATATAGTCCAGCCCTCCACAAGGTCTAAGAGATAGTGGACCGGCCAGCTGATGAGAAAGTTTGCTGACCCATGCATTATACATTTAAATCAGCTAAAATTTGTTTTTAATCATGTTGGCTGCCAAATAATGAATTCTGTGACAAAGGTAAAGAGCTCTAACAGAGATCTGTGACAAAAATGTTGTAGCAGCCTTTAAAAATTCCCCACTTTGTTTCATGGAAGGCATGACAGATTGGTTTCACACCAGTTCCAAGCAGGCTGTAATGTGTAGGTCGGACTCTGAAAAACTAAAAAATCAGGACACTTGTCAATGAGGAGTCATGTTTTCAGTGTTATAATATGCCCAAAACGATGGAACTCATTCCCATTAGAAATCAGGGAGGCATTGCGCCTGCTAAATTTCAGGGTCCAAGTTAGCAACTGTTTTATTTCAGGGGGACTTTGCACCATTAATATTGTTGTTGTTGTTAATTAAACTTCTATACTGCCCTACATCCAAAGATCACAGGACGGATTGTAGTATAAAACACAAAATATATAACAACAACAATAACAACACCACCTGAGCGATGTACTCTGATGTCTTAATTTATGTTTTAAATATGTAGTATGTTTTTTTTAAGCTACTCTGATACGTGGTATTAAGTGATGCATAAATGTTTAAACAAATAAACAAACAAAACTATGTGCAAGCTAACCTGGGGGTATTGCACCAGTGCATCAATGTTGTCACGGAGATGGTATATATATTAAAAATGCAACCACAAAAAAGGCATTCTGAAGTTATTTCAGCATGGCCTCCCCCTGCCATCACAGGCAGCCAGCCAGCTGGGGTCAGGAATGATCATGCTAGCCACGGTCCTGCCACATCTAGAAGGCCACAGGTTCCCATCCCTGAGTTGGTTGCCCATGTTCAAGGGCCAGTGGTGATACTACAGCTACACTGCTGTGCAAAAAGGGAAAGAACTCATTTTCCTGCTTTACACACCTCACTACAGAAAACAGCCTGCGTGTAGGTGCGACGAGGAAGAGGGAACAAGCTTGTTTTGTCCTTGCTCTGGAGCACTCAAACCAATGGCTTCAAGTTACAGGAAAGGAGATTCTGACTAAACATCAGGGGGAACTTTCTGACAGTGAAGAGTTGTTCGAGAGCGGAACTGTCTCCCTCGGGAGGCTGCGGGCTCTCCTTCCTTGGAGGCTTTTAAGCGGAGGTCAGATGGATACTTGAGCTGGGAGTCTTACCTTGAAGGGGGTTGGACTAGAGGACCTTTCGGGGTCCCTTCCTACTCTACGATTCTCTGATTCCCAGCATCCCAGCTCCAGAAATAAGCTCTTTTCAGCGGTTTCCAGTGCCCCTCTCCTCACCTCAATTCTCGCGCTGCCTCCGGGAGAGATCCCAGCTCCAGCCTGCGCGGCGGCGGCGGCGGCGGCTGTGGCAGAGCAAGGGGTGCCTCCTCCTGCTCCGCCTCCGCCACTTCCAGCGCCCCCCAAGGCCTGGTCGCTCTTCTTGCGCTTGTACTTGTCCTTGTACATCTTGTTGCGGTGCCTCTTGCACATCCAGGGCTTGCGCTGCTTGGCCACTTGCGTGGTGGTCTCGCTGCAGCCTTTGTAGGTGCAGCTCTTGCAGCCGCCTCCTCCTCCTCCTCCTCCCGACTGGGCGCCGCCCTCCTCCTCGTCGTCCAGATCCTCCAGGCCTCCGCCGGGGCTGCCGGCGCTGTCGCCTCCGCCCCCGTCGCCGTCCGCGTCGCCCCCCGCCGCCGGGCCCAGCTCGTAGAAGACCATGAGGCCCGAGGGCGCCTCCGAGGCCCCCCGCGACGGCGGCTGCTGCGGCTGCCGCACCACCTGGGGCTGCAGCAAGGCGCCCACCGCCTCCCCGTCCCCGCCGCAGGGCTGCATCACCAGCAGCGTGAGCGGCTGCGGCGGGGAGGGGGAAGGCGACGACGAGGAGAAAGCGGCCGAGCTGCCGCTCGTGTTCCCGGAAGGCTCCGTCCCTCCGGCAGGCCTCGCAGCCAGGGCCCCCCGCAGGGCCCCTCGGCTGCCACAGCAACGGCAAACGGGCGCCACGGGCCGGGCGCTGACAGGTTGCCGGCTACTACGCACGCGCGGGGAAGGCGGCGCGCACGCGACCTCCGCCTCCTTTCCCCGGAAGCTCACTTAAGCGCGCAAGCGCAGAGGCGGCGACAGCGGGGCTTCCCCCCCATCCTTCCCGCTTGCGCGTGCGCGTTGTAAGCCAGACGTCGCGCATGTTCAAAAAAGGCCGCTAGGGTAAGCGATCTCCTTTATGATATTGAAGTTAGCGGGACGATTCGTCGCGCGCATGCGCCGTCGTGTTGGCAGCCTGTTCGATGGGCGGGTGGGAGGCGACTTGGCTTCTAATAGCGGGTCGGGGAAAATCGGTTACTCGGAAGTAAGTTCCACCAACTTTAGTGTGTTTTACTTCCCGGTTACAATGTAACAGTTCTAATCAATCAATCAATCAATCAATCATTTTATTTGTATGCCGCCTTTCCATAGTTCGAACCATTCTGAAGGTGGATTACAACAGAAAAACATAACTGTATATATAACTTGACATAACTGCAAATATAACAAAAGAAGTCATAAACAAAACATGACCAAATTGAACAATTTCCTCATAAATGGTAAAATCAACATTAATTGCAACAACAGCAACAGCTGCACACACAAAAAAGAAAAGAAAAAGAAAACACAACCCAAACAACGCCCCAGCCCAAGAGCCTGTTCAGGAGCTTTAGCTTTTGTAGCTGGAGTCCGTCAGGCACTTGCTCTTTCAAACCTGGTGGGGAAAGGCCTGCAAGGCAGGGAGCAGTCTTCCAGGACTCTCAGAACATACGGTTTCTTAAACAGATGCAAAGTTTATCCACCAGGAGAAGCAAAAGTGAAAATGGGACTAGAGGGGTCTGTCCAAGCTGACTGCAGTGGAGAATGCACAAAACGTCTGTAAAAAATATAAGAAGTTCTGAAGCCTCCTGAAATGTTGACACATTGGCAGAGATTGGGGGCGGCGTCCAACCTTTGTAAAGGGTAAAGGACCCCTGGATGGTTTAATCCACTCAAAGGCAACTATGGGGTGCAGCGCTCATCTTTGTAACAATATAGAGCAGCAGGTTGGTGTCATAATGTTTCCTAAACTGTGGGTTCACTCCTGGGCAGAATATGTATCTTGTTGCATCACACCACAGAAGAGAATAGGCATGCTATATGTGTGTGAGTGTATAGAGATATAGTTGCATAATTTTATTATATAACAGCTTTATCAAACAATGAATATAAAATTGAGTGGATCACACCTCAGTCAGTACACTACTTGGAAACGATCACGTGTCATCTTGTCTAACAGCAAACACTAGATGCATTATTTTATTTAGAGAGCTCATGATTTGCTTTACAGCTTATGCATCTTAAAGTGGGCAAGAGGTTCTCCACCCCAGTTTTAAGGGTCAAAACCAGTTGGGCCTAGAAAGGCACTGGTAAGTAGTGCAGCTAATATATAAATCCATTAGGATTTATATTGTGAACCGTATTGTGAACCAGCTAACCCAGGGGTCGGCAACCTGCGGCTCCGGAGCCGCATGCGGCTCTTTAACGCCTTTGCCGCGGCTCCGGGGTGGAGGCGAGGGGAGGAGGCGCATTTTCCTTTGTTCCCGCCCCAAGCCTCGCGCGCCCGACGGGAGCTCCTGCCGGGCGCGCAAGGCTTGCAGACACTCGCCCGAAGCACGGGGAGCCCTCCGGAGGGCTCCCTGTGCTTCGGGCGGCAGGCTGCCGCCCCAAGCCTCGCGCGCCCGACGGGAGCTCCTGCCGGGCGCGCAAGGCTTGCAGACACTCGCCCGAAGCACGGGGAGCCCTCCGGAGGGCTCCCTGTGCTTCGGGCAACAGGCTGCCGCCCCAAGCCTTGCGCGCCCGACGGGAGCTCCTGCCGGGCGCGCAAGTCTTGCAGACACTCGCCTGAAGCACGGGGAGCCCTCCGGAGGGCTCCCTGTGCTTCGGGCAACAGGCTGCCACCCCAAGCCTCGCGCGCCTGGCGGGAGCTCCCGCCAGGCGCGCAAGGCTTGCGGACACTCGCTGGAGCTGCAGGCTGCTGCCCGCAAGCCTTGTGAGCCTGTGGGAACTCCCGCCGGGCTTGCAAGGCTTGCGGATAGCTTCCTGAAGCCTGGAGAGCGAGAGGGGTCGGTGCGCACCGATGCCTCTCGCTCTCCAGGCTTCAGCGAAAGCCTGCATTCGCACCATAGGACGCACACAGATTTCCCCTTCATTTTTGGAGGGGAAAAGTGCGTCCTATGGAGCGAAAAATACGGTATATAGCATGTCTTTGTTGCTGGCTGATTTGCTGCTATTGCTTTGCAATTTGCAGCTACTGTTTTGAAGGGGAGTGAAGAACACACACTCAAAAAAAGGTAACTTGTTAATATAACGTTTATTTCTATGAGGAGGAGTAATTCTGAGGGGTCAAACAAAAAATAATTAAAAAGTGTCAAAAAAGTTATTTTTATAATGACGAGGATAACATTGGGCTAAGAAACAATGTATGCAGTGTTATATTTGTTTTAAATGTCGCAATGGTTTTGCGGCTCCCAGTTGTTGTTTTTTCTTCGGAAACGGGTCCAAGTGGCTCTTTTTGTCTTAAAGGTTGCAGACCCCTGAGCTAACCTTTCTAGATCTTCTTTCAAGGCAACCCCAAAGAGACTGTGTTGCAGTGGTGTAGTCTGCACATGATGAGAGCATCAGCCACTGTGGCAAGGTCAGCCCTCTCCAGATAGGAGCGCAGTTGACGTAACTGCCAAAGCTGGGATAAAGCTTTCCTGGTACTGAAAGTTATTCTACTGAAATTTAGCCACAGTTTTCAGAAACAAACAAACTTATTTTATCATATGAGCTAGTCAAGTAGAGAGAGGTCTTAGCACAGGCACCCGCAAACTCGGCCCTCCAGATGTTTTGGGACTACAACTCCCATCATCCCTAGCTAACAGGACCAGTGGTCAGGGATGATGGGAATTGTAGTCCCAAAACATCTGGAGAGCCGAGTTTGGGGGTGCCTGTCTTAGAACAATAGTAGAGCTTTGTGGATTGAATAACTTAGGTTCACCCTCAGCATCACTAGTTAAAGATCTCTACTTGAGATCAGTGAGAGAAACTGCAAGTCAATGTAGACTGACAATATCCAGCAAGAGGAGCCAATTTGCCTGTCTGAGTATAGAGCAGATTCATAAGTGGCAAATTTCCTAGCCATAATTTATTATTTTAAAATTATCTGTAAATGGACTTTTGTGCTTTTTATCTTACTATATATTTTTTTTAAAAGTACACAAAGGAATTGGGGGTGAGTGGGTGGGTGTTCTATCAGATGTAGCTTTAAAAACGTCATTGTAAAGCAAGACTAAAAAATGTGTGCATATAATGGCATGCTAACCTTAAGGAAAAAAACCATCTAAATGCAAATTACCTTACAATTGTTGTACTATTATAAAATGCTAAAAAAAACCCCACCAAAGATGACAATGTGGGATTTTAAAACGCTTCTTTGAAAGATATGTGAAGATGTGATCATATACAATGTGAGTAGCATTTAGAACAGTCCTACATCACAACCCATTGCAGCTAATAAACCCACCTTAGTACACCTAATAAACCCACTTACTGGTGCCTGACTTTGCACAGGATTGGGCTGTTAAAATTACATTTCACAAAGGATTTCAAAAGGCTTTTAATTCTACTGCTTCTAGAGGTAAATAAGAGTCACAAATATAATACAGACCTTTGTTTAGCTTACAAGCAAGATATATGCAGAGTCAAATATAACTTTTTGCTTTATTATGTGAAGTTATCACATGAAGCTGATTATGCTGGCGTAGGAACTTTGATCTGAATAGTGGGTTGTATCCCTCCCTCCCCCCAGCCCCTATGGGCCATTTTGACAGATGAACAGGGCTACCCAGCACCTTGGGTAGCATATGTCAAATTGCAATTTTTTTCCCCCATCACTTTATGCTTGTTTATGTTGAATTGCATTTCCCATTTTACTGGCCGTTCACTCAGTTCGGAGAGGTCCTTTTTTGTTTTAAAGACCCTGAACAACTTCATATCATCAGCAAACATGGCCCCTTCACTGCCCACTAAGTCTAGAGTATCTGAAGAAGTATGTATGAAAGCTCATACCTTTAAAGCTTATACTTAGTTGGTCTTTAAGGTGATACTGGAACATCTTTCAATATTTTTTTTAAAAAAACTTTCATCATTGTTATTAAGTCTAGACAGTTTATGAACTAGTTAAAAAGCACATGTCCCAATACTGATCCTTGAGGGATTCCACTTTCTACATCTCTCCATCCGGAAAACAGTCCACTTATTCCTAATCTCTGCTTCCTGTCAATTAGCCAGTTCTTGATCCACACAAGGACCTCACCTCTTCTTTTCATGCCTGCTATGCTTACTCAGGAATCTTTGGAGAGGTATGTTGTCAAAAGCTTTTTGAAAATGCACGGTGTCAATCAGATCACTTCTATGCTTGTTGACACTCTCAAACAATTATAATAGGTTAGTGAGACAGGACTTGCAGTACTCTTGCAGAAGTCATGATGGTCCCACTTCTGGAAGAATTGGTCTACCTGCTTCTGTATGCAGGAATAACTTTCTGACAGCTGTTCAGCTGTGGAACGGACGATCTCAGAAGGTGGTGGACTCCTTCATTGGTGGTTTTAAAGCAGAAGTTGGATGCCCATCTGCCAGGGATTCTTTAGCTGTGATTCTTGCATTACAGAGGGTTAACCTGGATGACCTTTAGGCTCCCTTCCAAATCTACAGTTCTATGATTCTATAGCTATTCTATTTTAACAATATTTTCCCGCAGCTTTCCAGTGCCAGTTCTCAGGGAATTCTACCTTCCACATCCCTCCATTGAGAGAACAGTCCGTTTAGTCCTTCTTTCTGATATTTAATCAGTTACTGAGGTTCACCAGTTAACCAGGACCTCGCCTCTTATTTCCTGACTGCTGAGCATATCAAATCTAAAACCTCAGTATCTTGCAGAAGGAATCTAATTTCTGCTATTGCATTTGGCTCCCAAGTGCTCCCACTGTGCTGTTACCCCAGACAGCTGAATTGCATTTGCTCTTCCTGCTTAAAAAAACCACTGTAATATGTGTAAAACACAACTATGCCCCCTGATTACATATAAAAACAGCAACATTTGCCATTCTGGATTTTTATTTTCACCCAGTGATCATAATCTATCCTGGTTGTGCCATGTTTTATTCAGATCTGAATGGAAAACAACAATCAGAATAATTTTAGTATTTGAAAGACCTTCATGAATGTTAGTGACATCATGCTTGATCTTTCTAATGAAACCACCACTTAGCTGTCTCATGAAAGAATTTTATTCCAAACAAGAAACTGTTACTGCTGAAGGGAGGATTCTTCCAAATCAGAAACTAACAATAGAAGCCAGCAAGTGGTCCCAGATTGTTTCTTAGCTTTTGTGCCAGGTAATTAAAGCTCTTTAAGGAGTCTTTTCCAGCTGAGAACTGTAGAGAACTAGATATCCTTCTGATTCATTAAATTAAGAAATGGCTTTCAAATAATGGCCTTTAAAATGTCAGAAGGCAACTTAGCATAATACTTGACTGGCACAACATCATGCACTGAAGTTTTTCTTTGAAGTAGTTTGATGGAATACATATTTCTTTTGTTTCCTGCAAACACAACAACAGCACATTGTGTACCATGCAGTTACAATTCTTGGAAAAGAGAAATATGAGTGTGCCTAAATCATTCTGCCATTGTGCAGTGGTTGAATACCTGCTTTGCAAACAGAAATCCCAGGTTTATTAAGTGTTGAGCATCACCAATAATTAAAATATTGTGCAGCATGACTGGGAGAAACACATCCCTGACACCCTACAAAGCTGCTTCCAAAAGCAGTAGTCCATTATGAGCTGTGCAGACCTATTGTCTAAGTCAGTATAAGATTGCTTCACATGGCTTATTTTAAAGCACTGTTGTAAGGATGTCTGCAATAAAGTATGTGAAGCATCTTGAGGACGTTATTATTGCTTACAATTTCTATCCCAACAGAGCTCAGGGTAGCAAACACACCATGAAGTTAAAACAAAATCATAGAATTGTAGAGTTGGAATGGGTCTACGAGGGTCATCTAGTCCAACCCCCTGCAATGCAGGAATCTTTTTGCCCAACATGGGGCTTGAATACCATGACCCTGAGTTTAAGAGTCTCATGCTAATCCCATTGAGCTAAAAGCATTTAAAACATTTCAAAAAAAATTAAAATTAATACCCCACTTAAAAGCATTTCAAAATATTTAGAACATTTGAAAACTTTTAAAAGCAATCACATAGCTTCACAGTTGGTAATTCCGACGCTGCCAGTTATCTTTCAGCCATCAAATACCTGAGTAAGCAGGAATGTTTATAAATTTTTCCTGAAAGGCAATAATGAGAGAGACAAGGCGCAAAGTGCATCATGGAGGGCATTCCACAGGTGGGGAACTGCCACAGAGAGGACCCTGTCTCAATAATTACAGGTAGTTTTATCAGATAGAATTATAACATAATGTTCTGCCTCCACTGCTGGATACAGTTGGCATCTGAATCCCAGTTTCTGGGAATCGCAGTGGCCACACTGCTGTTATGCTCAGGTTATGTTTACTGGCTTACCATGGGCATCTGTTTGACCACTGTGAGGTACTGGACCAGATGGGCCATTGGCCTGGTCCACCTGGTAGTTCTTCTTATGTTCTTAATATAGCAACTGTCAGGGAATAGTCTGGATATGAAGATTGGGGAATGCAGTCGCTGGCAGACCAGCTTCTCTCAGAAGAGGAGGGGGAATATTCCCCCCTCCTGCCACCTCCAGTGTTTTCAGAAGCAGAGAGAGAGCCAGACACAGACACAAAACCTGAACAGCTTAGAAAGGAGTTACCCAGCTACGAGATAGTGACAAGGGAACCAGAAGGGAGGGGACAGCCAGGAGAGATGTCAGTCGAGAGTGTGGTGGACCCCCTTCCTCACCATGGACTCGGAGGTCTGAACATATCAGAGAACAAAGGAGGCATAGGGAGGGAGGAACTTCCCATTGGCGTCCGTCTTGCTGCAGAAGGAATTCGGAAGGAGGGTTTAGAGTAGGCAACTGCCCTCCTTGCGGAGAGCTGTGTAACTGTGCTCGCAACATGAAGCTGTAATAAAAAGGACTATAAATCTATCAACTACTCGTTAATTCTTATCTGTGAAGTTACTGAAGTGAGGGGAGGACTCTCCGAGCTTGGCAGCAACTTGCATTGCACCAGTAGAATACCTTCAACGATTGTCTATCCTGATTGGCAGCAGTTCTCTAGCATCCCAGGCAGAAGTTCCTTCACATCACCAGTCACCTATTTCTCTTAACTCAGAGATGGGGAAGCTGTGGCCCTGCAGATGTTGAGAGTCCAACATCTGGAAAGCCGCAGGTTCTCTATCCCTGATTGAACTAGAGATGCCAAAGACCGGACTTGGGTCATACCACAAGGAAAGCGTAGGCTTTACCACTGAGCTGCTGTCAAAAAACAATCCTATCCTGCTCTTATAGTTCGAACTTTAAAAATATAAGCCTCCCAATATCTAACACGAGCAGCTCAGTTCCTTATATAGATGGGTCTGGTGTGGAAGCTGCCCTTTAGAGACTTGAACTAATGATCAGCTGTGAACTTAGCAATGCCTCAATTGTTCCACTTCCCACATTTACAGATCGGCATTGCTGGAGAATTGGATGGCTCAGTCCCAACCAAGACACCTGCCCTTTAGAACATCATAAATTACACAATTAGATCAGGGTGGGGTGGGAGGGAAGCAGAGAGGAAGAAACTAATTGGTAGCGTTTGCGGGATTTGTTGTAGCACACATCAAAGATGTACAATTGTTAGTTAAAATTGCTTCCATCTGCTCATTCTGGCTCTAAATATAAATTTGGTATTTCAACAAAATAATGCGATAATATGCTTTCCTTTTTTCCTTTTTTCTTTAGCAGTGGTGGGGGAGAGTGGATGGAATAATTGCACGGAAGCAGATACTGTGATTCTTGCAGCCCTATCAGTACCTAAGCAAAAGCCCATTTGAATCAATGGAACTTTCCCTGTTTCAAGATCTATAGGTAGAAATGGGGGGGGGAGTGCTATAAATTTCTCAATTTGGATCAAATCTTGTTCGGGAGGAAACACATCAAAATGAGGTATTTCCTGAGGTGTAGCCGGGGCGGGGGGCGCTGCTGGGGTGATTGCCCTAGGCACATTTGTAGGGGGATCGTTTATGCTGCCCTCCCCGAACCAGCCCTGTGCTGCTTTGCAAGGCTGGGATCTGATCCGAAAAAGTTGCACAAATGGTGTTTTGTGATGCTAAGTTATTACAAGCAAAAAATCCTAAAATGCAGCTATCATGGAAGGGCGCTGCTCTTATGAATATTGCAGTGATTCCTGGTGTGTGGTGGTCGATTATAACCACTGATCATTTTTCCCTTTGGGGAACTTCCATGCTTTGAATATGTTCCTGCTGAGATTTTGCATAATAGCCATGGCAAATTAAAGCCATCCACTTTCAAATTCAGCTCACTCACAGATCGTGGTCTCTCACACTTTCATGGGTAGGAAAATACATCTGAGCCAATGAAATACCCACCCCCAGAGGATTTCGTTTTTCCAGGACGCCATCTCTGAATAAAACACTTCATTAGCAAATGTGCTCTGTTCCACTGCCATCATCTGATAAGGGATTTTGAGCAAATGTCACAGCTGAAAGCAGAATCAACTACTGGTGAAGAGGTAGCAGATGGGCCCAAGGCCCATATTGGGTGGGAAACAAACAAACAAACAAACAAACAAACAAACAAACAAACAAATAAATAAATATGTAGGCCCTGAGACTTATGCTGTTATTGAAAAATATAAGTGAATAAAAGATATGTGTGTGTGTTTGTGTGTGTATGTGTAAGGTAAAGGGACCCCTGACCATTAGGTCCAGTTGTGGCCGACTCTGGGGTTGCGGTGCTCATCTCACTTTATTGGCCGAGGGAGCCAGCGTACAGCTTTCGGGTCATGTGGCCAGCATGACTAAGCCGCTTCTGGCGAACTAGAGCAGCGGACGGAAATGCCGTTTACCTTCCCGCTGGAGCGATACCTATTTATCTACTTGCACTTTGACGTGCTTTCAAACTGCTAGGTTGGCAGGAGCAGGGACTGAGCAACGGAAGCTCACGCCGTCGCGGGGATTCGAACCGCCAACCTTCTGATCGGCAAGTCCTAGGCTCTGTGGTTTAACCCACAGCACCACCCGCATCCCTTGTTTGTGTGTGTAGGAATAAATAAATACTTTACATCTGCAAGGAGGAACCTTTTCTCCTGAAAGAAGATCCCGGCAGTAGTTCATGACAAGACTGTACCGTATTCTGAAATGAGCACATTGCTGAAATCAACTCATTGCGCAATTCATCAGCTAAACTCCACGAATTTCCACTTTTCTGTCACAAATGTTCATTTCCCACAGACACTTTTTTGGAACATGTCCAGCTACCTTTAGAGTTAAAATATGAATTTTACCACATTATTTTTAAAGGCAGGAGATCCCTCACCCCAACCTCATTATCATATCAAAGGCCTCCGCAGAATATGGAGCAGCGGAAGTCCTAATGGGAAGAAGACTAGAGGGTTCAGAACAGTTTCATCTTCATGAAGTCGGCCTTCTGAATGGGATGCATGAAGTTCAGTATTATGGAGGGCGGCGGGCTGAAAAGGTTTATAACTCCGCAGGCTCATCTGTTAAATTACTCAGCAGAAAACCCCGTCAGCTTTAAAGATGAAGGTGGAAAGGGGGAAAGATATATGACTTGAATAAAAAGTTAAATTGTATGTGTATTTGAAAAGGGCGAGGAAATAAATGCAGCAAAGTTTTCTACTTTGGGGATGCTGGTCAGCACACACCAATAAAATAGCTTTAACAAGGACACAAAGGCAGTCTCACTTCTGACTTTCAGGTGCCTCTTGAAGTCACTGAGGAATGCTTATATTGCTTTTAATGATGGGCTTTTGCTTTGTGTTGTTGTTGTTGTACACCACCCATCTTGGTATGGCAGTAAAGGAATACTTTAATAAACAGATAAAACCAACTACAGCTTTTTATGGCTTTGCCATCTTCCTTCTGTGACACACCCAAGCCATACCATCTTAGAGATCGACATTAAAGAGCCATCCGGCTGTGAACGTGGCCTCTGGCTTCTAGCAAATGCTGGCAGGCACCTACCTTGTCCTTTAGTAGGGCAGCCACTTAGAAAGAAGGAATGCATCACTTAAAAAGAGGACAGAGATCTGCATAACACTTGCCATACAGATGCCATACAATTTGCACATACTGTTTGATATGCTATTTTATATGCAAATCTAGACATAATAATGGCAAACAGAACTATAATTCATCTCCCTGCAGTGGGGAACCTGTCTGCTGTCCAGGTGGGCCACTGTTAATGGCCAATTTAAAGACCACTGTTATGTTTCTCTATCTTTAAGCTGGACTTGGACCAGACAGCCCTTCAAATAGGGGACTGCCCTCTGACAATGCTCCAAATAGAGGACTGTCTGCTGTAAAGTAGGACACATGTCCACTTTGTCATTCAGGAATTGCTGGAAACCACAAGAGGGGAGAGTACTCTTGTGCTTGAATCCTGCTTGCTGGTTTCCCACAGGTATCTGCTTGGGCACAGGGAGAACAAGTTGCTGGACTAGATGGGCCATTGGCATGATCCAGCAAACTCGTCTTAGAAATTGACTCCCCTGCCGGAGAAAGGATAGCTTGGAGCAGTTGAATAACAAACAAACAAACAAACAAACAAACAAACAAACAACAACAACAACTATTACTACCACTCTGGGTGGCTTCCAACAAAATATTAAAACACAGTAATGCATCAGATGTTAAAAGCTTCCCTAAACAGGGCTGCCTTCAGATGTCTTCTAAAAGTCTGGTAGTTGTTGTTCTCTTTGAGATCTGGTGGGAGGGCGTTCCACAGGGTGGGTGCCACTACCGAGAAGGCCCTCTGCCTGGTTCCCTGTAACTTGGCTTCTCGCACTGAGGGAACCGCCAGAAGGCCCTCGGCACTGGGTAGAACGATGGGGGTGGAGATGCTCCTTCAGACATACTGGACCGAGGCCATTTAGGGCTTTAAAGGTCAGCACCAACACTTTGAATTGTGCTTGGAAACGTACTGGGAGCCAATGTAGATCTTTCAAGACCGGTGTTATGTGGTCTCGGTGGCCGCTCCCAGTCACCAGTCTAGCTGCCGCATTCTGGAGATTCTTGAAGTTACAGGACAATCTGTCTGAGAAGTCATGATCTGATGGCTGTCAGTCAGGTCATGCTGGGCCTTCACAGCTCCCCCTTCTCAAGCACTTTTCTGATCCCCGATTCTTCCTCTCACCACAGACAGACAGACAGACAGACAGACGGCTGTGCTTTCTGAAGTCTGCAGTACAAACATTGCTACACCATGGACCTGAGTGAGTCAGGGATGTGTGGCATTTTAAAAGCACTCATGCATACATCAGGACTGACTTACCACATTTCAGAGAAAGTGAAGTAATGCATATTGCATATTCCCTGCAAGACTATTCATTCCATAATCTAAACATTAGCTGATCGCACTGCTGGAATAGGGCAAAGCCTAGATCTAAAAACAAATAATAAAACCTCAGTGCACTCATTGTGGTCCCTACATCACTACTGGATAAAAACACAGGTTTAATAAACGGAGCATATATGTCATTACTATACTGTTTATGCAAGATAATGCCACATCATCTCTAAGCATTCACTTAAACTACAAAGCTTATTCCAGATCACTTTGCAGGTGTTCACACCAAGATGACTTCATTCTAGGACAGGGAAATGACAATGCCAGGGGTATAGGGGCCCCAACATCTTTATATTTATCCTTTTTTTGTATGCTCTCTATTAAATTCAGCTAAGCAAAAATTGCATCTGAAGTGATTGCTTAGCAGTTCTTCCAAGAGTTTAGCCTCAAGATTGGAATTATGCAGAACTTTACCATCAGATTACAGAAGTAGATATTTTTACAGAAACCACTGACATGCTTTTTGTTAGCTCTGTTCTCAGCAGATGGCAGGGAAAGTGGTGCAGTGCCACATGGTTGTAGATTGCTTAAGTATTAACATGCCAGATATTACCGTGGACTGAATTTTATGAATCGGTTCAACTGTAGCACTCAGTCTCAGGGCCCCTCCTTGCTTTCCTTTCACAAACAGAGGTATGTTTGCATTTAGGTAACTTGAGACTCTGGACCAAAGGATTTTACCTTTTTATAAATCAGATTGTGGATTATTTCAATTACTTCCCAATGTGGTAAGCCAGACCTGCTGTGCTTATGCATTGTCCTGTTAAAACTGCAGTTTACTTCCCAGCTCCCCAAAATGAAGTATCACAGTTGCAGCCACACACACACAGCTTTCATTTCCTTTGATGGTTGGAAATGGCAGCACAGTGGGTTGGGCACTCTGATGCTTCCCCAAGGAAGCTACTTTCTGGAAGGCCAAGTCCCTGTTGGTCGGGTGTTGCAGCCAGTTCTGCAACCCCAACCTCTCAGCAGCTTTTCACAGCAGGGAGCACTGCCATATTTCAGTAACAGAGGTATTTGGTTTCTTGACGCAGCCTCATTTGGCTTTGTACAGCTGAGTGATATCTCAGTTCTGCTGAATATCAATGAGAAGCGATGCATGTGGGAAATCATGGTGTTTGTAACAGAAATGAAAATGTTCGCATTCTGTTTACCTTCTACTCAAAGTCTGGAGGTCCTTGTAGAATATTCACCATGTGGCCTCTCCTGAATACATTTGCTTAGGGTGCTTTCATGCACAACCAGTCTTAGGGGATTTTGAAACAAGCAAGAACGTAATTGTTAAACACAAGAACAGCACACGTGGAGCACGATGACAAAGCAGCAAGCAGCAGTGTGCAGTCAGAAGGTGACAGTCAGGCCACCGCAAACACCTGCCAGGAAGAGGGTCACCTTTGCCAAGTGTCCCAGAACCAACAGGAAGGACCATGGATCTAGGGACCTAGTTATATAACCATCTGGTGCTTGAGTGAGAAGTGCTGAAAAGGTTGCAAGCAATGAAATTCCAGTCTGTGTGAGACGTGCTCATGTCTATCTGCGGCTACGCTTAGGATTTTGCTTTCGTTGCATTGGAAAGTAAGCAGTGGCAGCTGATCCACTGGGACAAATAGGGCCAGGACCTTAATTCTGCCCCTACCAGCCTGTCTTTTTCCTTACGTACAAGGAGTCCGGGGGGTGGGGGTGGGGTGGCACTGCCTGTTGGCTTCTTACTCTTTAGTCTCAGGGCTTATCCACACTTGCCCTTGCTCTATGCTTTCCAGGCAGAAGTCTGGACTTTCCAGGTCTGTGTCTGAGCAGGCTTATTTTTCCTGTCCCAGGCTTCCCACCCACTTCCTGTCCTAGTACTTTCCCCAGGAAAACCTGCATTTTACCAGTGAATCAGAGCAAATGGCACTCTGCACAAAACCTGATTGCCATTTGTTCCAATTCAGCAGAAAACACCGCTCAATCACAGGCCTGGAAAGCCCTGACCTGTCCCTAGCAATGTGGAGCAGCGGTTAAGTGTGGATGAGCCCTCCGTGTTGTCCTTGTAGAACTCAATGGGAAGAAGAGGAGGAGTTTGGATTTGATATTCTGCTTTATCACTACCCGAAGGAGTCTCAAAGCGGCTAACATTGTCCTTTCCCTTTCTCCCGCACAACAAACACTCTGTGAGGTGAGTGAGAAGTGTGACTAGCCCAAGGTCACCCAGCAGCTGCATGTGGAGGAGCAGAGACGCGAACCCGGTTCCCCAGATTACGAGACTACCGCTCTTAACCACTGCACCGCGGTGGAGAATACACCACAGAGGAGAATGGGGCATAGGTTGGCTCTTCCTGTCCCTGGCTCCATCTCCATCTGCTGTGGACTTTTCTGCTTTCCACCCTACTGGTTCCAAGGCCCTACAAGTCACCATTGAAAGTAAGTGTTCTATGAACAGCAGTGTTTACTGACACATGGATATACACAGAAAGCCAAATCCTTAAACCCTCACTAAAGCTAACACATCATTGGCATCTCCCTTCTGTGAAGTTATCTTGGGTGGGTATCAGTCTCAGCCCACACAGGTGAAACGGTGGCGGGGAAACATGAATGTGTATTCATATGTAGTGGTTCTGTGAATGGTGCAATGATTTTGGACTCGGGTGTACTCTAGGACACCGTGTTGTTGCCATCAGTGGCACTTTTGAGAATATGTGCAACGGGAGGTATTCCTGGACGGCACATGTAAGGATATCAGGGGGTTACTTGAGAGCAATCAGGCAAGTGTCTCCCTGGTCGCCTGTAAAGCCTCGTTATTGGTACCAAAAGAACCTTCACTATGCAGAGCGCCACTATTCCGTGGCTCGCTCATTCACTGGCAGAATTTGTGAGTGGGCGGTCCTTAAATCTTCCCCAGCAGAGTAGTTTCTTGATGCCCAGTCTGCGCTTCCCCTCTCTGCACGGAAGCCTACTGCGCAGGGAGGGTGTGGGTAACGGAGGACCTCTCTCCTCCCTGCTTTGCTCAGGCAAGGTGTCCTGGCACCGCCTCGCCTCCTCCGAGCCCTGAAGCTCCTCTCCACTGGAGGCGTGGTTACTCTCCTCCGCTGAGGAGGTGCTGCTTCCCACGATCTTTGGGGGCTCTCTGTAATCCATCTGGCTTTTCCCCTCTCGCCCCTGAGCCGATGGCAGTTCCCTGACAGCATGGATAAACTACAATCTGAATTTAGAATTCAGTTTTGGAATTGAATTGGCGTTGTTCACCCTGATGGGTGACCTTCGTTGTGAGAGACACAGGAGAAGTGTAACCTGCTACTTCTGCTTGATTGCTGTGGCTTTTGATACCATGGTATCACCCTAGACTGGCTCCATGGGATGAGTACTGGAGGCAATGGATTAGGCTGGTTCCATTCTTACCTGCAGGGCCATGTTCAGAGAGTAACACAAGATGAGTGCTCCTCAGCCTCTTGGCATTTGTGCTACAGGGTTCCACTGGATACTGTCCTCTCCCTAGTGCTATTTAACATGTATATGGAATGATGGCGTTTCCTGAAGCCACCATTGCACACAAAGATGATTGAAAAATATGAGACAATGGGCAGAAAGCTACAATCTTTTAATTGCAGCAGCTACTCATGATTCTGTCTCACAGCAAGAAAGAGATAGTTTGATGGGTTTGATCCATATCTCCCAGGCATTGCCCGTTGCCTTTTCTTGGATCTTATTTCTATCCAGCATCTTTTTTATCTGAAATAATCCTTAATCTTTTACAGATAGGTAGCCGTGTTGGTCTGCCATAGTCAAAACAAAAAAAAAAATTCCTTCCAGTAGCACCTTAAAGACCAACTAAGTCAGTTCTTGGTATGTTGTTGTTGTTAGAAAAGTATTTTCAGTTCAACAGAAGTAGCAAATTTTGTCAACATGTTGTTTACTTATTATTACAGGGTGTAAGAAAGATGTGAAAGAACGCAAAACCCAAATTTGGACTTTCCTACTGCTGGTGGGGATGCTGAGGCTGTCAGAACAACAGTTTCCCTTGTCTGTAACACCAGCCAATTCCACCATGATCTAGGGCAAGGTGAAGAACAGTTGCCACCCCCCTCACACAGACTACAATACCCGCCATTGTTGATCATTGGCCATGTAGGCTGGAGCTGATGGGAGTCAGATGGGTCACAAGTTCCCCACTCTGACTTTAGAGGACAAATAGCAGAGTTCTAATGGAGTAAGTCAATCTCATTTAAACAGTTCCACTTTTGGGCAACATAATCTTCAGGATATCCTCAGCAACAGAAGAGAGACCTTGACCAACCTGGTTAAGAACAGTATCTTAGTTCAAATGATTTTAGCAGCAGTGCCAATTTGGGGGTTTGTGGAAAAGGGGAAGGCTGCTTGGAGGCAGTAGCTATTTTAAATGAGTCCAAGTCTTCAGTATCAGATGAATTACATTTTAGGTTACAAGAGGCCACAGTCACACCATAGTGCTTTAAACAGTTGTGGCTTCCCCCAAAGGATTCTGGAAGCTGTAGCTTTTTAAGGGTTCTGAGAATTGTTAGGAGACCCCTGTTCTTCTCACAGTTTCCAAAGTGCCTTAACAATCAACTCCTCTCCCCAGGGAACTCTTAGAATAGTTTGTCACAGTAAGTAATAGTTCCACTTTATTCTGTGCTAGGCCAGCTTCAGCTGGAACACTGTGTCCACTTTCGGGCACCACACTTTGAGAAGCATACAGACAAACCGGAAAGAAGTTCAGAGAAAGGTAATGAAGATGGTCAGAGATATGGAAAACAAGTCCAATGAGGAACATTTAAAGGAACAGAGACATGATAACACTTTTTATTTCTCTGAAGGGCTGCCACATAGCAAGGTTAGAGCTAACAGGCTTAAGTTAAAAGAGGGTAGATTTGGACTGGGCATTTGAAGACACTTTTTAATGATAACAGCAGTTGACCAACAGAACCAATGACCTCAAAGGTGTTGAGCTCACCGAGGCCTTCAAAGCACAGCTTGGTCCCTCTGTCTGTGCCCTGCACCCTACCCAAATCTGCGCTGGAGGCTTGGAAGATCCCCCAGAACAGATTTAGGGGGTGTATGGATGAGGTGAAGTGGGCGAGTCTCATAGCACAAGTGGAAATCCTTGTGCTGATAAAGCCAATTCCCTTCTCTGGGGAAATGGAGTTGCGGGCCGGACGCAAACCCGCCCCTTGTGTGGGGGTGTGGCTAGCCCCCACATCATAGGGAGTCCCTGGCACGTCACACCCTAGGCCGACCAATCTGGTCGGCCAGGGGGCATGGCGTACTCCCTTAAAGCAACCTGCAGGTGGGAAATCGCCACTGTCTGGTTCCCGCTCACACATTTCTTAGTTAGATCTACTTTGGACACAGCCCAATTCTTCCAATTCAAAGTCCTCATGCAAATCTGCAACTCAACCAAATGCGGTTTTAGTGTGAAATGGAATGAGCCCACATATTTATTATAATCATTTGGCTAAAATAAAACAAGCACATCAGACAACACGGCGACTGTATACAGGAAAACATACAAGAGACCTCAGCGACAAAATTTTGAATTAAATTGTTAAATTAAATTAAGCTTTGTTGCCTTAAAGTTGCTCTAAATTCTAGAACTACGGCACAACAGACTCTTTCAGTGGTGAGATAAATAACTTTCAGAGATCTAATGATATCCTGTATGATATCATGGTGTTTCTGAGGAAGTTAAAGTCCTGAAGCTTTGAGTTGATAAAACCATAGGTGACAAAGCGCAGGAAGCAGAATCTTCCCATTGTTAAGTTTGAAGACCCAGTTTAAATGGGTTGGGGAAATGCTACAACACTAATACAGGCAGGAGGCCATGATCAGGCGGGATACCATCATCCATTTCACTGCTCAGAGATGAAAAATGTCATTAATAAAGAGGGAAAATGCAGGCTAAAAAGGGAAAGAAAAACCAAAGTGAAAATTAAAAGTCACCTCTTTTATGACTATTAGTCCTCCAAAGAAAATACTGCATGCATAACTTCCCCCCAAGAGTTAGACAAAGTTGTTCCATCCCCCAATGCATTCTCTTTCATTCCTTTTCAGGAGGAAAGATTTGAAAAAGCAGACCGCTGGGAAGAAATACTACAGACTTCTAGGTTAGTGAAGGAACTCCCAGCATCGCTGGTGTATTCTGGGTAGGAAGAACTGGAAGAGATTATGTTCTTCAGCCTCTGAAGTGCAATGATTAATAGCAAAAGAAGAAATGCCAAGAGGCTGAGGAATATCGAAACATAGACATAGACATTAGACATGTGTCCGGAAGATGAATCCATGGATGTCGAGAGAGAGGTGGGATACAGCTCCAGAAAAGTCCCATTTTCCATATTTGATATTAATCCAGAGGTAGGGTGGAGTTCCGACATTTTATTTGTGCGTGTTGTAAAACAAATGGAGGAGACCTAACATTCAAAGGTAACCTTCCAGAAGAAAGCTGGCATATTGAGCTACCCAGTGATGGCTGTTATCCTTCACTTCTTAGGTCAGAATAAATCTGGACGGTGTTATCCTTTGTTGCTGTAAGAAAGAAAAGGGGGAGAGGATAAATTAGACTTAAAAGTTCATTTCTTATTTGATGCAATTCTAGAATATTGAGCAAGGGAATAACTTCAACTTCACATTTTGATTCTTCTTAGAGGCAAGTGGTAACAGAAAGCTTGGCATGTAAGATTTTAAATACATACTTTCTACTTAAGTGCTGCTAGTAATCTCCCAAGTACAGAAATCTGGGCATTGCAGACTTTGGTATCTCTTGAAACCAACCCATCAATTAGCCTTTTGCCGAACTCAGAACTGTTTTGCACAAGTTTAGGTTTTTTGTGTGGTTAGGTCTTCCATAACTATATCATTGTATCCAACACTGTCCATGTGTGAGTGGAAAGAACTTCTGATTGCACAGTGGGATTTTTACCGGGGTCTTTCTGAAGCATATTTTGGGGGCATACGGGGAACTGCAAGGGGGTGGAGGAGGAAACGAAGCCCCATTGCGCTAGCAGAAGTCTGTTTGGAATCCACTCCAATTTTGGAGCCTCAGAAACTGACCCTGAAAACCATGGAGGGTGGGATAAAATGAAATGAGGTTAAAACAATCTGGTGATTCCATAAATATGTGCCAACATTACTACCGATAATACTCTACTTTGATATTCTCATTTATCACTCTTTATTTCTTGTTGGTTCCTCTAACACAGGGGTGGCTAACCTTTGGCCCTCCAGCTGTTCTTGGACTAGAACTCCTTCCATTCCAGACTATGGGTCATGCTGGCTGTGGCTCATGGGTGCTGGAGCCCAGAAGGAGCCAGAGGGCCACAGGTTAGCTGCCACTGCTCTGACCTAATTAAGAAGCTTCTTCAAGATGCCAGCAGCTCTTCTGTCTGTGGGAAAAGCCAGAAGAGATAAATGATCTTCAAGACATGCAAACAAGTCTCTCCAAGCACCATTTCTCTTCTGACGGATTAAAAGATGCCTCAGAAGACAATTTCTAAGAGAGCTAAAGAATTTGCCACTAGATCTCTGCAAGAGTGTGCATAAAATAACCGCTATATTGCAATAGTAATCTAAAGGTAAGGGCCTTGACAATACTATAAATAGCTTCAGGCATCTTTAAAACTTCAGCTACGGTAAATAATTTATACCCAATTTGTAGACCGTGATTTAATTTCTCTGTCGCCTTGTCTATGCGCCTTATAAATGCCTAGTTTAGCAAAAAAGGAAGCAATGGCATCAAATTTCTCATCTGTATGGTAGACATATTATCCTAAGCTTAATAGTATGGTTTTAATAAACGTAAATGCCCAAATCCAGGTCTAGCTGCACATTGCACACAATGAATTGCCTTAGACTGTGTGTCGGACTATATATTTGAATGTGCATCTCCTTAAAGAAAAGGAGTGTGAGTTGGTTTGGATGTGAAAGCCAGCTTGTGTGCTGTCAGAAACTGCTGACCACTGCCCCATGTGACGAGCCGTAACTCTAGAAGTCATTGACCTCCAATAAAGCTGTATGTGAAAAGATTCAGGACAGATAAAAGAAAGTCATTTTTCCCACACAGAGCATAGTTAAACTATGGAACTTGCTCCCACAAGAAGCAGTGGTGACCACCAACTTGGATGGATGGCTTTAAAATAGAATTGGACAAATTCATGGAGAAGTCTACTAAAAGCTACTAGCTATGATGGTTATAGGGATGTGGGTAGTGCTGTGGTCTAAACCACTGAGCCTAGGGCTTGCCAATCGGAAGGTTGGCAGTTCGAATCTCCGTGATGGGGTGAGCTCCCATTGTTCGGTCCCTTCTCCTGCCAATCTAGCAGTTCGAAAGCACGTCAAGTGCTAGTAGATAAATAGGTACCACTCCAGCGGGAAGATAAACGGCGTTTCCATCTGCTGCTCTGGTTCGCCAGAAGTGGCTTAGTCATGCTGGCCACATGACCCAGAAGCTGTCTGTGGACTAATGTCAGCTCCCTCAGCCCATAGAGCGAGATGAGTGTGCAACCCCAGAATTGTCTGCGACTGGACCTAACGGTCAGGGGTACCTTTACCTTTATGATGGCTATGTTCTGTCTCCAGAACCAGAGACAATAATGTTTTTGAATACCAGTTGGTGAAAACCACAAGGCAGAGGAGTTCTCTTATGCTTGGGGCCCGCTTGCTGGTTTACCACAGGCCACTGGTTGGTGCTGTTGACTCCAGCCAGGACATTAGAGTGCCTCCTGCCTTTGGTTCATGTGTTTGTTATCTTGCCTCCAAGCAAGCTAGACCCCAGGCCTGTTACTGGTTTTGTAATTATCCACTCAACTGCTGAAACAAATAGTATAAATAGTCATACAATTGGTACAATGATCTGTTTGGCTTGCATTGATTAAAAAAAATATGTACAACACCAGTGTCCAATCAACAAATGGCAAGATGACTGTGATCAGATCCTTGGAAGCAAATTAACTGTGTACTGTATTAACGGGATAAATCATGCATGGCGATATAACAAAAACAAGGGATATGAGAGTTGAACAGATGGAAGATGTGTGTGCATGCATGTTCACCAAAATGCTCCTCACTTGGGGAGCCATTTAGCATAGGAATGGCCCTGCTACAGTATCCAATTCCTACTTTCCTTCTCTTTTTTAATTTGTCTCCTCTTTTGTCTTTTGAGTAAAAACCTTCACAGCTCATTATATATCCACTTTATAGTAAATCATTAAAATCATTCCCTGAACACCTGTCTATTTATTAAAGAAGAGTGGAGCAAATGGCTTCAAAACAATGCAGATGAGTCCATTCTTAGCAGAACTGGAGAGGGTGAATGGCATTTAAGAGTCAGTCTCAGAAGAGTTCTGATGTAAGCTACTGATAGGATCACATCAATTTCAGCTCTACATACTGCAGTAAATTGAGTGTTCTTTCAGATAACCTTGGTTGCACAGTGTTATAAATTCCCTTACATTTTTATTGCCTGTGGTTCTTCTCTGTGTAAATCTTGATTCTATTACTCTATTTTATTCTGCCAACCTCCATGAAAATTCAGCTGCAGAGGCTTCATTTGCAGTTCTGGGGCTTGACAGATTAGAACAAAGGCAGAGAAGCAAAGAACTTGGGACCCACAGACTTGAAGGAGCACCATCCTGACATCAACTTGTTGGGTATTAAGATCTTCAGAAGGGGTCCTTCTAAATGTTCTGCTACCAGAAATGGTATGGTTAGCAGGAATGCACAAACGGGCCTTCTTAGTGGTGTCCCTCCAGCTGTGGAATACCTTCTCTTTGGACATAAAAGTCAGCATCAACAGTATATTCATTGTGGTGCCAACTTAAAATGTATATGTTCCCCCAGGCTTTTATGTGAAACAAGCCTACACAATCTTTTGCAGTATCCTTTGAATTTTTAATTACTTTTAGTTGCTCTAGTCTTTTTTATGATGTAAACAGCCCTAAGATCAGCAATGATAAATGATGGGACAGATATTTTTAAAACAAAATCTTTTAGTGGAAGGGCTGTAACTCAGTGATGGAGCATGAGCTTTCTGTGAAGAATGCCCTAGGTTCAATACCCAGTAGATGGTATTCTATTCTGAGCAAAACTTAGTTGACCTATGGAAATTACTGGCCCTAAGTTATGTTTCATTAATTTCAGTGCGTCTAGTCTGAGTAAACCTGAGCTCAATATCACCCAGGTAGGGTAGACAGCACTGAGCTGATTGGACCAATGGTCCAACTCAGATAAAGGCATAATTCTTGTTGCTAACAAAACAACAATTTGGGACCATTCCAGACAACTTTTTCATGCAACAGATGTGCTACAGTGCACCAGAATTGAGACCTCAGATGAGGAAGACCCCATTATCACCCCTGCAGATTTGGGGACCCCAGTTCATCCCAAGTGGTCCCGTCAATCAGCTTTAAAGACTTCCCACATCATCCTCAGTAACAGAGGTGGCATTGGTTTCAGGTCAAGGCCCAGACCAGAAGGGTCAATGGACATCTGGCAGCTCAAAGTTTCTCTCCCTTGAGGAAGGACTAGGGCAATAAGGATGGTTATAAAGCTGCTCAGTTGGTGCTTGCTAGCTGCTAATACAACAACTCAGATGGCTTAGTTCCAAGAACCAAATCCAATGTGAGTTTTTAGCAGGACAACTCTTTAGCTGTTTTTTGAAACCGTGCTCACTAACCTGCCAGACGTGGTTTAAGTTGAGAATCTGGGGCAAAATAAGGCAGGGACCATTGCAATTAGTAATTGTGTTAATGGCTTAAAAAAAAAATTAAGAGCTTGCATGGGGAGTCTAGTGTACATCAGGACACTGATGGTGTGCACTTTTAACTCTTTTCCTCTGCTCTGATCCACACCACTCCCCACACCTGCTACAGTTGTAGCTTGGATCATGAATGCCTTGTGAGTTGAAACGTTTTGGCTCCTGAACGCCACAAGTGAGTGTTCTGGTTTGCGAACGTTCCTTGGAACCCGAATGTCCAACCCGACTTCCATGGCTCCTGCAGCCTTGGTTTCTGAAAATTTTGGAAGTTGAACGGACTTCTGGAATGGATTCCGTTCAAATTCCGAGGTACGACTGTATTTGCATTGGGAGAAAGTATCCTATTTATGCTAGTGGAACTTGTCTCCCAGTACAAAGAAGCATAGGGGGCAGAGAGAGATTAGGACCCCTACGGAAGGCAAAAGATTTAAGACTACTACTCCCTCCCGTTTCTGATCTAGACTTTGATGGTTTTTTAACAGCCAGCCACACAATACAATCATTCATGCTAATTGCACGAATGGTGTCTTATCTTGTTTGGCCCTCAGCCACACAGTGGCGGCGGAAGGCAATTAATTATATTAATTCCATTTATCAGGCACTCACTGCCTAAGTATTCTCCAATAAACTTACAAAGTTTGAAGAGCAGAACATGCAGAACAAAAAATCAGAAGAATGTTTTGCAGATAAAGCAAGCCATACAATAACCACAGAACAGACCCAATAAAAGAGCAGCAAATTGGAGCAACCAAAAAACCCTATCAATACACAGCAAAATCACAATTCATGGATGCAAGGCCCACAATCTGGATAGGTCGGCTTTACACACTAGCTTATAGTTTCTTTCTTAAATTGCTGGGGTACTATAACCGGGAGCAGACGGTCTACTGTTGCTGGAAATCTGTGCACTCTCTATGCGCACAAAGAGTGCCAGATGGCCCTGGCTGAACAGGAAGGTGTCTGAACTACAGCCACAGCAGCCACACTCTTGCCAAACGATTCACTTTTGAGGTTTGGTGCAACTAATGGCGCAAATCTAACCACAAAGTCGGAACAACTTTCTCAGGCATGAATAAAATGTTTACAT
Source organism: Podarcis gaigeae (assembly GCF_964106915.1). NCBI lineage: Eukaryota > Metazoa > Chordata > Lepidosauria > Squamata > Lacertidae > Podarcis > Podarcis gaigeae. Next base: position 78,656,308 of record NC_139677.1, read on the forward strand.
CAAGTGCCAGCTAATTAAAACTAGGCATGATATCTTCAGTGACTGAGTTTGGGAATTTGGGAGAGACGCTGCAGTGAAAATCAAGAGATTCAGTAGACATCTAACAAATTAACCAGTTGTGCTAGATTTATTATAGAACAGAAGTGAAGGTTCTGCTTGTCCCTTGGCTACTTGCGGCGAAAGTGCAAGTTCCTTGGGGGCCCAACTTTGGATCTCTCCCTGTTTTGGTGATATGATTGGCAGATAGACAAACAATTTTATTTTGCTGTGATATTATATGGAATGACCTGCAGAGCAAGGCAGACCTTTGACTCATAGCAGTTTCCTCTATCATGGGTGGAACAGGTGTCCTCAAAGCAGTGGCATAGCGTGGGTTGTCAGCACCCGGGGCAAGGCAAGTAATTTGCACCCCCTAACCCGTGGATTTGCGCCCCCTAACCCTAACCCCCAGATGTTGCGCCCGGCCCCCCCTGCACCCCCACGCTACGCCACTGCCTCAAAGGCACTCCTGGCCTTTCGCCAGGTATGTCACCTACAGCCATTATTGGATTGGGACAACTAGACCAGTGTTTCCCAACCTTGTGCCTCCAGATGTTTTTGGCCTACAACTCCCATCATCCCTGACCACTGGTCTTGCTAGCTAGGGATGATGGGAGTTGTAGGCCAAAAACATCTGGAGGCACAAGGTTGGGAAACACTGAACTAGACCACAGTTGCTCATTTATCAGTAACCTCACAGCTGTGTCACGGCAATGCGCTATCTGTGGGGCTACTCTCGGAGTTGATCTGGAGGCTGTGGCCAGTACCAAACAAGGCAGATTGGTTGCTTGTGGGGAACACCATTGCCGGCACGTAACACTTTGCTTGCATGATTTGAACTGGCTTCCAATTTGCTACTGGACGAAGTTCAAGGTGTTGCTACTAACATTTAAGTCCTGTACAGCTTGAGACCAGGTTACTTTAGAGGTCACCTTATCCCATATATGCCCAGTAGATGCGTGAGCTCTGTGGGAGAGCTACTCTTGCAAGTTCCGAAGATCTCAGAAGCCTGCAGCATCTCAGAACAGGGCTATTAGTGTTTCTTCCCTTGTTCTGTGGAATAACATTTCTGTCGAGATACATACAGCAGGCACTCACTATCTGCACTTTTCAGAAACAGTTGATGATGATTTTGTTTTGACAGGCCCCACAAGTATCCACTTCAAATATTGCTTTAAATGTATTTGTGTCTAAACACTGGTTTAGAATGTGATTAATACATTAACTGTAATAGTAATATAGTCTTCTAGACACACACACACCAATTTATTTATTTGTTGATTTATTTATTATTATTTGTTAAATTTGTATACTGCCCTTCATCCGTTTTCACTGGGTGCCTAAAGGTGTATAATGAAGAAGCCAGCTGCACCTCCTTGGGGAGAGCATTCCACAAATGGGGAGCCACCACAGATAAGGCCCGTTCTGGATACATACAGCAAGAAGTAGATCTGCTTTCAGAAAGATTCTTTCCGTGAGAAAGACAAGAATCTGGCAGAATCTCTGGATGTTTCTATTTCCCATCTTTTAAGCATACTTTGATTGAGTAGATAAACAATTCTCCAGGGCTGGATTTGAATCTCTTATTGTGTTGCTTTTTTTCTTATTCTAACTCTGAACCACTCAACCTTGAAATCAGCCAGAATGTAATAAAGGAAGCTATTGAATGCAACAAGACTACTGCAGAATACCGTACACCATTAATACCAAAATGTATTGATAATTATATTTATCACACTGGTATTTGGTGCCAAAACAAGATAACGGAAGCCAGCCACACCCTGTCTTTTATCGTTCCAAGTTGATGACATATTAAAATTTAATCACGGAAACCAGATTTCATATGATGGAAAGTTGTACACATGCATGTGAGCTTTGAAGCTCACACACAATCTTCGTCCCAGATGCCAGAGGACAACCATCCCCTCCTCTCCACGTGCTCTCCACCGATCCTACTTCTGTCTGTGAAAACAAAATTTCTGGAGAGGCTGAATGTGCGGCATTGTCTTCAAATGAGACAAATATAAATGATTCCACTTCTGTTCCAATCCTCTCCCATTGCCCTAGGAGCTCCTTTAACAAACACTTTTCACATGCTGCACAGCATTTGATTATTCCTTCCCAAAATTGCATGCAGTGCAGCGGTCCTCAATCACAGCTGAGACAACAATGCCTACAGAATCCTCCAGCGAAAAAGCACACTGGCCCTGGAATGCAAATAAAAGTCGGAGAGGAAGTGAGGGAGCAAAAGGAAAAAGTAACAGCATCACTCGGCATAAAACTGTTAATTTATTCCAGTTGAAGAGCGGCGGATATAGCACGCTTTCAGAATTTCACTGTGAGCAGCTACTAGATCAGGGCATTATACAGAGGCAGCCCATGTTTCTCTCCTTATACCCTCAGCAGAGAACTGCAGCTAATTACAGCCCCCCCCCCCCACAATAACCTAAATTATTTGAAGAACTGCTGTATGCTGAATACAACCCATTCAGTGCAAATGTGACAAGGTTGCCCCATTAGCACAAAGAATTTCACCTGTGCAATGGGACTTCCTCTCATTTTCTCTACACATTCCTGCACCACCTGAAATCTGCTCCAAAGGGTAAGGGGAACTCTAGGAACAGTTTCTGGGGGGCATCAAGAAAGGAAGTCCCATTGGACAAGCAGAAGTCCCTGCGTGAACAGAATGGGCTTCGCTGGATGCAACCCTACTTTTTTTATTTTAGATGTATAGAAAAACCATATTCGGCATACAGTACAACAGAAATGGGGACTCTGTGGTCCTCCAGATGTTGTTGGTCTGCAGCTCCCATCATCTGTGACACGCAACAACCACATTTCAGCAAGAGCTTGCAGAAGTGAAAACGTAACCAATCGAGCCTTTAGTACAAGCTGAAGGACGAGAGCATAATGGCTTTCGTCCAGCAGCTCCCGGCCGAGAGTGAGCAGCTGGAGCATGAGATGCTGATAGAGCATGTTGACTGATGGTCAAACCAGGCACTATGAGAACAAAGAAAGGGCAGAGGCCACCGATTCCATCTCTCTACCCAGTTCTCTGGCAGGTCTACTAGGCTGGTTATTGCTGAGCTGTAGCAGAACTGTTGGGTTCCGCTGCAACTCAGAAGAGTGATGGGGTGTGTCTTGCTGTAAATTTGCTAGGCACCTGCCCACAGATCTATTCAAGGATACCATCACCTTTGTTGTTTTACATTGCTACTCTTTGTGGGGGCCAATGGTGGTACTTCTCAGTGAGAATGTGGAGCCCCAAGGGCAACGGTGTAGTTTATCCAAATCTCTTGGGTAGGGGGGGGTCTGCAGCTCTAATGGGAGAAGGGCTGTTGCCCATGAACACACATCTATGTGACAGAGTGTGGGACACCTGGTGCTTCTTTTAATTAATTTTTTTGCAGGCATTTCTATTAGATCAAGGTCCAACCACCTGCAATGCTGGAATCTCAACATGCGGTCCCCCATCCAAATTTGAAACCATACCGGGGCCTGCTTAGCTTTGCAAATGTGCTGGCAGTTTTATTGCTTTATCACTAGGACACAATCCTTATGATCACAAATGCAAATAGCACTGTGACATCTGCTTCACAAATTCTCTTCTCTTTGTTCTTGGGATTAGTTAAAAACTGAACATCAGAAAATTAAATCAGTGCTCTCTGCATACTGCTGTCTAAAATATGGCCTCTGGGTGGAATTCCATTCAAACATGCTAGACTTTTAAAAAATACCTACAGATCTCTCTTTCTTTCTTTCAGGGGAAGTTGCAGTTTCCAGTGCTCAGTGGTCAAGAAGACCAAAGGCTGTTTTGAAATTGCAGCAGGACAATATTTTTTAAAATAGTGAAAACAATTTTGCAACTTCATTAGTGGACTAAGGTACTGTACTGGCTATATTTCTGAAATGGAAAGAGTATTTTGATCAACTTTTAAAAGTTTGCTTTTGTCAGTTCCAGCTCTTTCTCAAGCCTACATTTTGAGGCTGGAAACAAGAATAACTTGTTTCAGATGTAAAATCCAGAGGCTGCGCATTAATTATTGGCTTAGGTTTGCCAGAATGGAGGGTTTTAAGGAAATGGCAAATTTGGACCCAAAATATAAATCCAGTAAATCTACAATGGAGAAGCAGAGTTATTTTTACTACAATAGAAAAAAATTGTTTTTTTTCAGTGCAGTGCGAATAGCAGAGACAATTTCATTCTCTAGGGCTGAAGTCAAACTTTCTCAAAGTTCATTACAACTTGCAGAATTTAATTAGTGCCCCCCACTCACCATGGCCCTATGTACACACTAATATATCTCAATAGCAATTTGAGCATAAATGAGAAATATTTTTAATGGCAGAGTGTGGAAAACCTAATAAATAATTTTGAGTAAACTGTATTTAGTTGTAAATATTGCTTGACAATGTTATTTCAATAAGGGATAGGTGCCAATCTCTAAATTGACTTTTTCTAAATTATTCAGAAAAAGCAAAACTGAGTGTAATGGCCAGTAGAACACAAAAAACTTTTCATATTAAGCAAAGCATCACATTGGCTTTCAAAAGAACAATTGAGAAAATTTAAATAAAACAAAATCGACCACTTCAGGTAGCCAAAGATGTTTTCACATCTTACTTTCCTCAGTTACACAAATGCTGACCAGATGTATTTATTTAGGATGACCAAGTGAGAAGCAAAACAAACAGCTTAAAAAAAACCCTTATTTTAAAGTCTGTCAAATATTCTGCTTCAGAAGTATTCAGCCATTTATTATGATTAGAGGACAACTGCAAATAAAAGCCAATGGTTATTATCTCCCCCAACTCCATATTCTATTCTGCTTCCATCCATATGAAACCTTCTCTGTCACCTCATAAAATATTAGCAATGAAGCCAGTCTGAGAAGGACTTCACACATCCATGTCCAAGACTTGATGACTGCAGTGTCAAGTTGTAGCGCATGTGACATGCATGTGAGCGAGACAACCTTCACAGGTCACACTTCTTCAAATATGGAGGCGATTCGCACATCTGGCTGCAAGTCACTAGATTATGCACACTCATCTGTTCTGCAGCCCTTAAGGGTCCTTAATTCTAGAAACATTTACTGGAGAATAAGGTCACACAGATCACAGTGGGCCTTACCTCCCAGTAAGCATCTGTTAAATTCTGCTGTAAATTGATCAGCAACAGATCCCTCTACTATTTAAAGACAGCATTGCTTCTTCTCCCACTCCCTCAATGGAAATACCTTCGGAAAACCATCCCTGGGTTAATCTGAATGGAAGAGAACCTCTAAATCTCCAGATTGCATTTTGAAATAGATATATTTAGATGCACTGCCCAATCTTTTTCTCCACTGTGATAGATAATTCGTTTTGCAGGAGGCTATTCACGTTGTGCAAATCAGATATTTCCCTCTTCCTATCACCCGCTTTGTGTGTGTCTGCAACAGTGTGCAGGTGTGAGGGGGAGAGAAGTGCATTTTTGCAAAACTCTCTAATCTGGAGAGGATGCAGAATGGGAACAAAAATACCTGCCGGAAACTCTTTGCCCTCTAGACACCAGCCAGAGGGCAAATTGTATGTAACATTGAAGAGCTTTGCTCCTCTGTAGCACAGGTTGGTTCTCCACCGACAGGTGATGTTCCTGCAACCTGGGTCAATAATGAATGGGGATGGCGGGTGTTTTGGGGGGCAGGCAGTTAAAGGAGTCACTGAGGCTGCAATCCTAGACACGCTTTCTTGAGAGCAAGTCCTGCCGAACTCACTGGCACTTATTTCTGAGTAGGCATGCCTAGGGTTGCCCTGCAAAACTTAAAGAAATCCAAACCGTTCCACCAGGCAAGAAAACCATCCCTTTAAAAAAAAAAGCGAGAAAGAAACTAATCTAATTCCTTCGCTCCTCGCCCCCCCCCCCCGTCCCCCTTTTTGAAGCAAACTAAAAGGCCGGTTCCTGTACCTAAAGGCTGCGTTCTTTTGTATGTTTACTTGGGAGTAAGCCACGTGGAAGGCTTTCCAAGCAAACCGACCCAGAACCGGGTTGCTCGGCTGCAATCCTGGACGACTAGTTCCTTAGAAACACGCAAGTTCTAGCGAGGCTTCTTTCCGAGGCAAATCTGTTTCGGATCCGGGGGGATCGCCTCGTCCTTTTGCGTTCGGCGGAGGGACGCTGCGGAAATGCCAGGCTGTCCCGGGAGATCTCCGGGACGGGAAGGCTGCTCCGATGGCAGGACACCATTCAAAAGCCTCTCTGAGCAGAAGAAGGTGGGGGAAATCTGGAGCCGAGGAGGGTTAGGGAGGGCGCGCGTGCAATCCAGAAAGGGAGACCGCGGAGGGGACGCCGGCTCACTGACCTGCGCGGGCGGGATCCCGTCTGGCTTTCCCCGAAGGAACGAGGCTGAGAAGCGCCGGGCAGCCGGAGCGACACCGAATCACCGCCCGCCTCGCTCTACAAGCCACCCGGCCAGCACTGCGCTCCGCCGGAGAAGCGGCTCGCAAGAGCCCGAGGGGCGTGGCTGCTGCTGGCCCGCCCCTGGGAGGGGAGAGGCCCCCGCCGCCCAATCGGCAGCCAGCTCTCTCCCTATTTAGAATAAAGACTCCCCATTGAATTCCTTCACCTTTGGCCGCGGTCGCTTCCCTTCGCATCTTTCTGGAGCGGGTGGGGTAGAGGCTCCCTCCGCATAGATATGTGAGATGCGAAGGCTCTGCTTTCCATTTCCTTCCAGACACGTTTTGGGTTTTTTAAAGACCCCTCCCCACTTTCCCGTTTAGCAGATACATACGTAATTCACCTGGCCTCCTGAGAACAAGCAGGGCCCTCCCGGCCATGAGGCAGACTAGAGCAGCCGCCTCAGGCAGCCAGAATCCAAGGGCAGCTGCCATGGGTGCCCCTACTGAAGGGAGAAGCTGTGGCAGCAACGCAGGATTTAGGGCCGTGCTAGAGGTTCCCATGTTAAAGCTATGGTTTTCCCAGTAGTGATGTATGGAAGTGAGAGCTGGGCCATAAAGAAGGCTGATTGCCGAAGAATTGATGCTTTTGAATTCTGGTGCTGGAGGAGACTCTTGAGAGTCCCATGGACTGCAAGAAGATCAAACCTGTCCATTCTTCAGGAAATCAGCCCTGAGTGCTCACTGGAAGGACAGATCCTGAAGCTGAGACTCCAATACTTTGGCCACCTCATGAGAAGAGAAGACTCCCTGGAAAAGACCCTGATGTTGGAAAAGATGGAGGGCACAAGGAGAAGGGGACGACAGAGGACGAGATGGTTGGACAGTGTTCTTGAAGCTACGAGCATGAGTTTGACCAAACTGCAGGAGGCAGTGGAAGACAGAAGTGCCTGGCATGCTCTGGTCCACTGGGTCACGAAGAGTTGGACACGACTAAACAACAAAGAGGTTCCCATGCACAGGATGCTGAGCGGAAGGGACGCAAAATTGAGAAGGTCCATAACTGAGAAGTTCCCATTTTTGACCTTGACCAAGGCAGCATATTATCAAAATCTACCCCCGCTTCCAGGTTCTGGTGAGATATTGTGGGAGCCCCAAGAGAACTTGCAGGGATCTCACTGGAACCCGGAAGTCGCCGCCACACAACCCAGGTAAGCAAGGCTTTGGCAGGGGCGCAGGGCGGCTCCTTCCTGTTTCACCTCAGGCAGCGAAATGGGGCAGGCTGCCACTGAGAACAGGTACCCTTCTGCAATCCAACAAAGATTTTGTGCAGCAGGATCCACAGGACTTTGGGATGTTTTCTAGGAAAGCGGAGGCTGCTCCATTAGGACTAAAGAGGTACAGCTTCACCAACCTCAGCCTGCCATCAATCTGCCCCTTGCCCATCTGCCTGTCTTCTTCTTTCAACCAATCAGGGAGCGGGGGCCAAAACTACCATGAGGCAACTTCCTCCTTCTCCTCAGGGTGCTACAAACCATGCATTTCCCCCAAAGAATCATGGGGATTGCAGTTTACCTCCTCACAGAGCAGCAGTCTCCAGCACCCTGACTAAACTGCAGTTCCCATAATTATTTGGGTTCTTGTCTTTAAGATTAATGGTATGTGGAACGCAACAAGGAGGAGGAGGAGGAAGACAAAAGTGGCATTAGTTAGCTCAGCCTGTCATAGCCTCTGGCTCCACCTCCTGCTAGTCCTCCTTTCTGCCCAATGGGCACCAGTCGCAACTGGAGAGGTGTTCAGTACAGGAGCAGCACAACCAGATGCCTTCATCTCAGCTACAACAAACAAAACATCTCTCTCCCGTATTGGTTTGTACAGCCACAGCAGAAGGAGTATTTTGCTGTGAAATCAAAAGACAGGATCAGCCTGGTGTTCTGTACAGTTATACCTCAGGTTACAGAGCCAGTGTGGTTTAGTGGTTAAGAGCAGTAGTCTCGTAATCTGGGGAACCGGGTTCAATTCCCCGCTCCTCCACATGCAGCTGCTGGGTGACCTTGGGCTAGTCACACTTCTTTGAAGTCTCTCAGCCCCACTCACCTCACAGAGTGTTTGTTGTGGGGGAGGAAGGGAAAGGAGAATGTTAGCCGCTTTGAGACTCCTTAAAGGGAGTGAAAGGCGGGATTTTAAATCCAAACTGCTACTCCTCCTCTTCTTCTTCTTCTTCTTCTGGTTGCGTTTTGTCGGGTTGTGGACCGCCGAAACCCGGAAGTACCGGAATGGGTTACTTCTGGGTTTCGGTGGTTGCACATGCACAGAAGTGCTAAATCGCGCTTTGCGCATGCACAGAAGTGCCGAGTTGCAACCTGTACATGTGCAGATGCGCCGCTACGGACACTGCGGGTTGCAGACATGCATCTCGCATGGATCACATTCGCAACCCGAGCATCCACTGTAATCAGTGGCACCACAACATTTGAAAATCTATTATTTCCATCAATTGCAGGCAGAACTGGTATATATCAGGTTTGGATCATTATTATTATTATTATTATTATTATTATTATTATTATTTATTATTATTAATTATTATTATTATTATTATTATTATTATTATTATCTCTCATATTTTGTCCACACAAAACCCACAAAAACCAATGTCAAAGGATGTTATGGCAGATTTTTGTGTGTGTCATGTTAAGTGAAGAGAAGATCATTGCTTGATTGGTTGATAAAGGACGGTGATAACTACTTCATGTCTTTCGAACTAGCTGAAGGTGCTAGCCTAATAGCTTTTCACATATGGTGGCTCCTATCTTTAGCACACTCCATTTGCTTAGCTGGCGGCTGGAGAAAAAGAATTTGCAACTGGAATGCGACCTATGAAAGAGGCCTGCCTGGGAGTGGTATGCTGTTTGCTTTTGGAGAACTTGGAATTGTCTGTCTGGATGTTTGCTTTTCTTCCATGCTCAGCTTGTACATTTGTAGATAAACAGATATTACAAAAGCACCATGCCTCCAGTGTTCTCTCTTCACAAGGAAGCAGACCTGGGATTCAGTAGCTCCTAGAGCTTCCTGTCACTTGCTTGAGGTATTAGACAGGTATAAACCTGACTTGATTTTAGCAAATGCAGTGGTGGCAAACCTGTAGCCCTCCAGATGTTGTTCGACTCATAAGAACATTGGAATATCCTATTGGATGAGGCCTAGTTGAACATTCTGTTCTAGTGGCCAAACAGATGCCTGTGGGAAACATACAGGCAGCACCTGAACACAACAGCACTCTGCAACTGTTATTCAGAAGCATACTGCCGCTGACAGTGGAAGTAACCGCCATGAATTTGTCTAATCCTCTTTTAAAGCCATTCAAGTTAATGGCCATCACTGTCTCCTGTGGAAGTGAGTTCCACAGTTTAAATCTGCACAGTGTGAAGAATTACTTCCATTTGTTTGTCCTGAATAAACAACTTCATTGGATGTTCCTGAGTTCTAGCGTTACGAGAAGTGAAGAAAAACCTCTCTCTGTCCACTTTCTCCATAGGATGTATAGATGTTATGCACCTCTAACATGTCTCCTCTTACTTCTCTTTTCTCTAATCTAATCCCCTGATCCCAGTGTTTCAACCGTTCCTCATAGGGGAGTTGTTCCATCCCTTGGATCATTTTGGTTGCCTTTGGTTAGCCTTGACTCCAGCTCCCTTCAGCCCTAGCCTTGCTGGCCAATGGCCAGAGATGGTGGAAGTTGTAATCCAACAACATCTGGGCACCACTTTGTTCTCCACCCATACTGTACAATACAGATTTTGACCCCTGAGAGTTTCACAACAAAAGGATAGCTAGACATTTCAACGTTGCTTTGTTGGCTTTGTGGATATAGTGGAGGAAGCTTGTCATTTGTAAACTGAAATTCAATAGAGTTTCCCCTAACAATGTTGCATGCTTCTTCTTTCTTCTTCTTTGGCGTAGCCGAGTAAGATTGTCTTCCATAAACACGGTTTTAACAATGAGAATGTTGCATGCATGCATACTGCAACACCTTAAACAAGAATAGTAAATGGTATTTATTAACTCATTTACTATACAGTGGTACCTCAGGTTAAGAACATAATTCATTCTGGAGGTCTGTTCTTAACCTGAAACTGTTCTTAACCTGAAGCACCACTTTAGCTAATGGGGCCTCCCGCTGCTGCCGCGCCGCGGCGGCGCAATTTCTGTTCTCATCCTGAAGCAAAGTTCTTAACCCGAGGTACTATTTCTGGGTTAGCAGAGTCTGTAACCTGAAGCGTATGTAACCTGAAGCGTATGTAACCTGAGATACCACTGTAGTAAGTAAAGGGAAGATCAGTTGCTGACTTTCAGTCTTCCTAATTTTGCCCAGAAACCAGACCTGTTAAGCTGTTCTAAATGACATTTACTTGGAACTCACAGGTTTCTTAATAAAAACTATATCCAACCTTCCAATTATGTTGTGTTAAGCTGTAGTAATTCTTGGGACTAGACATTTCAGAGTTCATTCAGTCCATCCATACTTCCTATTAATTCTCTGAAGATATTTCTCTGCTAGAGTAACCTCTGGAGATACAACATTTTTAACAAGGGCCCTCCAGAATACCAGACAATTCATCATCCTAAATGTCATTTGTATTGTACTCACAAATTCATAGAGTCAATAGAAAAGGCAAGACTTGTCACTCATCACATATATATCTGTATCAAATGTTAAATGCTGTAATATATACTGGATCAGTCAATTGGCGCTGTGGGTAAAACCTCAGTGCCTAGGACTTGCCGATCGTATGATCGGCGGTTCGAATCCCCGCGGCGGGGTGCGCTCCCGTCATTCGGTCCCAGTACCTGCCAACCTAACAGTTCGAAAGCACCTCCGGGTGCAAGTAGATAAATAGGGACCGCTTACCAGCGGGAAGGTAAATGGCGTTCCGTGTGCTGCGCTGGCTCACCAGATGCAGCTTGTCACGCTGGCCACGTGACCCGGAAGTGTCTGTGGACAGCTCTGGCTCCCGGCCTATAGAGTGAGATGAGCGCACAACCCTAGAGTCTGGCAAGACTGGCCCATACGGGCAGGGGTACCTTTACCTTTAAACATCAAAACATTTAACATTTAGCTGTTTTAAAGTTTCTATCTTTTGGAATAATAATGTGTTCAAAGACATGAGTAGAATCATGAAAGAAAAGGTAGTTTCATAATCAATTATAGCTTTATTGAACATTTTTACAGATCAGCAAGAGAATGCCAGAGATAAAGAACTCATGGCAGCTAGACAAACAATTTCAAGATAATGGGGAAAATATAAAATCGATATGCATATCAAAGTAATACCTTTTCATACCAACCAAAATGTTACAAAATGGTCTGTGACCTTTCAAGTTCTACCGTATTGACCTGAATATAAGCCACACTTTTTTTTTCCAAATTCCGACCATGAAAAGTTAAAGTGCAGCTTAAATTCACGACCTTACAAGAATTGGCTTTTACTATATCGCTGCTGAAACAGACATACAGTAAACCGAAACGGGTGCGAGTGCCTGCGGAATTTTAAGGGAGCGGCTTATGTTCAGGTATTGTCTCTCCCCCCCATGAATTTTAAAGGTGCTGCTTATATTCAGGTGCCTCTTCTATTCGGGCCAATATGGTATATATGAATAAGCATAAATAGAACTCTGTTGTAAGAGCCGCATGGAGGACTATAGGGTGACAAAAGCCAACCTCCCATCGTAAGATCAGATCCTTATTCTTCACCACTGGTCCAGCTACAGGTAGTTGAGACCAACCCATTGCTTATTGCTATCCATGAGATTTATTCATGGTTATGGATTGGAGCCTTTGTACTTAAATATTAGTTTGCAATTGGAGGAGGAGGAAAAAACTGCTGTGTCAGTATTCTGCCTTTGCCAATGGCTGAGTGCTTCTTGCAAATGATTCAGTGGAAGTCGAAGGGCAGCGATGCTGCGATCCAGTCCTTGCTATTAAGTTTCTGGCAGTGACATAGTGAGGCACACAGTGGACCTTAACTTTCATACCTAGCTGCCCAGAATAATAAGAAAGAAAGAAAACTAATGATGCAATTCTCTGTGAAATTATTAGTCTCCTTTTAGAGACCAGTAATGCTCCTTAACACTTAGGGGTGTCAAAACAAAAAAAATTCCTTCCAGTAGCACCTTAAAGACCAACTAAGTCAGTTCTTGGTATTGGTATACCAAGAACTGACTTAGTTGGTCTTTAAGGTGCTACTGGAAGGAATTTTTTTTGTTTTGACTATGGCAGACCAACAGGGCTACCTATCTGTAACTTAGGGGTGTGTATTTCAGAACCCTGAATAACCGTTGACTTCTGGTACAGAGTTTGTGCCCCTTCTTCACACCTTATTGGTTTGCTACAAAGAGCTCAGCTGCAGCAGTGCTGCCATTGTGGCAAACGCAATGGCGATGGAAAGAGTGAAATGGCTTTTTTTCTTTACCACTTTGAGCGGACATGAGTTTGCTTTCCTTTATCTGCACATGGAAGCTTGCAAAATGGCAGAGGTGAAAGAGAAACAAGCATAAAGGCCTCTGGACTATGCAGCAATCAGAGCAACTATTGCAACATCCCTGCAGTGAAGCGCAGCTGTGTCAAAGCATCATCTGCCTCTCCAAACATTGCATCCGAACATTTGAAAGCATTGCACAGATTTGCAGCTAGACGCTCACCACTAACACTAGGAAAAAGAGAGAGAGATGGGAAAGTAATTTTAGTTTTTAAGCATCTGTTTATCTGGGCACCACATGCAGATATTTATATACAATTTTTAACATCTGAAAGGCTAGCTCATGCTTTGTGGCCCTGATTCTTCTGATAGCTAACCTTTTCTTATCTATGAATATCCTGGCTGTACATAAATAAAGGACAAATATCTCTATCACACCATCACTATAGCATTGCATAGCACAGCACAGTGGTATAAAATATAGTGGCACCATTGTTGCCATATTTTTTTTTTTAAAGATACAATCATGTTAAGGCCTCCAGAGAGTGCACTAGCAGCAGCCTAGTCTAAGATTATGTGGGATGCTGTCTCTCATGAGATTAACTACTGCTCTCTAGTCTAGCCCATCCAATAATGCAGTCTGTGTCACCAGCTGAGAATGGAGGAATAATAAAAGTTTGTATCTCCTCTTGCTTTGGCACAACATTCACGGCTCAAGGGGGTTCTGAATTTCCATTCAGACACAGAGTCTGAAAACGCCAGGAGTTTAATAATAATGGAGAGATTGAGAGTTTTGATATTGTGTTTTCTCTGCTGTGGGACGTAGCTTCTATAAAACAAGCATGGAGGGTGTCTCTGCAGATTCCCCACAGCTCCTGCAAGCTGTGAGAGTGGGACTAATTGTTTTGGATAATAGTTCCCCCTGATTTTTAGTTACGACATTCTTTAATGTTCTCTTTGTGGTGCTGAATGAACAGTTCCTTCTTTGTGTCTTCAAATTCCCACCGGCGCCCAATCTCTACTAATCCACCATTCATTTGTTACAGAAAAAGGATGCCTGACAATCAGCGTACATGGTATTTTGAAGTTAATTCTCTGCACATTAAGCAAATGAGGGCATTTGCATATTTTCTAGATATATATTGTCTAGTATATTGGGTCGTTAAAGTGTTAGTTTATTTCAGTAAAAATTGCTTTGGGATGACGTGCTTTATATAACAGACATGTTTTATGTATAACATGAATACCATAATCTTTTCATATATTTTCTTTGGTTCATCAAACCTCATCCTGTGGTGTTACTTTATACACAAATAAGTGATGGAATCAACAAGAAAATGGTAGGTAATTGTGGGAAATAATGTATTTCCATTCTTTGTGTTTTGTCCAAATAGGTCAATAGGAGGGGATACTGCAGACCAGGTGGGGAAGCCCATGGGGCTACATCTGCTTAAGGGTCCAGCAGTTCCTTACCCCTGATTTAGAAGTCTCAACAAAAAAAGTAATTGAACAATGTGGACAAGTGGTCTAAACCACTGAGCCTCTTGGGCTTGCTGATCGGAAGGTCGGCGGTTCAAATCCCTGCAACGGGCTGAGCTCCCGTTGCTCTGTCCAAGCTCCTCCCAAACTAGCAGTTCAAAAGCACACCAGTGTAAGTAGATAAATAGGTACCGCTGCGGTGGGAAGGTAAATAGTGTTTCCGTGTGCTCTGGCACTCGTCACAGTCCTCCGTGAGCCAGACGCGGTTTAGTCATGCTGGCCACATGACCCAGAAAACTGTGGACAAATGCCGGCTCCCTCGGCCTGAAAGTGAGATGAGCACCACAACCCCATAGTCACCTTTGATTGGACTTAACCATCCAGGGGTCCATTACCTTTACCTTTTGTTACCAGCAGTTCCCTACCCCTGATTTATAGGTCTCAACAAAAAAAGTAATTGGACAATGTGGACAAAGCAAAAAGAAGTATTATGTGCACCATGTGCAAATACTGTACACATTTGCCCCTCCTCCTCCATGCTGACCGCATTATGGTCATTTGCTTCCCCACCAATATTTCCTATTAGAAGTATAATTCATGAAATAACCAGAGGTTACAATAAGGATGTAGTTGTCAAGCATGTACCCATATCAAGTGTTTCATCTTCAGTTCCACTCCAGTTTAATTAGAGTTATTAATATCTTTCAGCCAGTGGCAGCTGGTGATTTGCATACATGAATAAACTATCAATCTATCTGTCATTTAAAAAAAATATTGTGTTCTTCTCTCTGAAGTACCTGAAACGAAGGGAAATCTTCTGGACCAGAGGCAGGGGTGCAGATAAGTAGTTATAGATCAGAGATGGGGAAGCTAGCAGCAGCAGCCAACATGGCCAGTGCTCAGGAATGATGGGAGTTGCAGTCCAGCCACATCTGGAGGATCACAGGTTCCCAACCACTGTTCTAGACTCTGGACATAATGGACAGTATTCTAGTGCTACTTCCCATCACAAGGATTACATTGCAAGGGCTACTGCTTGTGCAATGGGACTTTCCCCTCTCTCCTCTCCTGCATTTGCAATTTCCTGTCCCTGGAGGGTTGGGAAATCTGGAGGGCCGACTTTGCCTATGCCTGCTTTAGATGGCAATGTGGCTTATTTCAATTACTTCAAAAGATGACAAAGCAGCCTCGTTGTGTTTAGGGTCATTGAGGCTTGTAATTTGTCAGACTTTATCCACTCTGAAGGGCCTACTGTGCCTACAGATTTCATCCACTTCTGTCAAAAGTAATAAATATATAGCTATAGTTATAATTATTATCCCAGTAGTAGGTAGGGAGGGATGAGGTGAACTCAGATCCCTAATTGGTGCTCTATCTATCATCTATCTATCTATCTATCTATCTATCTATCTATCTATCTATCATCTATATCTATCTATCTATCTATCTATCTATATCTATCTATCTATCTATCTATCTATGTATCCATCTATCATCTATCTATCTATCTATCATCTATCTATATCTATCTATCTATCTATCTATCTATCTATCTATCTATCTATCTATCTATCTATCTATCTATCATCTATCCATCTATCATCTATCTATCTATCTATCTATCTATCAATCATCTATCTATCTATCTATCTATCTATCTATCTATCTATCATCTATCATCTATCTATCTAGCTATCATCTATCATCATCTATCTATCATCTATCATCTATCTATCATCTATCTATCTATCTATCTATCTATCTATCTATCTATCTATCTCTACCTATCATCTATCTCTATCTATCATCTATCTATCTATCTATCTATCTATCTATCTAATCTATCTATCATCTATCTATCTATATCTATATCTATCTATCATCTATCTATCTAATCTATCTATCATCTATCTATCTATATCTATATCTATCTATCTATCTATCTATCAATCAATCAATCATCTATCTCCTATCTATCTATCATCTATCTAAACACCTACATATATACAAGTAATGTATGATGCCTGGAATGCAATTTTTTTTTTTTTAGTCTGAGGAGCTACTGTAGAGGATTTACAGTGCAACCCTGTACATGTCTGTCTAGAAAGTTGATAGGTGTGTGTATAGGATTGCAGTCTCAAGAGGAGATTCTCTGAGGAGTTTCTGAGGGAAAGGATTGGTGAGAAGTTTCAGAGAGGGAGAGCGAAACATTTGAGAGAGAAAAGGTATTGAAGAGATCACAGGGATAGCTATGGGGGCATTGAGAGTCCACCATGGAGCAAAGACCAACCTTCTTCCCTGCCACAACATGTGGATTTAGGAGCAGATGACCTGCTGGGGTGCTGGCTCAGGGGAGTCTGTGATGGCTGAAACAAACATTCCACAAGCAGTCAATCTCCTCCTGTAAAGCTTGTAACACTGACCTGAATGGCCACAGTTGTGTCATTGTTATTTCCAATTCATGGGGAAAATGTCAACTTTACTGCTTATTCAACCAATGGTGCACTTGTGAGCGACTCTGAACAGAGCTGGGGATGTAGGTTTATTCTATGTGACAATCTCCTGTGCACATCGTACACTGAAGTTGTGAAATGGGCTACAAATGCAATTTTTAAAATGTGGTATTCATGACAAATGATTAGTCAAACAAAGAGAGAATGGGGCCAAATAGGCCACTTGCCAAAGGTACCATTTTGTCTTAAGATGGCTCTGCCTGATCTCTCCATAGTCCTGTTGTCTGCTCCCTCCTTTTCTTGCTGTGCTGAGCAGGACTGTAGCTGAGCAGCACAACAGGAGAGGGAAGAAGTTGATTACAGGACCAACAAGAGAACAGATGAGGGGAACCTTGATGGCTCTGTCACCTCCTGTGTTGGCAGATTTAAATATCTGTGACAGGGCCAGCCTTGATGTTAGGCAGACTGAAGTGACCATCTCAGGTAGCTGATTTAAGATGTTGTGAACAGGCAACAACTTGTTGGTCATTTAATTTGTTATTGTGAGAACTTCCTTCCTCAGGTGTCAAAAACAAGTTGGCTGGCCTTGGGTACTGCACAGCTTGGCTTAGGTGTGTATGCACTGCTCTGCCTCAGACAATAAGACGTCTTTTACCAAACTGTGTCTAGCATACACATTGCAAAGTGACAACCCTATTCTGTCTTAAATCATGCAATGTGTTGACTTTCTTAAGTGTCTTGAAAATATGTGTTGAGGGGGCAACCTATAAATAAATATTAAAGGAAATATATATTTTTAAGCGCAGAAAATTATGCTGCTGTGTTCTTTTTAGTGATGTGTGCAAGAAATAAAACAAGAACACCATAGCACCTTGTCAAATGTTTATCAAATATTTGACGTGTCCCCTTCAGTTCACACTGTTTTCTTCCCTGTTGGAAAACTATGAGAATTCATCAATTATTTAATGTTTGTGAAGTGCCTTCGAGCAATGAAGTGTCATCTGACTAATGACGAGGCTGGCTCAGCAGCATCAACATCCTTCATTTGCTTTGAATCACATTTGTTGGGTGCCAAGTCTAAAGCCAGAATTGCTATCATGTTTTGCCTCCTTCAAAGGCTATGCTTGTATTGGTCTGTGTGTGATATGGGCGAGCGGTCTTCAAGGGACAAGGAAATAAGGGGTCCACATGAGCAAGGAGGAATGAACCCTGAAACAGCAATGCATGCTGAAACATACTGGAACATGGAATCCATATTCCACGCAGTACAGAGTTAATCTATGGAACTCACTTGCACAGGAGGCAGTGATGGCCACAACCCTAGTTGGCTTCAAAAGAGAATTAGATAAGGTGCTCTTGAACATGATTAGGAAGGACCAGTTGATCAAAGGAATTCAGGTCGGAGCTAAACAATATAAACTCAAGGCCTTTGCAGATGACCTGGTTTTGACATTACAGGAGCCAGAATCTAGTACAAAAAGAGTTTTAGAACTGATTCAAGAATTTGGTCAGGTGGCAGGATTTAAATTAAACAAGCAAAAAACTAAGGTTTTGGAGAAAAAATTGACAATAATGGAAAAAGAAAGGTTTCAGAAGGAGACAGATTTAAATGTGGTGAAGAAAGTGAAATACCTAGGGATAAATATGACAGCCAAAAATCTGAATTTATTTAAAGATAATTATGAAAAATGTTGGTCAGAGGTTAAAAAAGATTTAGAAATCTGGTCAAAATTGAAGCTCTCCTTGTTGGGTCGAATTGCTGCTATAAAGATGAATGTATTGCCAAAAATGTTGTTTTTGTTTCAAACTTTGCAGATTGTGGACAGGATGGACTGTTTCAAGAGGTGGCAGAGAGACATTTCCAAGTTTGTCTGGCAGGGCAAAAAGCCCAGAATAAAATTTAAAATATTGACTGATGCTAAAGAAGGAGGGGGGTTTGCCCTGCCAGACATGAAGCTATATTATGAATCAGCAGCATTTTGCTGGATGAAAGACTGGCTACTTCTTGAAAACACTGACATTTTGGATTTGGAAGGGTTTAACAATGCGTTTGGATGGCATGCATATTTGTGGTACGACATATTTGTGCTCACAAAGCATTCAAGAACCATATTGTCAGGAAGGCAGTATTTAATGTCTGGACAAGATATAAAGATTTATTAGAAAACAAGACCCCAAGGTGGTTGTCACCTATGGAAGCTAAGGCTCTGAAAAGACTCAATATGGAGGCCAAGTGGCCGAAATATTGGGAGATATTAGAACAAAACGGAGACACATGGAGATTGCAGAGTTTTGAAAAACTAAAAGATAAAGTGCGAGATTGGCTACATTATTATCAAATTAGAGAGGTTTTTAATACGGATAAAAAAATAGGCTTCCAGGTGGAAAAATCGAAATTAGAAACAGAATTGTTAGAACCTAAAACTAAGGTACTTTCAAGAATGTATAACCTGCTGTTAAAATGGAACACTCAGGATGAAACGGTCAAATCAGCTATGATTAAGTGGGCGCAAGACATTGGTCATAATATTATGTTTGCTGACTGGGAATGGTTATGGACCACCGGTGTGAAATTCACGGCATGTAATGCCTTAAAAGAAAATATTATGAAAATGATATATAGGTGGTACATGACTCCAGTCAAGCTTGCAAAAGTATATCATTTGCCTGATAATAAATGTTGGAAATGTAAGGAAACTGAGGGAACATTCTTTCACCTTTGGTGGACGTGTCCAAAGGTCAAGGCTTTCTGGGAAATGATCTATAATGAATTGAAAAAGGTATTTAAATATACCTTCCTTAAGAAACCAGAGGCCTTCCTTCTGGGCATTGTCGGCCAAATGGTGCCAAAGAAGGATAGAACTTTCTTTATGTACGCAACAACAGCAGCAAGAATACTCATCGCAAAGTACTGGAAGACACAAGATTTGCCCACTCTGGAGGAATGGCAGATGCAAGTGATAGACTACATGGAATTGGCAGAAATGACTGGCAGAATCCGAGACCTGGGAGAAGAGCTAACGGAAGAGGATTGGAAGAAATTTAAAGACTACCTGCAAAAACATTGCAAAATGTTTGAATGTTAAAATGATGCAGGATATAAAGACAATATGGCATTAGTGACATAGCTGAAAGGAATATGTAAAAATGTTTTATGAGAAATAAGGGTGAAAAAGTTAGAATAACATTATGTCAAACTTAAACAAAATGTTATAAGGGGAAAAATTGGAGACATAATAGTTGAAAGGTATAACACAGAATAAGATTTGAAAAAGGGTAAGGCACTGCTGAATATGATTGTGTAAAAAGGGAACACAGAAAAGGGAGATGTGAGGAAGTCAGGAAGGAAGGATATGAAAATAATAAGTAAGAAACTGGATTTATATGTCTTTCTTAGGTCTTTTTTCTTCTACTTTTTATGTTTTGTATTGCATCTTTCTGTTTTTATTTGATTGTGATAATGTTCTTTCTTTTCTTTCTTTTTTTTGGTTTTGATTGTGAAGTTTGTTCTACTGTTCAAAATTGCAATAAACATCTTTAAAAAAAAACAAAAGAGAATTAGATAAAGTCATAGAGGAAAAGGCTATAGATGGATACTAGCCTTGATGGCTGAGCTCTGCCTCCATTGGCTGGGGCTGACAGTCCAAAAACTATAGGAAGGCCATAGCTTCCCCATGCTTGTGATAGGCCCAACTTTTGTGAAACCACCCAATCCTTTAAAAATAAGAATATCCCATATGGCAAAGTAAATTCAGTTTTCTAGGCACTGATCCTTATGTAGCCAAAATGGTGCCACTCAAGAAGCTGTTGAAAGCCTCAAATTTTGCAGAACTGCAGGAGGGGGAAAAAACCCTACAGTGGGGGAGGAACCCCAAAACAACCCAATGAAGATTGAACCTACTTAGATAGGCAAAGAATGCAGACTTGACTGTTGAGGGGCAAAACAGAACACTGGGCGGGTGATAGGGTGAGGAGGAATGGAATGGAGTATCTTAGGAAGGTAGAGCCAGTAAGTTGGCTGGAACCCTGGGCAGGAGGACTCCACACTGCAGTATGACATTGCAGGCCCCACTTGTAAGAATTTGAATTTGTATATAAGAATTGGTGCTTCACTGCACAATATCTGACTAGCTTTCCTTGCTTCACTTTCCAGCTTTCTATGAATAATTTGTCTGTTTATCCATGCCTTCATTTAGAATGTTTAAAAGGCTGTCCTCTCTTGTTCCAAACTTTTTTTCTTCCCAGGACCAAGGGACAGTCATGATTACCCTTTATAAACCCCTTGGAATGTTCTGCTTGATTAAATGATTCCTAAGAAATTAATTCTTCCTCTTTTTTTCTCTCTCTCCCCCTCCTTTCTTCATTAGACACTCACGGCAGGTTTTCAATTTGCCAGCTGGATTATTTGCATAAGCTTCTGCTGGCTGGCTGTAAACACATTGCGAGGCTTTACTGTTTATGCCACACGTTTGCCTGAGACAGTTCCTTTTGTGCAGACTGTCTGCTATTTTTACTCCCTGATTACACACACAGCACTAAATATTGAGGTATTTGGTTCAAGGAAATGGGGCTACACTGACAAGTCATCAGGCAGATGCTCCTGTAAGTCCCCTGCTTGACTATTTCAACAGATCTTTATGTCATGTCTGGATATGCTTATTAAATAGCAGCCATGGGGAGATCAGGATTCTAGAATGGGGAAGGAGATGAATCTCCTTCCTCCTTCTCCACTGTCCCAATGAAAACTGCCTACCCCAAAACACACTAGGTGCCAGAGCTAAACTGCCATTGCAGCCAGTTTCAATGACTATTTTAGATGATTGCATTTTTCATGGATCTGTTGTATCTTTTATCATGTGTTTGGCAACTGCCCTGGGATCAGTTTGATATAAATTTTAGAAGCTAGGGGCTGTCATCCCTGCTTGCTCCACTCATCAACCTCACCTACCCACCAATCTCTTGCCAAACTCCTGTCCCTTACACCTGACCAACCCTTCCTTCCTTCCTTCCTTCCTTCCTTCCTTCCTTCCTTCCTTCCTTCCTTCCTTTACACCTGACCAGATCTCCTCCCTTTATACCTCAGTCCCCCTTGCATACCCCCTCACAGTTCACCCAAACCTCCTCTCCACTCTCTGATACACCTCCCCTCTCTGCTAAACAGCTCACCTGGGTCCTCTTGCCTCCTATACTGCTTTCTCACTCACCTGCCTACCAGCCATTCCTCTCCTCATACAGGACTCGGCATGGCCATTGATACCCCTGCCTCAAACCACCTGGAATTCTGAAAATTTGGCTTCCACTTTGAGGTAGGGACAGTGGCAGAATTCACAACAAACAGATCAAGTATTGAACTGTCCCCTGGTCTGCTTGGCCTCTATTTTCGTGTAGCAACAACTCTTTGCAGATCTCCTGGGGGTATTTTTAAATAATTATTTCAATATGACAACATTTGTACCAATACAATTTAACAAGTTGCCATCATAATCAGCATTTGATCTTAACTGTCTGCTAACTTGGTACTGCTAAAATGTGTATTCACTTTAACTTCTGTCTCATTGATTCCCTGTTGAGTGGATTATATTAGCTATTAACTGACATTAACATTCATTGTTTTATTGTTAACCTTCTCACTTTTTTGTCCCTTGTGGCTTAGACAACCCTCACACAGAAATCACAGTTGCTGTCTGGCATCTTAATGTGAATCAATATATATTAATGCATGGGTAGGCAAACTAAGGCCCAGGGGCTGGATCCGGCCCAATCACCTTCTAAATCCAGCCCATAGACGGTCCAGGAATCAGCGTGTTTTTACATGAGTAGAATGTGTCATTTTATTTAAAATGCATCTGGGGCCTGCCTGGGGTTTTTACATGAGTAGAATGTGTGTTTTTAATTAAAATGCATCTCTGAGTTATTTGTGGGGCATAGGAATTTGTTCATTTTTTTTTCCAAAATATAGTCCGGCCCCCCACAAGGTCTGAGGGACAGTGGACCTGCCCCCCGCTGAAAAAGTTTGCTGACCCCTGTATTAATGTAACCAAACATAGGCTCTGTTTATATTTTGTTCGTGTTAAAATGTGAGTCTGATACATATTTTTGTAATAACATAATTACATTATTTAGTATTACAGTGGTACCTCGGGTTACATGCACTTCAGGTTACAGACTCCGCTAACTCTGAAATAGTACCTCGGGTTAAGATCTTTGCTTTAGGATGAGAACAGAAATTGTGCTCTGGAGGCGCAGCAGTGGGAGGCCCCATTAGCTAAAGTGGTGCTTCAGGTTAAGAACAGTTTCAGGTTAAGAACGGACCTCCGGAACGAATTAAGTACTTAACCAGAGGTACCACTGTACATTACAATAAACAGTTAGTTTCCTAACTGTTTCCTAACAGTTAGTTTCCTAACTGTAAACTTCTGTTTCAGTGTATCTGAAGAAGTGTGCATGCACACGAAAGCTCATACCAAGAACTGACTTAGTTGGTCTTTAAGGTGCTACTGGAAGGATTTTTTTTTTTGTTTTGACTATGGCAGACCAACACGGCTACCTATCTGTAACAGTTAGTTTCCTATCATCCTGTTAATCCTTATTACTTTTCATTATTGATCCATGCAAAAGTACAAAGGGCATTTTTTGATCTTTTTTCTGGGCAGAGTATGTGGACGGGTTGGTGGGAGGGATATGTAACTGTGTGTGTGTGTCCTTCACCCCTCATCCTCACTTGAACAGACAATAACCCTGAGGGAAGATGCACACTTCAGTGGGCAATTACCGACTCATTGAGTTTTCACCAGCTCATCATCATAAAAACATGTAAACAGTAATGTTGTTTTTGAAAAAGCTAAAGGAAAGGAAAGGACTGGGAATGGTTAAAACTGAGGCAAAATGGAATGGGTGATGAGTCTGTTGAAATGTAGTCTGAACTGGTACCAAGAATCTGCTTACATCCTTACTATGGTCCAGGTTAGAAATTAATTATCAAGAAACAAAGGACATGCTTCAATCAATGGAAGCACTCTTTAAGTTAGACTGATCTCCATATTCCCATGGGAGAGTTAAGCTGGTCTAATGATTAGAGAGCTTAAAAGTAGTAATTTATTTTGGGGAGGGAAAAGATTTTGAGAGCTGCCCTTGGAAATAGTATCGGAGAAGAGAGTTCTTTCTGATTGTCATTATAGCCATTGTGGTTGAGAGCTTAGGCAGGACTGGAATAATGAGAAACGCTGCTAGAGCGAAGTTATCTAAAGATTCTCCCTCTTACACATAGGCAACCGAGATCTCTCTAAGGTTACAATCTAACGCAGCAAAGCACCCTGAATTCCATAAGAACATTTGAGTTTAAGCACACTGCCATCTTGGATTATTTCCAGAGGGCTACCATTGTCAGTCTCTTGTAGTCTTGCTAAAGACTAACAAAATTATTAAGGAAAAGTTTTTTGTAGGCTATGGTCCACTTTGTCAAATGCACGAAGTTTTATCCTGCATTATGGATTGTAATCCATTGTATGGTTTGGGTGTGAGATATGAAGAAAATGAAATGCAGAAAAGTACAGATGGGGATAAGTGCATTATTAACAATGGTCATTCACAAAAACCAGGCATGTTGACAACACAGACTCCTGGCATTTCCTTGCTAACTATCTCTCACCTCAGGGAGTGACTTTCCCCATTTGCTGTCCGGCCCACAGAGTCTCTGTTCATGGCCTTCTTAATGGGACAGCACCCATTTCTTTGAGCTCTTTGAATGGTCCATCTCTCCAGGTGGACAATTTATTAGCCTGGCTTGTAATTTGACATGGCTTATATTTTTAACATGTGAAATTCAATGTCTGGCACCCTGGAATTAGAACAGGGGAGGGGTCCAGAATTACAAGGGGAGTCCAGGGACCCCACAAACTTATAACAATATTAAAGGTGTGTTTTAAAAGCTGTGTTGAAAGCTCACCTTTGTTTTTGATTAATGCCACAACAAGCCCCACAAAAAGGGACTTACTCTTACTTTCCCCGGTGTTTTTACTGTTTGAATGAGTGCTAAGGGGGCTGTTCATAACTCTGGTATAGGAAACATAGAAGTTAATGTTTAATGCAGGAGATATCGCAAGAAAAGACAGCCAAGGGAAGGGGGAGCACCTCAAATGAACAAGACAAAAAGGGGAAGAAGCTCTGGTGCTCAGTGGTGTACAGCACTGTATTGTAGCTCAACTCCTTTTGGGGTAAAAAAACCCTCCACCCTCATTCAGGAGCCTGAAAAACCTGAAAATCCTTAGCATTCAAAACACCTGGTTCTTAAAATCAAAGCAGCCCAAGAAACAGCTTATGAAAGAGCTTGAAAAGGTAGTAAAGCAAAAACTAAAATAAAATCTCTCTTCACATCTGTGTTAAACTTCTGATCCAGAGAAAGACCTCCATTAGCACATCTGCACCAGCACAATATGGCAGGAGAGCTTGTTCCTCAGGAGAAGAAGAGTGCTGATAAGGTTGGAATGAGCTGCAGAATTGGCCTTGCCTCCATGGTTAACTCACCCTAATGACATTGTGGGAAATGATTCACGTACCACTGTGCTGATGTGTAAAGGGAGTTTTAGTCATGCTTATGTACAGCTGCTGGGGGAGACCACGCAGTGACCAGGAATGCCATATCATCAATAGGATGATAGCACCCATTTCTATTTTAATTTTCCATCAAAATCAGGAAGATCACAGGGAACATCCTTAAATGACTGGGTATGATTATGGGCTGAATGGGTTTAACAAATTGAGATGCAATCATTTGATGATGGTATGAGAGATGAAGCTAGTGAAGGATACTGCTGCTTGCCTCTTCACTGAGCAAATTGGCTATTTTGAATATTGATATTGTGAGCCACCTTGAGAGTGAGGGAATAGGTGGTATGATATTTTTTTAAAAAAAGGCTGATCGCTGAAGAATTGATGCTTTTGAATTATGGTGTTGGAGGAGACTCTTGAGTGTCCCATGAACTGCAAGAAGATCAAACCTCTCCATTCTTAAGGAAATCAGCCCTGAGTGCTCACTGGAAGGACAGATCCTGAAGCTGAGGCTCCAATACTTTGGCCACCTCATGAGAAGAGAAGACTCCCTGGAAAAGACCCTGATGTTGGGAAAGATGGAGGGCACAAGAAGGGGACGACAGAGGACGAGATGGTTGGACAGTGTTCTCGAAGCTACCAACATGAGTTTGACCAAACTGCGGCTGACAGTGGAAGACAGGAGTGCCTGGCGTGCTCAGGTCCATGGGGTCACGAAGAGTCGGACACGACTAAACGACTAAATAACAACAATACACACATACATGGATCTCATAGATGGATCTCCAACAGTTTGGATTTGGAAGGAGGGGGATAAAATTCCCAGAAATTTTCTCAGAAAACTCGTTTGACAAATTGTGGGGGGATCTCTAAATGCTGAATGAAATTCTGTCAGCCCATTGCTTCCTTCATCCACCACTATGAGCTAAAAGAAGAGCAGAAGGAGAAGGAACCAAGACTTCTAATCGCTTCCAAAGCAGGACTAAACTTATCACCCAATATCTGGTGCAGCTGATCCCTGCAAAAACCAGGCTTGATCTCCCCACCGAAGTTCAATCCTTTTTTGTTGGGCTGCATGAGTGAGTCCCCCCTATAAAGCAGGATTGAACTCACTGCCCATCAGCTGATGAGAGGGGATGTCATTCCTGGTTGGTTTAGACATCAAATGATTGACAGTTGGGTGATCTCTTCCACCTGTCAAAATTGGCTCATTGGGGCAAGGGATATAAATATATAGGACTCATCAGGTCACTCCACCTGTCAGATAAAAGTATCTAAAACAGGATGGCTGCCCCTCTGAGTGCTGACCAGACCCATATTTGCTGGGCTTCAACAAGCTTACTTTACCATGCACCTTCAGATATTGCCCTGGGACCTTCAGTGGGACAAGTTAATTGCAACTACCTGAAGTCCTGCTGATTTCATCAACACCAAGATGCAACTAATTTTCAAAGTTCATGTTAATTCAGTTTCATTGTGGGGAGGGGGAATCTTGTTCATATTACACAACAGTTTTGTGCCCCAGTTCTTTATCACCATGCCTTCTGTTAAGGAAATCTGAGGATGCCAAACACTATAAACTACACAGAGTGTTTCTTATATGACCCTGACTTGTTCTGAAATAAGGAACACCACATAGTTAAATAAGGGACTGGACCATCAACTTAACTTATATTGATGCTCCTGCTTGTTCATCTGTATCCAAGGTGCTACATTGCAGACACCTGCACCAGTATCACATCTTCTATATTTCCTAGAGAGATTTTGTGAATAAAAACCATCTTCACTGAATCATTCTTTGAGCTTCATGTTCTCTGTAATATATTAAATAAGCGTCCCCCAGTTCCACCCTGGGGCTTTCCTTGGTGAGGATCCAAGACAAAGATGTAAAGTCGCCTCCCATCCAACTCCTTTGTAGCCCGTGGAGCAAGTTTGCCTTTCCTCCTTGGTGGTCACAATTAGGAGTTCTTGTCTCAAAGCTTTTGTTCCGCTCTTTCCAACTTTCCAACATGATCAGTGTCATCCAGGCAATTAGGCACTCACATTTACAAATTCTACCCAAGGAACACTTTGCTAATGATGAAAAGCAGATACGAAGTGATAGCAGAATGCTGTGTGTGTGTGTGTGTGTGTGTGTGTGTGTGTGTGTGGTGCAGCAACTACACTCAGTGTTTCTATGACAACATTCAATAGCACCATACTTCAAAAGCATTGTACCTTTTCTTTGGTTTGTGGATTGATCCTCCACTTTATCTGAAGCCAAGGTTTGGTTTCATTGCTTTTCTTTGCGTTTATTGATGAACCATCATCTCACTTCCATTATCTTTGTCGCATCCCCAGTTAGAGTGACCTTGAGTCTGCAACACTGATCAGCAGTCATTTCACAATGACAGGGGAGGATTCAACAGAGTGACTGGGAGGCAGACTTTTTATTAGAGGCAAGTGTAAATGTTTCCTTTATAGGACTTGGCAATGATATTTATGCCTTTGCTTATCATAGCTGTACTAGAGAGAGATATCATCTTAGCTTTAACAATGCTGCTAAGGCCTGCCAAAGCCATTCACCCTTAAGAAGGGAACTGGTTTGACCAATTCATGATGTTCACTCTTGTAGATTCTAATGTCACAGATCTGGAATCACAGGTCTGAAAGGAATCCATAGCTACCATCCAGGTCAGCCCTGCTCCCGAGTCTATAACAATATGCATTTTTGCAAGCAATTACCCCTTAAACAGAATGTGTTCTTGTACATTATTTTCACTAATGTACACATGCATTGTTTCCTAGCAGAAGCTTTTCTACACAGATCTTGGGTTGAAGAAATGTACTGGGAAATTCATAGGTTTGTGAATTTTGCAGATTTATGAATTTCATAGACCTGTGTTCTGATTCACATTTTGGTTTAGGGTGTGTGAATTGCACAAGTTAAAATGCAGAGTGAACGTATTCCTACCCCATCCTTAGTGGCAGTCAGGTCTTGATACGTATACAGACTGCCATACTGCAGCTACACCACTTAAAATAATAGCAATCTTGGTTTCTCCTCTAGATTCATGAAGGTAGCTCCTTACTTCAACATGAAGTGTGTAAGGAAGTGATGCTTAATAAGGCAGTGGGCATCACAAGTAATTAGTTCTGTGGGTGATACAAAGCATAGAAATACAGGATGGCAGAGCAAGTAGCTCATCTGTTTATGGATCAGCCTAGACAAACACAGACGGCGTCAAGGGGGAAAGTGAGAACTAATTTCAGAAACTGCAAGAATGCAGACTCGAACTTGGAAAACTGAGCAGGTTTCTTTCAAGGGCTTCTGTTGGAGGGATGTAGGTTGTGCATGGTGTCACTAGTTTCCCCTCCGCAGTGACTTCTTTCAAGTAAGAGCACAGGGCTCCTGGACCATTCAGTATTCACCTCAAGCTAGACAAATGGACCTCACATGGTTGTGGAACAATCCACCCTGTGACCCCAGCTCTGAGTTGTGGAGGACAGGGATATTCACAATGACCCTTGGTAAAGGTAAAAAAAAAAAAAAGGTAAAGGACCCCTGGGTGGTTAAATTCAGTCAAAGGCAACTATGGGGTGCGGTGCTCATCTCGCTTCAAGTCAAGGGAGCCGGCGTTTGTCCACAGACAGCTTTTTGGGTCATGTGGCCAGCATGACTAAACCTCTTCTGGTGCAACAGAACACCGTGGCGATTGCCAGAGCGCACGGAAATGCCATTTATCTTCCTGCCATAGTGGTACCTATTTATCTACTTGCACTGATGTGCTTTCGAACTGCTAGGTTGGCAGAAACTGGCGCTCACCCCATCACACGGATTCTAACCCATATCAAGCCTCTAACTAGAAGGTCCATCCCTGCACTAGCCATTCATGATATGTTGCTTGTGGCAAAGCTCTCATATTCAAAAACCAAGAGGAGCTGTCAATTATATTTTTTTAATCTGCATATTTTATGACAATGATGGTTGTTAAGCAGTGTGTGTTGTGATTCAATAAGTCTAACTGTGATAGCTAGCTTAGTCAGTAGAGCATGAGACTCTTAATCTTAAGGTTGTGGGTTCGAGATTAGACTAGATGGGGTTGAACTAGATGACCCTCGTGGTCCCTTCCAACTCTGCAATTCTCTGATTCTAAGTCTATCCAGACTCAACTGTTTATGTACCAGCATGATACATTTTGGACTTGTGACATGTCTTGTCTGCCAAGGGTTTGACCTAGCTGCAAAGCGCTGGTCATTATGGACTCCCTGTAAAACTGTGTGTGATGGAGAAGATCTCTATAGCAAAGCAGGCTGCTTTTGCTCCAAGTCTGACAGAAGTTCTTTTGGAATACAAATAGGTCCATCAATTCTGAGACGTCTACCCAGGTGCAAAAGCTGGAGCCTTGAGCTCATGCTCGGAAGAGTTTTCCGCAGCCTAATATCTGTATGCTTTTGCCATTGTATACTGCTGCTTTTATGCCATCTGTCGCACTTATTTACAGTTGGAACGCCTCTGCTCTTACCTAGGAAATCTGTAGCAGAGCTGGCTGGCTGAACTAATGGGCTGCGCTGCTCACTGCTGGCAATTTGAGCTAAAACCCTGAATTGATGTATCAAGAAAACCACCCATCTCCATGAGGATTCATGTGCGGCAGGCTGTTCAGTTTCAGATATTCTTTTCATAAGCCGCAACATGCCATCATGCCTCTTATCTCCTGCTGACTTACTTCCATCAGCAGAATATTAATGGGGGGGGGGAGGAATGAGAGCACTAACATCTCAGATATTTGCAAGCATTATTGGGGGGGCTTTGCTCTGTCATCCTGGCAGGCTCTGCTGATATTAGGGGTGCTATCAGGCTCTAAAGCATGCTAATAAGATAGCAACCTTGTAGCTTTCTTTAAAAAATATACGGTCATGGGATGTACTGCCATATGTCTCAATGTTAGACATAGTTCTCCTGGCTTTTTCCAGCATGCATGTTTATTAGCAGTAACAAAGTTGGGAAAGGACAGGGCATGGGCATGAAATGGGTGAGCAGGGCAGTGGGCAGGCAATATTCCCCATAGATTAAAGATATAGACGAGGGTTTCCCAAACTTGAGTCTGCAGCTTATTTTGGGCAACAACTCCCAACATCCCTAAATAGCAGGGCAGTGGTCAGAGATGATGGGGATTGTAGTCCAAAACCAGCTGGACACCTGAGTTTGGGAAACCCTGAGATAAACAAACTGGGCCATGCCCAGAGAAGGGTGACAAATATGGTGAGAGGGCCTATAAAATCCTATGGCGGGTGGCTAACCTATGGCCATCCAGATGTTGTTGGACTCCTATCAGCCCTATGGCCAATAGCCAGGGGTGTTGGGACTTGTAGTCCAGCAATATCTGGAGGGCAACAGATTAGTCCTCCCTGTTTGGCAAAGAAAGTCTGGAGGAGTTGGGTGATGGCATTGTTTCAAAGGCTGTGTGCCACCCCCAATCTCTGCTGAGTGGTAGCAAGATTCCAGGGGTTTCCAGGCACTCGCCCAGGGTTGTGTTTCTGTTGGGAAATCAAAGCACAGTGGCAACTAGGGCCTTTAAGAAATAAGGCTTGTTGTATACATATTTACACCTGGTTCTACTTTGGTGAGAGTTCAGAGCGTTACATTTCAAGAGGGGATTGTTCCCCACCACTGTGCAGCATTGGAGTCCAAGGCATCTGCCTCTTTCCATATGAACCTACCCAGACTCTGAGATCATCTTCTGAGGCCCTTCTTCGTGTGCCTCCTCCTCGAGAGGTCCGGAGGATGGCAAAACGAGAACAGGCCTTTTCTGCAGTGGCTCCCCATCTGTGGAATGCTCTCCTCAGGGAAGTTCGCCTGGCGCCTTCATTATACACATTTAGGTGCCAGGCAAAAACATTCCTTTTTAACCAGGCCTTTGCTTGATCTGATTTACATCTTATGCCCTTTTAAAATGTGGTTTTTTTGGGGGGGGCTATTGGGTTGTTGTCTTTATTTTTATTAGGTATTTTGTGGTTTTATATCTTGATTTTATTCTGTGAACCACCCTGAGACCCCTGGGTATAGGGCAGTATATAAATTCAAGAAATCATCATCATCATCATCCTGCATGTCATCTCTGGGATTTTGTTCCAGCCTGGCAAGATGTTCTGGCCTTCTCAGCCACTCATGAAGTTCTGTCCTTTTCCTTTCTTCTTCTCAAGAACCCCTGCCCTGAACAACTCCTCCCCATCTGTCTGCTTGCCCCCTTATCCAGACCTCTGTTTTTTGGTGTGTTTTTAAAAAAGACAACATTTTTTTCCTGTATGACATCATGCCCCTCTCACCCTGGCAACCTCATCCCCTCACCAGCCTGGTTGATGGTTTCCACTGATGCCTTAATGACTTGCTTCCAAGCTCCTCCTGTCATTCTTAATGACTTCTATCTCAGGTGAAGCCCTGGCACCTTCCCTTCTATACCCCAAATATTATCTAAATTCTACCATTTATCAATTTCTAGCATTCACTCATTCTAGCAGTTAAGGGTGCCCTTGCACTCCCGCATCCTGTTACTTCACATCTGCAATAATATGGTCATATTATTTATTGGCTGTTTGAAGGGCTGTCTGATAGGCAATGGAGCAAATTGTTGCTTTAGAGGGTATGACCCAAATCAGTTGGATCATATTATAGGAGAAAGGATATGGCCAAACATAAGAAAGAACCACCTGATACCATAAGCGGTTAGACAGTGGAACCGGCAGCCTCAGAAAGTGCAGAATTCTTCTTTGTTAAGAGGTTTGCAAACTGGGGCTGGCTGACTCCTTTCTGGGATGCTGTAGGAGAGGATCTCCTATATTAGCAGGTCTTATAGAGCTTACAGAGCCAGTGTGGTGTTGTGGTTAAGACTTGTAATCTGGTGAACTGGGTTCGCTTCCCCCCTCCTCTACATGCAGCTGCTGGGTGACCTTGGGCCAGTCACACTTCTCTGAAGTCTCTCAGCCTCACTCACCTCACAGAGTGTTTGTTGTGGGGGAGGAAGGGAAAGGAGAATGTTAGCCGTTTTGAGACTCCTTCGGGTAGTGATAAAGCGGGGTATCAAATCCAAACTCTTCTTCTTCTTTTCTTATTTGATTCAGATTATTTGATTCTAGGCACAATATGAAGACCCAAATGTGCCCAGTTACCTTCCTCTGGACTTCAAATTCAAGCTACTACTATAGATGGCTGAATGCGTTCCAAAGAGCAAACACAAGCAACATGGGAAGCAATGGGTGTGGTTCAACCCACAGAGAAAAGCTAAG
Organism: Podarcis gaigeae; assembly: GCF_964106915.1. Lineage (NCBI taxonomy): Eukaryota > Metazoa > Chordata > Lepidosauria > Squamata > Lacertidae > Podarcis > Podarcis gaigeae. Next base: position 78,688,949 of record NC_139677.1, read on the forward strand.
CTTGAATGGTGAGGTCAGAAACATAGGTTGTCCTGCCTTTACTATCTGGAGGATGTGGCATGAACAGGTCCACCTACTTTGTAAGTGGTTCTAATATATTGAGGGAGAAAGTTGTTTTGAGGGCTCCTTAAACTCTCTGGACCATCCATCAGTGAAGTTTCACAGCCTGAGCACCAATTATAGCATCTAGCTCAGTCTGTACCAGTAAATTTCATAACCCAAGCCCTTTAACCTGCAGCCTTAGGGGAGCTGAAATGATTTTCTGTGTACAAGGAATAATATTTGGCCACTAAAAGCAAATAATCCAGAGGGAACAATCTTCATACACAGCCTTGTTGAGTTTCCACAGCTGAAATTCAGTCCTCCCTTTCGATCCCAAAATCAATTAAAACACTGAATAAAAAGGAGACTTTCCTGGCGTATATTTTAATGTAGTGGTGGAAAGGTTATTAGACTATTAAGAAAGAAATATTTTGAAGAGTTTCCTTATGTGCAAATCAGTGTTATTCTTCATTTTTAGTACGTGTACGTATTATGCAGTGTTGCATTCAGTAGTATGGCTGGTGCTATTTGATGAATTTTTGAACTTACAGTTTGTGGAAACAAGAAGAGTGAAAGGCTGCTGTCTCCTAAGGAATCACATCTTTTGTAATATGGAAGCAATCAAATGCAATGTGGCTGTGGCCTTCCATTTTTTGAGAACAGCAATCCTAAACAGACATCTGAAGGCAGCCCTGTATAGTGAAGGGTTTTAAAAAAGTGTTTAATTGTGTTTTTATATATGTTGGAAGCCACCCAGAGTGGCTGGGGCAGCCCAGTCAAATGGGCGGGGTATACACAATAATAATAATAATAATAATAATAATAATAATAATAATAATAGATGTCCCTATTCTTATCGGAGAAATTTTGGAGGGTATGAGTGTAGATTCTTAAGGACTGGTGTTATATAGTCCCGGCAGCCACTCCCAGGCACCCGCCTAGCTGCTGCATTCTGGATTAGCTGTAGTTTCCAAGTCACCTCCAAAGGTAGCCCCATGTAAAGTACATAGCAGTGTGTGTGTGTGTGTGTGTGTGTGTGTGTGTGTGTGTGTATAATTATGATGATGTAGTATAAGTTGGTAGAAGGGGACTGCTTTACTCAAGGGGCATAGCAGCAAAAGATCAAAAATGAATGTGAGCACACAGAAGAAAACACCACCAGCAAAACTACTCCATTCAGGGGTATTTTACTAGAACCATATTTTGAATTAAATTATACCGGTGTGTGTGTGTGTGTGTGTGTGTGTGTGTGTGTGTGTGTGTTCTTTTACCCTAGAAGGAAATTATTATTTCTCACTATCTTTAGAATGACGTGCAAGGCAGGAATGTTTTTGAATGTGAGAAACCTCCGGATATCTCAGCTGGGCTAATACATAAAAAATAGCTTTATGCACTGCAAATATGCTAGCCTGTAACTTGATTAATTATAAAGCCTGTGAAGCACCAGAAGTGAAACTGTGTGAAACGCAGTGATAGTTCAACAATTAAAGGAGGGAGGTGTGGTTTTTTTTAATGGTTCTCAGCATGACTCTCACTTGTGGGATAGTCACGTGTCCCTTATTTGGCGGGACAGTCCCTTATCCCAGCCCCATGCCCCGCTGCTGTCTCTTATTGATGATGTCCCTTAAATAAGCTACTAAAGGTAATGGGGCCCTTTCTATGTCCAGCTGTCCTTTGTCAACAACAAATTGTTGCTGTTTTTGTGTGTGTTGAATATATGCTATATAGTAATTTATGGACCTAATAGGTATCTAAAGCCATTTGCACGCAACAAAATATGTATTTTATCAAAATAATTGTTGATCCCTTATTTTGGCTTCTGATCCCTTATTTTCGAGGCTGCTGGTCCCCTATTTTCAAATCTGTAAGTTGACAGCTATGGGGATAGTTTAGTCGGCAAAGCATGAAACTCTTAATCTCAGGGTTGTGGGTTTGAGCCTCATGTTGGACCAAAGATTCCTGCATTGCAGGGGGTTGGACTAGATGACCCTCGTGGCACCTTCCAACTATACAATTCTATCATTTTAAGATCTTTGGTGACTTTGTGCTGAAGGCCACATTGCTCCTCCTCTTTGCTCTCAATGTTCTGTTACCTTTTCTCCCTTCAGGCTGACCCAAGATAACTAGACTTTCCATAGAGACCCACAGGATTCAAAAGAAGTAGGGCTGCTATCTCAGCATTGCCACTGAAGCAGGGGGGGTGGGATGGGGACACATTTCTCTGGAAGCCTTGCTAAAAGCTTCCCAGGTATCAAGTTGGAATATATATATATATTGCTTTTTCAGCTCTTTCCTAGAGGAAGCTTCATCATCAAGAGCTTCTGCGAGCTTTGCCCTGATTCTGTCACTTTGCCTCGTACATGTAGCCCTTAGCAGAAGCACAGAAAGGTAATAGCACCCATCTTGCGGTTTGATTCTTTAAGATAAATTAGAACATAAAGGTTAAGAAGCAAGAAACTGCCTGGAAGTTAAGTCCTGGAATGAAAATTCCCCAATTTGTCGTGTTCTTGCCCACGGGGGCTCTGAAAGGAGTAGCACATCTGTGTCTCCTACAGTTCACAGCGCACCTGCAACCACTTTGCACACTCAGTCCATTTCTCTTCTGACCACACTGCAGGAGATGGTGATCACAGTATAGACCCGCAGTCAGCAGGTTTGCAGCCTTTCTCTGAGTCCATAAAATAAATCAATGCCTACTTCTCAAAGTCCCTGCCCCTTCCCACGTTGCCAACAATTACGTGAGCTGAGATTGCAGGAAGTTTTTCTCAGGAAACCATACAGAACCAGGACTTCCACCACCTTGGAAGGAACAGCAAACAGGACACCTCAAGGCAGCTTGGCAAAGGACTTTGGGGGTTTTTCCAACTTGCACCCCTGCATGGAACACCAAGCAACACATTGTCAGGTACCATGCCAATGAAAACAGGCCTACGGACACTTTTTATTGGAGCTCTTAAAAATAGATGTGTTACTGTCCTTTGCATGCATACCTCTTTGTGTAGATCAGCCTTTCTCAACCTGTGGGTCCCCAGATGTTGTTGGACTACAACTCCCATAATCCCTGAGCTCTGGCCTTGCTAGCTAGCTAGGGGTGATGGGAGTTGTAGTTCAACAACATCTGGGGACCCACAGGTTGAGAAAAGCTGATGTAGAGGAACACGGCAAAGGCAAAATCGCCACATGTGCAAAGCCACTCAGAGAACATGCTACAGTTGGGACTCTACAGTGCACTGTCTTTGTGGGTTGAGTCCAAACTAAACAGGCTCTACTTCTATGAAGCTTGCTCCCATGCAAACGTGCCCCATTGGGTGTGGCACCAATTATATGATTCAGTTCAGACTCCAATTCAGTGCTTTGGAAAAGCTGAGCACTTTGAAGGCTGTCCTGTTCAGATCTGGGTCTGTCTGAGTCCACATTATCCAACCCCACCCCCACCCCCCAATTCACAACCAGGGAATTAAAAAATGGTTGTAGCATTTTCTTCCTTTTGACAAAAGTGGCTGAAATTTGCAGGCATGGCATCCCCGCTAGAGTAGATAAAACCTATTCTTGCACTATTGCAAGAAAATAGCTCTAATGGTTTTTGTGCTGGGCAATTAAATGTTCTTTTCCCCTTTTTTTAAAGGAAACATCTATAACTTTTAGATTTGGGGGCAGGAAATTATAGAAATTACAAAATCTCTCCTTCTAAGGATGCTAATCCTATCAAATTACGAAAGGTTAGCTGCAGCGCTTAACCTTTGGTAGGAAATTGGCCTCTAAGTAATAACCAGAGTTTATAATTAATAGAAAGGCGACATCAGGGCTCTTGTGCAACACACCTTCAAATTTGATTGGGAGGAGATTTTTTTTTTTAAAAAAAAAAGATTTGCTTTTCAGGTAAAATAATCCCCTCTAATTACAAGGTTGACTTGTCAGGCACAACTGAGCTATCTACCTACCCTCTTTTCTTGTTGGTATTTTTCCCCCTCCCCCCCCAACCCTGGAGTTATTCCCATTTTGCATTTTTTTAAGCATCTTAATTGTCAAGGTAGGGACGCGGGTGGCGCTGTGGGTAAAACCTCAGCGCCTAGGACTTGCCGATCGCATGGTCGGCGGTTCGAATCCCCACGGCGGTGTGAGCTCCCGTTGCTCGGTCCCTGCTCCTGCCCACCTAGCAGTTCGAAAGCACAATTAAGTGCAAGTAGATAAATAGGTACCGCTTTATAGCGGGAAGGTAAACGGCGTTTCCGTGTGCTATGCTGGTGCAGGCTCGCCAGAACAGCTTCGTCACGCTGGCCACGTGACCTGGAAGTGTCTGCAGACAGCGCTGGCTCCCGGCCTCTAGAGTGAGATGAGCACACAACCCTAGAGTCTGTCAAGACTGGCCCGTACGGGCAGGGGTACCTTTACCTTTACCTTTAATTGTCAAGGTATCACAAAGAGATTTAGAGGTAGTCACTTCAACTCACACTGCCTTGTGCAGATCACCCTTCTCTTCTGACAAGTCCTTAATCCCTCCAAAGCTCCCCAATTTTGATTTGCGATTAATCTAAATACAGTATGATGCATATTAGTAGTGCATAGGTTTACACCCTTGGTTGCTAAGATAACGTGATTTCCCTTTGTCTGCACAAAAAGGCTATGGTACAAAAGGTCCTTGAACCTTTCAGTTTTGCCCTTAGAAGATCTAATAGATGTAACTTTACCAGCTCCCCACCATAGTTGGAATTTATACCTCTCTTAAACTCATTTCTGTACATTGTAGTCACAGGTGATCCATTAATCAGCTGAAATAACAACTTTAGGGTGATGTGTGGAGCCCTGCAAAGAGACAGGAGAGTATCATAGTTATTCTGTGGAGCAAACAGAGGATATCTTCATAAAAGTGGTGGTGGAGAAACCCTATTTCCCGTATTTTGTTTGCAGCAATCTTGCTCAAACAAAATGGCTATTTTTCTCCCAATTATAATGCTGCCAGCTGGGTTATGCAAATGTATATGACATTTACGGTAACTTGGAAGTATGCCAACACCTTGCATAGCCAGCTCAATTAGATGGCACATCATAACAGTTCTGCAGCACAGAGAAAGGAAACTGGAGGTGGTATTAAGTGTCTCTCAAAGTCCTCTCCCTCCCAGACTTGGCTTATGTATTTTTAATATTAGTTCTCACACCACGATGAGAGGTTAGGGTCCAATCAGCAGACAATGATGGCTCTATATCTTGGCAGTAAAATGGAAAGCCTGGAGGAGGGCCAGGAGTTTGTTTGGGTTTTTTTTTAACAAAGAGGCTCAGGAGGATTTTGATGATGGAGCACTTTGGACAAAGGAAGCACTTTGCACAAATCCTGCAATCACAGAAAGTAGAAAGAAAGAAGGTGCTGGTGAAACATACTTGTGTTCAGGGAGACCTTACAGCTCCCTTGCTCCTAGGGCTCCAGGCACCCATCTTCCATCTCCAGGCCACTGTTCTGGGCAACTTTCAAGTTTCAGCAAGACCTTTCATGATCAGAGGCAGGAATGTTTCTGAATGCCAGTTGCTTGAAACCACAGGAGGGGAGAGTGCCATTGTGCTAAGGTCAGGGCTGAATTCAGGTGTGATGAGGCCCTAAGCTACTAAAGGTAATGGGGCCCTTTATATGTGCAGCTGTCCTTTGTCAACAACAAATTGCCGCTGTTTTTTGTGTTGAATATACAGTGACACCTCTGGTTGTGAAAGGGATCCGTTCCAGAGCCCTGTTCGCAACCTCAACAGAATGCAACCTGTGTCCGTGCTCGTGCGGGTCACGATTTGCTGCTTCTGCGCATGCACGTTAGGTCATTTTGCACATCTGTGCATGCGCGAGCAGTGAAACCTGGAAGTAACCCTTTCTGGTACTTCCAGGTCGCTGCGGGACGCAACCTGAAAAGATGTAACCTGCAGCGTTTGCAACATGAGGTATGACTGTATGCTATATGGTAATTTATGGTCCTAATAGGTATCTAAAGCCATTTGCACATAACAAATACAGTGGTACCTTGGGCTGAGAACTTAATTCGTTCTGGAGGTCCGTTCTTAACCTGAAACTGTTCTTAACCTGAAGCACCACTTTAGCTAATGGGGCCTCCTGCTGCCACCGCTATGCAATTTCTGATCTCATCCGGAAGCAAAGTTCTTAACCCAAGGTACTATTTTGGGGTTAGCAGAGTCTGTAACCTGAAGTGTCTGTAACCCAGGGTACCACTGTAGGAGCCTACACAACACAAAACACTGTTGCTGTATGTAGGTTTTATTTTATTTGTTTTGTATTTTATATTTTGGAAACGTACATCCAGTTTTTTCCCCTTTAAATTTTTTTTGGGCCCCCAAGAGAGTTTTAAATTTTTTTGGGGCCCCCTAAACTATAGCTTGTTTAGCTTATACATAAATCCGGCGACAGCTCGGGTCCTGCTTGCCGGTTTCCCACAGGCATCTGGTTGGCCACTGGGAGAATGGGATGGCCTGGTCAGAGGCTTGCTTTATGTTCCTATCTTTGGTTGACATCCTTGAGCTTACCCGCTGGTGGGAGGCATCATCAGAGCACAGAGTGGGAGCTGCTATTTTAATTCCTCACAATACTCTGGAACAATGTTACACTGGGGGCCCTGAGGGAAAGTAAAATAGCGGCTGGCAGGCCCAGGGGACCCAGGGCAGACACCAGACATCATCCTGCCTAATGATTATAGTCCAGGCTCCAGGCTTCCAGGTTCTACTATGTTTTTATATGTGTGTGTGTGTGTGTGTGTGTGTGTATATATATATATATATATATATATATATATGCAGGTTTTGGTGTCCTCGGGTGTCTTCCCGTGTAAAAGTTGGGGTGTCTAGGCGACGTTTCGACGAGGTCTCACTCGTCATCTTCAGGCTGGTGCTTTCGGCTTCTTGTTACTGGAACAGAGCGGGATCTCAATGTTTGAGTTCCTATAAATACTGTAGAGGGGGTGTGGTGTCTAGCCTCCAATGTTCTGGGCAGAGAGGAAGTTCCCAGGCTAGTGTGCCTTTTCTTCTTTTGTTCCTTAATTACTTGAGAGATACCTTGAGTGATTTCTTGAGTGATATCCTGAGTACCACTTAGGTGGGTCATTAGGTGTGGATTAGTTGCTAAAGTCTTTGTGTCTTGACCTCTTGAACTTTGTGAAGAGTTTTCCTGAGAAGATGGCTGTATTGCACTTAGTTGTGCTTTGGCTTGGCTTCGTGTATAGGGGCGAGCTGTGGTTTTGTGGCTTGTGTCAGCCAGATCTGTGTAGGGATTGCAGGGGGGTGCAGCATCCGGAGGTGCCACCATGGATTGGCTACTGGATGGTGTCAGTAATTCATCTGTGGAGAGGGTCTGGGTTTGGGTCTGGTGTGGTTGATTGGTGTTGGCGTTCTGTGTGCCTCTGGATCTGGTGTCAGTTTTTGTGGGGAGGGCTAATTTCCAGATGTCTGGCAAGCGGGATGTGTCGTCACGCTTGTTCATGTTGTGAGGGTGTTTCTCTATCTCGATGGCTTCCATGATTATTCTCTTGTGGTGATGTTCCGTGTTAAAGAGCAATTTGGAATCTGCAAAATTAATTTCGTGTCCTGTTTCTTTCATGTGTTGGAAAAGAGAGGAAGTTTTTTCTTCTTTTTTGACGGCATTCTTGTGTTCTGCGATACGTGCATTTATTCGTCTGTTTGTTTGTCCAATGTACGTGGCTGGGCAGACTTTGCAGGGTATTTCATAGATCCCTTGGTTTTCCAACTGGATTTTATCCTTGGGGTTTCTGAGGATATTGGCTATTTTTTGGTTGGTGCAAAAGGCTGTTTTGATATTGTGTTTATGGAGGATTTTGCTAATTTTATCTGTAGTGCCCTTGATATAAGGAAGGAGGGCCATGCCATTGTTTTCTTCTGTGTCTTGGTTTTTGGGGGGTGTTTCCTTTTGGATTAGCTTCGTAATCCTGTTTTGCTGGTATCCATTGGCAATTAACACATTTGAGAGATTCTGTAACTCAGTTGTCAAGTGGTCTTTGTCAGCCAGGCGTTTGGTTCTGGAGATGAGAGTCTTGGCTACGGAGTTTATTTGTGCAGGGTGGTGGTGTGATTGTGCATGTAAGTAGCGGTTGGTGTGTGTTTTTTTCTGGTAGATAGTGTGTCCTAGGGAGCCATCAGGTTTTTTGTAGATTAGGACGTCAAGGAAGGGAAGTTGGTTGTTGGCTTCTATTTCCATAGTGAATTGTATTTTGGGGTGTAAGTTGTTGAGATGTGTGAGGAAGCTATCCAGTTTTTCCTTCCCGTGTGGCCAAATTACAAAGGTGTCGTCAACATATCTGAGCCAAAGTTTGGGTTTGTGTTCTGACTTGTCTAAAGCATTGGTTTCAAAGTGTTCCATTGAGATCCCGCTCTGTTCCAGTAACAAGAAGCCGAAAGCACCAGCCTGAAGATGACGAGTGAGACCTCGTCGAAACGTCGCCTAGACACCCCAACTTTTACACGGGAAGACACCCGAGGACACCAAAACCTGCATTCCTGTGCCCGTGAAAATCTACGAAAGCAAATATATATATATATATATATATATATATGCAGGTTTTGGTGTCCTCGGGTGTCTTCCCGTGTAAAAGTTGGGGTGTCTAGGCGACGTTTCGACTAGATGACGAGTGAGACCTCGTCGAAACGTCGCCTAGACACCCCAACTTTTACACGGGAAGACACCCGAGGACACCAAAACCTGCATTCCTGTACCCGTGAAAATCTACGAAAGCATATATATATATATATATATATATATATAATAAAATTTTATATGTGTATATATAAAATCCTAAGATCCATCAACACGAGCCAGGTGCAAAAGCATGCTGAGCCCAGGTGCTTCCAAGTGGTGTTGCTGGCAGCCACTAAAGAATCGGGCAGTGTTTCTGTAAACCGAAGTCTTTTACTTAACATGCCGGTTTCAAACTTTATACACACCGTGTCCCTCTTGCTTGGTCCCTCCACTGTTTGCCAAGTCACTTGCTACCTTCCCTTTGTGCCACTGGGTTACTCATCCTGTACCCAGGCTCAATTCATTCACTTAGGCACAGAGCCATAATGGGGGGTGGGGGAGGGCTAGCCAGTTTTTTTGCCCCAGGTGAAGCCTCCAGAGGGGTGCCCTTGAAGCTCCCAGCCTCTGTGTGTGTGTATGCATATGTGGAAATAACAACAACAACAACAACAACAACAACAATAATAATATACCCCACCCATCTGGCTGCTCCCAACATAATATTAAAAATACAATAAAATATCAAAGCTCGAAGCTTTGTTCTCAAAGCTACCAGCATGAGTTTGACTAAACTGCAGGAGCCAGTGAAAGACAGAAGTGCCTGGCGTGCTCTGGTCCATGGGGTCACGAAGAGTCGGACATGATTAAATGACTAAACAACAACAAAATATCAAACATAAAAAACTTCCCTAAACAGGGTTGCCTTCAGATGTCTTCTAAAAGTCAGGTAGTTGTTTATTTCCTTGACATCTGATGGGAGGGCATTTCACAAGGTGGGTGCCACTACCGAGAAGGCCCTCTACCCGGGTATGTGCCAAACTGGGTCTTCGACCCAGGTGAAATAAAGCCTCATTTCACCCCTGCCAAGTGTCCCTATTTTCCAAAGACAGTCCCGGAATTACAGAAGCCATCCTGTTATCTGATTTGATCCCAGAACGATTCTGTGCTTTAAAGGTGAACAACAGAGAGAGAGAGAGAGAGAGAGAGAGAGAGAGAGAGAGAGAGAGAGAGAGAGATACACAGAAGCTAGCCCAAGGAAAGGACAATTTCCTCAAGCACTGAGCTTTTGAATCATGCTCAGATCCTGAGGTGACAATACGTAAATAAAACCTCAAATCACCAGACAGAATAGATTCACTTTTTAAGTAATAGCTTTCTCTGCAGAACATTCTGATAACCATTGGATTAAAAAAAAAAGTCCATGTCTCGAAATGTAAATGCCTAACCTGTTGAATATTTATAATGTGAGTTTTCACCACATAGTTGCACACATAGAACTTCTCCAAGCAATAAGAATTTCCAAAGGCAATTTTGACGTTTTATAATATTTGCATATATAGGTTGAGCAGAGGCACAATTTAAGCACTCCCACAGGCAGTCAAGGTCCATTGTTCCCATATCTGATTTCTAGGAGATAGCCTGCACCCTAAGGTGCTTAGAGAGCCCAAAACACAGAACTCTTTTTCCGCCTCCATTTCTCTTGACATTCAGACACTTAGATCACTTCACACTAAGCCACGGAGGCAGAGCTTAGACACTGCAGCTAGTAGCCGTTCCATGAATTTGTCCAATCTTTTTTAAAAAATTAATAATAATAAAATAAAGGCCATCCAAGTTTGTGGCCATCTATGCCTCTGGTGGGAGTGAGTTCCACAGTCAACTCAAAACTATTATTTTATTTATTTTTATTCATTAGCTTTATGTACCACCCTTCATCAAAAGATCTCAGAGTGATTTGCAAAATAAAAATGCAAGTGTCCACAGAGTTCACACCATTTAATTTCATTTCTATTATTTGTGATCTTGGTCAAATTGTGATGGTATAACCCAGTTCTTCTTCCTTTGGAAGGAATCTGAATTTCGCTCTTTGATGACTGCAGAATGCCCCCTACTCAATCACACTTTGCAAGGAGCAATGAAGGACTCATTAAAATTCTCAGTCTGCGGAGACAATGGCAAGCTGGGACCCCCCATCTATCTCAACAATCAGTCTGTGTAATGAATCATGACACCTTGTGCCTATTGTAATCCTTACTCAGCCCACTGAACCCCACTGTGAATTTGCATTGCAGCTGTTGGAGAGACCAACATCTCTTGAAGACAGCAGGTTGTTTGGAAACTGTGGGACAGAATAAACAGTCATTAATTAAACAGTTTAGGGTTCTTTTATCAGCATAGGATTCCTGGGCTCCCTTCTAAACAGATCCAAGCGGATGCACCACAATTCTTTCTCTGTGGATATTGATGTTTTTGTGAAATTGTAATTTTGAAATGGTTTGAAAGCTGCATCCCTGGGTGGTGCTTTTGCTCCAGAAGGGCACAATATGAATGTTTGCATAGCTAACATTTATTCAAATGTTTCCATCCTGCTTTTCGGCCCCAAAAGGGCCTCCAGGGTAGTTTTCAACAATTCAAATCTCAACACAACTGGGGAGCATTAAAAAGGCAGAATAAAAATGATATTTTATTTTTTTAAAGGGAAGATTAAACAGGCAAGATTAAACTATCTGCCTAAAAATACACCACAGTCTACCCTTTCAAAGCCAGTCTATCTGCTCTTAAGAGGGAGTTCCAAAACTGGGGCACCACCACCCAAAAAGTCTTGTCTCATGTACCTGCCAGCTGTAGTCCTCCACTAATGCCACAGACACACTATACCTTTAAAAAAAACATTCTTTTTTTAAAATCATATAACTTATATGCAAAAGCTGGAACAAGGCAATCCATTGAGTAAGTGTTCAAACAAGTAAAAAAACACAGATAAGCCCCCCCCCCCCCCCATGGCTACAAAATCTTGTGATGCAGCAAAGCCTGTGAAGAATTTATTTATTTTTTATAATAATTTTTATTAGTTTTCAATTACAATAACCCAATAATAGCCTCATTATAAGAATGCCAAATTTTAACACAATTACTAACACCTATAATTCAGATACCAAATTATATAATTTAGGTGCCCCCTCCATGTGTGCTAGAATTATTGATGGTTTGATGATTTACTTTATTTCTGTGTTCCAAAATCTTATTAATTTCAATTACACTCCAATCAAAATAGCAATCCCTTATACAACAACTGCAATATTAACAACCTCCATTCATACTGACACAACTACAGGTGAGGCACTTAAACAATATCCTTGTTCTTCTTGTGTGTGGCACTTAGTCTGTCCATGATGTTTCTTCCTGTCCTTGTAAAATATTATGTCTATCTTTTTCCGGTTGTTGCTGTTCTCTGTCATGCCAGGGGAAGGTGCAGGCTTCTCACAACTACCTCATTGGCACAAGACCTACTGGGAAGAGTTTCTGTGATCACATGGCCTGCACTGTTTTAGTTTGCTTGCATAAAGAGTTACTGGACTGACACCAGTATTTTTTATGGCCGACTTACTCCTGACTCTGGCTTCTAACACTGCCTCACCTTACTTCATGGGCAGGCTGGCCCTGGAGACAATATACAAAGTATTTTTCTACCACTTGTCCAGCCTATGTGAAGCAATTTTGTTCCCTCAAAGAATTCTGGTCACTGCAGTTTGCTGAGGGTTGCTGGGAACTGTAACTCTGTGAGGGGTAAACTACAGAGCCCGGAATTCTTTAGGGGAAAGAGTGTGCTTCAAATGTACTTGAAGGGTATTGTGTGTGTGTGTGCAACAGCAGTCACTTCCCTGAAGCTGCTATTAGCACCACAGAGGAAAAATAAGGATTTTCTTGCTGCTTAAAACCTCCTCCCCACAGAGACCATTTCCTGTATATTTAGAAGCTGAAAAGAAAACAAGGAAAGACTTCTGAGAGCAGGTTATGAAGCTATGTTCATTCTGAAGCACCGAGAGGTCAGTCATTCAGTCAATGATGAAATATGAGATAAATGGACCGAGATCGTTATTGCACCCAAACCTCTCCAGCCTCCTCAAAGTAAAGCAAATAAATGATTTCATCAGTGTGACCTTCTCCTACCCATTCATTAAGAAGTAATAGCTGCGTCTGAACAGCACACTTAAGACCCCAGCTTTCACTATTCCACAGAGAAGGCATCCAATAAAGCAGTCATTCCTTGACACTTCAGAGAGTTAACGATCAGATTTATGATTATCACCGACTGCTGTGTGCACATGCAGTGATAAAGTGAGTGAGTGCTTGGCATATGCAGGCAAGTGAGATGGAGGAGGCCATCAGGAGCTCCACAAGAGGTGAAGATCCTGCAATCAAAGGACCAGAGCTAAGACAAAAGGATGACAACTAATCTCCCTGTTGTACATTGGCCTGAACAAATACCTCACCACTCTCCAAATCCTTCCGATATATAAACAAAAAACACACTATGCAATGATAAGGCCAAACTGGGCCAGCCCTACCATTAGACAAATTGAGGCAACTGTCTCAGGCATTCTTCCTGAGCCCCTTTGTTGGAGTACAAAACAGTGCGTGCTACCCAGCCTGCCCTGGATCTCTGCAGCTAGTCTGCTGCCCTCAAGTGTGGTGAAAAGGATGTAGTCCAATCCCTTTTATGTGGGCTAAAGGGGCTTCTGTGAATCCTTTTCATAGGCCCTACACACCACTGACAAAATATCATTCAAACAAAACAAAAATGAGAACGGACAGTCCATGACAGCATTGCCAGATCATTTATAGGATCAGTCATTCATTTACAGTGGGAAGCTGAAGATTTAATTAGATATATCTATTCATGACAGAATTATAACCTTATTTTTCCTGGACATGATACTTTGACCCAGCAAAAATGATTGCAGGCTAGCTATGACACATTTCTCTGGGTCAGCAGAAACATTTAGTGGGCCTTTAGCTTTATTGGTACAATTGCTGCAGCTATTACTATTCTCTCTCTCTCTGTATGTTTGTGTGTTTGAAAGAGCAAGAGAGGGGTGCCATAATATCTCCATTTTTATGGGTGCTACTTGTAATCCACCAAAGATTCACAGATAGAAGTCCCTTGTTGAATACAACCCCATCAAACTGAACTATGACTTCATAGTGAGAGAACATGGCTTATGTCTGACACTGCAGGTCGCCTTGAGGAAGACCTTCATAAGATAAAAGATACCAAAAGATGCTCGATTTGCATCGCAGTGGCCCAGTTTCCCTGGCCAAACATTTTCAGATTGCTTGATCCATTTGCTTTGGGTTAAAAGGTATAAAATGACCAACTGGGTCAATGTGTTGTCTAGAGGGCCGTACCACATCATCATATAGCCTATATACTAATGGTAAACTCGTACATTTACTTACGTTAAGCCAAAATGTCACCATCAATGCACATGAGTAGGCTTACTGGAGCTCCATGGTTTCCATAAGTCAAAGAAAGTACACAACTCCAAAGAAAGAAAGAAATCTAGAGGGGGAAACCAAAACAGAACAGCCCAATCAGGACAGAGTTGGAATACCGCCTGCTTGTTGTGAGGTGGAAAATTGGAGGGAGAAGGAAAGAAATGGAGCATTTTGTGAAGGGCAAGGCTGGCAGCCTGGAATGTTAAACAGTATCCCACAATGCGTTGCAGATACCCATTGCATTCTCCAGGTTTGATATCAGTTTCAGAGCAGCACACACAATTCAGCTAAAAACAACGACTGAAAGAAGCTTCTTACCAAGGGGCATACATATTCATGCAACTGAGATCTAAACGTCTGCCCTCAAAAGTCAGGAATCAGGCAGATGCAGCAAAGCATTAACAGAAGAGTAACCTTCAATCAAATTCCAACACAGTCTAGATTAAAGTGGGTAACCAAAGGCCAGACTCCTGCATTATTCATTCTCTTGTGTTTCATTTTAAATGTGTGCTCCAACTTGCCACTTTATTTTGAAGGAAAAGCCACTACAGATCCTCAGTCTGGCATTATGCTGTGCCCGACCTGGATTGGGGCCCAGCACCAGTTTCCTGGAGAAGATTGCTCCTCCCTCAGGGCCAAAGAGCTGCTAAGGAGGGCGTGGCTTTCAGCAGGAAGCTGGGACAGGGCTCCTGGTCTGGATTTGGACCACAAGCTGGACTAAGGCTCCACCACTACAGCCCCCCACCCCCAATAAAAAGCAGTCAGTTTAAACAGGCTTGTTCAGGATCATGCAACACATTGTCTGATCGTGAAAGAGTGAAACAGAGCAGGAGAGATTTACACCCAGTGAGACTGAGGATACATAGGGAGTTGGCTTCCTGCACACATATATCATCACACTCTTGACGCAAAGTTCATATTTAATATGGGGTATGCTGAGGTGTTTGTGAGCCAGAACCTAGACACAGGCAGCAGGCTGAAGCCTCTGAGGGAGAGACATGCTTGATTTCTGCTTGAATCCAAGGCTGTGGCTATGGGAGAAGCAAAAGGTGTGAATGCTGTGAGCCCTTCCACCATACACTTAGGTTGTATACAGCTATCACAGTCTCCGCTGTCACTCATTCTCAGGAAGGCAAACCTGGATAAGCGCCTGGAAACCTTGGAATCTTGCTTGGGTTGGTGTGCAACTCAGAAATTAAAAACACAGGGCCTCAATCCATTAAAAAAAGGGAGGAAGCCTGGTGAGTAGTTAGGAAATATATGCATGCCCATCTTTTTAAAAGTAATATTATAACATATTCGCACAGGTCATAGTTAAGCTTTGGCACTCGCTCCCACGGGAGGCAGCGATGACCCCCCCACCTAGATGACCATAAATTGGACAAATTCACGGCAGCTAAGGCTATCAATGGTTACTAGATATTATGAGTATGCTCTGCCTTCATGGCCACAGTCAGTGATGCTTCTGAATCCCAGCTGTAAGCCAGGTGGGATGGAGAGTGCACTTGTGCTTCGACTCTGCTTGTAGGTATCCTACAGCATCTGCTTGGCCGCTATGTGAAGAGGATTCTGGACTCAATGGGCCATTAGCCTGGTGCAGCAGACACTTCCAACATTCTTATTCGGATGATTTCTAAACTATAAACTGTTATCCTCAATAAATCTCCAAAGGGGGGAAAAAACCCTCTTGTATTTATTCTAATCAGATAACAAATCCAATTAGATAGCTAAGCAGAAGACAGTTAATCAACTAAAGCCCTACAGTCAGACAGGCCCATGATCCAGCTATCAAAATGTAACTTAACAATGAATGATAAAATGTAATATTGTGATTACAAATATTGCTGAGATGGGAGAGGAATGAGGGGATAAAAATCATTTCTAATGAGAAAATCTAACACCTCCGTTCCCACTCCCATTCTCAAGAGAGCGCAATATTGTTCAGCAGTAAAGTTTATCACAATATTATATTTTACTATTTCCATGCATATTAAAATTAATAATACATTAGCTAGGTTCAGTATTTGGCTTTGCTGTTGTATCTTCTCAGGTTTCCCCCACATTTCTTCCCACTGCATTTTCTTCTTTCTGCATTATTGAAATAGTATTTGTTCACTGCACATCTCCCTCCCTTGCACCAATTGTACCTCACTGTTCCTTTAATTTACCACATGGCATTGCTGCTGTTCTAACTCATGCAAGCACACCTGTCTCTACTGAGGCCTCCTTCCCATTGTTTATTTGTGGATGCACCTTTTTATGAACTCTGCAAATCCTTCTCTCCGAATTCTCCAAGGCGGTGCTTGTGTTCGTATTATCTGCTTATACAATGTGTCTGTCATAATGCAGCTCTCTCTGGGATCTGTAAGCCTTCCCATTACAGAAAGAAAAATTCTGTCCATTTCTGGTGCAATCCTTTGTGTGATTGGTCAGAATTAAGTTTTCCTCAGTTCAGTGGGACTTACTCCCAGCTAAGTGTCCTCAATATGAAGCCTTCCAAAGTTTTCTTCAGTGCTTTGTCTTATCTTTTGTCATATTCTGTACTTTCTGAATGATTTCTCGCATTTTTCCTGTCTATTAGGTTTTTGCGAAACACCCTGTTTTGTGCTGAGAATTTGTACCTGAGGAGAAATAAAGAGCTTCTGACAAAATAAAATAAAAAATGAACTCCTGTGTAGACAGTATTCCTACTGGGCATTCTGTTCCGTATTTATCCTGTCTGAATTTTACCTGCAAGACAGAAAACAAATGATGAGATAAAACATTAAGGCAGTTTGATTCATTTATATTAATAGCAGAAATATCTCAGACACAATGTCTCTGGAGATGGGGTCTTCAAGACACAGTGAGTTCTGTTTCATTAAAGCCAGGAATAATGTCAGCTTCACTAACTCATTCTCAACAGTAGACATTTAAGACACCCCAAGGCATTTCCTAATGCTTAATAATATATGTATAAGGTTGGAGAGACTCCGCTTGAGAGCTTACTCATGCTTGGCAGGTTTTTCAAGTCATCAGTTAGTGATGAGTGTGGATTTGCCTTTTGAACGAATGGAGACCTTCATCTAGAACATGAGTCATCTGCTGAACTTTAAACTGACAATAAGCTCGGAGGTAATTCTCAACTGAATATGTGTTTATTATGGAGACAGCAGCACATTTAGGACATGACTATGGAAAGCATCATTAACAAAGCTGAAACAAATAGCTTTTCATTCAAGCTTTCTGCAAATTATCCCATCCATTCTGAACTTTTTAAAATACCATTGTGGTTGGGTTTTTTTAAAGAATACCAGACCAAAATAAGATTGTATCTAGTTTATGAAAGTACCATGTTTTTACTAATGCCAATCACGAAAAACAAGAGGGTGAAAGTCCCATTGGTGAAATTTTTGTGTCTGCAGAATATAGTTGCATAAGATGATGCATAAGAAACGGCCTAGGACCCTCGTACCTACGGGACAGCCTCTCCCGGTATGCCCCACGGAGGACCTTAAGGTCCATAAATAGCAACACCGTAGAGGTCCTGGGCCCTAAGAAAGTTAGATTAGCCTCAACCAGAGCCAGGGCTTTTTCTAACACTGGCTCTGGCCTGGTGGAACGCTCTGTCTCATGAGACGAGGGCCCTGCAGGATCTGATTTCTTTCCGCAGGGCCTGTAAGACAGAGTTGTTCCACCTGGCCTTTGGTTTAGCATCAATTTGATTCCCTCCCCCTCTTTCTTTTTTCCTTTCTCCTCCTGTGATGAGGCTGCATTTTAATGTTTCAATGTTATATTTTAATCTTGTTTTTAAGTTGTATTCATTCAACTTGTTTTATTATTGCTTGTTAGCCGCCCTGAGCCCGGCCTTGGCTGGGGAGGGCGGGGTATAAATAATTTTTATTATTATTATGCTAATAAAAGACAATAACAATAGCATAAGAAACTTGCTGGTGATTTGTTGCAAAATGGATTGTGCAATTTGTTCTGCAATGAGTTCCTCCTATCACAACTGTTACATTGAATTCCTCTGGTGTGCAAAATTAAAACTCACCCATTCACTAGTGCAAGAGCCCTGGCACTAGTGGGGGGGACCACTGGATAGAGCCCATGACTTTGTATTACTTGTTGAGGTACCAATTTTTTTAAAAAAAAAATAAGTGGGACAAATATTTAATCACACATTACACTTCTAATGTATGTTTTATAACCCATATTAAAAACCATATCTCTGGTCTAGGACAGAGTGTTACTTTTACATTGGCATGTATAATGTAAAATTTATGATGGTATGAGAGGCAGAATTATAAAGACTTTATCTCCATAATGTAGGGTTGCCATATTTCAAACTGAAAATCATGAATTTCCTGTGCATTTTAGCAATTCCTGCCCAGACATTGCTTCTGACCATGGTATTCTGGATATGTCTGGGAAACTCCAGAAGTATGGTAACCGTACCATAATATCCAATGGCCTTCACTCAGTAGAGTCAGGCCAAGCAACTGAGATGTTGGTGTATCAATTAGCTGGTTACAATCTTCTACTTCCATAAGTCATCATCTTTCCTCCTCTGTTGTCGGGAAGCACATACCGTATTTTTCGCTTTATAAGGCGCACCAGGCCATAAGACGCACCTAGTTTTTGGAGGAGGAAAACAAGGAAAAAAATATTCTGAATCTCAGAAGCCAGAACAACAAGAGGGATCACTGCACAGTGAAAGCAGCAATCCCTCTTGCTCTTCTGGCTTCTGTGATAGCTGCGCAGCCTGCATTCGCTCCATAAGATGCACACACATTTCCCCTTACTTTTTAGGAGGGAAAAAGTGAGTCTTACAGAGCAAAAAATACGGTATATTGTCACTGCACATTCATGACAAAGTTGTTGATATTAATATATGGGATCATTTGATACCTGTGGGGGGAAATCACAAAAAGTGTTGGTGTGGAAGGAATGTCAGCAAATTCAATGACCCCTACTATTTATTTATTTATTTATTTGTTATTACATTTTTGTACTACGTTTATCTTCCAAGGATCTCAAGGTGATGTACAGGTTCTCTTGCTCCCCTTTTCATCCTCACAACAACCCTGTGAGGTAGGTTAAGCTAAGAGATGGTGCCTGGCCCAAGGTCACCCATTGAGCTTCATGGATGAGTGGGGATTTGAACCCTGCTCTCCCAGTTCCTAGTCCAACACTCTAACCATTATGCCACACTGCCTCTATTAAAGTTGCTAGAGCTTGTCAAATCCCAAAGCTCTTGAAAGAGTCTAGAGTTCACTTACCTTAAAAAGCTTGTTATGATGATGATGATGATTGACAACCACCACTGTACATAGGTTATCTTAAATCACACTTTTCTTCCCCCCTCCCTTTATGGGTGTGTTAATTAAACCTGAATCTATCAAAAATCAGACTTTAAAACTTGATGAAATTTCCTCATCCCATCCTTAGGATCAAAACAGCAGAGGAGGGAGAACTAGGGGAAAAGAAGGACAATAACCATTTGCCCAACATCTGACTTGTGGCACTGTAGTGTGAATTAATTTTAAGCCGCATAAGAAATAAAGGACAGCTATCTGTTGTCATCCTTCCCCTCCCTTTTCTACTTATAATCAAGTGCCAAGAGGCAAATTGAAGCGCATGAAAGGTGATGCTATCCATGCACTTTAGCTGCTTTAATTTATTCCCACTCTACCCTGCATAACATTTTAAAAAATCAAAATCATTTGCCCATTGGCTTTCTGTGCTGTCTACACAGCATCATCAACATTCATTTGTAGTGTCTGTATTTCACAGTGTAATAGTAAAGCCACATATTACAAATCCTTGACAGTTAAGTAATTTCAACCAAGGGCTGGTGTTAAGAGTTTCTGAATTGAATGCACTGATCCTGGAAAAGTCCTTTGAAATCTGCATTTCAAGGTTACTGCACAGATGTGTAAGTGGTACAATGATGAGGACACAGAATGCAGCTTCTGTAGGCTACAGTCCCATCCATCTTGCTTGCAAATTGCACAGAGATGGATGAATGGGCCACCCTGCATTGAACTAGTATATGTGTTAATGACATATTGCTGACTGGATGCCTTTAATTTCCCATTCTTCATCCTTTCCCCCTTGTCAGTATTTGATTTCAGCACACAGAATAATCACTCCTTTTCCCCATTAAAGCTTCAGCAATATTTTATAAAAACCAAATATTGACGCTCTTGAACACCACATTTGTTTCCCTACTAGCGGCATTTTTATACAAATCTGCTAAACAGATTTATACAAATCTGCTAACATAGACCTTTAGCCTCCACCTTCTTGCAGTTTACAAAAGCACCTGTTTCTCTCACCTGTTTCTCTCACCTGTTTCTCTCACCTGTATTCCCTTTTTGTTCATTAACAAAAAGTGAAGGGCAGTTTTTAAGTTGTGCCTGAAATCAGATTCAACGAGCTTTTGCCTAGAAAAAATTGCATGCTAAAATAAATTGGTTAGTTGTTAAGGTGTCACAATGTCTTATTCTTGCCCTAATGCATTGGCATCCATTGGTTCAAGCCCACCTAGCTCTATACTAAATTGTGGAATTTATGTGTAAACAAAACAAGGTGTGCACATGAGAAATTTATATTTTCAATAACATGTGCATGTGTTATGTCCTTGCATGCATCCTGTTCAGGGCTGGAACCTTATACAGTGGTACCTCGGGTTACGGATGCTTCAGGTTACAGACACTTCAGGTTACAGACTCCGCTAACCCAGAAATAGTACCTCAGGTTAAGAACTTTGCTTCAGGATGAGAACAGAAATTGCGTGGTGGCGGCAGCGGAAGGCCCCATTAGCTAAAGTGGTGCTTCAGGCTAAGAACAGTTTCAGGTTAAGAACAGACCTCCAGAACAAATTAAGTTCTTAACCTGAGGTACCACTGTAATGGTGCTGGTGAGACTCAGCAAGAGAACTGTCCAGTCACCTGGGATCAGAACTCTAGACAGCTCTCTGTGGAACATTCATTATGAGCCAGATGCAAGGCAACTCCTAAGGATGTTTCTGTGCCCCCCATAGGTGTAGCCAAGGGGGGGTGGGGACATCTGCCCCCCAATAAATAAAAGCCAATACAAATCAATACAAATCAGAGGTTCTGCCTGCCCCAACAAAAGCCTGCCCCCCTAACAAAAGTCCTAGCTACACCCATGCCCCCCGTCCTACCAGTAGAAAGGTAGCTATTTAAAAGTTTTGTTTGTAAATAGAGCATGTTTTATTTATATTTTTATAATTTTTAAATATTCTTTTATAATTTTATAATTTTTTATAATTTATAATTTTTATAATTTTTATAATTTATAGAAAATACAATTACATAAAATGATAGGAACATAATGAAATACTGTTGAAGCAAAACAACAACAACTCATAGACTCATGCAGCTGGAAGAGACCCCAAAGGGTCATTTTTCTAGTGCAACCTCCTGCAATGTAGGAAACTGAGCTAAAGCATCCATGACAGATGACTATCCAACCTCTGCTTAGAAACCTCCAAGGAAGGAGAGTCCAAAACCATCCGAGGGAGATCCATCTTCCATGTATTATTAAAAAGTAAACAACACAAAGAATTATCTTTCAGTGTTCCATAATACCACATAGCTGGTTTGTGGTTTCTCAGTAGATAGGCACAACTTAGAAGAAATGTGTTTACATCCAGTCTCAATGAATGCAATGCAATGGAATGTAAACATGACTAAGCCTTTTATTTCAGTGGAACTGAGTCATGCTGTGTTGGCTGGCAGCCACACCAATCTGGCAATGGAAACAAGTCACCAAATAGTAACTGCATGGTAGGTAATGTTCAAATATAGGCAATGGTGCTGAACACCTGCCTTATTTTCATGGTTTTCAGCTGTAATGGGCTGGCATTGTAATTGGTTTGTTCTTGAGATCAGAGTCCTGAGTAATTCCATTTCATGAATGGAACTCTCATGCAGCAGATTTTGTCATTCACTTCAATGGAGCAGGCAACTCTCAGCACATCCAACTCTATTGAAATGAATGAATTTGTCAAGTCATTCTGGGGAATCTGGATTTCAACCCAGCAGTATTTAATATTTCTTATTCTTCTAATCGCCAGACCATACATTTTAATTGCATCCACACAATTAGCATTGTGTCTAGTTTAGCCACAGCACACTGTGTATCTAGTTTTTAAAATGTTCAGAGCTTCCTTCTTATGAAGATTTTGATTTTAAAGTTCTTGATTTGAAAATAAAATATTATCTTCATACTCATTAAGACCAATTCCTTAGGGGAGAAAAGATAAGAAGAAGAACCCACGCTAATAATCATTGTTTGAAAACCAAAAAAGCTTTAGTCACAGTTAACAAAAAGGGGTGCATTAATTATCTTAGAAGATAAATGAAATGCTTCTCTGTACCATTTTGTTATACTTGCCAGCCAAGCTTGCTGTTTTTGTACTCTCGTGAAGGAAAGACAATTCACCTCTGAGGTTTTCAGCGATGTATGATATATATCAAGGCAGAGTGGTGCAGTGGTTGATCAAGAAGATCAGGGAGAACTAGGTTCAAATCCATCATGAAGTTCCCTGCATGACCTTGGACCACTCACAATCTCTTAGTCTAATCCACTACACAGGTCTGTTGTGAGATAAAGTCTATTGAAAGGAGGGGGAGTGAAATTCAGGAGAAACAGCAGTTTGCTTTTTCTTCATGGAGTAACTACCTTGGAGCTGAGTTAAGTTTCAGCCTTGCACAGATGTACAGTTTCTGAAAATAGAATTATGTTGTTCTTATAGCTCCTGTTCTTTTACATATTATTCCTTTAAATTCGGGCATAGTATATGTACAATTCACTATGATATGCAATATCCATTTCTTGCAAAGGGGCTCTTACAGCAGATGTTCCTGGTGGAATTGTATAAATAGAAAGGGCACCAAATATCTATATTTGCTAACAGCTTGCATCTGCTAGCTCATGGTGCATGAATGCCCGCAGCAGACTTTAAATGAAGTTCTCTGCTTGCAATTAGCCATGGGAATAACATGCGTGCGTGCTTTGTGCAAATGTTACATTACACTGAATGTGTGGGCTATTTGAATGCAAACTGATATTTAACTAATTAGAGATTTACATTGAATCACAAACCTTCAAGCCTACACGACAGACAATTACTGAGCTCACAGTATTGAAGCAGAACAGAAGGATGGGATACAGAACAACATCCAGATTGCATTTTAAGCACCATGGACAGCACTCTGTGTACTTTGCCCTTTTCTGCCTTAAGGAAAGCTGAATTCTGTAATCTGCATAAGTAAACCAAGTTTATATGGGATAATTTATTCTGCTTGTGTCAGTCAAGGGGAAGGACAGATAACTCCGCAGAGTCCTTTGCTGACTACTGGAAACTTTATTTATTCTAGCCTCAATTTTACCTGATACCTATCACACATCCCTCATCGTCCATGGGGCAAGGATAATGTGAATATTATTTATAGTTCTTTCTGCGAACATTCTGGGCAACTGCACCTTTTGCCTCCAGTTTCAGTTCCTAACTGTAATTTAAGAGTGATCTTCATATTCAGTCATGGCATATTAACTATCCATTTTCTTGCTTTGAACATTTGTGCTTGAAGAAGGATCCTTATGTGTTCCAGTGTTTTGTATCAGTTGTTTCAGTCAAGGTGGGCCACCTAACATGATCTGTGATTTCTGCTGCACTTTACAGTTGTTGGAACATATGCAACAAAGTCTACAAAGTCCTTTTACATATATATATATATATATATATATATGCTTTCGTGCAATACAGCCATCTTCTCAGGAAAACTCTTCACAAAGTTCAAGAGGTCAAGACACAAAGACTTTAGCAACTAATCCACACCTAATGACCCACCTAAGTGGTACTCAGGATATCACTCAAGAAATCACTCAAGGTATCTCTCAAGTAATTAAGGAACAAAAGAAGAAAAGGCACACTAGCCTGGGAACTTCCTCTCTGCCCAGAACATTGGAGGCTAGACACCACACCCCCTCTACAGTATTTATAGGAACTCAAACATTGAGATCCCGCTCTGTTCCAGTAACAAGAAGCCGAAAGCACCAGCCTGAAGATGACGAGTGAGACCTCGTCGAAACGTCGCCTAGACACCCCAACTTTTACACGGGAAGACACCCGAGGACACCAAAACCTGCATATATATATATATATATATATATATATATATATATATATAATAGCAAAGACTGGGAAGAAGTAGAAGATGCCAAACGGCTTGCAGACATTCTCTGGACAAAGAGAGAAGCAGATATTGCCACATGCTAGGCACACCTGGTGCAGACAAGAATTAAAGAGAACCTGGATCAGAGCACAGAAGAACAACTGGAAAGATGAGAAAGGGCAGCGAAATGACTCCCTTATGAACACTTGCAGTCTGTTCCTTCCCATTACTGGACTTATCTCTGGGAATTGTTCAAACACTCAGCTGTAGCTAAAGGAATCATTGAAGCTAACTATGGTTCCCATGGAATCTTCTAGTTCATTAGACTGGGTAACTTCGATCCATTCCCTGTGCTTTTTTATTACCTCTCAGAGAACCACCATTTGTCACAGATGACTCATCTCCCTTGTGCTGACAAAACTCCAAACTTCCCAGCTGTTGACTGTTAGTGGGAATGAACCTGCGATCTCCGGTGAGCAGCCAATACAGCAAATTAATCCCACTGCAAAAGGATTATGTGTTCTGCCAATGGCAGCTCTGCTTTTGTGAATAATAATTTTAAAAAACACACGGTAAAAGGGTTAAAGTGAGAAATAAGGCAATCAGATAAATAACCCATCACCTTGCTGCAATTAGCAGACAATGAAATCTACCAGTCCAGTTTGCCCAGAAGAAGTGAATTGGCAGATAAGAATTGAATGAAAAGTTGAAGTGGTTGCTAAAATTCAATGTAGGGGCTACAAGGTGGGCTTTGCTGCTGTGCTTTTCCTGGGAATGCAGATAAGAAAATACTCCTTGCCATTGGCTAGGATTAGCATTCAAAACATGCTCGACAAGTACATCTAAAGAAAACAGGTTCAGCATGCATCGGGTCAATCGCTCAATTCAGTACACAGGTTTTAAAATAGCAATGCCCTAAGCCAGCAAGAGATGTAAGCATTTTCCCCATGTGTAAATTCTTTCCTCCACGATAGGGACAAGGAGTTCTCCCCCCTACATACAGCCACCCCCCCCCCCCGCCCAAGTCCTGAGTGCTGCTTGAGCCAGGTGTCATCAGCTCTTTCCCCTGCTAGAAATCTTTCCGGAAAGGGAAGTGGAGAGGCCTGTGAGTTTTAATGCTCTCGCTGGACTCAGAGCTGGCGCATGTACATAGTCAGGCAAGAGGGTGACGGTGATTGCAAGCCAAATTATTCCCCCCTGTTTAGTAAAACCGGGGGAAAACAAAAAGTGTTGAGTTGTAAAAGCACATGGGGGGGAGAGATGAGACATAAGGCTTCCTATAGGCGGATGCTTGAAACATGCGTCATAGTGCCATAAATCGTTGCAGCAAAAGGGATGCTGATGTTCAAGAAGCCGCCCAGTGGGGTTTCGGATGACAAGGCTCTACTTTGATAAAGAAAGCTACCTGACACCTTTTCAAGGGTTCCATTGGTGCGTAAATTGTATTAAGCCAGTGCATTGCTGTCACCTGATGTTCACTACCAGGTTAATTCTAACTCAGAAAAGCATATTGCAATGGAAATGACAGCTTTCCTTCACTTTGCTCAGAGATTGTGGTGGATCCTCCCCCACCTTTGCTTGGTTTGATTGTCTCCTTGGTGATGATATGGCTGTGTTTATTAATTTGTTTAAAAATGTTTACTAGCTGCCTTCCATTGTAACAATGACAATGTCAGTATATATAAATATTTCCATACCCAAAGAAGATAGGAAGCAATCCCAAATGTTTTTAAAGCCCACCTAATCACTGCCAAGGAATGGCTGCTGTTATGCCACAGGGGAGGGAATGATAGAGCTGTGGGGCCCCAGCAGAAAAGGCTCTGTTCCTTGTAGACACCAGCCGGACGTCCCTTCCAGGTAGGCACATGAGCAAGGGCTCAGGCATCCATCTCCAATCCCTGGTGGAGTCAAAATTGTATAGCCTGCCTTTCTAAGCAAAAACCAATCAAAGGTGCCTTACAGACATATTCAATGAACAATGTCACAGAACACAATGACCCTGTGAGAGGACCAAATGAAAGGTGATCAGCTGTTCCTGATTCTAGAGCATGGCAAAGCGTAAGTTCCAGCAAAAGAATGAAATTTTGTGCCTTCCAAAAGACTGATCCTAAGTCTGAAACTAAGGGTCAGCATCCTGTGGAGAGTCTTCATATTTTAGCATTAAATTCAGGGCCATTCCAACAGAGCTCAGATGAAATTTGAGACCATGTTCACAAGACACTGCAGCCCACTCAAAAGGACTTAAAGGTACTGTTGTCCATTCTGTGTGCCTGGGAAGCTGACATTGCACCATTCTTTGGGAGAAAGAGACACATCTGCCTAAAGGCAATAAAATATCTTAAGCCCCCTGTGCTTTGGTGCTTCAATATGTCTGAGCACAGTCTGAGCTTAAAATGTGAACTGGCAGATGTGTAAAAAAAATAAAATCCCCTTAACTAATATAAGGCAATCTTGATTGCATATTCCGCTATCTGTCAGGGATACTTTAGTTAAGATTTCTGCACTGCAGGGGGTTGGACTAGATGACCCTCGGGGTCCCTTCCAACTCTACAATTCTATGATTCTATGCAGTGATGTGTATCGCCTGCTGCCGTTTCCCACCTTCCAGCTCAAAGACAACTGGATGAGGAGCAGGGATGGCACAGAAACTGACATGGCCACTGTTTAAGCCTGTACAGGGCTCACCTTACAACTATGCTGCCCACCCCAAGCTTCTAGTCTTGCTTATCTTCTGTGCTAGACACACACCTCTGTCAGCCTCTTGAGCATGGCAACCTCTGCGTTCTTCAAGTGCAGAGTGCACTGTGTCATCTTCAAAAGGAATGGCTGAGAAGTTTACAGTAGCAGGTTGTATGAGAGAATATCAAATGGAAATGTTGGTGCACCTAGTTCATCAAGAGCCAGAATCAGAGGTTTGTTGGTTTGTTTTTTTAAAAAAACAGAAATAACAAATACAGTTACATGATGAAATTGTATTAGGTCTTTAGCAGTTCTTACCAGTCATGGTCCAGAGATTGTTCTGCATGACTCTACTTATGTGTAACTCTCAGAATCATTCTTTGACCAAGCAGACTAACCCATTGCAAATAATTGGTCAAGGCTTTCGAGTTGTGAAAGAATCTGAACAACCCAGGGCAAACAAAGAATCTGTTAAATAAAAGTGAGATTTACTTATGGAAATCATCAAATCAGACACATCTGAAAGAAGTTTTAGATAGTATTTTATATTATTGCTGTAGAGCGGGGATAAGGAACCTATGTCTCTCCAGATGTTTAAAGCTCTGTTGTCCTGCAACATCAATTATATTAGAAGGCCAGTATCCTGTCTGTAAAGATAAACAAAACAGCCTAAAGGCTCGATGCACTGGGAAGTTTTCCAACATTTCTTGTTGCAGAACGGAATGTTTGTCCCCATGGCACCTGATATATTTAATCAAGGAGGTATGCAGCTGCTGATTTAGATAGCACCTTGGTGAGCAAAGCACTTTCCCCAGGGTCTGGACATGAGTCATCCCCCCCAGCTCAGCTCATGTCTGTGCGGTATATATTAGTTGTGTGCACATTTGTGATGCAGGCACCATTCCTCTGCAAGCTCTGTGTCCTGGACTGACTCATACCAGGTTGAATCAATTAATCTTAATGTCATTCCTCTTACACTGTATTGCAGGGTAAGAAGGTAACCGTCTGAAGAATGTGGCAAAGCTACATTGGACCGTACTGCCACCAAGCCCAGTACTAACTACTTGGGCTGGTGGTGCCTCTCCAGGCGGAAATCTTTCCCTGCTCTGTCTGCATGAAGCCTTTTCACCAGATGATCCCAGGGCCTGAAGCAGAGACCTTCTAGATGAACAGCATGTGCTCAGCTCTGCCATTAAGCCAAGGGCTGCTGATGTAGGGTTTAATGGATCCTTGAGCCAAGGCACTTAGTTTTATTTTAATTCTATTTTCAAAAAAGTAAATCAATCTGACATTTCTGAAGAAAGTTAAAGCAGAAAATGCAGAGGCAACTCTAATGCTTCTGCACTCAGCAGGCAGCACCATTACTAAGGACATGTAATTGCTTAATTGCTGTTACAAGACCAAAGGAAGGAATATTGACCTCCCTTTCAATGGGAAGGGACAGAGCATAGGCATTGTAACTAGCAGCCCTCTGATTTTCCTCCATGAATTTATCCGAACCTCTTTAAAAGCCATCCAGGTTGGTAGCTGTCACTGTCTGCCATGGGAGGGTGTTTCATAGCTTAACTGCACACTGTGGGGCACATATTTGCATCCTGTTTTTCCACCCAGGAGCTCAAGGTTCTATACATTTTCCACCCCTCCCCCATTTTATAGCCACAGTCTTGTGAGGTAGGCTAGGTTAATATACAGAATGTACATAAGCAGCAGCTCTTGTCAATAGATTGAGGAGGGGCAGGTGGGCTAGAGGGGTCCCAATCCGCATACAGTGTACCAGACCCAGGAATTCCTGTTGGCAAGCCCCTCTTTCATTTTCCTGAAATTCCTGCTATCGTCACATTTCTCTTTTCCATTTATAGAAATGCCAATTGAGCATATATACCACTGTGAAAGGGAAATGGTTTGTAAATAGCTTCCCTGCAGTAATGCTTTCCATTATAATGAAAGCATGCTTCTCTGAATAGGATAACACAAGCGCGATCTACCACAAAATGTTGCAGCGCAGAGCGCTTCTGCTCAGGGCTCCTGACATTCCATCAGTTTTCCACCTCCCTTTCCCTCAGCAGCCAGTCAGCATTCTGTGCCCACTGAGCATGCTCAGTCCTCCTTAGGTGGCTTTTATGTAGGTATCTCCCCACCCTGCTTTCATGTGTGTGTTTTGTAGTTCTGCAGACCTTTGGGTTTCCCGAAGCATACAGAAACTTTCCTATTCTATGTGGGTGAGGTCATTTTCATGATATAAAAATCATCACTCAGAAAACTGGGGTCACTGTCACTACATATGATTATATCAATCCCACTTTTTTTGGAGGGAAAACTAAAACCCTTGCGTCTGATTACAGCGGGTATCGCAAACAATCTCTAATTGAAGTGCAATGTATCTGCCTTAGATTTGCTTCTTTTCCAGCTCCAGTTGTGAATGGTGCATTCTGGGAGAAAGAATTTGCCAGCAAGAGGTTCTGTCCACATCACTCGCTGTCTGTCATTTAAGAGCATTGGATTTTTATTTTTTATTTTTTGACAGCTCATTTGAAAGACCTTGGGACTTTGGGACATCATGTATTACAGAAACCTGGAGTTAAAAGGTATAATCAGTGCCTGCCATGAATACAATCGGTTCTCTCTTGCCCCGTACTGATCTGGTATAGGTGCCTGAATAGGAAACATGCATCTTGCATTAATGCTAAATGATGCTGGTTGAAGGTTGAATTTAATAGATAAGAATAAAAATAATAGCAGAAGACTTTGTCAAAAAAGCAAACTAATCTGCATTTGTATACAATACTTATCAAACACTTCCAGGATGCACTCCCGGGCGAGTCCAGACCCTCCAAGTGTCCCTATTTTCCAGGGGCATCCCTGATTTAGAGAAGCTGTCCCAGTTTCTGATTTGATCCCAGAATGTTCCACTTTTCCTTAGTATGTCCCTATTTTCATTGGAGAAATGTTGGAGGGGGTGGAGTTACCTGACCCCTGAGCTGTCTGAAGGCAATACTGTATAGAGAAGGGGTTTTTTATGTTTAATGTTTTGTTGTGTTTTCATATGTGTTGGAAGCTGCCCAGAGTGGTTGGGGCAACCCAGTAAGATGTGTGGGGTATAAATAGTAAAATTATCATTATGGAATGGGACGTCCCTATTTTCATCGGAGAAATGCTGGAGGGTAGGTGAGTCAAGTGACTTAAGCCTCACTCTCACCCTGAACAAAGCACTTTTTGGGGAGTGACTGCCGAGATCTCGCGAGAAAAAACAGGATGTTCCTCTTTTTATCAAGGCACTTGGAAGGTACGGCTTCTATTATTATCTTCAGTTTTTAAAAAATGATCAGGGTTCAGGTGATGTGAGAGACTTCTGCCTTAGACAGCAGCTGCCAATCAGAATAGAAGATACTGGACTGAACGGACAAATGACCTGATCTGATAGGAGGTAGCTTCCAATGTGAGCAGCTGCTTCAGCTTTCCTCAATGCCAACAACACAAGCACCTGCCCACCACACAGTTGAGATTTTACTGCGCCTTTACTGCTCCTAACATCAGACTTGCTATTGCAGCCAGATTCATTATGGTGAGCCAACCTCTTGCTAGTGATTGTCAGAAAGGTTACTGCTTTTCCCCCTGCCAGGACTGAAGCCTCAAGCCTAAAAGAGCCTTGAAAAAAATCTTGGATTAGAAAAACAACAACAACTAAGTTTAAAAATGCATAATGCCCTGCTGGGTAGTTATGAAACAAGCATTTCCTCAAACATCAAAGGAAAGGTGTGCACAGCTTATGCATATTCGAAGCTGCTACAGGCCTGCATTTAATTCAGTTGCTTGTGGTCTTATGGCTAGCATTATTGGGTACTGAAATAATGTCTGAGGAGGCATAAAGACAAAGCTGGCATCTGAGCTTGTTGCAGGGTCTGGCCCCTGTGTTTGGGATTTGTTTATGTGACCCTCTGTTGTTGGTGAGTAGCTGCTATTTGGGGGTGTTTGTAAGCAAGGGCAGGGCTACCAGTGGCATAGTGTTGGGTGAGGGGGGACAGACGGGCGGTGGCGCTAGGTGTAAGTGTCCCAGGTGCAAGAGGGGGTGGGGGAGAAGAGTGGCAAGTGCACATGCCAAACCGTCTCCATGGTGTTTGCTCTGTGGTGCAGCCTCTTGGCATCCATGCTAATGGTCCACATGTCAGGGGATGCAATACTTGCCCTGGGTGCTGTCAACCTACACTATGCCTGTTAAGATGTGGGTGAACATATCAGACAACACAGCGATTCTTCAAACAGCTCTTGTTTATTCACAGGCCAGAACAGAACAGAACTGAACTGAAGGGTTCAGCCAGCCTGCTTATATAGAGCTCCAGTACAACACAACTGTAACAACTTTCTGTAACTATCCAATCACTGAACGTCACTTTCAATCCCTTATTTGCATATGTGGACCTGGGTGAAAACTATCTACAGTATCCCCCTGCTGGCCCAGGGTGAGAACTTCAGTACCTAACAATGCCACTGAGGCCTACTACCTGGGATAGGCTGTAAGACAATAGAGCTGAGTGGTTTTAGCTCAGAGATGTAGGTGAGAGCCAGTGTTGTTCTTCCGTTTAGACAATTATAGCATGTAATTTGAGGCCATCCTGCCACCATCTTCTTAAACTGCTTTTGTATCCCAGAGTTGAGACTAGACTCGATTCAAATAGATGAGATTATGAACATACGTAAAGTGCCTTCCCCACACACCTGAGTAACCAGCAGTCCCAGTGGTTCAGATTAAGGAAAGCTAGGGCCAAGGAAATAACATATTTAATACCTGCAAGTTCTGGTTGTTCTTACAAAGGGACACTGCCTGCCTTTGCAGCTGCTACATATGAACCTCTTCCTGAAACCTGTGGTTTTTAATGATGGCAACATTTTGTTCTCAAGCACCATTTCAGTCAAAACCGTTTGCTTGGGAGAGCCACAGCAGAGCATGCATACTAATGATGCTGAACTCGGCTCACAGCCTAAAAGCTGATGCAGGGCAAGTCAGAAACCACCAGCTCAAAAATCAGATTAGTCACAAACCCCTTGAAGCAGGTATGCAGGGGCCTCAAGAGGATATCTTGGGCCCAGTTCATGATATGTGAATTGGGCCCCTACATCCTGCCCCATCCCTGCAATCTATTAAGAGCTGGGTGGACCAATGGTCCGACTTGTTATAAAGCAGGTTTTTTTATGTTCCTTAAGCCCCTTGCAGCTTACAGTGTTTGCAAACACAGCAAACATTCTATTGAAGCACATTTTCCACCTCTCAAAGAATCCTAGGAACTATAGTTTGATATGGGTACTGGTAATTGCAACTCTTGCCAACAAAGGTCCGTATAGTTAAAGCTATGGTTTTCCCAGTAGTGATGTATGGAAGTGAGAGCTGGACCATAAAGAAGGCTGATCGCCGAAGAATTGATGCTTTTGAATTACGGTGCTGGAGGAGACTCTTGAGAGTCCCATGGACTGCAAGAAGATCAAACCTCTCAATTCTGAAGGAAATCATCTCAGAGTGCTCACTGGAAGGACAGATCGTGAAGCTGAGACTCCAATACTTTGGCCACCTCATGAGAAGAGAAGACTCCCTGGAAAAGACCCTGATGTTGGGGAAGATGGAGGGCACAAGGAGAAGGGGACGAGATGGTTGGATAGTGTTCTCGAAGCTACCAGCATGAGTTTGACCAAACTGTGGGAGGCAATGGAAGACAAGAGTGCCTGGCGTGCTCTGGTCCATGGAGTCATGAAGAGTCGGACACGACGAAACGACCAAACAACAACAAGGGGTAAATTACAGCTCCCGGGCATCTTTGTGGGTTCCTTAAATGTGGCAAGCTCCCTAAGTAGGAGCATTTCTCTTAGGGAGCAAGAATCTCTTGCAACAGTTTCCCCCCTAATTCCCACTTGTATAGTACTGATTTAATTTATAAGTTGCAAGATTACATGTAACTGTATATAAATATCCAGTATGTGGTAGAGAAATGCTAGGTATTCTTAGCAAACTGCTAGCATTCCAGTACATCAGTAATTCCCTTTGTATGCTCTCTGTAACTTTTACTGACGGAAACCTTTTCCTTGAATAATACTAGGCTTCCTCCTCATTTTCATTCCAGTTGTGTTTTGTTGGGGACCCTTCATCACTGATGCACGACGAACTCCTAACTTTGCCAGTTCATTTCACATGCACTAAGAAAGGAAATAATAGATTTCAAGCAGGCGAGGAACTTGCACCCAAATTCAGTAAAACTTAAATTACTCGATCTGTTTCTTAGTATCCACGGTGACAATGTGACTGGAATGCTGGAATTAAATTCATGCCAAAGAAACTGGTGAATAATTATGTGATACTCCATTGTGCAGCGGGTGTGTGTGTGTCTCAAAGAAAGTCTTATCGGCAGTTTCTTTATTAAGAAAACGGAAATGTTCAGTATTTGGGATCATTCTAATTTGCCACTGCTGCTCTTAAAGGAGCGAAATTTTATAGCAAGAACTTGCTACCCTGTCCAGGACAAAAACATGGCTTCTTTCCTCCTGGACAGCAATGAAAAAAAGGGGGGAAAAGCAAAGGACCCATGGATGGTTAAGTGCAGTCAAAGGCGACTATGGGGTGTGGCGCTCATCTCGCTTTCAGGCCCAGGGAGCCAGCGTTTATCCACAGACAGTTTTCCGGGTCATGTGGCCAGCATGACTAAATCACTTCTGGTGCAACAGAACACTGTGATGGAAACCAGAGTACAAGGAAATGCCGTTTACCTTCCCGCCACAGTGGTACCTATTTATCTACTTGCACTGGTGTGCACTGCTAGGTTGGCAGGAGCTGGGACAGAGTAACAGGAACTCAACCCATCGCAGGGATTCAAACCGCCAACCTTCTGATCGGCAAGCCCAAGAGGCTCAGTGGTTTAAATTTATATACCACCCTTCATCCGAAGATCTCAGAACAGTTCACAAGATAATATATACGGTATATATAATATAAATGCAATATAATGAGATGAGATGAGCTGATGCATTTGTCTGCATAAGTAAGGAAATGGCCAACGATTCCATCTGAGAGGCTGCTTTCCACAGCTTCTTCCTCCCAGAAGGGAGATGATGTCATCAAGCTGCTTGCATCACTGGCTTTGCTGCCTGAGACAAAAGATGGCAAGATAGCAATTTCCCCATTTCAGGTACAGGAGCCACTAAGACCTCAACAGCATCCTCTATCTTACCTGAGTGCAGCAGGCTCACATAGAAAGCATGAGGCAACGGCCTCACCCAGGCTCTGAGACAGAGGTCTGTATTGCAGTTGAAGAGCAGAGTGGCCTTTTTTAGGAAGGAGGAAAACTCCATTTTTTAGGGGTTCAGTTATTGAGATTGTTTTAGGGAGGAGAAAAAGAAGCAGCTTTTTTTGGGGGGGAAACTTCCACAAAAAGATCGCTGTGGATGAAAGCTCCGTCTTCCCTTCTAGAGATCAAACAACATTGGAGAGGGGCAGGGCAGGAGTCAGTTTTAGCGACGCTAAGGAAAGGGAGCCTGAGATCGACTGTGATCTACCAAAACCTTGTGGGGATCTACAAGTAGATCGTGATCGATCTGTTGGACATCCTGCCCTAGAAATCCACTGGGAGAAATAACTTTGGGACAGCTCTGGAAGTCAAGCTGTCTCTTCCTTCCTCTTCTGTACAAAGCTCACGGAGCAAATAGCACAGCTGGGGCCCTAACTGGAAGCAGCAGTCAGAGTTCTTTCCTAGCCCATCTGGGAGATGTCAGGAATTGAATCGAGGCCCTTCTGCGTTCAAAGCAAATGAACTCAGTCACTGAGTTGAGCTCCTTCCTATTTCATTGCCCACCCCTTACCCCAGTGTTTTCTGAAATGCCTGCATATTGTTCCTCTTTATCCCAGGCTTCCTTCCCAGTCCCTTGCCCTGTTGTCTTGTCTGTTCTGATTTCTAGATTCAACGCCCCTCAGGGCAGGCTAATCTGCTTTATTATTTAAAAAAAAGTTACACGCTTGGGTGGTAAAAATAACCCGCTATTGGCAACAGTTCAGAACACATTGCTTCTACTTGAGTCGCTTGTAGTGTGATACAAGGAAGCAGGATTGAAACTTCAGACGGAACCTACAGGGACATATATCTCCCTGAGTTCCTTGAGAAGGGAAGGGTATGGTATAAATTCAAGTGTTACACACCACCCGTCTCCAAGTGGTGCCAGATTCCAGGCACTTACCCAGGGTTCGTGTTTCCTTTGGAAATGAGGCAAAGTGGAGACTGTGGTGTCTTTATGATATGAGTTTATTACTGACATATACAACCTGAGTCCACAGTGGAGGGGTTCACAGCATCAACATCCCAAGAGGGTCTTGTTTCTCCCATAGTCACAGCCTTGGATTTAAACAGAAATCAAACATTGCTCTGATTCTCTCTCCAACTTGCTACCTTTTCCTAGGTCACATCAATGCCCAAAAAAACTCTCAACCCTGGCTTTTGTCCTTTTTTACCATGTATGAGTTTAGGGAGTGGGGGAGGGGGAGGGGAGGTGTTCCACCTATTTGCAATATTCCACAGAGCCCCTTCCTTTGTTCTCCTTAATGGCCCATCACTCAGGCTACCAGCTCGCCAGGAGACTAGCTTGGCTATTCCAAGAACTAAAAGCCTTGAGTGAATTCTGACACTTGCTAAATCCAGGGATTAGAGGGGTCTTGGCATACAGGCTACTTCCCCCTGCCTAAACATTAAGATAAGCATTTATGTTATACTTTCCTATGTGTACTTTACAAACACCATTTTGGCTGCATTTGGGCTTGTCCTAATTTTACCACAGCAGCACTCCCATCTCATTTACAGGCTTTCATTATTATAATTCTAAAGGCCTGGTTTTCTTTTTTTTACATTTTCTGCATCCTTTACACTGGTGTTAATTACACGGCAGATTGCTTTGTGGAACTATTTTTCTCCAAGGGACAAACATTCAGCATTTGTTCTCTTGCCACATAAGATAATAACCCAATGTATCACAATTAAATCAGACCAATGTACTTTAATTCCTATTAAGATTCTGCAGTGTATTTTCCTGTGCCATATTTGTAGTACTGTACTTGGCTTATTAAAAATGAGAGAGAGAGAGAGAGAGAGAGAGAGAGAGAGAGAAGGAAGGAAGGAAGAGTTGTGTTGTTCTGGACCTCAAATGTTCCTCAATCCTAGATCAAGAACAAGATTGTGTCTTAAGTTGGACAGGAAGACATCCCAACTCACTTACCACAACACATCATGCAGGCAGCCTCTGACAACTAATCTGAAGCAGAATGCAATGGACATTGCTCACTCCGAACACATCTCACCAGTCGCCACAGCTTCACTGGCTGCCTATCTGATTCTGGGCCCAATTCAAAGTTCTGGTGTGTACCCCCAAAACAGCCTGTGCCAACCTGGTGCCCTCCAGATGTTTCGAACTACAACTGCCATCAGTCCCAGCGCTGGCCTACCATTCAAGTACTTTTTAGTCTAGTTCTACAATGCTATACTGGAATTAACAGCACTGTGCTATAATGGCAAAGAGACAGCCTCATATTTAGCATTCTCGTCTGCTCTAGTTATAGCCACACTCCTGGCTTTCTGAGGGTATATTTAAAATGTACAACATCATCAGTTTTCCCAGTGAAATGTTGAAATTGTGAGTTGGTAAAGGTAGAATAGGCGCTGTGGTCTAAACCACTGAGCCTCTTGGGCTTGCCAGTCAGAAAGGCTTACCAATCAGAAAGGCTTGTCCAACAGTCTGTCTCCGTATATGGCAGCTTCTTCAATTCCTATTCCGGCTTTTCATTTTGTTGGGAAGTTTAGTGTTCATTTTCCAGGCTGCCGTCATGCAGACATGGCAATTCAGAACAATTCACACATGCAGAGACATCAAGAGTTCTTGTAAATGAAAAGATGTTTATTAAAAGTGCTTTTAGTTTGTGGTAAAACTACAGTCCCAAGTCCTTGTAATACAGTACAGCTATATACTAAAGGTCCTCTAAAAATAGTTCAAGCAACAAGATTAGACACATGACCTGCAGTGCCCTATTAAAAACATAATAATTTGGCCAGATCAACTCTATTGATCAGGAGGCAAGTGCTTCAGTTT
This sequence comes from Podarcis gaigeae, assembly GCF_964106915.1. NCBI lineage: Eukaryota > Metazoa > Chordata > Lepidosauria > Squamata > Lacertidae > Podarcis > Podarcis gaigeae. The sequence continues at coordinate 78,725,978 of NC_139677.1, forward strand.
CTGTGCATTTACTGGCGTCTGTTGCAGTTCATAGCAGAGGTAGAATGGCTGGGGGCTCCAGGAGGGATACTTGCATGTACCTGCAAAGGAAGAAACCACTCAGTACAAAGAGTTAGCAAACTCCCCATTGATAATTCTGCAGCACTTCAAGAACTCGAGATTAGCAGATTGCGTAATCTTGATTGGGAAATCTGCACTGGATTTAAGTTAAAAAAGAGAAAAGATTCACATCCATGACTGTGGGGGTTATTTTGCTATTTGCAAGTGCCTAGGAATCTCTACTTCTATAAAAGAAAACACGCCTGTGTCTCTGGCCCAGCTGTGTTCTTATTGGTTATCGCTTGGAGCATCCTCAGGGGAGAAGCAATATCCAATTTTTTAAAAAAAAAATCCTTGGAGAAAATAAGCCTGAAAGCATATAGGCAACACCTAGTGAGATATCAGAGAGGAATTCTTAACAGATTTCCTGTGGTCATAGGGGTAGATACCATTTAACAGTTTCGAAAGCTTCATGCGTCTGACAAAAATCAATTGTTCTTGGTACAAAGTTTAAATTGCATGTGCGTGGCACTCATTATATACATCCTGCCCATGCTTTTGAGCCAGGCTGCATATCATGCTAAAACAGAATGTTATGAGGATGAGATGCAGCAAGCCTTAGGCTCACTCATTGCCTAATCTTCCCTCCAGCGGCTGCTTCAGAGTTTGGAAGCTCCCCCTCCTGTTTTTGGATTAACTTCGAACTTCATGGATTGTTCGGACCCAAACAACTGTGGCTAATCCAAACTGTTGTCTTGTTTCAACAAGCCATTTCAAGCCACAGGTTAAGCAGCTGGTTTGTCCGAACGAGCCATTGTTCACGTTTAACCATGGTTTAGGGGTTTCAGAGGCAGGCAGTGCTGGAGTCAATATAAAATGGAAACGGAAGTGTCCAAATTCCTCCTCTGCAAGTGGCAGAGAGGGGAGCCCATGAGCCCAAAGCTATCAGTGGCTCATCCTCCTCAGTGAGTCATGAGCAACCTCTTTCTCATTGAAGGGATGCACTCCTTTCGGGCCAAATCTGCCAGGGGCTGCATACGGCCAAAGTCAGTGGCAGGCAGGCCAACCTCTTTTATGTCATTAAAGGTAAAGGGACCCCTGACCATTAGGTCCAGTCGTGACCGACTCTGGGGTTGTGGCACTCATCTTGCTTTATTGGCCGAGGGAGCCAGCGTACAGCTTCCGGGTCATGTGGCCAGCATGACTAAGCCGCTTCTGGCGAACCAGAGCAGTGCACGGAAACACCGTTTACCTTCCTGCCAGAGTGGTACCTATTTATCTACTTGCACTTTGACGTGCTTTCGAACTGCTAGGTTGGCAGGAGCAGAGAATGAGCACTGCGAGCTCGCCCCGTCACAGGGATTCAAACTGCCGACCTTCTGATCGGCAAGCCCTAGGCTCTGTGGTTTAACCCACAGCACCACCCGCGTCCCATTTTATCTCATTATATGACCCCTATTCTCTCTCTCCTGCCCTTCCTCTTCCCCACTAACCAGTAGCCTACTGGGCAAGAGGCAGATGATTCAACCGCCTGGAAAAAGCAGAGGGCTAACAGAGGACTTTTGAAATTAAGCCAGGGGCCAGGTGCAATCCTAGTCTCCCACCCTTGCAATACTGCTAAACTATGGTTTGACATTATTTGCAACCTCTCTATTATATTCCCACATGCTGTCCAGCTTTCGTCCTCCTCTAACAGCCGTTATTTCCACTGGTCACAATTTTACAGAGCTGCTGAGGTGTTCAGAAAGCAGTTGTTGGCCCAAGAACTTACTTAGCCAGCTTGTATTTCTCCCTTATCGCTTGCTGTGGTCGGTGTGGAGCGTCAAGGCAGGCTTTGTGCAGGTCGCTTAGGCAAGGTACTATCTCACCTAGTGAGTAGCCAGTGAAGGCCGCAAGGGTTTCTGGCTGATCAGAAGAAGAGAGATGAGAGTTTTATTATTCCATTCAGGTAAGAACGCATCACAATCACATATGCTTGGAGAGAGACTCTCCTGCCTTGAGCCAGCATCAAGTTTAGGAGAGACCTCACTCAGTAGCTTTGTTTCAACTTTTCACCAATTGCTGCTGGTTACAAGGGAAAAAGGCTGCTTGAATAGGCAAGCACAGAGCAAAATCCAGCAGAGAAGCTCCACTCACATCCGGTAGACCCCCCTACCCCAATTATTCCAGGGCAGTGTTTCCCAAACTTGGGTCTCCAGCCGTCTTCTCTGACCACTGGTCCTGCTAGCTAAGGATGATGGGAGTTGTAGTCCAAAAACAGCTGGAGACCCAAGTTTGGGGAACACTTTTTTAGGGGAAAGGGCCGTGGCAAAAAAACATGCTTTGGGTGCAGAAGGTGCCAAGCAGGGCAGGAAAAGAGACTCTGGTATGAAATTCTGGAGAGCCACCAGCAGCCATTGTTGGCAATATTGTGCTATTTAGATCAATTTTCTGACTCTGTATAAGGCAGCCTCCTTATGCTCCACTTGTACGAAATGCAACCTTGGTTTTCCACTGCCCTACACAGGAGGAGGTGGCTCTTTTCATGAGAAGCAGCCCATACTAAAGTGCACCGCCCAGGAAGGGACACTGCAGAGTTGTGCTTTCATAAGCGCTTGCGAAACGTTGTTTTTTTTATACCAGCCATATCCTTTACCTCACAACATTCCCAAAGCAGATGTTGGGATAATGACCAGAAAAGGTGCCAGTGAAAAATCTCATTTATGCCCATAAAGTTAATAAGATAGCAGGTGTAGAACAGCGGCAGCAACTAAGACGCATTAAGGTAAACTAAACCCATAGTTGTTTTTAACCCAGAAAGCTCCAGAGTTCATCTCTCTGCAGAGTTAATAGCCTCCCGAGTGGCAAAAACGTAGTTGTGTCGGACTGAAGGACTTCTACGGCATCAGCCAGTTTTAAAGTTTGTTGCTTAAAAAAAAAGGGAAAGCCAGCAAAACCTGGGGTCAAGGCACCTCCCGGTTTTGTATCCAGTTTCATTCTTTGAAGGTGTTTGCACACACCAGGAGCTGGCAAGCTATAAGGAGTTGGTTAATATTCAAAAGTCAGGCTTACCCAAAAATGCCTGTTCACGGTGTAGTTTGCAAGACAGTAAGCAGCTGCTGCCGTTTGTGAGGGAAGGTACTTCAAGAATGGATCAGCTTCAAGGAGACTCAGCTCTGCTACATACTAAAGAGAATTGGACACCATTTTAATCACAGGGAAATCAAAAGAGATTCAAGTCTATCCCATAGTATCTCTACCAGCCTTCCAGATGTTGGACTGCAACTCCCATTATCGCTAACCATTTGCCATGGTGATTTTATAGCTGGTGTTTTTATATTTTGGTGTTTTTAGTTCGATGGGAAGAAGAAGACCAATAATAATGTCACCGTTTGTGGAAAACTGACGGGCCACAGTAACAGCAGGCATTTAAAGTGCTCTTATAAAGTGCTCTTTAAGAGCATGACTTCCCCCAAAGAACACTGGGAACTGTAGTTTGCAAAGGGTCTGAGAAGTACAGCTCTGTGAGGGGTCTAACAACTCTTTAACCAGCTATAGTTCCCATGACCTTTTTTGTTGGGGAGGGGGAGCCATGACTATTTGAAGTGGCATGGTAGTGTTTTAAATTATAGTGTAGTTGTGACCATGGGTCAACACTGGAAAACATGTCATCCATAGTCCAATATGGACTAATAAGGGTGCCCAGACCCAATATTTAGTTTAGCAGATTCAGATCATTTTTATAAATCTAAACTAGTGCTGCAAATTGCTTGTGAGTTTTAGCAAATAACTTTGTTTTGCCCCTGAAGCACAGGAAGGGGAGATGTTTCCTCTTAACTTACCCGCCCCCCCCCCCGCCATTTGTGTGAGAGAGCTCTCTCATAGATTTCTACTGCCCATGGCTACCTCAGTCTCAGTTTTGGTCAAGACTGCTGGTCACCACTGAAATGCAGACAGACAGACACAGGACTGGACAGGGGCACAACTGAGGCAGCAGGCGAAGACTGAAACTGAACCAGCTCAGTCGGTAGAGCATGAGACTCAAATCTCAGGGTTGTGGGTTTGAGTTGCACATTTGGCAAAAGATTCCTGCATTGCAGGGGGTAGGACTATATGACCCTCATGGTCCCTTCCAACTCTACAATTCTATTATACTACGACACATATCCTTCTCTAGAGAAGATGCAACTGGAGGGGCACTGGCATCAGGGAAGTTAGGCTAATGATTTTTTAAAATTATCTTTTATTTGGTCTGGCTGTCCTTTGAAGTGTTTGCCGTACCGGTCATATCCTTACCCTTGCAAAGTTCTCTGTCTTGACGCTGACACCATGAAGTTGCAAATACTGGAAGAGAAACTGGTTGATGGTTGGAACAGTCAAGTCAAAAGCAAGGACTTTGAGGAGCAGGTGTTCCATTTTGAGCAGCTGTTTTTTAGTATAGGTATCATCGGTTATATACACAAATTCTTTGACTTCTGGCGGATAGATTTCTTCATATTTCCTGGGGAATCAGGAGAAATAGCAACCTACAAAGCCTTACTGCATATTTTAAATTCTGCTTCATTAAGATAATCCCTTGGCATCACCATCTTGAGACTGCCAGGCACAAGAGAAACAGGGCCTTCTCAGTGGTGGTCCCACACTTTCAGAACCACTCCAAGTGATTTGTATACTGCACCACCAGCACATGCATTATGTTACAATTAGGGCCTAGACAAAAGAATTTGTTTTCACCTTTCAGAATATACTTCATTCAGACCAAGATAACATTATGCCAGGCTCCTGGAATATGTCTTGGTCCCTATACAAACCTGTTACTGAACCATTTGGATGCTAACCATAAAATGGTCCCAATCTTAAAGTATGTAAAGACTCTTAAGAATCTGAACAAAGTTTTCATTCACCAGCTGGAAGAGACGACCCACTGAATGTTAGAACAATGGACTGATAGTACAGTGGTACCTCGGGTTACATACGCTTCAGGTTACATACGCTTCAGGTTACAGACTCCGCTAACCCAGAAATAGTACCTTGGGTTAAGAACTTTGCTTCAGGATGAGAGCAGAAATTGTGCTCCGGCGGCGCGGCAGCAGCAGGAGGCCCCATTAGCTAAAGTGGTGCTTCAGGTTAAGAACAGTTTCAGGTTAAGTACGGACCTCCGGAATGAATTAAGTACTTAACCCGAGGTGCCACTGTACAGATGTGAGTTACCTGTAGTCACAAAACTGATAATAAAATTTGATTACGTAAGATAAATGCACCCTTAGTAACTTATATTTATTCTGCACCTCCTTCAAGCAACTCATGTTGACATATATGATCATCTCTCCTTCTCCTTATTCCAATAACCACCCTGTGCGATAGGTTAGACCAAGAGGTAAGCAATTTGATACAAGGTCATCCAGTAAGTTTTGTGGCTGAGCAGGGATATGTTTCTGGGTCTCCCAGGCTAATCCCCACACAAATAACTAAAGCATACCAACTCATTTGATTTCCTCACTATTCAGGTGGATTAAGGTTGTAGGTGCAAGTGAAACATTTGCTTGCAAAAAAAATGTACCTACAGTGATTTCAGCAGCAGCGGAACGTCATTGGGTCATGGGACCTGCTCACAGGAGCCACCGCCAGTGAAAAAGCAAGCGAAAACCCACTTTGTCCTGCAAACCAGTGATGGGTCCAAACTCAACATTTGAAGACTGTTTCTTTATGGGGAAACAGGGTTGTAGTCCATTGGCAGAGCACAATGGAGAAGGTGCCAGGCTTCAATTCTTGGCATCTCCCAATTTGGCCTGGACAATAGCCCTGTTTGTAACACAGGAGTGTAGCCAGTAATGACCTAAAATGGTGGGGGGAACCTGCAGCCATCTAGACGGATTCCAGCTCTCATCAGCCTCAGCCGGTATTGCCAGTGGCAAGGAATGATGGGAGCTGGAGTCTAGCTGGAGAGCTGCAGGTCCCCCACCTATGAGCTAGATATACTAACTTGGAATAAAGTGGCTTCCTGCCTTTGCTAGGACACGTGAGCACTCGCCAGACAGATCCGGACAAGTCTCACCAGGTAGCCCTAAACTGTTATCATCTGCCAAAGGTTTGCTCGCTCACGCAAGCCTACTTACGCAGCAAGGAGAACTGCTGCTGTTCCCACAAGCTGAAGCTTTCCTCTGAGGACAGACATGCAGGAGAGAAACCGGTCCAAGTAGTTCACAGCAAGGTACACCGTTTCAGTACGAAGCTTATATTCTTCACCGACTTCAACCAGCCAGTCCACCAAGATTGCACGCATACTCGAGGTGATATCAGGCTGCTTCCTCAAGTAGCATGCTCTGGGCCTGTATTTCACCTGCATGGAAAGAGTTCGGCCTCAGAATGAGGAGGTGTAAGCGTTTTTGTGTGTGTGTGTGTGTGTGTGTGTGTGTGTGTGTGTGTGTGAAGCCCCTCTGTGAGTTAATTTACAGGAAGTTTGAATTCAAGGTGTTCATGATACTTAACTGAGATTGTTCCTCCAGAGGACAGGACTAAACTTGCATTTGAGTGCAATTTAGGTTCCATAAGCTAAAGTACATACTCACGGCGTGGATATCAGAAAGAAGGGAGGAAGCAGAGTGCATGTTACACTGGTGCTATCTCTGAGCCAAGGCTACAGTGAGCTCCTTAAAAGCGCCACTCACTTCAGCTTCTCTCAAGTAGCGATGAATATCTTCTGCATATTCCGCAGCACACATGACGTCCTCTTTATAACACTGAAGATCCACATCTTGGGACTGCAACGACTTATCCACCAGCATCGGAGAGCCTGGATTCACCAACATATTACAGGGAAGAATGATTTTTTAAAAATATTTAAAAATGTTAAGTTAGCCATTAGTTTCAGTGTGTGCTTCCATCAGCATACACTTAAATTTTTTGGATGTTATAGGCAACATACACTGTAATTTAAAAAGAAGGCTTAGTAGGCTATGGTTCTCCAGATATTGTTGGAGCCCAGCTCACATCAGCCCCAGCAGAATGGCTACTGGCCAAGGGCCAACAACCTCTGGAGGGTCACGGGTTTCTACCATCACCAACACTGCCCCTGCTAGGCCATTAGACATACCTGTACTCAAGCTCAGCAGCAGGTGAATGTTGGATCTTCGGGTGCAGGTATCAACTTCACACATGCTGGATTCTTCCACAGCCATACAGCTGTATCTGTTTTTCCCTTCCACTTCATCTCTGTAAACAGCAAAACTTTGCTTGGACGCCACGCAGACTGGCATCATATTCTTGCCAGTAGTTAAAGCAGGACAGACATTTTCAGATCCAGAGAAGCCTCTCAGCCTGTTTGCTCCCTGAAAAGAAGAATGAGAATCTTCTTGGTAGGGACAGCCTATATTTTCCTGCTTCAAGGAGTGCAGGAAAAGACGCATTTCAGTTCAGTTCACTTATAATATTTCTATGCCGCTTTTTGCTCGCACGAATCACAAAGCAGCTTGCAAATAATAAATAGCAACAACGTAATAGTACAGTGGTACCTCGGGTTAAGTACTTAATTCGTTCCGGCGGTCTGTTCTGAACCTGAAACTGTTCTTAACCTGAAGCACCACTTTAGCTAATGGGGCTTCCTGCTGCTGCTGCGCTGCCAGAGCACGAGTTCTGTTCTCATCTTGAAGCAAAGTTCTTAACCTGAAGCATTATTTCTGGGTTAGCGGAGTCTGTAACCTGAAGTGTATGTAACCTGAGATACCACTGTACATCACAAATACAACACGAATTGTATAGAGTAATTAACAGATCGTCAGCAAAACAACGGCAAATAATCAGTAAAACAGACACATTCTATAAAGCCCTATTAACTAAAAAACAACAACAAGTGAAGCAGCACAAACCCAACAATAGTCATCTTATAAGATTCACAAAGCACTCCAGCACTCATAATTCACAAAGCAATATTAACCAAAGGAAAGCTCTCTTGCACATGTGGAAGTCCTTGCACAGGATTTCTGTTGGTCAGGCTCCCTTGATGTTTTACTGGCCAATTAAAACAGATGGGCAATATATCCTGGCTTTCTGATATCAGCTCAGTAGGTAGAGCATAAGCCTCTTAATCTTAGGGTTGTGGGTTCAAGCCCCATGTTGGGTGAAAGATTTCTGCATTGCATTGTAGGGGGTTGGATGAGATTACCACCATGGTCTCTTCCAACTCTACAATTCTATGATTAACAACAACCTAGCAACCAAAAACAAACTAAGCACTGTTTAACTCTCTCTCTCTCTCTCTCTCTCTCTCTCTCTCTCTCCACCACCACCACCACGATTCATAATCTTCTACTCAGTTCATCAAAAGACACATGCACATAATGCCCCTGGCAGCAACTCCCTTCGTAAGGCAGGTAGAAAAAGCCCTTGCCTGATGGCCAGCACAAAGTTTCATTCCTCTCACATTGCTTCTGGAAACAGCTCCCTTATGAAGGCTGGAGGGTAGGGCAAGGCATATGGATTGTGGCCTCTGAAAGCCTTCAGTTCTCCAAAACTTTAGTTTGGGAGCCCATGGCGCTCTTTCTTGTTGAGGACCAGCAGGACAAGGGAAATGCGAGAGGTCTTTCCCAGATCAAGCCAAAAAATATTCCTGCATTCCAATGTAGCTGCACAGAACTTGCCAGAATACAAGGAGTGGGCAGAATATAGGTACAAGTCTGTGACACTGATCTCTCAGTGAATACGCCACTGACAATAGTGCAGGAGTTTTCATCTTATGCTGCTTCCTACTTGGTTGCTCATTGGCAAGAAAACATAGCTGTCTGCAAAAAGCTATGGAAGAAGTCTTGCCTTGTTCACACTGAAGGGTTTGCGACTTGTTTAAACCGTATCCTAGTACACCGAAACACAAGTGAAATACACTTGGAGTTCTGCAGTGATTTCATGCTCTTTATTGCAGCTTATAATCAGTGCTTCAATTTCCCCCCAAACCTCAGACCTTTATATACATTATTTACACAATGAGTCCTGTCTGATTGGCTGATTCTGCTTCCCTCCTGGAGCCTGATTGGTCTTCTCCTGCAGGCCAATCAGTTGCTGCATTCTACGATCCTAACAGGCTGATTAACTTCCTCCTGGAGCCTGAATGGTCTTCTCCTGCAAGCCAATCAGTTGTTGCATTCTAGGATCCTACCTGCCTATTGTTCTAGGATCCAAGCTTAGTACATAACAACAAGTTAATGCATGGTGAAAGAAGGTGGGCAGGGAAGAGCCTGAAGCAGAAGGCAGCCTGCAGATGAGCTGGAAAACTCCAACAAGAAACAGAGACTAAAGTTAACGGCAAATCAGTATTCCAAGGGAGCCCTGGCAATCCAGCACCAGAAGACATTTTGGTTTTGAAGCAACCATCATTAGTACTCCATATCAGTACAGAACACTGCATGGTGTGGCTATTTACCATTCAGCACGTAGAGAAACTGTGTCCGTAATTTCCATGACTGAATACCAGGCGTTTCAAGCTACACAGAGACGGGTTGGGAGGGTGGGGAGCTCAGCCAAAGTGATTCAGCCAGGCTAATCTTGTAGCATCTTAAAAAGATGTGGATTTAACTGCAGCACAAACCTTTGGAAACGGAAGTCCATGATTCGGATGCAGAAGAATTGCCCTCAGTTGGTAAAGGTAAAGGGACCCCTTACCATTAGGTTCAGTCGTGGCCGACTCTGGGGTTGCGGCGCTCATCTCGCTTTACTGGCTTAGGGAGCCGGCATACAGCTTCCGGGTCATGTGGCCAGCATAACTAAGCCGCTTCTGGCGAACCAGAGCATCACACGGAAACACCGTTTACCTTCCCGCCGGAGCGGTACCGATTTATCTACTTGCACTTTGATGTGCTTTTGAACTGCTTTTTGAATTAACCTTTGGAAACGGAAGTCTATGATTCGGATGCAGAAGCATTGCCCTCAGTTGGTACATATAGGTAAAAGGTAAAGGACCCCTGGTTGGGTAAGTCCAGGCAAAGGTAACTATGGGGTTGCGGCACTCATCTCGCTTTCAGGCCGAGGGAGCCGGCATTCATCCGCAGACAGCTTTCCGGGTCATGTGGCCAGCATGACTAAACCACTTCTGGCACAACAGAACACCTTATCTTTCACACATAGTTATAACACATACAGGGAGAAAAAAATAAGGCCAAAAGGCCACACAAGGCCAAGGGGGGCAGTGGCATTTCTACACAAACCTCACATGGCTGTGGGTGGCAGATCTGCTTACTTTTTTTATATAAAAAAAATTTATTATTATTTTTTAAAAGTATAAACATACAACAAAAACCAATTCAGAATCCAAATATTGAGATTACTCTGAATCTCCTGACTTCCTCCCCATCCCTTCCATGTGTCCTATTCATAATATTTTCAACTGCATATCAATACTTCTCCAATTTTTTGTCTTTCTAAATTGTCCATATGTTCCGTTACATTACAAGTGCGGTAAAAATCCTGCCAGTGTTTTAACCTGTTTACAATAATCTCATATATAAATTGTAAACTTTCCCCATTCTTTTTTAAAGTTTTTGTCTTCTCGATTTCTGAGCTTCCCAGTTAATTTTTGCCATTTTGACATAGTCCATCATGCTCTGCTTACTTTGCATACATGTGACCTCTGTATAAACCTTTCACAGTCTCTTGCATTTCATGGTCTTTTGACCCCCTACAGTTTACAATTCTCTCCACCCATGTGTGCATAATATATATTATCTCTTACACTTAAAATGTCTCTGAAGACAACGCTCTATGCGTCTGACAAAGTCCTCTGAAAGTCATGGTTATGATCAACTTACAAACTTTGGAAAGGCAGGATAACAGCCTAGACTGAGCAGTGTTTCCCAAACTTGGGTCTCCGGCTGTTTTTGGACTACACTTCCCATCATCCCTGGCCACTGGTCCTGCTAGCTAGGGATGATGGGAGTTGTAGTCCAAAAACAGATGGAGACCCAAGTCTGGGAAACACTGGCCTAGAGCATGGGCAGAGAGGTAATGCCCAGGGGCCAAATGCAGCCCCTCCAAGTCTCTCTACCTAGCCCTCAGTACCCTCTCTCTCCAGGCAACACCACCCATCCAGCCACACTCCCTACCAGCCCTGCTTTGCACTCTCATTGAGTGTTTTTGATTGGCAGGGATATATCCTTGAGCTCTGAGATTGCCTCTTGCTTGCTTGGGTGAAAGACAGATAGCATGGTTGATAGCATGATACATAACATGCAAAAGCAGCCTCGGCCCTCCAGATGTTTTGAGACTACAATTCCCATCATCCCTGACCATTGGTCCTGCTAGCTAGGGATCATGGGAGTTGTAGGCCAAAAACATCTGGAGGTCCGAGGTTCAGGAAACCTAGCCCATTAAGAACTGTTTGGTGGCTCAACACTCCTCCTTGGCACAACAGCAAAAACCTATCTCTCTAAAACAGGGCAGATGCTGAAGTCTTAAGTCCCACTGAAAACCACAGAGAGACTTCTAGTCCCTCTCAATCCCTGGCTTCAAGTTTCCAAGAAATTGAAGATGGAACCTTTCAGTAGTACTTGACCCACTGGCAGTTAGAAAGAGTGCATGCATTTTCCAGTGGTCCTACATTCCACAGCTCATGGCATGCGCAAACCTCTTTAACAGTCACCCAGTTCGTTGAGTGCTGTTGAGCCCAAGGAACATACGTCGGTAGTACTGGAGCAAAAGGAGAGTCAACATCTCACAGTGCTGCTCTGTACCTCCTACAGAGGATGCCGTTTGCCAGCAAATATAGCATCCCTCAAAGGGAAGGGCAATCTTTTTGAAACTGCTTTAAATGTACACTGCAGCTGGGACCTCGTCACACTATTATCTGACCTGCCATTCCTACAGCATTTTAACATACAAAGCCCAAAGGAGTTGCTGCGCTAGCAATGACACCACCACAACCCTAGCCACGTCTACTCATGAGTAAGGCCTAATAAACTTAAGTGGGCTTACTCTCAAGTAAACGGGATTAGAATTGTAGCTTAAGGGTTGGGTGCTTAAAGCAGACCCAATAGAATGACCAACTTAAGTTTGGTTATGTCCCTTGATTACAATACTCCAGGGTGTGACTTGGCTAGATTTAACCCCAATAAACTGTAGGGTTGCCCAGAGTCCATGAACGCTCACACCCTTAGAAAATCTGTTTAGTATTTAAAGTGCCATAACACTTTTTTTAAACACAGAAATTGTGTTACAGTTCTCATTTACAGTTTGGAAAAAAAGCTAACCTTTTAAAGGTGGAGTTGTAAGCAGAAGAGGTGCTTCAGAGATGCCCAGGTGCAGATAAACATGAAACTGCAGGGTTGTTGTCCCTTCCTAGTTGGTTAAAGGTAAAGGGACCCCTGACCATTAGATCCAGTCGTGGCCGACTCTGGGGTTGAGGCGCTCATCTTGCTTTATTGGCCGAGGGAGCCGGCATACAGCTCCCGGGTCATGTGGCCAGCATGACTAAGCCGCTTCTGGCGAACCAGAGCAGCACACGGAAATGCCGTTTACCTTCCCGCTGGAGTGGTACCTATTTATCTACTTGCACTTTGACGTGCTTTCGAACTGCTAGGTTGGTTAGTGAGCCTCAAAACAAGTTGCAAACAGCTACTGAACCTAGGAAGCTGCCTTACATAGAGACGGACCATTGGTCCATTTATTCCCACCTTTACCACTCTAAAAAAATAATAATTTCCAATTTCCTAAGCCCAGGTGCTAAAAGAACCTTCCCATCCCAGTCTTCCATGATTTACCTGGATAGAGGGTCTCAAACACTGCCCATTTTCCGTCAGCTCCCCCAGAATAGCTCTTTGGTGGAGATTTTGATTGGTTCGAGGCTGTGCAACAGCCGGCAGGGCACCCCAAAGCTCATCTTGTGCCTTCTCATCACCATTGTTGCTGCAATGCATTTCCTCAGGGTCAGCAGCTGATGCTGGAAAGACAAAGAAACACACATTGAGGCTGCACCCACACGGCAGTCCTTTCCGTTTCCCTAACTATTAACTCCTGCATTATATTTGAGCTTATACCCAATATGACAGCCACTTCCAGAAACCTGGCAGAATGCAGTGGAAGTTTAGTGCTCCCTTTCGGTATTAATTGCTTCCAGGGGGGAAAAATACATTTGCAGCCCAATTAACCTAGAAAATCACGAGAGCAGTGACAAGATTTGGGGCGGCATACAGTTGTTCCTTCCTGCCATTTTCATAGGAGAATCATGAGGAAACTGAAGCATGCATGTGCAGGAAGTGTGAGGAGTAGCAAGGTTGTCTAGTGACATTTGTTGTTGTGCCACACCACCCCCGCTGGTGTGAATGAAGTTTACTGAGACATGCCCATATCTCAGTCAAAAAGCCACAGTTACAGCATTGTGAAAGGTATGTTAGGAAACGGCACAGAGGCGGTAGCACTAAAATCAGAAAAACTAATGCAATACCTGAATGCACCCAATTTCTGACAATATCCTCAGATGGACTCCCTTCAAGAGCAACCCAACCCTGAAGTTGATTCTGACTTCACTCTTAGAAAACGGAAATCTTCCCGTAGCTTTGCTTGTACAAGCCTGCCTTTTCTTATCTTTGCTCTCTCTTTCGGTGACCCTCCATAAAACCAACTGAGGTACACAGAGAAATGTGTGAGAGACGCAAGACTCAGAGCAGTCAGCCCAAAGCACAGGGGGAGCAGCTTGTTTAAAAATAACGAAACCCTGGCAATATTAGAGATGGGCCGCAACCATCATGCAAGGTTCAAATGCTCACTCGGCCATGGTGACCTTGAGCCAGTCGCAGTCTCACCTACCTCACAGAGTGGTTGTGAGGATAAACTGGGGAGCGGGAAAACCACATATGCCACTTTGAGCTCCTCAGAGGAAAAGGTGGGATATAAATGTAACAAACGAAATACTGCTGTATCTTTAGCCCCCAGAAAGTCATGAGAAGAAAGCAACCTTGCCATTACATGTTTCTTTAAAACTGGCATCCTTCCACCAAATAGCTTTACCTTGCTGAAACCAATGGGATTAAATCAGCAAAAGTGGCTCACTGTTGAAGGTCCCCCAAACTCTAAGGCTTAGAACCAAGCCACTGGATTTACCTCCAAGTAAACATGTTGGGATGCATAAGGGATGCATCACTTTTGCCAGAAGCATGCATTGCTAAACTCGGTGAAACCTACTGCCAAATAAAACATAGGACTGTGGTACTGGAATTAACCATCCAGGGATCCTTTACCTTTTTTTAACCTTTATTTAGTTTACACAAGCCTGTTCTGGGATTTGATAACTATTAAGAGATATACTTCTACTCTGCAACATCATTTTCTAAAAAAACAGAGCTCCTTTTCTGCTGGTCCTGTGGCAGCTGAAAGATGACCAGGTGCTCCCATGGAGAGCTATAATAGCATTGTGGTCACACAATCCTGGAGTAAGTGACCTGGGCCCATCTCAGCAGGCCTGCAGGCAGCACCAATTACAAATTACAGAGGCTGCTGGAGGCAATAACTGCAGAGGGGTCTACTTGGGAATCACTAAGTGAGGCAAGAGCTGTGGCTCAGGAGTAGAGCATCTGCTTTGAGACCGCTGGTTCCATCCCCAGCCCCTCCAGGTAGGACTGGGAAGGAACACTCCCTTATCTGAAATGCTGGACTATATTCAGCTACATGGACCAAGGGCAACGTCCCAAGTTTCTAGTCCAGTTTCCAGCGATTGCCCCAAGGCACCTGTGCAGTGAGCGCTCGGACCCTCCCCGGAACGAAGCCCGGTCTTCAAAGACACCCTCAAGAAAGCTACCAACCCACCCAGCCACCCTGGCAGCGCCTCCCTAAACTCTGCCCGGGGACCCCTGCGGACCCTCGCCGCGCCTTTGCCCACCTGCCTTTCCCCACCCGCAGCGGAGGCTGACGCGGGCGGTTCTTCCTTGGTGCCTGAAGGGGGCGCCCTGCTCCTTCCCGGCGCAGCGCAGGTGGGGACTGGTAGGCAAGGACTCGAAGTGGCTCCCGGGCGCCGCTTGCCGAGCCTATATAGGCGGCGGCCAATCAGTGGAGACAGCCGTCGCACCGCCCCTCCGGGTGCGCCTCGGCGTGCGCGCTGCTTACTTTCAAGCCGCCCGCGACTGTTGGGAGCAGCGGCCAGTTGGCGCTGGCACCGCGCTCGCCCGCAGGCGGCAGGCTGCTCCCGTGGCAACCGGAGATCTTGCGGGCGAGAGGAGGAAGCCGGATCTCTCTCTCCCCGTCCGTTTTCCTGCCTTTGCCTTGGTGCGCTGCGGAGGTCAATGCCGGATTTACGTAGAAGCTTAACAAGCTATAGTTTAGGGCCCCATTCTCTTGAGCCCCCTTCAAAAAAAAACATTTAAAGGAAAAAAACACCTGGATGTACATTTCCAAAAAATGCATATTTTGTTATGTGCAAATGGCTTCAGATACCTGTTAGATTATATAGAATATAGATTAGCATATATTCAACACACACAAAAAAACAATTTGTTGTTGACAAAAGACAGCTGGACATATAAAGGGCCCCATTACTTTCAGTAGCTAAGGGCCTCATCAAACCTAAATCTGGCCCTGGTCAGGCCAGTTACACAGTCTTGCGCTTTAAAACGAAAAGCGCCTCTCGGGTTGTGTGGTTAATACTCAATAATTCCTATATAATGTGCAAGGCGAAATATTTTAGAGATTCTACCCATCCATGATAAAGGACTGCAACTTGACAGGGTTGCATGCTACTGGTAGCTCTTCTATTGCTGATAGAAGGCACCTTTTTTAAGAAGATCCCAACAATATGAGCATTTTGACTGCCTGTAATTCTGAGGTCAGGTATTGTGTGCCAACAGAAATGGGAAGCAGCCCAACTGGAAAGCTTGGGTAACCCCAGGGGTTTGCAAAACCACCAATAAATAAATAAAAATGCACACACAGACTTGCAAAACAACAGAATGTTTGCAAATATTAACTTGCTCATTCCTCTCTTTATTCCTATCACTCTCATAAGAAAACTGCTAAAGATCCTCAAGAGGCTTTGTAGCAAATATTTCAAACTGTGACTTGATGCCAGATGTAAATCTGAGAGCAGTACTGCTTTGCCATTTATCCGTTAGTTAAAGGAAAAAACGAATAAAGCCAAGTCTTGAGGATCTAATTATTCTCCTTCCTTGGTTTCCCTCTGTGTGTTTGAGAGGCTGTTCAAGACTCCCTGCTTGAGATCATCAGGGCTGCTCTTCGTAATTAATGTTTTGTGCCAGTCTTTTGT
Source organism: Podarcis gaigeae (assembly GCF_964106915.1). Lineage (NCBI taxonomy): Eukaryota > Metazoa > Chordata > Lepidosauria > Squamata > Lacertidae > Podarcis > Podarcis gaigeae. Next base: position 78,742,227 of record NC_139677.1, read on the forward strand.
GGTTTGAAGGATGGAGAGCTGCAATAATAGCAGATGTGTAGTGCCAAACTCAGTCTATGAGATTCCTTCGAAAAACTGGAGGAGGGAGGGATACTTTTTAGAGTAAAAGAAATCCAGGTATCTCATCTGAGCTACAGATACTTATGTTTCTCTTGCTGTTTAAGATTTTTCTGAGTTGTTTCCATTTTAGGGAAGCACATAATGCAACCAAAAGAGATGCTTTGTACCATTGACACTCCTATCTCCAGAGACCTTGGTATAAGCACCTGTGTTTGTTTGCTTCTGCAGTAATAATACTGCTAAGCTTTCATTTGATTCTATGTTTAAAATGATTTCTACTTTGCCTTTTGGCTGCCAAGGAGGACTTGCAAGTGCTTTATGTGTTCAAAACACTTTGCAGTCATTATCTCAGAAATTGCTACAACAAGCCTGAAAGGTAGGACTGTTGTATTATCCCTATGCTATTGTTATCATTTTCATATTTCACTCTCTCCGAGAAGCTGGGGGTGGGGAGCGGGACAATAATACACTGTGACTTACAGCACAACCTTGTGCATGCCTACTCAGAAGTAAGCCCCACTGAATTCAATGGGACTTGCTCCCAAGTAAGTGTGTAGTGGAAATGCAACCCCAGAGAGGGGAGTTTCTGAGTGAGGCAGGATTTTAGCTGGGATTCCTTCACTCATCTGCCAAATAGATTTCACACAAGCTTCAGCAAGATTGATATTTGTATCATACAGAGTTCTACTGTCCTTAATGAGGCTTACTCCTGTGTAAGTATGCATAAGATTGCAGCCATACTGCCCAATTCTATAGGTTTACGCAGGTGTCAGTCTTATTTATATTCAGTGGGATGTGTTCTCAGGCAGGTTCAGTCGTGCTTCTTCACGTAGGATTTTGGCTTTGGTGTGATCCTGGCTTTCTGCCATTTCCCATTGCTGGTGGCTGTTGGGAGTACAGTATAGTGGTACCTCGGGTTAAGAACTTCATTCGTTCTGGAGGTCCGTTCTTAACCTGAAACTGCTTTTAACCTGAGGTACCACTTTAGCTAATGGGGCCTCCTGCCACTGCTGCGCGATTTCTGTTCTCATCCTGAAGCAAAGTTCTTAACCCGAGGTACTATTTCTGGGTTAGTGGAGTCTGTAACCTGAAGCGTCTGTAACTCGAGGTACCACTGTACATGTGGATGTGGAAGCAGAATAGAGAGAAACAGCGACACATCTTTCAACTCAGTAGATGTAAACAGAGTGAAAGTGCTCCTTCAAACACAACTTGGCCCAAGAGCCATTTCTCCAAAGACCCACTTGGGTGGAATCTACACACATTTTTTTTAAAAGTTCTGAAAATGCTTTTTTTTAAGTGTTTTTAAAAATACATTGAATTTTCCATAAGGCTCACCATCGCCATCCAGTGTCACATTGCACATTGCACTTAAAACGTTTTATTTGCAGCTGTACAGCTGAGTCCTTGGTGTTCTTTGCAAAGAACTGAACAGTGTGGCACCGGACAGTTCATCCTGTTTTTGATGCATTTCCTGTTGAAGCAAGGCCTTGGAAATGCTGAGAAATTGCTAGCAAGAGGCTAGCAGGGGATGAAGATTTTAAAAATTCTCTGCTTATCCCATACTTCCTCCAAGGAATTCAGAAAGGACTGGGCTCTCACCCATCCCCAATTTATCCTTGCAACTACCCCGTGGACATGGGCATAGCCAAGATTTTTTGGGAGGGCAGAACCAATGTGATTGGTCAGTTAAGTATTTCAATTGTTTTACTTGATGGGGGGGTGGGACAAGGCAGCTGCCCCTTCTTGGCTATGCCCATGCCTGTGGAGTCGATTGGGTTAAGAGAAAGTGACCAGCCTAGATTCACCTACAGTGATTTGAAATTCATATCCACACCGTACATTTAAAGCATATGCTTCCCCCAAAGCATCCTGGGAACTGTAGTTTGCTACAGGTTCTGGAAACTGAAGTCCTCTGACATTTAACCTACCCTTCAGCTATGGTCCAACACACCAACCACTATCCCGCACTGACCTTCCTCTGAGGAAGGGGCATAGCGCAGCCATAGAAGACCTGCATTGCATTCAGAAGGTCCCTGGCTCAGTCTCCAGCATCTTCAGATGGGCTGGGAAAAGCTTTCCTGAAATCCTGGAATCAGGGCAGACAATACCTGTGATCTGGTTCAGTATAAGAGAGTTTCCTATGACACTCGCAAGAGGGTATTACCACTGAACCTCTAGGGCTTGCTGATTGGAAGGTTGGCAGTTCGAATCCATTACTCTGTCCCAGCTCCTGCCAACCTAGCATTTCAAAAGCATGCCAGTGCAAGTAGATAAATAGGTACCACAGTGGTGGGAAGGTAAACAGTGTTTCTGTTCTCTCTGGCTTCCATCACAGTGTCCTGTTGCACCAGAAGTGGTTTAGTCATGCTGGCCACATGACCCGGAAAGCTGTCTGTGGACAAACGCCGGCTCCCTCGGCCTGAAGCAAGATGAGTGCCGCAACCCCATAGTTGCCTTTGACAGGACTTTACCATCCAGGGGTCCTTTGCCTTTATCTTTTTATCCTATGTTTATGTAATATTAGCATTCTTGGTTCTAGCATACCTTAATCCATAACTTGTTTGTTAGCCTTCAAGCATAGAATGAGTCATGGCTATTAAGGAGTTTGGGTTTTGTTCTTTCTTTACTTAAGAGTCCCATGGACTGCAAGAAAACCAAACCTATCCATTCTTAAGGAAATTAGCCCTGAGTGCTCACTGGAAGGACAGATCCTGAAGCTGAGGTTCCAATGAGAAAAGAAGACTCCCTGGAAAAGACCCTGATGTTGGGAAAGATGGAGGGCACAAGGAGAAGGGGATGACAGAGGACGAGATGGTTGAATAGTGTTCCCGAAGCTACTAAAATGAGTTTGACCAAACTGCAGGAGGCAGTGGAAGACAGGAGTGCCTGGCGTGCTCCTGAATTCTACTGAAATTCTACTGAAATCAATGAGTTGCAGAAGTGCTTAACTTTGGATAAATGATGCCCTGTCCCCTGTGTGTTTTCTGTTGATTGTGAAAGTCTACAGCTGAAACAGACTATCAAAAAGTTCCTTAGAAATAGTCAAGCTCGCAAAAATATACCATTTGTCTGATAATAAATGTTGGAAATGTAAAGAAACTGAAGGAACGTTCTTTCACCTCTGGTGGACCTGCCCTAGAGTTAAGGCTTTCTGGGAAATGATATATAACGAGTTGAAAAAGGTATTTAAGTATACCTTCCCTAAGAAACCAGAGGCCTTTCTTTTGGGCATCGTCGGCCAGAGGGTGTTAAAGAAGGACCGGACATTTTTTATGTATGCAACAACAGCAGCAAGGATACTCGTCGCTAAGCACTGGAAAACCCAAGATTTGCCCACTCTGGAAGAATGGCAGATGCAACTGATAGACTATATGGAGCTAGCAGAAATGACTGGCAGAATCCGAGACCTGGGAGAAGAGGCTGTGGAGGAGGACTGGAAGAAATTTAAGGACTATTTACAAAAATATTGTAAATTGTATGAATGTTAAGAAAGATGTAAGATTATCAACAATATGGCACCAATAAGTTAGTTAAAAGGAATATGAAGATAAATGAAAAATATAAGAAAAGATAAATTTTGGATAAATATTATGTTAAAATTAAGCTCTTAAGGTCTGGGTTAAATTATCTAAAATTAGGGATACAATATTGGAAAATTATAATATAAGAATTGAAACAAGGTGATAAATTGCTGGGTAAAGCTCGAAAATTTGGAACGCAGGAACGAGAGTTGTGAGGAAGTCCAAAGAAGTGAAGAAAATGTGGATATTGAAAAATTATATGTTATTTTGTTTGTTTTTTCTATTGTATTAAAAAAATCTTTAATAAATATTTATTAAAAACAAAACAAAAAGTTCCTTAGAAATAAAACATCATTATTTTTGCTGGGGTTGGAAAGAGTGCAAAGCTGAAGCTATCACCCTGGCAGAAACCTAGAGGTGGCATCAAGTAAACAGATTTTTAAACTCTCAGAGTTGATTCTCTGATGTTTATTTTGTTGTTGTTGTTGTTGTTTAGTCGTGTCTGACTCTTTGTGACCCCATGGAATCTCTTCCATTACTCTCTCAATGAGACAGAAGTTCTTTGGCGGGGCTGGATCATTCCTCACAGTATATTAATAAAAATACAGGCATATCTGAAACTTTGTAATTCTTCAGGTCACACACTGCATCTCCACTGCCACCTACCATATGCTCCTAAATAAAATTATGTCTTATTTTAGATGAAGCCACACTGTACCTTTCATATATGGTCAGACTCCTTAAATAGAACTTCGGGGCATTACATCCAACTCTGGACAAACGTTTTACAGCCACATGCACACAGGTTTATAGTTCTGGCAGCAAATTACCTTCATCTAAGCCTTAAGGGGAACATTACCTCAAAGGGAAATTCATCTTTGTGATCATTTTACATCCAGCTGTGTTACACAGAACAGACACCATAGTTTCCTTTAACTACAAGAGTACTAAGAAAGTATTTCGTATCTTCCGTTGGAAGTTAATTATTAGGCATGATGGACAGTGTTGAGCTTCTAGCCCCAAGGTCAACTGTAGCTTGGTATCTTTCCTTTCATGAGTCAGGATGTATTAGCTGAACACTGTTCAAAGCAGGGAAGAACAAGTTCAGTACCAGTTCAGTTCTGGCACAACAAATTCCTGGGCTCAAAATCCTGTATTCTAACAGTGCAATCCTATTGCTATCTCCTCAGAAGCAAGACCTGTTTACTTACCGGTACTTAATTTAAGGTTTTTTTAATTGCCAAGCGTGTAAAGCTGAATGTGTGCAAGTTAAATGTGCATAAATTGTGGGCTTACTGTATATCCATACTAGAAGATGCTCAACCTGTTGTATTTCGGCCTGCCACACTACTGTTAAATGCCCAGGAACTATGCTTTGCCCCAATGCCAGACCTAAACGAAAGCCTAGGCTGTAATCCTGCACTCACTTACCTGGGAGTTAGCAAGCCATGCTAAACACAAAATAACTCCTAGGGAATCCCTTATCTCAGACAAATCCGCCACAGAAAAGATACATCTTGGTTGTTAGAGGGGGAGGGGGAAAGAAGGGCAAAATACAGAAATCCACAGACTGCAAAATAAGCCAGAAAGGGGTGTGTGTGTGTGTTGCACTAAAGGGCATGGCAAAACAGCAGCTCTTTAGGAACCCACAGAATTCATCTGTCAATCACAGCTCTACCTTCACTCGTTGGCTAGATGGGAGCAGCCAGGCTGACTAACTGACACAATTTGTTTAGAAGAGTACCTAAACATTTAGCTTCATAACTTTTTTTGGGGGGGTGGTAGAGACTTACATATTTTATTTTATTTTTTTTAAAAAAGAAAGCTGAAAGTCTAAGGGTCCCAGTTGGCACATTCGTTGGTGGTCTTGTACTTCTAGGTAAGCATGTACAGTGGTACCTTGGGTTACATACGCTTCAGGTTACAGACGCTTCAGGTTACAGACTCCGCTAACCCAGAAATAGTGCTTCAGGTTAAGAACTTTGCTTCAGGATGAGAACAGAAATCGTGCTCCGTCAGTGCAGCGTCAGCAGCGGGAGGCCCCATTAGCTAAAGTGGTGCTTCAGGCTAAGAACAGATTCAGGTTAAGAATGGACCTCCAGAACGAATTAAGTATTTAACCCGAGGTACCACTGTATAGATTGAGGCTTTGGTGTATTTTTTTTTACACTGGATCTGGTTGGTGGATCTCAGAGATCTAGTAAAAATCAAAGTAGACCCTACAAGCTTAAGGTATGGCCACTCCTGGTATAAAGCTTAACTTAGCTTTTTCGGATATGAGAATGCACATTTAGTTCTGTAAATTACTTTTTGGAGAGGCCTCTTTTAACTGCAGCTGTAATTTTTTATTTTTAAAATACCTGATGTTATTTGATGCTGGCTTTAATATCGCTGTTTTTAAAACCATGTTTTGTGGCATTTTGTTAATTGTTGGTTAGCCACTTGGAGAAATTGGGGGGGCGGGGTTTGAACTAAAAGATACAAATGAACTGAACAAAAAATGGTTAAATGACAATAGCCCAATTATTGGATGCTTTCTATTGTCCTTTCAACACATTCTTTTTTTAGCCATCCTAAGTGGAGACTTTTATCCTGTGCTGGATGTGAATTGATTCTATATGCGTTGTCGTTTTACAATTGTTTTACATATATAATTGTATTATATATGAAAATGCTTCACTTTTTAATTTTATATGCAGTTGTTCTGTGTATGCTTTCTATTGTATCGTAAATCTTGTATTTTCACTACGGGAAGAAAATCACTTGGATTTTTTCTTGCCCAGTGCTGTTCAGTGAAACCAAAGCACACTTGCAGGGATTGGGGCCCTCATTTATGGCATACTTTTGACAGCTGGTATTAATCTCCGTTCAATGGAATTCATGTCCCAACTTGAGAGCCTTGTGATTGGAAAGTGACACTCTGGCTTCAGGTTACAAGTCACTATCAAGCACTTCTCTCTTTGCTAGCTGCATCTCAGATCTTGAAAGCAGGAAGAAGTGTGAAATAAAATAACTAAAAAAGAAGGGGGGGAAAACCCCCGCAGGGTTCACAGCCACTACCTCATAAAATAAAGAACATTCTCAGGAGACCACAGAGTGAATTAGATGTTGCAACAAAAACCGACCTGATACAGAAAGAAAGTCCATATTCGACTCAACAAAAAATAATAAGAGACATGACTTGGAGTTACTTTCCTTACTGGGTTGTTATTAATTTAACTGCATAATAAAGTTTTGAAAATTAAAAGCATTTTTTAAGCAGTGTGTGTGTGTGTGTGTACACTGACATATGCAGTGTACATACATACACACACACACACACACACACACACACATACCTAAGCTTAGAAAGGGAATTTTGACAGGAGACCTGAGCATTTTAAAGAAACCAAAGTTATGTTGACCTGAAAGTAATGGCAAAGGATCAAAAACAACAACAATAACTTTACAATAACTGCTAATGAAGATCCCGATCCAAATTTGCACCTATATGTATATGTAATTATAAGCATGTAATGAGTCCTATTAAGCTTCCTGAGAAAAATCAAATCCTAATAATATTCCCAAGATTGTCTGGATAAGTGCAAAGCACAGTAAACTTTGAGCATCAGTGCTTTCTCCATAAAACGTAACACTTTGGATTTATTTATTTATTTGACACAGTGACAAACACCTTAGTTACATCCTATTTGGATTCCTGTAATAGGCTCTCTGTGGGGCTGCCTTTGAAAAGTGCTCAGAAACTTCAACTGGCTCAAAGAAGCCAGACTGCTGACTGGGGATGGTTATAGAGAGCATACGACTCTGTTGTTACAATGAAGGGAGAAGGAAGGGTTAATAAGGCAAAGAAACTAAAAGCTGTGGTTAGGCAGAAAAACGCAAATGCGTCAGCTCTGTAGGCCAGAAGTTGCTTCCTGTTTTCAGCTCTGCAGACTGGGAGCTGTTTCCTGTTTTTGTGCTATCTATTTTAGAAATGCAAGACATACATGCAGGGCATGAGAAGGATTTCTCTCTACCTTCTCTGTACCATTGTACTTTGTAGGGGTTGCTCTCGAATATTTCCTGCAGTAAATTCCTGTACTAATCCTGTTTTTGCAGTTGCGGCATTACCAAACAATGGGTGTTTGCTAAAGTCAGGCAGGTCAAGAGTCCAGCTTCCTGCCTTACCAGCTAGCCAGAAAATTGCAGCTGTTTGCAAATTTAACCAGCCTGCCAAAGAGGTCTCACTCTGTCTTTTATAACATGCATTTGTTTTCATATTTCAAAACTACAAACCATGTTTGGGTGCCTTGGCAAAAAGGTGGTTTCTAGGGGGATGCATACCCCTAAACATTTTGTGAATCTAGTGGAAGAAACTAATTTTTAAAACTTTCTAGTTTCTTCCACGGCGAATCATCACCATGTTTCCTGCCATACGCTTCCTGTCTTAAGTAATGCAAAGATAAGAAAAGACACGTACAAGCAAGAGGGGAGGGGGAAGTGCTTAGCTAGCAGAAAGACACGTATGAGGAAGTGCTTACCCAGCAGATAGATGTGCCATATAAGGGAATAAGTTGAACATTTGCCAGCTGATTGGGAAAATTTGAGGAAGGAATGGGAGGGGGGGAATGCTCAAAAGGTATAAGAAGGCTTGCTGAAATGTATTCCTTTACAGCCAGTTTGCAGGAGCGATCCTGCTGGCTGTCCTGTGCACAGTTTGCAATAAACTCTTTTCTCCAAAGAAGAAACTTTCCTGGTGCTTTTTGCTCTCTCTCTCTTCGGCACTGGGGACGCGGGCAAACGAATTCCCTGGCAAGGACAAGGTTCAGCCTTCAGTTTGGTGCATTGGCCGGGAATTTTTGCCCCACCCCAGAGGGCCGGGGAGGGCCAGGCTCGACCTCGGTGAACAGCTCGGATCGGCGTTTTGCAGGCTCCAAGCGCGCACCCTGCCAATTCGTGGGGGGAACCAGCCACACCGCTCCGGAGTGGAGACACAGGTCGAGGGAGAAAAGAGAACTGGCCAGAAGGGGTCTGCAGCGAAAAAAAAGGTAAGCCCAAGGGAAAGGGCGAGGCCTGATCAGCCTCACCTGGCTGTGGCAGTACAGTGCCAGCCAGGAATAAGGGGATTGGTTGTACAGTACAGTACTAGCCACCAGGAATAAGGGGACTGGTTGTGCAGGAGAGTGCCACCAGCATAAATTTGGAACAGAGGAAGGAGGGGAAATTATATTGATGTGATTTGTATGTTGTGTGTGTTGCATGTCAGATACTCCAGTGATTGAATTGTCGAGTGTGGGCCGGGGTATTAGTGCCCCTTGGCCGAGCGATTGCAGGGTTGTGCGTTTTCTGCCAGGGCGACCTCGTGCAGGCCACAATCTGTATTATTTGGTGTGTGAAAGAATTTATAACCCGGTTAGGAGAGGAGTATCTGAAGAAAAAAAAAATGGGGTCTGGGGCAAGCCAATGTAGTCCCCTGGAATGCTTTTTAAACAATTGGAAAGCAGCCACAAAAAATGATGACTGGGGAATTAAATTAAGAAGACAGAGAATGAAGACATTGTGTGAAGTTGATTGGCCCTTACAAGGAGTTACTTGGCCTTCAGAAGGAAGCTTTGATTTGCAGCTAATCAGTCCATTATATCAGAACATCTTGAATGTCCACCCAGACCAGATCCCTTATATTTCTACTTGGAAAACCAATGTAGAGAAGAACCCACCATGGTTGAAAGCCTGCCGGGGCAACGCCCCACAAAGTGCAGTTTGTACAGTTCGACCGGCAGGGAAGTCAGAAAGGCCCCCAGTGATACCAGACCCAGAAGAAGAGGAGGGAGGAATTATTAAACCACCTCCACCCTATGCTCCACCAACTGCCCCTCAGGCAAATCCACCAGACCCAGGTCCCCAGGCACTGGGAGGAGCTAGCCCCCAGCCTGAACCCTCCAAGGCTGATGAATCAGATGAAGAAGAAGATGATGAGGAATTTTTAAAGGGATTACTTGAACTAGCAAAGAAAGGAAAAGGGTGGACTCAGTATCAGTCGATAAGATTGCAACGGTATGTACAACCTTATGCAGAAAAAGTAGATGTTGGTCCCCACTTGTTGGCCGCAGCAGAATGCCTCCCAACACAAGGGAAGAAATGGCAGAAGGAATGGATAGAAGCAGCAACCAGGGCGGCCCTCCATAAGTCCCATGAGGTGCAGAAAAAGGGTGGGGCTGGAATGATGCCTCTACGTAGAGTATATGATCCTCCGGCCCCCGCGGGACCTAACGGAGTTGTGCCCAATAGAACTTATACAGTTCAACATGTCCCCTTCTCTAGTGCAGATGTTTGTAATTGGAGGAATCAAAACCCTTCATTTGAGGAAAACCCAGCAAAAATAATTAAGCTGTTTGAGGGAATTTTCAAAACCTACAATCCCACTTATGATGATGTACAGTATTTGATGGATGCCCTGCTAACTACAGAGGAGGTTAGGCGAATTCATACTGAAGCCCGAGCACACATGAGAGCGCAGGGGGTAGGAGAGCCGGCTGTTACAACAGGATATCCTGAAAATACACCGAATTGGGATTATCAGACCACTGATGGGCAAAATACCCTCACCACTTATCGCCAGAATGTCTTAAATGGCATGAGAAGGGCAGCCAGGAAGCCTACTAATTTTGCCAAGATCAGGGAAATAATGCAAGGGAGTGAGGAGCCCCCAGGTGCCTATCTGGAAAGACTAAAGGAAGCTTACCGCCAGTATACCCCTGTAGACCCAGATGAGGTTGCCAATGCCCCGATCATAAAAACTGCCTTTGTAGCTCAGGCAGCACCCGATGTCCGCCGAAAAATCCAGAAGCACGAGGCTTTCATGGGCCACACCCTTGAGTGGATGTTAGAATTGGCTCAAACCACTTATAATCAGAGGGAGGAAGAGGCACAAAAGAAGAAGGAGAAATATCAAGCAAAAAAGTTGATGGCGTTACAGGTTACCACACCCACCCCTCATGAAAGAGGAAGCGCCCGGGGAGGAGGGCAAGGCCGTTTGGGGAGGAACCAGTGCGCCATCTGCCGGCAGGAAGGGCACTGGAAAAGAGAATGCCCACAGGCTCATTCAGGTGGAAGAGGACGAGGAGAACGAGTTCCAGGGCCAATCCCCATGGGACCTGGACAGGAACTGAGACCCTGGACATCAGCAAATGTCGGCAGGGGTAGAGGACGTGGACAGGGACCCCCCTGGCACCCCCCAGCCCAAAGGCAGCCCGGCGCAATGAGCCTGAGAGAGGAAGAGGAGGAATATTAGGACAGACCGGGCCCAGCTGATTTAGGTTCCCGTGAGCCCATGGTCAAAATACAAACAGGGAACCGAACCATCCCCTTCATGGTGGACACCGGAGCCACACACTCTGTTTTGCCAGTACCAGTGTCCAAGCCCACCAAGCAAACGATTAATATAATAGGAGCTACAGGCAAATCACAAAGAGCCCCATTCCTGCAATCTGTTGCCTGTAGCTTGGGCGGCCAAGTGGTCCAACACAAGTTTTTGTATATACCGGAGTGTCCCATCCCATTATTGGGTCGAGACCTGCTATCAAAATTGCAAGCCCAGATTTCTTTCCAACCAACAGGAGAAGTAACAATGACCACAGGGCCAGCAGGGGAATTCTCCTTAGAGGTACCTTTAAGGGAACACTGGTGCTTAATGATGGTAAAAGAAGAGGAGGGGATTATTTCAGAGGACCTCCTGCAAGAAGTTAACCCTGATGTGTGGGCAGAAGGCAACCCGCCCGGAATGGCAAAGAACATCCCACCTATAATAGTCAAGCCCAAACCATTCGCCAACCCTGTGGCTGTAAACCAATATCCTATCCCCCGAAGAGCTGCAGAGGGAGTATGGGTACATTTGGAACGGTTACTTCGCCATGGCATCCTGAGACAGTGTCAATCTCAGTGGAACACCCCACTCTTGCCGGTGAAGAAGGAAGATGGCACGTACCGTCCGGTCCAAGACCTTCGATTGGTCAACCAGGCCGTGGAAACCCTCCACCCCAATGTGCCCAATCCTTACACGCTGCTTAGTCTAATACCTCCTACTGCATGTTGTTTCACAGTATTGGACTTGAAGGATGCATTCTTCTGCTGCCGCCTGGCAGAGGAAAGTCAGCCCCTGTTTGCATTTCAATGGACAGATCCAGGAACAGGCACGAAGGTGCAATATACGTGGACGAGGCTTCCACAAGGGTTCAAGAATTCTCCAACCCTTTTTGGGGTAGCATTAGCATCAGACCTGTCTAGCTTCCCCACCAGCCCACGCAGAGTTTTGTTGCAGTACGTGGATGACCTTCTTTTAGCTTGTTCAGACAAAGACACGTGTATGGAAGCCACCAAGGACTTGCTGAACCATCTGGGTGAAGCAGGATACCGAGTATCTAAGAAAAAAGCCCAAATATGCCAACCCACTGTGAAATATCTTGGATTTGATATATCCTATCAGCGACGGACCCTAAGGGAAGAAAGGAAGCAAGCCATTATCCAGATTCCAGAGCCAAAGAATCGCAGAGAACTACGTGGCTTTCTGGGATCGGCAGGATTCTGTAGGATATGGATACCAGATTACAGCACAATTGCCAAGCCTCTGCATGAATCAACCAGAGGGACGGAAAAGGACCCCTTTGTGTGGGGAGAAGAACAGCAACAGGCCTTCCAGGATTTGAAAAAGGCATTGCAGCAAGCACCAGCGCTAGGTATCCCAAATCCAGAAAAGCCTTTCTCCCTGTTTGTGGATGAAGACCAGGGAACAGCAAAGGGAGTGCTATGCCAGAAATTGGGAAGCTGGCAACAGCCTGTGGCATACCTATCCGAGCGCCTGACACCTACAGAACAAGGTTTACCGCCATGCATGAGAGCAGTTGTGGCAGTAGCTACCCTACTGAACAAGGCAGACAAATTTACTTTTGGCCAAGACACTGTTTGTGTGACCCCGCATGCAGTCCCAGCTCTACTCGACATGAAGGGTACCTATTTCTTCTCCCAAGCAAGGATGAGAAAGTGTCAGATGCTGTTGTTGCACCCGCGTTTGAAGTTCCAGGTTACCACCGCCCTCAACCCAGCTACCCTGTTGCCGGTAGGAGAAGGTGAGGAGCAGACGCACGATTGCATTGAAGTAATGGACGAGGTATATTCCAGCAGGCCTGATCTCAAAGATGAGGCAAACCCCCATTGGCCTTCATGGTTTGTAGATGGAAGTAGTTTTGTTGAGGCTGGGCAACGGAAGGCGGGCTATGCAGTGGTGGCCCTGGAGGACCAGGTGATCGAAGCAAAGTCACTCCCGCCTGGAACATCGGCCCAGCTGGCAGAACTAACTGCGCTTACCAGAGCCCTGAGCCTGGCAAAGGGACAGAAAATAAACATTTACACAGATTCTAAGTATGCATTCCTGACTTTACATGCCCATGGAGCCTTATGGAAAGAAAGAGGTTTGCTTACCTCCAGAGGAAACCAGGTGGCCCACCCGCAAGTTCTATTGAACCTTCTGGATGCTGTATGGGAGCCCGAGGCAGTGGCAGTTATCCATTGCTATGGCCACAAGACTGGACCAGGGGAAGTGGCCAGAGGAAATCGATTGGCAGACAGAGTGGCCAAGGAAACAGCCCGGGAACTGGCCCCCACCTTGGTTATCGGAGCACTGGTCCCAGAAGAGATTTTAAGCACCACTGATAAACCAGCTTACACAAAGCAGGAAAAGGACACTGCAGACGCCCAGGAACTGACCTTGTCCAAGGAAGGATGGTACCTTACCCCTGATGACAGGATATGGATTCCAGAGTCTCTTTCTCGGCAGATAGTTCAGAGGTACCATGAATCAACCCACATAGGACCAGATGCTACAACCAAGCAGCTGGGGAAGTGCTTATATATATCCCACCTCTACCAACTGGCAGCCCAGATCTCCAGGAAATGCCTGCTATGCCAAAAGAATAATCCCAGAGCCGGACCACTGGCTCTCCCAGGGATTCAGCACAGTGGAACTGCACCTATGGAAGATCTTGTCGTGGACTTTACTGAATTACCCCGTTGTGGACTATACCGCTACCTGCTGGTGGCAGTGTGTACCTACACCGGGTGGGTCGAAGCATGGCCCACCAAGACTGAAAAGGCACTTGAAGTAACCAGGTGCCTGCTTAGGGAAATCATCCCTCGCTATGGATTGCCAAGGTCCATAGGATCTGATAATGGACCAGCATTTGTTCATGCAGTCCTACAGGGACTGGCAAAAGCGCTCCAGATCAACTGGAAGCTGCATACTGCTTATAGACCCCAGAGTTCTGGTAAGGTAGAGAGAATGAACAGAACTCTAAAGAATCAGCTGTCCAAGCTGACGCAGGAGACCGGGTCTAATTGGGTGGCCATGTTGCCCTTAGCATTGCTCAGGGTCCGCAGTCTCCCTTCAAAGCGGACCCACTTGTCACCCTTTGAGGTTTTGTTTGGGAGACCAGTCCCATATGTTAGAATGTTAACTCCATATGCTAGCCAAGATATGCAATTGAATAATTATGTGCAGTCACTCTCCCAAGTTCTCTCCTGTTTCCACAGGTGGACCCAGGCTCGCACCCCATGTGTGTTAACTGAACCGTTCCATCAGTTCGAGCCAGGTGATGAAGTGTGGGTGAAAGACTGGCAGCGAGCTCCCCTACAGCCTTGTTGGAGGGGACCATACACTGTGCTACTTTCTACACCTACTGCTGTGAAGGTTGCTGGCATCACCCCGTGGGTCCACCATACTCGAGTAAAGAAAGCCATTTCAGACTGGACAGTTACACCAGATCCAGAGAACTCCCTTCGGCTGACTATCTCCAGACGCCTGGTAGACGACCGCTCTGCTGATATCACACCGGAAGCTGATATCTCTACGCACAGCTGAAGAATTGGATGGGAGGGGCGCCCGCGGGCAGTGTCCCCAACGTAGAAACTTGCTCTCCAGCAAATTTAGAGGCACCAGTAGGTCTTTTGGTATTAGGACCAGAACCCCTTGATATAGTCACCCCATGTGTCAGGCTGTTGCAGGGGTGGATATATTCCTGTGGGTGCATGTTAATATATGAAGAGGGAGAGGCCCCTTTTGGATATAATATTTTGGAAAGACAGCACGAGGGCCCAGCCCATCAACAAGGGATTATAGGGAAATTGCTCCATATAGTGGGTGCTTCAGCAGAAAAGTGGAAAGTCACCCCTGAGGCCCGGAGAATAATTGAATACGAATATCAGTGGGCCCTTCAGCGATAAGAAGAAAAGCTAGAAATGACCCCCAAATATTGGTGGGTGGGAGTTATCTCAACCGCCCTTGCCATATGGATGTGCCTTTTCTTTTGCTGGCATGAACGTCACAGGTTCTGCGGGAGGCAACGGTCAAATCCTTCTACCCCCTTGATGATCCTCCTAGTATTCCTCGTTCTCATAGTTGCAGGAGACAAGGAAGGTGCTGCACCTGGTGAACATGGGCAGATGGGGACTAGATTATTGAATAAAACATCACGAGGAGAAAATTATCATAAGATGTGGAAAGACAATATTTATATCAAGGATATGTTTAAGTTCACCACAATGTTAAATCTCTCCAATTGTTGGCTGTGTATGCACATACCACCTTATGCTCAACGGCCAGGTTTGATGCTACATGGAATTCCCATTGATGATATCTACAATGTAAAAAATAGAAAAAACCCTGAAGAAGCTCAGTGGCCACCCGTAAAATTGGCCCTGTCCGAGCCAGCTTTTATTTGTTTAAAATTCTCTGAAGGGTCAACCCCACGAGGGATTTATCCTGATTGCTTATATGTATTGAATTTTGTATTTAATAGGACCTGCTCTGCCTTTGTTAATTATGGAAATACCTCACGGTGTTATCAATCCGATACTAGCGCCAAGTTAATGACTGATATGCACCACCTCCACAAAAGCTCTAGATCCAATTCTTCTGTTCAGCCCCTATTAAATTTCACCCAGGAGTTATGGCACGTAAGCCTCCTGTTTTCACAAGCTTTCAAATGGTCGGAGCAACAACGAAACACCAGTCACCTTCTTCCGGAAGAACTCTGGCTAATTTGTGGCGATGCAGCATTCAAATCTATTCCCCGAGATCTTACTGGAGTTTGTACCCTAGGAGTGGTGGTTCCCCTTTTATATAAGATAGGAGAGTTACCAACATCTCTCAGACTGCGTAACCGCAGGGCAGTGAATACACCCATTAACCACTATGTTGGGACCCAGGTATCGCGGGGCCTACTACCTTCCTTAGGGGCAGCCATGAATTATAGAGATCTTCATTTGCTCGCCAATTGGACAGAAGGGCTATTTAATGATACCATTAAGGCACTAAAGGACCTCAATCAAGAGGTGTCTGCTATGAGGGAGGTCGTTTTGCAAAATCGTTATGCTTTAGATGTAATGTTGGCCTCAAAGGGAGGAGTTTGTGCGTTAGTTCATTCTCATTGCTGCGTGTTTATCCCAGATAATAATGTCAGCATTTCGGCCACAATCGACCACATGGAAACAATGATAGCTGAAAACCCGCTAAAAAATACAGAAGGTGATCCATGGAATTGGTTATATTCTTGGCTCCCCGATGGTGGTTGGATCAGGCATATTATGGTATTGATAGCAGGGCCGCTTATAATCCTTTTGCTTTTCTGCTTCTGTATTCCCTGCTTGATGCAATGTATGCAACATATGATGGAAAAGATGATATCCCGCACGATGGGACCTCGTGTAATTGCTTTTATGAGAGAATATAGACCCTTACCCCAGAACGAATCTAAGTAATAGATTGTTCATAAAAAGAGGAGGGAGTGAAGGGAGAAGGAAGGGTTAATAAGGCAAAGAAACTAAAAGCTGTGGTTAGGCAGAAAAACGCAAATGCGTCAGCTCTGTAGGCCAGAAGTTGCTTCCTGTTTTCAGCTCTGCAGACTGGGAGCTGTTTCCTGTTTTTGTGCTATCTATTTTAGAAATGCAAGACATACATGCAGGGCATGAGAAGGATTTCTCTCTACCTTCTCTGTACCATTGTACTTTGTAGGGGTTGCTCTCGAATATTTCCTGCAGTAAATTCCTGTACTAATCCTGTTTTTGCAGTTGCGGCATTACCAAACAATGGGTGTTTGCTAAAGTCAGGCAGGTCAAGAGTCCAGCTTCCTGCCTTACCAGCTAGCCAGAAAATTGCAGCTGTTTGCAAATTTAACCAGCCTGCCAAAGAGGTCTCACTCTGTCTTTTATAACATGCATTTGTTTTCATATTTCAAAACTACAAACCATGTTTGGGTGCCTTGGCAAAAAGGTGGTTTCTAGGGGGATGCATACCCCTAAACATTTTGTGAATCTAGTGGAAGAAACTAATTTTTAAAACTTTCTAGTTTCTTCCACGGCGAATCATCACCATGTTTCCTGCCATACGCTTCCTGTCTTAAGTAATGCAAAGATAAGAAAAGACACGTACAAGCAAGAGGGGAGGGGGAAGTGCTTAGCTAGCAGAAAGACACGTATGAGGAAGTGCTTACCCAGCAGATAGATGTGCCATATAAGGGAATAAGTTGAACATTTGCCAGCTGATTGGGAAAATTTGAGGAAGGAATGGGAGGGGGGGAATGCTCAAAAGGTATAAGAAGGCTTGCTGAAATGTATTCCTTTACAGCCAGTTTGCAGGAGCGATCCTGCTGGCTGTCCTGTGCACAGTTTGCAATAAACTCTTTTCTCCAAAGAAGAAACTTTCCTGGTGCTTTTTGCTCTCTCTCTCTTCGGCACTGGGGACGCGGGCAAACGAATTCCCTGGCAAGGACAAGGTTCAGCCTTCAACAACAGTTCCACTGGCTATTGGTCTGTTTCTTGGCACAATTCAAAGTACCGGTTATGACCTTTAAAGCCCTATACGGCTCAGGTCCAAGCTTTCAGGAATTACGGTACTCCCTCATACAAACCTGTCTGGGTTTTGAGATCTACAGGGGAGGCCCTTCTCTCAGTCCAAACACCCTCACAGGCACGCTTGGTAGCTGCTTCCAGACCCTGGAACTTCCTTCCTGGAGAAGCTAGACTGGCTCCCTCCTTGTTGTCCTTCTGTTGGCAAGTGAAATAAATTCCACCAGTTTTGCTTTATAGTAATAAATCCCTTGGTCTGCCTTAAATACAAAGCAGAAGTTTGGGGTTTGGGGGGGGGAGGGAAGGCCTGGTGGTGAAACCCAGATATATCCAAGTCACTGGTAAAAATTGTGGGAAATTGTAATCAATATAACAAGCAAGCTTAGGGCTAGTTAATGCATGAAGGGGTTAAGACCACAGAATTGTATTCCTAGACTCAGCTACCTTACACCCCTCACCTCTTTTGTTTCCTCTTTTGTTCACCCTTTTCCCTCAGCATGTGAACTCGCTGAGATAGGACATACTTGAGCTTGCTCGCTATAAGCTCAGGCCATATGCTTAGAGCTATTTCACTATATTTCGTATCCCAAGATTTCAAACTGTGTTTACTTGCTGCTGCATAGATAAATGCATGAATCTGACATTTTTGTAAGTTTTGTAAGTAAAGTGTTTGAACTGACTAGCGTTGCGACCTGTTCATTGCAAGAGGGTTAAAAACAGGGAAGCGCTGGTGGAGACTCAGGGTGGGATGTTTAAAAGGTTTAACAGCCTATATTCCCATGCTGCTTGCTTTTGTGACTTTAAAACTCTGCTGCTGGGGCTTTTTCTTACTGGAGTTTGCTTGCCCTGCATTTCTGGATGGTAGGCGTCCAGCACACTCTTTTATTAATTACCCCCACATGGGTGATCTGTATCTATTTTTCTTCCCACAAAAATAAACACCAGAGTTGCCAGTCAGTCTAGCCAGAGGGAAAAAATTCTTCCCTACTATAAATTTAAGTGATGGCTGGGCATGAATGCAACCATTCATCAAGTCTCTGAAAGAGAAGTAGCTGTTGTGGTCCTTTAGCATCCATCCACCTGATTGATTGAGCCATCATTATTTATTTGGGACCATCTCTGATGTCGCAGAGGAAGACGGTCGCTTATCAGAGCTCAGAATGAATGGGATCTAATCTCTGAAAGAGGTCGTCATTTATTGGTCTTTATATAATCTTTTTTAAATAAAAAAAATCAAACTTATAACAAGTAATAATTTATCGACTGTGCCTTCCTGATTCATGAAAGCCTGATAATTAGTGTTATTTTTAGAACACTTGCAAGTATGTGCCTTACATACAAATACTCAGCAAGGCAAATAGTGTTGCTCTGAATGGGATAATTGCTTGCAGGGATTTGGGTAAATGATTAGGGTGGGTTAAGACAAAACTATACAGAGTTCCAGATTCGAATACTGCAATGCACTGAAGGTGCATCTGCCTTTGAAGGTTTTCCAGGAACAACAGATAGTGCAAAACTCAGCTGCTGGGTTATTAATTTGGACCAGTTCTATGGATCGCATCTCAAGTTCTTACAGCTACACTGGTTTCCTGCTTTCAAAATAATTAGGGCTGTCCTCTGCCCGGAATTTCCTGGACATTACTGGGATTTCAAAGGTGGAATTGATGTCCGGGGGGGGGGGGGGGATTTCCAAAAGACAGCGCTTTATCCTGGATCTTAGGCAAGAAAAGTCACTCTTTTGGGGCGTTTTTGTAAAACCACTTTGTGGTTTGTCCACAACATTCGGTGTGTCCTGGTTTTTACTTTTTGAAATATGGCAACCCTAAAAATAATCCAAGTCCATGCATTCCCCAAACTGATTTTTGTTAGTTTGGGAGGTTTTAGAGGGGGAACACAATATGAAAAATATTAAACATAGCAAGTTGATAACACCATAAAAGGTACAAAAAAGACTAAAGATTTTGGAATAATACTGATTGCAAGGACATTCAATCCTTCTTCCCCCTTGTTATAACAGACAATATGCATTGATTGATTAATTTGGTTCTTTCTGCTCTTTTTTATAATCAACTCCAAGTTTGATTTATTTTAAAATTCAAGCCAAATTTCAATATCGAAAATTGAAAACGCTTAGCAGCACAATCCCAGATCAACAGTCTCCTCTGCCTACCTCTTGCAGTTTTGGAGACAGGTAACTTTGGGGTATATCCCTTTGTTGTGCAGCTACCGTTCTTCAGTTCAGCCATCTCCCTCATTTATATTCAAAAGCAGAAAAGGTTTCCCTCTACACCAGAAACAAACTGTGTTTTGGATACTTAACTCAAGAGACTAAGCCAGGAACCGTCACAGCTTCTGAGGAGTTAAGCAAGCCAAGCCTCGTAGTATCCATGTGAACGAGACAATCGGCACTGTTTGCCCTTGGTATTCTGTGAGGTCTCGTGTCATTTATGAGATAATAAAAAACAAATACAAATGCCTTTTCTATGATCAGATTACAATTCACTTATTGTTAGGGGATTTTCTTCTTATTTCCTGAAGGGATGGCATATCACAATTAGGTTAGTGTTAAAACATGGTCTTGGCAAGGTGATTATGGTTCACTGTAGCCAGAAATCTTGTCCTGTAGATAGCAACATAAATAGGTTATGAGATACAAAAATTCCCCAGGATTACATCACTGATTAAAGTGTCTTTTAAAAACTTTAGTAATGTGTTGGGCTATCATGATGCTAATATGTCTCTGAATGAGGCAAAGTGAAGGTTGACACCTTATGTTTGTGAGATGAATTGATTTCAAAAATGCCTTTAGTGGATATTGTTACTCCACCTCAATCACTGAGGTTCTCCGATGGAGCACTTCTGGTGGTGCCTCAGAATGGCTCCCCAAAGCAGCAATGCCAAAGGGAATAAGAAATCCCCTTTCCTGCATTACCTTAGCAAAAGTAACCCAGCCAGTCACTGTTGGCTTTTGTTACACTGATGTCATCTGCTGGCGCATTACAAATGTTGTGTGTGGCTTCTCCATAATTTCTATTTAATTAGGTCAGTATCTTTCAAACTGTATCTGCGGTTTGATTTATTTTGTTTGCCTTTGGTGATCACTAAGAACAAGAAGAGATTCGACAGAAGTCAATTGTTCTCTCCTTTTTCTTTTAAAGTCCCCTTTGGGTTTGAAAGCTCATTAAAAGCTGTTTGGGACCTTTGAAAACCCCTATGAAGATTTGTGGTTATACTTTTCTTCCCCCAATATTTGTCTGTTTGTTTCCGTTGCTGTAGTTGAGTTCATCAAACAAACACCGAAGCAAGAGGAATTAATTATTTCTTTCTCTCCCTCTCTCTAGATGCAATTTGTCAAGTAGATGAAAGCAACTCATCAGAAGGTTTCCTAGACAGCTGTGTCCCAGAACACATATGGTGAGTGAGTGACAGGCATTTTTGGTCTATAACAAACATTTACCAGAGACATTAAAATGGTACCTTTGCTTAGCATTTTTGTACTAGATCCTGGTAAGCATGATTCTCCTTGTTTATTTCTTTGAAAAAGAATAGCACAAGGGCTTGTGGAATCAGGATGTCCATGCTTCTACTACACGTTTTTCTGAGAGACAGGGAAATCAATTCACAGTTTCCATTATGGGAAAAGAGATAAACCCAGACTGAGTGGGTGCTTGAATCCAGGTTTCCTTTGTCCAACACTTTAATCACTTGGGCACTGCAGCATATTTGTGATCCACATTCCTTATATATTTCCTGAAGTTACAGTGACAACATATCCAATCGGGATTCTCCTATCATAGTGGGATGAAGGTTTCCCTTGCCACAAAAATTATTATCAAGGTTTTACTCTGCATTGTGAAAGCCTATAAAACCCTTAACACAAAAGAGGTGACAGCAATGTATTCCACATTATTTTCATATTGTACCTTTAAAAAATATCTGTTTTTCCTCTTTAAGTAGTTGTGCAATTTCTAAAACATTGACCATGAAGTTGGCCCTCTTCATGAAGTTGCCTTATTTGTTACTTAACTTGGCTGGAAATAGAACTAAGCATTTTAGGTGTTGTAGTCAATTTTACAAAGCAAGTATTCCAAAGTGTTTATTAGGCATGCAAATATATGCTTTTGCATATTCTGTAAAGCCCTGACATGTATTACTGTCAGAGAAATATAATTTCTTAACTAAATGCACATCCTGCTAATGAAGTTAAGTCACTTCTGGCATGCAGAATATTGAGTGCATCTCGATATTAATGTGTTTGGCCAACCAGTGACATTGCATAATGACAAAATGTTTGAAGTATGCTGGGAATACAGTTAAGGGCTCTTATTGATATTGCCATTAAAAATGCGACACACAGTTGTATGTTCATGGTGAGAAATCATTTGCAAATGCAAATTGCAGTGCTGGGGCATCAAAGCAAATGGAGTCTCTGAGGAAGATCATGCTATTGTTTTCCAATTCAGTATACCTTTCTAATACAGTTCAATGTTGCTTTTTTGCTTCTTGTCAAAAATTAAAATAAGCACTTGTGCAAAGCTTATTTTAAAGAGAAACTGAACTGGAGGGTCAATAGGGACCTGAGGAACTGGAGTGTATGGTGGGGGGAAGGAATCCGAGAACAAGACAAGTATTTCAAAAGCAACGGCCTAGTTTTATAATCCCAGGATCAGAGAGGCCTCTCAAAATATATCCTCAGTGATTCTAGCAAAGCATAACAACAAAGGCGACAGGTGTCACTCGTATCTTCTAAAGTGGAGGTAAGCTACTCCAACAAATAAGGAATTCTGGTGAAAATAGAGGAAAGCAAAATGCATAATTCATCATTCACAATACAGTGGGACCTCAGGTTAAGTACTTAATTCATTCCAGAGGTCCGTTCCTAACCTGAAACTGTTTTTAACCTGAAGCACCACTTCTTGTCTAATGGGGCCTCCTGCTGCCGCCGCGCCGCCAGAGCACGGTTTCGGTTCTCATCCTGAAGCAAAGTTCTTAACCTGAAGCACTATTTCTGGGTTAGCGGAGTCTGTAACCTGAAGCATATGTAACCTGAAGCGTATGTAACCTGAGGTACCACTGTACAGGACAGTTGAAAGAAAACCACAGGAACATCTATATGAAGTGAGGTGGATTGCTTACCCAGTCACTAAAAAGACAACAGTCTAAGCAACTAAGGACATAAGGAAAGCTTAAACTTGAGCATGGTCTGAAGGCGGGACTGTTGTCAAGGTCAGCATCATAGGTGTATGTACAGGGTGTGCAGACTGTGTCCAGGCACACCCTAATGTCAAACACACAAAAGTGGCTTTGTGAGTCCCTGAACCTACTCAGCTATAGACCATCAGCCCCACAATGACAACCAGGCTACTTTTCCCTGTCTCCCAAGGACCTGCCCCTCATGTCCGGCCCCAGCAGTGTCACCATAGTTGCTAGTGCGTTGTGAAAATTTTGTCCCAGGCTTTTAGACTTGTCTACCCATGTGCTATCTGAAACCATTGGTTTCTGCCAGATGTGAAATATGTTGGCATTATTTCCAGCTCTCCCACCCCAATACTTCACTTTCTTTGAGGCCGCTGATCACATGCTATGTCTGGAAGATATTGAACATACGTGCTCCCCCCTCCCCCAGTGAGTTTAATGAGGTTTCAGTTTCTTTCATAATACCCTTTATGACTGAGTAGGAGTATGTCTTCAATAAAAGTTTGTCTTCAAAAACAACACCTTGGTGCAGACTCTAATGAAACAGTATGTGAAGCCTTGCAATGGACAGATATTCTATACTGCTTTGTTGCTGTGTGAGCTTGCTCATCCTTCCCCTGAAAGAATTGGCACCTTGACTGTTATGACCAGATTGAATTGCACGTGGTGTGTCTTTTTGATGGGCCCCTGAACTTTGATCTCTTTCCTGTGAAATAATAGAAAAGCTCGACACAGACATTTGTTTCCGTAGACTGCGAAGATCAAAAAAAGACCTCACACAGCCCAGAAACTTCACAACTATTGATTTTAATCAACTACAAATGCATTAGCTAGACTCTGAAGTGAGCTTCCCTCTTATGGATTTTGTCATCAACTCAAGAATGCTCAGGCCTGGTTTTATATGCATTGAAGGCAGCAGGAGTTGTTGCCACCAGGTTCAGACAACGCTGGATCAGGTCTTGCAGAGTGAATGAGTGAACAGTTTTCATCTCTAGATTGAAATGAGCTGTCTGTGAATCCATGCCACTAAAAAAGGAGGTTTGGATTTGTATGGTAAGCACACTATCAGAACTACACTACCCACTACGTGCAGCACTTAGAATAAGAGAATCATAGAATTGTAGAGTTGGAAGGGACCCCGAGGGTCATCTAGTCCAACCCCCTGCATAGGTAAAGGTAAAGGTACCCCTGCCCGTACGGGCCAGTCTTGACAGACTCTAGGGTTGTGCGCTCATCTCACTCTATAGGCCGGGAGCCAGCGCTGTCCGCAGACACTTCCAGGTCACGTGACAAGCTGCATCTGGCGAGCCAGCGCAGCACACGGAACGCCGTTTACCTTCCCGCTGGTAAGCGGTCCCTATTTATCTACTTGCACCCGGGGGTGCTTTCGAACTGCTAGGTTGGCAGGCGCTGGGACCGGCCGACAGGAGCGCACCCCGCCACGGGGATTCGAACCGCCAACCATGCGATCGGCAAGTCCTAGGCGCTGAGGTTTTACCCACAGTGCCACCCGCGTCCCTCAAACCACCCCCTGCATACCTGCCTATAATAATAATCTATATCTATATGTGCTGCCCATCTGACTGGGTTGCCCCAACCACTCTGGGCAGCTCCCAACAAAATATTAAAAGCACAATAAAACATCAACCATTAAAAACCTCCCTGAACAGAGCTGTCTTCAGATGTCTCCTAAAAGTCAAGTAGTTGTTTGTCTGTCTGACATCTGATGGGAGGGTGTTCCACAGGGCGGGTGCCACTACTGAGAAGGCCCTCTGCAATGTTAGGGCATATTAACAAATCCCATCATCCAAGCTATACCAAGTGCACCCTTCTATACAATCCACTTGAAGACCAGCTGTTTGTGAACCTCATTTCAATGAGAGCCCTAACACATGCTATTGACAGATTAATTCCAAAGTTAGATGAGCCCCTCTTTCTAAATAATATTAACCATCATAGAATTGTAGAGTTGGAAGGGACCAGGAGGGACCATAATTCAACCTCCTGCAATGCAGAAATCTTTTGCCCGGTGTGGGGCTCAAACCCACGACCCTGGGATCAAGAATCTCATAATCTACCGATTGAGCTATCACCACCACCACCTCATCTTCCCTCCAAGATGCTCACAGCCACCCTGTGAAATAGGTTGGGTTGAAAGGGAGCTCACAGGGTGCTCATTGGCTCACAGTAACTTTCAACCTTTTCTAAGATCAAACATAATTTTTGATCAGTACAGACACATTTCTAGCCCCTTGACCAGGATGCCTTGCTCTGAGGAAGATTCTTGTGGGCTCTTCCTCGGAGTGAGGAAGGGAAAAAGCACCAGTGCTGCTGCTGCTAATTTTGGTGGCAAAACTATGGGGCGGGGAAATAATTTGGGGGAGGGGGATTAGGTCAAATGGGCAGCAGGGGGAAGACAAGAGGAAGGGGTTGTGTTGCAGGGGATCTCCTGTTAATTAGAGCTTAATTGGACTAAAGTACAGGCATGTGCTAGAATAGATGAGATCGCAAACTGCGGAACAAACCAACTGCAAGGACTTTAAGGTTTGAACTTGAGATAAGACTTCATTCCATGCAAAAGACGGTGGGCAGGGGAGGGGAGCCTACAGTTTCTTTATTTAAAGTTTTCTTCTCTACATGTATGATTTGGCAACCCTCCTCTGAATATTAGTTCAAATTGTATTTGTACAAGCGAGCATGGAAGAAATTGGATTATAAATATGGAATATAACATCAAACGGAACTGTGTGTGTTAAAAAAGGAAAAAGGGAGGGAAGCTCTATTTTGCAAAAGGTTTACGATGGAAACTTTGAGCTGACTCTTCCCCGACCTTTATTATTTATGAAGTGAACTGAACAATGCTAAGAGAACTTGGAATTTAACTTAATTGGAAGTATAATTGCTCATGTAACTTCAGTTGGAAGGAAGGATGAAAGGAGTCTGTGAACTGCCAAGCACAGATAATGTTCTTTATTGAGTCATCTGCAGTTCAACAGACCGTTCTTCTTCCCAGGCTGAGAGGAAAAATGGTGACAACAGGTTATTTACTAGGACAGAGTGACTTTTGCAGCTGTTGTTAAAGTTGAAAAACAATGAAGCACGGGATGGAGCGATGGAGAAATTTCTGGAACAACAATGGGATATCAGCTCTGCTTAAGGCATGACTGATAACAGCAACAACCGGGGGGGGGGGGGGAGAAAGACATAACATCTTACAAGGACAGAAATAAACACCACGGACAGAATAATTGCCCCACACAGGAAGAACAAGCATATAGTTTGAGTTCCTCACTTGTATTTTTATAAATCATTTTATGTGTCAACTTGAATAGAAGTTATTAATATTGCAGTTGTTGTATAAGGGATTATTATTATTATGACAGGAATGTAATTGAAATTTATAAGATTTTGGAATGCAGAAGTAAAGAAAACCATCAAATTAGCATGCAGGGGGCTACTTTATCTAAATTATATAATTTGGTATTTGAACGATTGGCATTAATAATTGTATTATAAATTGGTATGTTATAACAAATTGGTATTGTTATAATGAAGCTATTATCGGACTATAATTGAAAATTAATAAAAAAATATTATTCTTTCAAAAAAGAGGAAGGGGCTGCGCAATCTCTTGCAACAGACCTAAGAAGCATGTTAAATGTAATGGTACAACATGTGTGGATTTCAGATGGAGTAATTACAATTGCTGTCACCTAGAACAAAAGTTTCCATTTCATCAGACTGCAAAAGCAAGGGTATTCCATCAACACTGCTGAGAGACCAGCTCCTTTTGACCTCTTCTTTCATTCTAGTTGATTGTTATAGCAATTCTGTAAATTAAAGAACTAGTGCCTGAATCTGCTTTTTTCCTTTGCCCTCTTCATTCCCCTTTCCCTTTGTAATAGGCCTTTAAGATTGTAAGCCTGAGGGCAGGAACTTGCTTGTTCTGAAAGCCAACTGGAGCTTTTTCAGTTGATGAGCAGGGAAAAAAAATAAAGATGAAGATGATTCATAATCTGTATATAATATGTCTGGAGGGTTCCTCTTTCATTTCTTGTGCAGTTTAATAGTGGAAGAGAGGAGTAACAAATGGGAGGGTTGTGTGTGATTTGCTTCTAGACAGGCAATTAAACTCTGCAGCTACTACGACTAACAGCTCCCCACTCGTCTCTACAAATCCTGAAGTAACTTTGGGACTGACAGCTAAGGGGGAGATGATACATCAGTCCTTGATCATTAACTTCCCAAAGGCTTAACATTTCACACATTGCTTGTTCAATACACTGCTTGGTGCTGCGTGGCATTTGAAATCTTACATAAAATGGGTGCCAATTTATTGCAAATCCTGGATTGGCAGCACTCTTTAATTTTGTTTCACTTTGAGACATTGTGTTAGAGAATCTAGTAAATACTTCTTTAAGCCTCTTTATTTTAGCTAAAGGAACATCACGGCATTAGACAATGAAAGTGGTTAAAGTTTAATAATACTGTCAAGCGCAATAAAATGATTTCTTCATAGAATTCTTTGCTTGCCAGGTGCCTGAATTGGAGCAGGCAGAGAATTCTTTCAGCCATTCATTTAAATGCATTATGTTCTGCCTGACTAATCATGCTTTGGTTTTTGTACCATTTTTATTTTATTTTAATGCAGAGGTATTATCAAAAGGAACAGAGAAAAGATGCAGGGATTTCATCATAATAAGTGAAGCAGCTTAGAAAAACCATTAGCATCCTTTTAAGTTATTGGCATATTATTTATTTTGTAGTTAAGCAAGATTCTTTTTGGCTTCCGGTTTATGTCATGGACATACAAAGTTGCACCAAGCCGGACCATTTGCCCAACTACCCCAGTATTATTTCCTCTGGCTGCCAGTTGCTCTTCAGCATCTGAAGAGGTACATTGCAACCTAATTAGAGAACCAACAAAATACTTTTAGCTATATTATTATTATTATTATTATTATTATTATTATTATTATTATTATCCTCCCATCTGACTGGGTTGCCCCAACTATTCTGGGCGGCTCCCAACAAAATACTAAAAACACAATGAAACATCAACCATTAAAAACTTTCCTGAACAGGGTTGCCTTCATGAGACTATAAAAGTCTCATAGTTATTTATCTGTTTTTACATGGGAGGGCATTCCACAGGGTGGGCGCCACTACCAAGAAGGCCCTCTGCCTGGTTCTCTGGGGTGATGTGGAATGCTGCTGCTCCCATGACTTAAAGGAGACATTTGCAAAGCTTGGAATGGATCAAGGATCATTCAGATGAGCTTGCAAGAGTGGCTAATATACACGGGCACTTTTATCTAAAGCAAACAGACTATCGCTGACTTACAATGTTAGCAGTTATAAAGGGCATTCACAAGAAACTGTTTACTCAAAGGATTTTTCTGTGTTCATTTGTTGATCTTTGTCAGCTAGATAAGAATATTTGCACGAGGCTGTCCACGGGAAAAATGTCCCAGTCCAAAGTGGCACACAGATAAATATCCTTATTACAAATCCCTTCAGAGCACAATCTATTGTATTCATCCAAATGCGGCAGTGAAAAGCAGAGATCCTAGAGATTTTCAGAACCAACTTCAAAAGGAAGCAAGACAAGGAGCTGGTGGTTTCAGGTGCTCCCTTGCTGCTAAAACAGGATTCTGCTGTGCCAAAGCTAATCTGTGGGGTCGTGCTGAAAGCATTTCTATTCTCTTCTCTACTCGCCAAAGTAATTCCAATTTAAATTGATTTGTTCTGATACGGATCGGAAAGGGGGGGTACCTTCTTTGCCCCTCTCCCTTGAACAACCGAGGCGATGACCTCTAGGGTATCCCCGTTCACCCACCCTCAGTTCCCCTCACCGTCGCACAAGCACCACACCTTCCCCAGAACCCCTTTCTACCACGAGCGAAATAAGCTCGAATATATGAATGTATTCTCTTATCTTTTCCTATGGCTATTTGCGCTCCATACTCAGAACGAGTAGACCGGGCGCTCCTGTATCTCCGCTTATTCCTATGGCTGCGTCTTGGCCAATCACAGCCATGCATTCGTCCTGCAGGAGCTAGCTCAGGCAGCTTTGCACGCCTCATTGAACCTACTGACAAGCTGTTGACGGCCCCCCACTGTGAGAACAATGGATCCGAAACTGGAGAACTCGTAAAACTGTCAAAATGTATCCATTCCTGTTACAATGTATCCATTTTGTTTCCGCTTTTGATTACCAATACCAAATAGACCGAATCACATAGGAAACCTTTGGAAATTCACATAAAATCAACCACAACTCCGATTTCTTTGCTCTTGGTGTCATTCAACTCAGCCCCTTCTGGACTCCATGATGTGATCCCTACTTCCATAATCCCCGGAGCGGCCAGGCACGTACACAGGAACTTCTTAATCCTGTCAGATCGCTTCGCATAACCCTTTCCCCGGGCAATACCAGGTGGCAGACGGTGCATATCTATGACCCTTTGTCCTGCCACCACCGGTACTTGATAAACGATTGTCTATGTGTATTTCTCGCTCTACATATTTCCCCTCCCTTGTCTCAAGTGTAAATGAGTGTAACCCCACCTTTTCTCTGAGACACTCATGACGTGTGTAATATATTCATGATGCAATCCGTGAAACCCAACCCTCCCATAATGAATTCATGACGTTTCGTGCACTGTATTCTGGGACTTGGAGGGAACTTTTAAAAGTTTATGTCGCCCCACTCTCGGGGTTCAATCTCGTCTTGAACCTGTTGGCCAATAAACTTGGATCTTCGGCAGTTTGCTCCTGTCTCCGGCTGAGCTTCTTTCTTCCGCAAGAATCCACGGACTCTGTCCGATTGGCTGGGTGGCAGGGTAAATACGCACCCAGATTTCCGTAACAGCTTGGCGCCCAACGTGGGGCTTTGAGCGGTTCTCCCGAGCTGCTGACCGGGGGCCCCGAGATCTTCAGCCGGCTCCGGGCCACTTTGCCTGGGAAGACCCTACTGGGACCTCCGGCCATCTTCCGGGCGGTAATCGAAAGCCCCAGGAGTTCAGCCGGGGAGCAAAAGGGATCCAGCCGGCTTATTCATCGATCCCGGGATCGGATCAACACAGAAGACTCGTGAGTATAGGAAAGAAATCCAGTGCACTGGTGGGAAAGGGGGTGGAATTCTCCTGGCAACCGAATTCTCTGCCCTCCTCTCTATCGCTTCTTCTCACCTTTCTCTTGGTCCAGTTAGCGAGAGAGACCGTGGACCGCCGCTCGACCCGAAAAGGGGGTTCTGAGCTCTATCCCTTTCTCTAAACTCTCCAGCCAGCCGCACCAATTGGGAGCCCGAAGGGTAAGACGGAGAGACCCGACTTGAAAGATAGCCGACTCTCCGCAACGGGCATCCCAGTTGAAAGCAAGGGGTTGGAGCTCTTTTTCCGATCTTCCCGAGCGTCCTTTCTAGGGGGCAGGAAGTGGTCTTGCTTTCTATCCTAATCCCAGCCGCACCGGTCGGACTACGTACCCCGTGTACCGTAAGCCCGCTTCCGAAAGCAAGGGGGATTTTCGATCCGAAATCCTATCCAGGGACGACCCGATCTGGCACCGCATGGCGCGGGCGTTCAGTAGGGCCCCTTTTCCTGAGAGTGATCGATAGGTAGGAGGTTGCCAGGGGGGGAATAGCCCATGAGGAATTGGGCGGGACCGGCAGAGTGGAAAGGGACCCCAGATTACTGGTTAAGGAAATAGGAAAAGGAAATAATACCGGATAGCTAGAGCTCTTTAAACTCTCTAAGGAAGTTGCCAAGCGACTAGGGCCCACTCTTATACTGCAAGCCCTTTATTGGCTCACCAAACTTTACCGACCCCTATCCCTCTCTCCTCTTTCTTGTCTAGACACGCGTGAAATATACTATGGGTACCCAGGCTTCCAAAAACGAGCGGGCTCACTCTGGGAGGAAGGCTTCCAGAAAGCCATCCCGATCCCAGAAGGATCCCGACTCTCCTCTCCAATTTGTTATCACACATTGGAAGTCGATTCCTGGCCACGAGTTATTATCTAAAGAAAAGTTAGAGGACCTCTGCTCTGAGATCTGGCCCGCCAGTACCACCTCGGCTAAACCTGAATTGCGCTGGCCGACAGGGGGTTCGTTCAATGAAGAGCGCTTGAACTATTTAAAGAAATACTTAATGGAAGAAAAACCCCGCCAGTTGGAATACCTGGCTGCCTTCGAGGCCGTAAGGAGAGTGCTCCAAGCCCCGAAGGGAACAACTTCTTATCAGCTACCTATAATGAATCCCGGGCGACAGCAGATGCCCCCCCCTTATGAAGACGAAGATATACAGCAGGCCCTGGTTCACTTTTACTACCAAGGACCACCGCCGTCTGACAGCGGTTCAAGTAGCGATGGAGAAGGGGGGGAAGGGACTCAAGACAGTAGAAGAGTCACAAGGCTACAAGCCAAGAAGGACCAAAAGGACCTCGGGTTTACTAAAACTAAGGACTCTGGACAGGCTAAACCCAAAGACCCCGGGCAGACCAAAGCTAAAACCCCTTCCTCAATGCTTCACAACACCATTGAAGATCCTGCCCCAAACAGAGATAGAGATCTCCCCTCCGAACCTTGTGGGTCTACGGCAGAGTCCCTGAACTATAACCAAGGAACCCCAGGGCCTTCTGACCAAGTGAGCTCTACTGTGAGCTCTACCGCGATCCAAATGCCTCTAAGGGCTTTGCCGATCCCGCCTCTCTCACCTGACGGAACCCCAAGAATGGTGTATACGCATCATCCCTTTTATACTTCGGACCTCGTAACTTGGTCCAACCAGATGCCCTCCCTGAGGGACGATCCGGACAAATGTCACCGCCAGATCAGCGCAATCTTTTCCACCCACAATCCTACCTGGGCAGATGTCCATGTCCTTCTGAATGCCCTCTTTAACGAGGCAGAGAAGGCGGACATCCTGGCTAAAGCCGGGGAAGCTATAGAATCGCCCGATTACCAGAGGGGACGGCCCCAAGGATTGCAGGCGCTCACCGCACAATGTCTCCGAGTAGAACCTACATGGGATTATAACACGACAAACGGGATCTGGTGCTTAAAATTATTTAAGAAAGCCATTCTGGACGGCGTGAAGGCTGCAGGTCAACGCACCGTTAATTGGACCAAAGTCCAAACGGTAATGCAGGGACCAAACGAACACCCTTCTGATTATTATACGAGATTGGTCTCTGCCATCAAGACCTGGGGGGGAATAGACCCCGAGAATCCACAACATGAAGTAATCGTTAAAGGTTTCTTCAAGGATCAGGCCTGCCCAGATATTAGGAAAGCCCTGAACCTTCAAATTGGATACGATGGAAAAAGTATAAATGAAATCTTGTCCATTGCGAAATCCATCTACAACTCTCGAGATGAAAGAAAGAAAAAGGAGAGTAAATCCGAGGTCGAACAGATCTTGGCCTTGAGCATGGAGACTACCTATGGCCCTAACCGAGGTAGAGGCCTCAACCGAGGAAAGGGGGTCCGGGGAGGAGGACCTCCTAACCCCTATAGGCAATGGGGACCGGGGACTGGAGGGTGTTACTACTGCCAGGAAGAAGGTCACATAAAAAGATTCTGCCCTTACCTAAATACGTCAACCTACGGGGGGCACGAATCCAAGTCCTTCCCTGCTCGAGCCAGCCACCCTCCTTTCCCCCCGCAACCCAACGTAACCCCAGGGTACACCAACCACCAACCGGCGACTTATGCTCCACCAACGCCCTCGAACCCGACGCCTCAAACCCGACCCCAGTCAGGACCCCGGACCCAGATGACAGCCATAGACCAGTCTGCTCACCCTTGGGCGAATGCCACTGCGCCTCCCTTGCATCCTCCAAACCAACCACCTCCCGATGATCAGGACACCTATTGACAATTAGAAGGGGATCCCACTCAGACCCAAACCATCTGCCCCGTCCTTGCACTGTCACCTGAGGACCCGGTCTGCACTATTGAGATTGACGGCCACCCCTATCAATGTCTGTTGGACACAGGGGCTACTTATTCCACCCTAACCAACAGCCACCTGGAACCAGGGACAGTGACCAAGAAAGTAATGGGACTGGACGGGATACCCCGCACTTGCCCGCTCTCGCGACCGGCTAAGGTCACCCTCGGACCATTACTAGCGGAGCACACTTTCCTTTTAACAAGTAGCCCTGTCAATCTCCTCGGCAGAGACCTCCTCTGCAAACTTAACGCCACCATTAAATGCTCCTCCGATGGCATTTACCTACATATGCCAGGGGACTCTATTCCCATGTTCCAAGGTATCGTTCAGGAATCTAAAGCGGATCGACAGTTTCCCGAACTCCCTCTTGACCTAGAAACCGACTTGCCCCCCTCCCTATGGGGCACTGAATCAACCTCAGTCGGGCTCTTACTCTCCGCCACTCCAGTCAAGATCACGTACCGAAGTGACCTACCCTTCCCATGTACCAAGCAATACCCTCTGCCCAAAGAAGCCATAGAAGGCCTAACACCCATGATTGAGGACTTCCTCGAAAAGGGGATCCTAGTCTCGTGCGCTTCACCCTGTAATACTCCAGTTCTCCCGGTCAAGAAACCCGCTAAAGAAGGGGAACCTATACGGTACCGTTTTGTGCAGGACTTGAGATTAGTGAACCAATTCGTAATACCACGGCACCCAGTAGTGGGAAACCCGAACTCCCTCCTAAACGCAATTCCAGCGGGAACTACTTGGTACTCCGCTGCGGACCTGTGCTCTGCCTTCTTCAGTATACCCCTGGACCCGACCAGCCAATTCAGGTTTAGCCGAGGTGGTACTGGCGGAATTAGAAGGGGATCCCACTCAGACCCAAACCATCTGCCCCGTCCTTGCACTGTCACCTGAGGACCCGGTCTGCACTATTGAGATTGACGGCCACCCCTATCAATGTCTGTTGGACACAGGGGCTACTTATTCCACCCTAACCAACAGCCACCTGGAACCAGGGACAGTGACCAAGAAAGTAATGGGACTGGACGGGATACCCCGCACTTGCCCGCTCTCGCGACCGGCTAAGGTCACCCTCGGACCATTACTAGCGGAGCACACTTTCCTTTTAACAAGTAGCCCTGTCAATCTCCTCGGCAGAGACCTCCTCTGCAAACTTAACGCCACCATTAAATGCTCCTCCGATGGCATTTACCTACATATGCCAGGGGACTCTATTCCCATGTTCCAAGGTATCGTTCAGGAATCTAAAGCGGATCGACAGTTTCCCGAACTCCCTCTTGACCTAGAAACCGACTTGCCCCCCTCCCTATGGGGCACTGAATCAACCTCAGTCGGGCTCTTACTCTCCGCCACTCCAGTCAAGATCACGTACCGAAGTGACCTACCCTTCCCATGTACCAAGCAATACCCTCTGCCCAAAGAAGCCATAGAAGGCCTAACACCCATGATTGAGGACTTCCTCGAAAAGGGGATCCTAGTCTCGTGCGCTTCACCCTGTAATACTCCAGTTCTCCCGGTCAAGAAACCCGCTAAAGAAGGGGAACCTATACGGTACCGTTTTGTGCAGGACTTGAGATTAGTGAACCAATTCGTAATACCACGGCACCCAGTAGTGGGAAACCCGAACTCCCTCCTAAACGCAATTCCAGCGGGAACTACTTGGTACTCCGCTGCGGACCTGTGCTCTGCCTTCTTCAGTATACCCCTGGACCCGACCAGCCAATTCCTCTTTGCATTTACCTGGGGGCCCGGTCAACTAACTTGGACCAGACTTCCCCAAGGCTATGTAGAGTCGCCCGCAATTTTTTCGGCCATATTACATCAAGACTTAGAGGACATCCATTTACCGGCTAGCTCCACCTTACTCCTTTACGTAGATGATATTTTATTGTGTTCTACCACTGAAGAGGCGTGTAAGACAGATACTAAACACCTCCTATCAGAACTGGCAAAGAAGGGACATAAGGTGTCCCCAAAGAAACTCCAATATTGTAAACAAGAGGTCAAGTATCTGGGACACATCCTGGGTGTAGGGACCCGAAGTCTAGCCACTGACAGGATTGAAGCAGTCACTAAAATCCCTCTCCCAAAAACGAAACGACAGCTGCGCGGCTTCCTTGGCATGGCCGGCTTCTGCCGAGCATGGATCGCTGGTTACAGCGAAATAACGAAGCCCTTAACTGTTATGACGCGTCAGGACCACCCAGACACTTTGGTCTGGGAAGAGGAAGCTTACAACTCTTTCGAACGACTAAAACGGGAACTCAGATCCGCTCCTGCCCTAGGATTACCCGACTACCGAATCCCGTTCAACCTATTTATTCACGAGCAAATGGGAGTAGCCTCCGGTGTCCTAACCCAACCCTTCCGCGACCAAGAGAGGCCAGTAGCATATTACAGTCTGCAACTTGACAACACTGCTAAAGGGGCTGTCAGTTGCCTGAGAGCCATCGCAGCCGCTGCAGTCCTCCTCGAGAAGGCTCAAGAAACAGTTCTGGGCCATGAAATCACCCTTCACGTTCCCCATTCGGTCTCAACCCTCCTAACTCTAAAAGGATGCCACCACTTCTCAAACTCACGCCTCAACCGGTACGAAGCCCTCCTCCTAACCCCAACCAATGTTACCATTAAACGTGTCAACTCGCTAAACCCCGCTACCCTGCTACCCCTTCCCGATGATGGCACCCCACATCATGACTGCACCACCATAGTCCGGCAAGCTGAAAAGCCTCGTGAAGACTTAGATCATCTTCCCCTAGAGAATCCCGACCTAATACTATATACTGACGGCAGCTCTAAAGTAATCGACGGGGTTAGAAAGACTGGGTATGCAGTGGTCACCGACTTCGAAGTACTAGAATCAAACCCAATCAACTCCCAGTACAGTGCCCAAGCCGCTGAGTTAATCGCGCTACTGCGTGCCTGCGAGATAGGTGAAGGGAAGCGGGTAACCATTTATACCGACAGTAAATACTGTTTCGGCCTGGTACACACAACCGGTCAAATTTGGCTCCAGAGAGGCTTTCTAACCGCCGCCGGGTCTCAAATCTCGCACGCCGCCCTAGTTGAGCGACTTCTCACGGCGATCCATTTACCTGCCACTATAGCCGTCGTCCACTGCAAAGCCCATACCAAGGGTAGGGACTCAGTTTCTAAAGGAAACAGACGAGCCGACAAAGCCGCACAAATGGCTGCCCTACGCATTCCTAACAATGAATCCGAGTTTCAAGCCCTCCTGCTACCAGCAGACCTAGACCTTACAGAAATTTACAAATCTGCCCCAGAGGATGAAAAGGCTATGTGGGAATCGATAGGTGCCACCGAACAACAAGGCATCTGGGTCCTCCCCGATGGAAGAACCGTCCTTCCAAAGGCCTGGACTCCAAAAGTAGTGAGGATTCTTCATCAGCGGACACATTGGGGAAAAGGGAGATTAATGGAACATGTAATTAGATCTTGGTATGCACCCGGGATAGCTGCTGCCGCAGCAGCAGCATCAAAGAATTGCATTACCTGCCATCGCTTCAATCCGAAGCGTGAACCCAGGAGGCCACCGGGAGCCAGACCATGGGCCTTTGTCCCTTTTGAGAATTTGCAACTTGACTTTATTGATCTGCCCCAATGCCAAGGCTTTAAGCATGCTTTGATTATAGTGGACCAATTCTCCTCGTGGGTGGAGGGATTCCCTTGCCGAAGAGCTACCGCATCCGTAGTTGC
Organism: Podarcis gaigeae; assembly: GCF_964106915.1. Classification (NCBI taxonomy): domain Eukaryota; kingdom Metazoa; phylum Chordata; class Lepidosauria; order Squamata; family Lacertidae; genus Podarcis; species Podarcis gaigeae. Next base: position 78,778,562 of record NC_139677.1, read on the forward strand.
CAGGGCCCTCCTACAGGATATTATTCCCCGCTATGGCATACCCCGACGCCTTGACAGCGACAGGGGAACCCACTTTACTGCAGAAGTGGTGCAATTAGTTGCCAAGACACTCCAAATTAGATGGGATCTCCACACCCCGTACCACCCACAATCCTCTGGCCAAGTAGAGCGCATGAACCAGGAAATAAAAATACAGTTGGGCAAACTTTGCAAGCTCACTGGCCTAAAATGGGTGAATGCACTCCCACTGGTCCTTCATAACATCCGCAGCGCCCCAACCGAACGTTTGAAACTCTCTCCATTCGAACTTTTATTCGGGAGGCCTCCTCCCGTCTACAACACTTTATTCCCACTCTCAGAACTGGAGCTAGGAGAAACAGAACTTACTAATTATGTTATTCAGCTCCAGACACAATTACAACGTCTCCACCACTACGCGGCCATCGAGGGACAAAACCTGCCCATCGACGTCCATGCTCACTCCTTCCACCCTGGTGACTGGATTCTCGTCAAGGTCTACCAGAAAGAACCACTCCAACCCGCGTGGGAAGGCCCCTACCAAGTACTCTTGACCTCGCCAACCGCCGTGAAAGTAGGTGAGAAGTATTCTTGGTTACATCATACTAGATGCAAGTCCTCACCCCCTCCACAGGAGACGGAAGAAAGCAACGGTGAGGACTTCACATTTTCGACTCCACCTACTCCACCGACCTCATATATTGACGACGACGCTCAACAGACCGGACCAGCAGATCGGGGCCAAGATCGGGCTCAACAGACTGGACCAGCGGATCGGGGCCAAGGTCGGGCTCAACAGACCGGACCAGCAGATCGGGGCCAAGGTCGGGCTCAACAGACCGGACCAGCAGATCGGGGCCAAGGTCGGGCTCAACAGACTGGACCAGCGGATCGGGGCCAAAGTCGGGCTCAACAGACCGGACCAGACACCGCGACATCCAACTGGACGTCCGAAATCATCCCAGATACCAACACCATTAAGCTACGTTTCAAACGCGGTGACAGCCGCGTTTGACAGCTTCCTTCGTTTGACAGCTTCGCTTTTGACAGTTCATCTGACAGCTTCATTTGACAGCTCCATTTGACAGCTCCGTTGACAGCTTCCTTCGTTTGACAGCTTCGCTTTTGACAGTTCATCTGACAGCTTCATTTGACAGCTCCATTTGACAGCTCCGTTGACAGCTTGCTTCGTTTGACAGCCTCGCTTTTGACAGTTCATCTGACAGCTTCATTTGACAGCTCCATTTGACAGCTCCGTTGACAGCTTGCTTCGTTTGACAGCCTCGCCTTGCAGCCCTCATTCGTTTGCCCCACACGCATCTACACCATGAATCTGGCCTACGCCGTTCTTCTCGCCGCCATATCCTGGGTCACTCTCACATCATCAGACCACTGCACAGGGTTGCAAACAGACTATCACTTCTTGGACTATCATGAGGTCGAGACGGGAAGGTCTAACCCTGATCGAATGGGGGACTTTGATTTCTGCCTTCCAGAGTCTCGAGTCTTACTGCGCCATTCTTTAGTACCCCGACTCGCCAACGACGAATACTGGGAACTTTTCGTCCGAAACAAGGACCTGCGCCGTATCGGGTCCGCGGCCCTCACTCTTGACCACTCCTCTTACCGGCTGACCTGCCAAAACGGGACTTATCTTCTCTACGCCAACGGAGAGATCTCCCACAACCCGAACTGGACCGAAATCGAGATAGGAGGGGCCTCCCACGTTTATACGGACTCAAATCACCCCTCTGGAAACTTGATTTTCGGGTTCCAGTGTCTCCTCTCCACCCCAGAAACCCGGAAGTCTCAACTCCAGGGACTCTGCCTGCGACGATTCTGCTGCTTATGGAACCTAGGGGTCACTCACGAGTGGAAAGGGGCTGAATATCTCGAAGGTTGGCATCATCCTATACACCCTTCACGCCCCCCCTCATGGGACCACGTCGGACCCCTGAGATGCGGCGGTATCGCCAGGGATAGGCGACTATTAAACACTACTGACCCACTCCACCCAGTCGGCACGGCACCTCGACAATTCGGCACTGACTCTGCATTCCCGGGAGAAGACCTCCTCTCATCCTGGGAGCAAAACTCCTACATTAAACTTCTCAGTCAGGTGGCAAAGGAAGCACCCTACCCAGACTGCTGGATCTGTGCCCACGCGCCTAGCCACCTCCAGCAGAGTCTCCCACTAGTCCCAGTGCCAGTGACCCTTGAACAATTCCGTTCCGGAAACGTTACTTCCTGGAACCTAACGGCGCTCAACTTGACACATCAATATCTCTATCTCACCGGCCCTACGAAGGGGCCCCTTTGCCGCAGCTTCTCCGGAGAAGGAACCTTCATTGGATCCAGTACATGTTCAAACACTCTCGAAATCCTGCCCACTGGCCTGGTCACCGTCACCAGTGCAAGAGAGTCCCGGACTTTCCCTAACCTTACCGTCGCCTGGGCCGCTGCCGTCGGACACCCCTTTAACTGGAGACCCCAACCCTCAGACTCCATGCTGTTGCAAACCTTTGCCTCCGGCAGAATGGAATCTTACCTCAGCGGCCTATTCTGGGTGTGCGGACACCGTGCATATACATGGGTGAGCCCACACATGTCCGGATCCTGCTTCGTCGGCTACATTGTCCCCGGAATTAGGATCGTCCCACATCTACCCCCCGGAAGACAACGGAATAAAAGGGAGCAAAAGGAGTTGTCAGATCTGTCAGACGTTGCTGCAAATGGAGAGACCGTAGGCCGAGCACTTTTCCCGGCCTACGGTGCCGGCTCAAACCATGTGGATATCCTTCGACTCACCGACATCCTCCTTAAGTTTATGCAGGAGGCGACCCAGATCACGGACTCTCTCATGTCGGAACTAACCGAGGTAAGACAGATGGCCTTACAGACGAGGATTGCTACGGACTTCCTCTTATCTAGTCAAGGAGGCACCTGTGCCTTAATAGGCACCGAGTGCTGCACATACGTGACTGACCAGACCTTAAACATAACTGGGCATTTGAACAATATTCACGAGTTAGCAGGGAGGCTACACGATATCCAACATGAGGGACTATCCGATGTGGACCTGTGGGGATGGTTACCCAAGTTGGGCTGGCTCCGACAATTATTGAAAGTCATGCTGCTCATCGTCTTGACCGCTGGTCTTTGTGTGTCTATCTTATGTTGTACTGTGCACTGTATTAATCCCTGTTGTTCCCTCCTCCGCCTCCGCCACCCTGCCTCGCCTAACTCCTTCCCTCTTCGAGCCTATTCTCGTTCCCAACATACCCCCACCTTCCCTGACTATGTACAGATGAGGCATCTGGGAGAAGGGGAATATGAGATCACAGAAATTTAGCGTTCCTGTGGTGCGGAGAAAGGATTTGCAAGTTCCTTCAGAACTTTGATGCAAATCTATCTCCGAATGGGGGACTGATACGGATCGGAAAGGGGGGGTACCTTCTTTGCCCCTCTCCCTTGAACAACCGAGGCGATGACCTCTAGGGTATCCCCGTTCACCCACCCTCAGTTCCCCTCACCGTCGCACAAGCACCACACCTTCCCCAGAACCCCTTTCTACCACGAGCGAAATAAGCTCGAATATATGAATGTATTCTCTTATCTTTTCCTATGGCTATTTGCGCTCCATACTCAGAACGAGTAGACCGGGCGCTCCTGTATCTCCGCTTATTCCTATGGCTGCGTCTTGGCCAATCACAGCCATGCATTCGTCCTGCAGGAGCTAGCTCAGGCAGCTTTGCACGCCTCATTGAACCTACTGACAAGCTGTTGACGGCCCCCCACTGTGAGAACAATGGATCCGAAACTGGAGAACTCGTAAAACTGTCAAAATGTATCCATTCCTGTTACAATGTATCCATTTTGTTTCCGCTTTTGATTACCAATACCAAATAGACCGAATCACATAGGAAACCTTTGGAAATTCACATAAAATCAACCACAACTCCGATTTCTTTGCTCTTGGTGTCATTCAACTCAGCCCCTTCTGGACTCCATGATGTGATCCCTACTTCCATAATCCCCGGAGCGGCCAGGCACGTACACAGGAACTTCTTAATCCTGTCAGATCGCTTCGCATAACCCTTTCCCCGGGCAATACCAGGTGGCAGACGGTGCATATCTATGACCCTTTGTCCTGCCACCACCGGTACTTGATAAACGATTGTCTATGTGTATTTCTCGCTCTACATATTTCCCCTCCCTTGTCTCAAGTGTAAATGAGTGTAACCCCACCTTTTCTCTGAGACACTCATGACGTGTGTAATATATTCATGATGCAATCCGTGAAACCCAACCCTCCCATAATGAATTCATGACGTTTCGTGCACTGTATTCTGGGACTTGGAGGGAACTTTTAAAAGTTTATGTCGCCCCACTCTCGGGGTTCAATCTCGTCTTGAACCTGTTGGCCAATAAACTTGGATCTTCGGCAGTTTGCTCCTGTCTCCGGCTGAGCTTCTTTCTTCCGCAAGAATCCACGGACTCTGTCCGATTGGCTGGGTGGCAGGGTAAATACGCACCCAGATTTCCGTAACAGTTCCCATTTACTTCAATGAGACCAAATCAGCAGACGAGCCAGGTACCTTGGGCTTAATTGAGATGCCAGTATCTCTTTCCATCAGTTTTCCTCTTGGCACAATGGGAATTGTAATGTTCCCCTGGTTAATTCAGCACAACCCTGTGAAACACAGGTGCAAAAATGCTACAATAAAGCAACAGAAGTGGCAGAGGCTATTATCCACCGAAGGAGAGGAAGACTGCTGCCTGTTGACCTGCATTTTTTGAACAAAACAAAGTGTGGAACTAGTCACAGGATCTCCACACACAATGGAAGTCATGGGAGGTTTAGGGTAACCTCCATAAAGCCCACACGACATTCAACATTCCTCCTGATTTGCTTGTGGGGTGCATACAGTGGTACCTCAGGTTACATACGCTTCAGGTTACATACGCTTCATGTTACAGACTCCGCTAACCCAGAAATAGTGCTTCAGGTTAAGAACTTTGCTTCAGGATGAGAACAGAAATTGTGCTCTGGTGATGTGGCGGCAGCAGGAGCCCCATTAGCTAAAGTGGTGCTTCAGGTTAAGAACAGTTTCAGGTTCAGTACAGACCTCCAGAACGAATTAAGTACTTAACCAGAGGTACCACTGTATATGTCTTCCTGTTAACCATTTCCCTGTCCAACTCTTTTTAAGTGCATTTCCCTAGTGTTGGAGTCGGGCCTGGGAATCCACGGTTCAAATCCCTACTTGGCCATGGAGCTCAATGGGTTACCTTAGGCCAGTCCCTGCCTCTCAGCTAGGGCCGGCCCACCCATGAGGCAGGCTGAAGAAGCCACCTTAGGTGGCAGAGGATTCCGTGGGCACCCCACCTGCCCTTCCACCGCCAAGGTTGGGTGGGTGTGGCAGCAGAAACCGGCAAGTTCTCACAAGATCTCACAGAATGCTCGCAAGATCTCGCTGGAAGCTGCCACTGGTGCACAACCTCAGTAGGCAAGATTCTGGTGGAGAGGCGGTGGGGAGGACAGCACTTTTCCTGTTTGGCTGCAGGCGGCAAAACAGACTATGCTGCCCCTGCTCTCAGCCTAACCTATCTCAAAGGGTTGTGGGTTTTAAATGAGATGGGGGAGAACCATATACACCTTGAGCTCCTTGGAAAAAAATGTTGTTGTTTAGTCGTTTAGTCGTGTCCGACTCTTTGTGACCCCATGGACCAGAGCATGCCAGGCACTCCTGTCTTCCACTGCCTCCCACAGTTTGGTCAAACTCATGTTCATAGCTTTGAGAACACTGTCCAACCATTTCGTCCTCTGTCATCTGCTTCTCCTTGTGCCCTCCATCTTTCCCAACATCAGGGTCTTTTCCAGGGAGTCTTCTCTTCTCATGAGGTGGCCAAAGTATTGGAGCCTCAACTTCAGGATCTGTCCTTGGAGAAAACAGTTGTATATAAACTCTGAATTTCATATATTTCATATTACTTATTGGTGGGTGTTTTTCTTTTTCTTTTTTTGGTGTCCCCTTATTTTTTGTTCATGTGCCCCAAAGCAAAATTTGAAGTGTGACAAGCTGGGGTCCTCTTGCTAAATCTATCTTGAACTCACAAAAAGGAGGCTCTTGGAGTCTCCCCCTCTGAATCAGCTTGACAGATGACAAGAGAGAACCTCAGAGGCAGAGGAAGGTGCCAAACAGTGGACAGGTGGCCTACGCTACAGGAAAAACCTCCTGCAAAGCTTAAGCTTGAAAACAAGGCTTCAGCAACAGGAAAGGTTATGCCAGAAGCAAGTCACATGCAAAATGTTTCACAGGGTGATCCTGTGAGCAGAATCCTTCAAATGAAATTTCCAGACTGGCTGTTAATAGGACATTTGCACTGAGAAGTTGGCACGAAACCTTACCTTTTTTTCTTTTTTTTTAGCGTTGTTCTGATATCTTCACACAGTGGTCACACAGCAGTGATTGATGTCACTGGTGCAATTTTTGTCACTTTTCTTATTCTTTTTGCAGCTAGAAAAATAGATGTTATAATTGCACTAGAAAGCATGAGCTAACCACCAAACCTTATGTGAATAAACAGCCTGTCTGGAACCCCAGATTCCTGCCACATCCCGGTTACAGGAGTAGCTATTAGGACACAACCATTTTCCACCCTGGACTGTCCTAGAATCATTTTGGAGATCAAAATGTGTAGAACTTTCTTCCTTTTCTTCTTCTACATCTTCTTCTTTGATCACTTGAAGCCAAGTAAGATTTTCTTCCCATGAACAACGTCTTAACAGTGAGTCTGTAGGTGTCTGTGGAGGCCAATTCTGGATCCACACCCAACTTAAGAATGGAAAGCAAAATACCAGTGGACAACAAAAGAGGTTTAAAGATGCTCTCAAGGCAAATCTAAAAAATGTAGTAGAACTTACTATACCAGAATCAGCCGTGAATGATTTGTGCAAGCTATATAAGAGCTGCCAGTCTACTGAATTAAGTTTCTCCCCTTAATTTCCCCCTTTAGATACAATTCACATGGCCAGGTCTCACCCTTGGCTGGGCAACCCTAATATGTATGGTAGATTGCAGCTAATTTGCAGCGAAGGGAAACTACTAGTGTGCAATTGGTCATCTGGTCACTCCATCATGTGGCCAGATTGTTTTTTCAGCTTGCAAGGAAATGTTACTGTGTGTGACCTGAAAATGACAGGAGTCTCTGACACCATTTAATGCAGCAATAATAATGTTGGGAATTGGGGGGGGGGTTAGTCTGGATGATCCCCTGAGTCCCTTCCAATTCTTAGGATCCTGTATCTGTTGGGGGTAGAATGTATGTCAGTAAGCTTCCCCAACCAGTCCCTTTGTCTATCAGTGATGGCCAAACTTGGCCCTCCAGCTGTTTTGGGACTACAACTCCCATCATCCCTAGCTAACAGGACCAGTGGTCGGGGATGATGGGAATTGTAGTCCCAAAACAGCTGGAGGGCCAAGTTTAGCCATCACTGGTCTAGATAATGGTTTCGGCTGACTAGTTAAACACCACGATTAGCAGAACCAAGTTAAACACCACGATTAGCAGAACCAAAGAAGATGCTCTGTGACATAGAACAAATGGGTGGGCCTTTCCACCCCCGCCCCCCTTATAGGAGAACAACAGCCCGAGATCATGTGTGTGAACTGAGCTGGAAGCAGGAGACACAGACACCTGCTTGCTCTGTGCTGGGTCCAAAGCTGTGACTAATGGAGAAGCAAGATCTTTTGGGATGTTTGTGCTGTGAGCCCCTCTGTCTTATGCTCAGGTTGTATATAAGTGTAAATAAAACCATATACCCAGAAGATGCCACAGGCCCCTCTGACTTTGGAAGGAAGGACACCAAACCCCAGATAAGTGCTGGAAGCCCTGGAATCTCTTGGCTGCTTGGCGATTGGAGTGATGTGCAACAATAATTATGGCAAAGTACAGTACGTGCAATTACAGAGGACTATTCACAGGCATGGGCATAAATGGGATGTTTTCTTAAAACTACTTGATGCCAAAACAAATAAATCATATTACAGTTAGGCTGGTGCCAAAACAAACAAGCCATATTACAACATGGGCATAGCCAGGATTTTTGTGGGGGGGGGCAGGCCTTTTCTGGGGAGGGGGCAGAACCTGAGTTAGCGATGTATTTTTATTGATATTTATTGATTTGGGGGGAGGCAACTGCTCCTCCCTGCCCCCCCTTGGCTACGCCCATATATTACAGTTAATCTCTAGTATAGGCAAGCTGTCGTTGTTTGCCATGCGAACAATGCTAAATCAAATGCTTTATGAATTCTTGAAAAATGAGTCAAAATGAGAGTTGCTCTCTTCCGCAAATTGCTGCCCTTGATATCTTAACTGCACAAGGAAAGTGATTGAGATTTTAGGCACAATACAAAGTCAATTTCTTGATTCTCTGTTCTGTCCCAGATGCTGCAGGGAATAAGTATTTCGTGTTTTATAACCTACACACCTTGACACAAAATCATTTAAGGAACTTGCAATAAACGGCTTTGATGTTCCATGTATTGCTGTTTTGCATGCATAACCATCTGCTAAACACTGGTGTAATTTATTTCATAAAGGTAGCTATTGATTCCCCACAATAGTTGCATAAATTCTGGGCATTTGAATTCTTCCTTGAGCCCCAACCTAGGGAATCATAAACTATCTCTTAGCTGTCATTTAAGCATCTAGCAAATGCCTCAAGCTGCAGTTTAAATTGGAAGATTAATCTTCTGTCTTTTATGTGCCTCTGTAAAAGAAAAATAGAACCACTTAGGCATTATTTATGCCTGTCATAAAAAAGGGAAAGAATAAATGACCCGAACTATAGGATAAGAAAATTGACTGCAATTTTAAATAATACACAATTGGGGCATGCTAACACCTTCAAAACACCACTGATAAAAGAGAGTCGCCAGCTGCAACTTCCAAATTTCAACCCAGACATTTTGTGTATACCTTTGAAAATTATTGGAGCAACAGGAGAGGATGCAAACTCTCAGCGTGACAACCACTTACAAATGCTTATTATTATTATTGAGTTTTTAGTTGCTTTATCTTGCACAGGGCAGTACAAAGCGACTTACAACCAACCAACCAACAACAGACAATGCCCTCCATGTTGATACAATAAAACCAAGGGGTGAAAGAAAACACATTAAAAACACCCCACCCACTTCTAAAAGGCCACAGATAGTTAAAGGCCGAAGGAAAATAGAGGAAAGTTTTTGCCTGGCGCCTAAAGGTATATAATGATGGTGCCAAGCGAGCCTCCCTGCAGAGAGCATTCCACAAATAGGAAGCCAACATAGAAAAGATCCACTCTCCTGTGGCCACCCTCTAGACCTCTTGTGGAGACAAGGGCTCAGATGATCACAGGGTTGGTGCAAATTGGGAGAGGCAGACCTTGAGATGCTTTGAACCAGGAGGGCATTGCTTGAATTGGGGGAGCCATTTAGACAGCCCAGTGATCATAGTAAGCGCTCCATTTCTTAGTTCAGACAAACGTAAGGGATATCATGGGCCGATGGTTAATAACTATAACATCAAATGATTACAACATCAACAGTCACTGGCAACAGTTCAGGACAGATAGGAGCTGAACAAGATGGAAATTAATCCAGATAGTTACCCAGGAATTCTGGCATCTGGGAGAGGTTACTCAGCTCGTTCTAAATGGGGTTGTGCACCCCTTGAAGGATAAGATGCATGACCCGAAGATTGTCTTTGATATTCAAGTCTTTGATATCAGAAAGTCCATTCTGTCTGATACAGGAATCAGGTCTATAGTGTTGTGCAAGCTATCCTTTAGAGCCAGTGTGGTGTAGTGGTTAAGAAGTGGTAATCTCGTAATCTGGTGAACCGAGTTCGCGTCTCCGCTCCTCCACATGCAGCTGCTGGGTGACCTTGGGCCAGTCACACTTCTCTGATGTCTGTCAGCCCCACTCACCTCACAGAGTGTTTGTTGTGGGGGAGGAAGGGAAAGGAGAATGTTAGCCGCTTTGAGACTCCTTCGGGTAGTGATAAAGCAGGATATCAAATCCAAACTCCTCCTCCTCCTCCTCCTCCTCTTCTTCCTTTAGCATTTCTTATTCACCTATTTTTGGCACTTATTGAATGAAGACCTCCTTCTTCCAACACATGTTCTAAGTAGGGGTTCATTATCCCAACCTGCATCTGTACTGGAGCTATTTTAAACTGTTTTTATACATGGAATTGTTTTTAAATGATTGTGTTGTTTTTTTATAGATGAAATTGATTTAATTGCTTTTGTCAGGACTGCCGCTAGGTCCCAGCTCACAGAGGACCAACGCCCAGTGGATGTTATATACAAAAGTCTTTATTAAAGTTTACTTTCCATTTCCAAGCTCTGGGCGCGCAGACCCACGTCTCGACGCTAGACCGGCTAAGTCCCCTCTGACTCACTGCTCCACCCACACCAGTTTAAGATTCTAGCCCGGCTCCACCTCTTACGCTGTTCTTTCCTTCGCTGGGTCCTTCTGCCCTCTGGGGTTCCCTCCTTCCTGGACTCCTCTGACGCTGAGCCTCCTGAGTCTTGCCCCTCCCTCCGGCGGGCTTTAGGACCCGGCTCCCTTCCCGGGCTCCCCGCTGTGCCGCGCTCCTGTACATTTGAACTTGGCGCGCGCGCCCAGCCGGTGACTTTCCTTCTGACCGTTTCCCCGCTTCCTGATGTGGGCGTTGCCAAACCTGACTCCTCTCCTCCCTCTGGTGGTGAGGACACTGGTCCCGACTCCTGGGACTCCCCCTCCCCACTGCGCTCTGGTGGAGACGCTGGTCCTGATCTCCAACTGCTGCTCAGGGACTCCCCGCTGGCCCCTTCCTCCTGGGGCTTCCCCCCTGGAGCCCCCCTCACTCTGGCCACCGGCGCTCCCTTCTGTGAGTCCTCCGATTCGCTAGAGAGGCTTGTGGAATAACTCTGGCCACTGTCACTGCCTGCGCCCCCCTCGTACTCCTCCTCCTCACTCTCCATTTGCTCCCCCTCCTGTGTCTCTCCTTCTGAACCCCTGACAGCTTTATATATTAAACTGTTAATAATCGTTTTTAGACTTTTCTTGGGTGTGACTGTAATGTATCAGTTTTATTATTCGACATCAGAGTGTCCTCCTTCCATCCAGGGAGATGATTTTCGCTTCAGCCAAGTCAAAGTGCCTCATGTCGACTCAGGGATTCATTATTTCTGTCTACATTCTGTACTTTTGCTTGAGATAACTTGTTCCAGTATACCTGAAAAACAATAAAAACAATAAAAAAGAACTTTCACTGGCACATCTGCGTTCGACAGGGACACAGTTTATCCCCCAGGCCAGAAAGTGTGCAGCTGCAGCAAAGCCAACTCCAGATGAATTGAATTATGTCTTCTTCGTAGGCAGAACAGTGGCCAAGGCTAACTTTACTTTCAGTTCTCTGATCATTTGTGCCTCTGAGGCTGCTTTCCCCAAGTTTTACAGTGCATAGCGCTCAACCGTGACACAGAAGAAAACAGACTGAAATCCTCATACTGGCATTTCATTTTCCATGTTTAGCTTCTGGGCTCAAATGAGTGCTGAAACTCTGGGATTGACTGAATACAGTGGTACCTCAGGTTAAGTACTTCATTCGTTCCGGAGGTCCGTTCTTAACCTGAAACTGTTCTTAACCTGAGGTACCAGTTTAGCTAATGGGGCCTCCTGCAGCTGCCGTGCCACTGGAGCAAGACTTCTGTTCTCATCCTGAAGCAAAGTTCTTAACCCGAGGTACTATTTCTGGGTTAGCAGAGTCTGTAACCTGAAGCGTCTGTAACCTGAAGTGTATGTAACCCGAGGCACCACTGTATGTGAATGATAGACCCTCCTTGGCTCTGATACACTTCACTGATGAACTTGTTATAATAGTATGGCCTCAAAAGAGCAACAAGGAAATTGTAAACTGTTATGGGCACCTCCTTGTGCAACTTGTTTCTTTTAGCCCAATTATATAGTCTGGTGCAGAGTAGACCCACTGAAATGTCTCTGTGTGTGTATAATTAACTTGGGCTCTTAATTTCAACTGGTCTACTCTGGGTAGGACTAGCATTGGCTGCAATCTAATTTGTTTAAATAAAATGTGGGAAACTTCATCCATGAATAAGCTGCCTCTTTTGTAATGTGTTCAAGCAGAGAAAGGATGGGTTTATGCTTCTTTTTTCTCTTTAAAAACAAGCTAGGAACAATTTCTCCACTTGTGGAATCACACCACTAAAGATATGTTGCTTTAAAACATGTGTTGATGTTTGTTTTAATTGCTATGTCAGGGTAATTTTCAACTAACGTTTCATTACAAGTTCATTACAAATTCAAGCCACGAGAATCTGATGTAAGAAAAAAAAACCCCCTCTCAATAGACTTTCATAGAGTGCTTTGGTTCCTTTAGGTATAAGGAATGTATCTCCCTCTTTGTTTTCCAGGTCCAAAAACCACATCACCACCTGACATTTAAACAACATTACAGTATATTTGTTAGTCTCCTTTAAGGTGCCACTGAACTTTTCATTGTTTTATTAGAGAAATCCTTTTAAAAAATGTTTAAGTACATATTTAAAAAACTGAATTATTTGCACAACAGACCAGATATGTTGTGGATGTTTAAATTTATTTGATAGATATTCATTTGATCCAAACATTTGCACACAAGAGAATACCTAGGAAAGAGCTCAGCTGTGATTCCTAGGAATCCAGCCATTGAACAAAAACTCCCCTCAAATGGTCCTTTGCGAGGATTCATTCTGCTAAGTACATCAGATGAGATCTACCTGACAAGCTTTGAATGATACTTAGCTGCAGTAGCCATGAGCCATAGGAGGAACCGAATGCACATGTGGTCTTTGCGACCCGCAGTAAACTCTTTATTGCTTCAATCTGTACACTGACCATCCCTTTCAGCTATGAGCAGAGCCTGATTAGGATCAAACCATATGAGACGGCAGGGGATCTGTGATTAGATTCTCCATGGGGCATTTTTAGCAGCTGCAGAAGACTAAGGTTCTATGGGAGAGCGGGGTCTTCCCGCTTTTACACTTCCCCCTGAAAAAGGTGTGGAATAGGTACCTGTGTATTTCTGCCATAGGCAGATTCCGCAATCAGAAAGGATTGAAACAGTGAAATGATGTAGGGATGGAGCTAAATCCCCCTGCTTTGTTACCACAGCTGCAACCTGATTCAATTCCCAATCCCTCAGATACTTTTAAAGGTAAAGGTAAAGGACCCCTGACAGTTAAGTCCAGTTGCGAACAACTCTGGGGTTGCGGCGCTCATCTTGCTTTACTGGCCGAGGGAGACGGCTTTTGTCCACAGACAGTTTTTCTGGGTCATGTGGCCAGCATGACTAAGCTGCTTCTGGCAAAACCAGAGCAGCGCACGGAAACACCGTTTACCTTCCCGCTGGAGTGGTACTTATTTATCTACTTGCACTTGACATGCTTTCAAACTGCTAGGTTGGCAGGAGCTGGGACAGAGCAACAGGAGCTCACCCCGTCGCGGGGATTCAAACGGCCGACCTTCCGATCTGCAAGCCCAAGGATCAGTGGTTTACACCACAGCGCCACCCACATCCCTCAGCTACTTTTAACTTCAAATAAACATGGGATATCTGATCCCAGATCTCGTCCTGTCTACTTGCACCCCTAGCTTCTGCAATAAACATGAAAGCATTGCAGATTTCAGCAAAGCTGTTAGAAAATCTGGAATAACATTCGGGTGGTGACCTAAATTTGGCTATTGTATAAGTTGCATTTGTCTCCAGCCTTTTCCCCAAGGTGCTCCAGGCAGCAAACATGCTAAACCACCCTAACTATATTAGCTTCACAACTTCCCTGTGAGGTAGTTTAGGCTGAGAGAGAGCAACTGACTTAAGGTTGCCTAGTGAGCTTCAAGGCTGAGTGAAGATTTGAACATGCATCCCTCCCTTGACCAAAACCAGACAGAAAACCCAACATTGTGGTTATTCCATTTGCACCTCTGTTCAGCTTCTAAGTTACTTTTAGGGCTGCCATATTTTGAAGAGCAAAAAAGAGGACACATTTGCTAACTTCTACTTTTAACTGATGTTGGGAAATATGGAGGGCACAAGGAGAAGGGGACGACAGAGGACGAGATGGTTGGACAGTGTTCTCGAAGCTACCAGCATGAGTTTGACCAAACTGCGGGAGGCAGTGGAAGACAGGAGTGCCTGGCGTGCTCTGGTCCATGGGGTCACGAAGAGTCGGACACAACTAAACGACTAAACAACAACAACAACTAAACAACAACAACTATAGATCACTATGACGATTCTCATTTTACATACCCACGAAAAAGAAGACGTATCCTGGAAATAGAGGACATATTGCAACCCTACATACTGCAACAAAAGGAGCCTTAAGACCTGCAGATTTTAAGATGTGGAAGGCTGGACCTGGGTGTGCAGCACCTGGGTGTGCAGCTTATGTATTCTTAGCAAACAGCCTGAATGGGGCACAATATAATTTTGCATGTTCCAACACAGGCTATTGCAGGATTTTGATGCTGATGAATACAGCAAACTGGACAAAGTAAATACAGGTCATCAGTCAAACTCGTATGTAACATTTTCTCAGCTAAATTTGATGACGACCACTTACATTGTCTGAAAATGGCAGGTTTGGGAAGGCAAAATGTGACTTCAGATTACATCAGACTACATTTCCTAAACTGGGCTAAGAATCTGACTAGTCATGCTCTTCTTAACTTGGAAGCAATGAAAAGACTGCCATCTAGTGACAAAAGGGTATTGAAATGTTAAAAAAGCATGCTGCTGTATTCTTTAATTGTTGTGGTGTTATGTTTACTTTATTGTATTTACTACATTTATTATAACTCTGGAGGCCCAGTTTTGGGAGGAAAAGCAAGATAAAATAAACTCTCAAGGCCACTGTCGCCCTACAGTCAGGTGAGGGCAGTCTGTTTCAGGATGCAGCTTCGAGGTGAAAACAGAACAGGTGTTTCAGAGGAACAGCTGAATTTAGCTTCTTCAGTAATGAAGAACTGCCAGGTCTCTGGCATTCTAAACCCTGACGCTTATAGGTGATATGGTACGCAATTGGACTGCCAAATCCATGAATGAACAGAACTGCTGTTCCCAGGTGAAAAGAGAAAGGGCTTCTTAGAAGATTTCTTGTGAATGAAACCTTTCATCACACAAAGCATTACAAATCTGTGGTCTTCTATCCCTAAGGCGCTTATCAACCCTCCATTGCCACTATTGTTCTGAAAGGTTTTCTGTCCCTTTAAGAGTTGCACAACAGACAGAAATTTGAAGGGTGGAAATTCAACAGAAACTCATCCAGCATTTCGTCAGGAATTCTAGGATCTGTTCATGCTCAAGCTAAGTTCCGGAGAAAATAGCAGCTAGACTTCAGATCTTGAAAAGATTGTTGTGGCTTTAAGAGTCTTGTGACAGGATAAATGGTGCTGAAATGGTTCCTATAGCCCCTCTCGAAACAGAGTTGCCTATCTTTTGAACCTGACTCCCTACTACACCTGTGCAGAGGGGTAGCGTGGGGAGACAGGGGGGACATGGCTTCAGGTGCACATTTTTAGGGGGCATAATCAGGTGCCCCCATGAAGACACAGAGCCCTGGCAACTGAGGTGTGGTGGCAGGCAGGTTGGTTTAGTGGGCAGGTGGATGGAAGCAGTGGGCAAGGAGCCTGTTAGAGGAGGGCTCTGTTCACCCTCTGCACTGGCTAAAGGCCACAACACTTGCTTTGCTCCAGGCACCAGCAACCCACACTATGCCACTGCAGCTGGGGAGAGAAGGCTTAGCTCCATGCCATGCTGATTACTTAGCAGGGAAGACCTTTGTTTAAGCAACAGGAGCAAGCCAGGCTGGCTCCTTTCCTTCCCACCATCAGATGCTATCCCTTGCTTGCAAACTACATTTGTGTGAGGGTTTTAAACCACCACTTCCCCCAAAACTACAATTCCCAGAGTTCTGGGGTGTAGCGGCAACCTTTATCCATATTTTTTTAAAAATAATATTTATTAACATTTTAAAAACTGCAAAAGAAAAACAAAGGATTAAACAAAGCAAAACAATACAATACAAAAACAAAAACACCACACAACACCAACCCCCAAACATTAAATTAACAAAACCAAACAAACACAATTTAAAAAACATCTAATAAGTTCAGTATCTTAACTTTCATTTACTTGTTTCATCGACCTCCTCGCACCTCCCTTTTTGTATTCCACTTTAATTAACTATTTCAGCAATTCCTTTCCATGCGGCAACCTTTATCCAATTGCAGATGGAATGAGTTCATTTTTGTTTTGCCACATGGATTTTGTTGCTGCGGTTATTATTACTGATCTTCTCAAGCTCCCATCAGGGTCAGTGTTTCCCAAAGTGAGCGATATTTCCCCCTGGGGGTGGCGCTGGAACAATCCAGGGGGCCTGTAGCAGCCTTGGGTGTAATTGGGGGCCACTGAATAAAAATAAGAGGGCAGTGGAAGCGTAAAGAAGAGAAGAAAATGTTGAAAAACTGTTCATACACATTTCATCTGTTGTGTAATAACGTTTACTGCCAAGTTGGGTGCTGTTGAGGGACTGTGACAATGCCCTCCCTTCAATGTGTCCTATTCAGGGCTGGATTTAGGTTTGATGAGGCCCTAGGCTACTGAAGGTAATGGGGCCCTTTATATGTCCAGCTGTCCTTTGTCAACAACAAATTGTCACTGTTTTTCGTGTTGAATATAGTAATTTATGGACCTAATGGGTATCTAAAGCTATTTGCATATGCAGAATGTAGGCACCCTATATATAGAAATGAGCAAACCAGTGATATTTTAGGGAGCAGGCTGGCAGGCGGGGCCCATTACTTACATACAAAACACTGTTGCTGTATGTAGGTTTTATTTTATTTTTTAATCTTATATTTTGGAAATGTACATCCAGTTTTTTCCCTTTAAATTTTTTGGGGGGTCCCAAGAGAGGGGGGTCCTAAGCTGTAGCTTAATTAGCTTATACGTAAATCGGGCACAGGACATCTTTCTTTATTATGTTGTAGGACTTAGGTAGAAATATAGATACAGTACATAAAAGAACGCAAATTTGTCACTGCATCTTTCTGTTTGTTTGGTTAAAGAAGGTAGATTTATAGCGGGGCGCTGAGTAATCCCTCCGCCCTGAAAAGTGGGCGGTAGTAAGCCAAATAAGTTTGGGAACCTCAGAATAATCTATAATTGCGTAAAAAACGAAACAAAACAAAAGCCAGGCGTCGCTATAGTTGTTACATCAAACACAATTGCATATACAATATACTGTAAAGCAAACAGCGAACTCAGCAGAACTTTTTGTGTGCGAGCGCGCGCACCGCAGAGCGCCCCCTGCCGGCCGAAACGTCTGCAACGGAGCCCAGAAGCTTCTCAGTGGGCGGGAAGGCGGCAAAGGACAACAAGCCGCTGACGGCAGCGGGTCACGTGACGCTGCGTGGGCCGAAGTTGCAACAGCTGGAGCGGAGCAGATATAGGCAGGAGGGGTCGTTTGCGGCGCGTGGCCGGGTGGGCGTCTCGCTGGAGCCTGGGAGGTCGCTGCTGCTCGCTTCCCGTGAGTGAAAGGGAAAGCCAGAACGAGAAAAGGGGGGGGGGAGTTCCTTGTAATTAGGGAGATCAATTCCTTAACAGATAACATTTCCTTGCCTCCTGTTTCCAACCGCCTTCCCTCTCCCCCTCCTTCATTCCCTGCGCTCGTGGAGCAGATCATTGCCGCTCTGCTGCTGAAAATGCACTTTGCGTATGCTCAGAGGCCTTGTTTTTTTGTGGGGGCGGGAAAGGATCTGGGCACTGAGCGTTAGTAAAACCAGGCAGTCGGTCCGTCTAGGTCAGTTTTGTTTACACCAACTGGCAACGGCTGTCCAGGATTTGGGGCAGGAGGAGGCTCTCCCCATCGCACCTGGAGGCGCCGGGGATGGAACCGGGGACCTTCCACTTGCAAAGTAGAGACTCCGCCACAGAGCCGTGGCCCTGTTTCAGGAGGTTGTTGCCAGCCAGGTGTGCGTGTAAGAGAGAGGAGAGATCTTTGGAAGTAGCAGCCGGTTCCTTAGCTGGTAGTAACTTCCTAGTGGACTTTCTTCCTATCAGTCATACCGTCTTAACTGTGGGAGGAGGTTGCTGCTGGCCTCATTGGTGCCTGTATTCGCGTTGCAGCCTGGTGCCGCGGCTGTTTCGCCAGAATTAAGGCCACTGGATTCAGTGAGGTTTACATCCCAGTTAAGTCTGTCGGGCTGTAAGGAGGGCTGCCCGTGTTCTGCTTGTTTACTCTGAAGCAAGTTCAGCAGGACTTTCTTCCCCCACAGAGATGCACACAGGGCTTCAGACACATTTATTTGGGGTTTGTGTGTATGTTTGCTTTAGAAAAAGCTTCCTTGCACCTTCTTGCTTTTGTCTTCTAAATAGTGAAATATTTGGCTACCTTTGTCACTGCTCATTTCATCTATAAATAGTATATTTTGAAGGGGGCATTTTTTATTTGGCACATTATTATCATTATTATCAAACAGTCTTGCCCCGGTGAGCAACCTGGCTGCTCAGTTCTGCACCAGCTGAAATTTCCAAACCACCTTCATAGGCAGCCCCATGTACAGCTCATTGTAGTAATATAACCTAGATGCTAACAGAATGTAGACAACAGAAGTTAGTGTATCCTGGTCCAAATAGGGGTGCAGCTGAGTCACCAGCCAAAGCTGATGTAAGGCAATCTGCGCCACCTGAGCCTCAAGCGACAGCAATGGATCCAGAAGTTCCCACAAGCTGTGTACTTGTTCCTTCCACATGTGCATCCCATGAAACTCAAGGTGTTGTACAGTATATGGGATTCTAGATTAGTGGTTCCCAAAATGGGCACTACCCCCTAAGGAGGTTGACACTGGCTCAAGTTAATCAATACTATGTTTTAATAGTTTTAATTAGATTTTGAATAAATGTGCACTTAATTGTTACTGTTTTGAATTTTATTGTGTTACCAACTTCCTTAGTGGTTTATGCAAACAGCTATTATGAATATTGTTTTTTCTGGGGTAGGGGGCACTGGGTATGAGTTCACGGAACCAAGGGGTCGGAGGCTGAAAATGTTTGGCAACAGACACATACTGACCAGATCCAGACCACTTAGTATTAGCAAGCTAACTGTATCATGCTCTCTCGGACTATGCAGTTTGATCAGTTTATGGGGCAGCTTATTAACTCCCTGTTGTCTATACAAGTGAAGTTGAGGCCAAACCTTGAAGCTCAGAAGGCTAAAGCTGGCCACAATCCACCATAAGCCTATGACCATGTTCCTTCCTCTTTCATGTGCCTTGCTGATGGTTGCTGTTTAGCAGCTAGCTCTGTTGCATGCTTATTGCTAATTGGAGCAAATCAAAAGAGCACTGTTCCCGAAACATCACGAGTTCACAATTGTATTTGTGGTGGATGTTTCATACTTCCAAACCATCCTACCCCTGAACAATTCTGAATGACAATTTTTTTAAAAAGTTTGTCGCTTCCCATGTTTTTAGTGAAACAGTTTTTTAATAACCAGCAGAGCAGTCCCAAAGGAGCAACAGGAGGGGGGGGTGTATGGGGGACAGAGGGAGAGAGACTGGAAATGTTTTTTCTAACTTACACCACCCTGGAGCTGTTACAGCTCAGGATCTGATGCTCAGCCCCTCCATCTCCCCATCACCCCATTTCTTAAACTTACTGTGGGCAGAATGATGGTGGCAGCAGCACTCTGTGGGTGGTGGCTAACATAGACATGGAGATGTTAGCTGTACAGTGGTACCTCGGGTTATAAACACTTCAGGTTACAGACTCCGCTAACCCAGAAATAGTACCTCGGGTTAAGAACTTTACCTCAGGATGAGAACAGAAATCGTGGTGCGGTTGCGGGAGGCCCCATTAGCTAAAGTGGTACTTCAGGTTAAGAATGGACCTCCAGAACGAATTAAGTTCGTAACCAGAGGTACCACTGTATTCAGCTTTTATCCCTTGATGTCACTGGTTATATAAACTTGTCGTAAGTTTGCAGATGGTGGGAAACTTGAGCTTTACAGCAGCATATCAGCCTGTCAAAACAAATGCTGAAATACCATGCAATATAAATAGCTTTCAAGAGCTTTTCAGTCATTGAAAGGCTACTCTTAACACTAGTGTGCTAAGTGACTGGGGGGGGGATTGTTAGAACCCCATATAAAATGACCAGGACTCTGTGACCGTAACCAGAGGCCCTTCATTGTGTGCTTCCTCCACGAGATGTGTAGAGGGTGGCAGCATGAGAACCGGCCTTTTCTGCAGTGGCTCCCTGTTTGTGGAATGCTCTCCCCAGGGGGGTACAGCTTGTGCCTTCATTATACTCCTTTAGGCGACAGGCAAAAATGTTCCTCTTCAACCAGGCCTTTGGCTGATTAATATTCTATGGCCTTTTAAGTGTGTGTGGGGTGTGTGTGTGTGTTTTTTTAATTATTTATTTTGTGCTTTTATCCTGTATCTTTATCTTGTGAACCGCCCTGAGATCTTTGGAAGAAGGGAGCTGTATAAAGTTAATAAATAATAGTACTAATTATAATAATTCAATTGTTTGTGTAAATTAAAGGTTAACTATAGAAGCACAGCAGCTATATAATGCTGTAAAAGTGCTTTGCAGATCAAGATTATGTATCCATAGTCTTGTTCAAAGTAGACCTGCTGAAATTAATGATCGTGGCTAAGTTAGGTAAAACTTAGTTGAATACCACCCTAAGCCTTTTTTAAGGCAAAGCAGCCTGTTTTACGGGAAGTTAGGATCACTATATATATCCCTTAATTCAAGCTGTTACTGGTTTTCTTTAACGGAAGTGTTCTCTTCCGCTTTGTCTCCAGTTACTCCTGCTGTGATCCAGTTTTCCGTAATGTATCAAGAACGGGATTCAGCTGCGCAAGTGGGTGCAAATTTGAAGACGATTGAAGAAGAGTACAAGGAAGCATTTGTGTTTGTTAATAAAGCCCTGAATGCAGATGAGCTTGGACAGAAGGAAGAAGCAAGGAATTATTACAGGCAGGGTATTGACCACTTGCTCAGGGGAACCAGCGTCCCGTCCCAAGGTCATGAATGCACTGGGGACCGATGGGAGTCTGCCAGGCAAATGCAGCAAAAAATGAGAGAGACGCTACAAAACGTTACTGCACGCCTAAGCATTCTAGATGAAAATGCCATGTGTCCTCCTATGGAAGCGCCCAGGATATACCCAACAATTCCAGCCAAAGAAAAGCCAGAGAGGCCTCCTGTACCGAATTCACTGATGACTCCATCACACCTGGCTGCAGCAGGTGGAAATGCTGGATGTACAAGCCAAGGGCAAGCTACTGTGATGAGTCCTTCGTCTGCAATGCCCACTGAGGAACCCCCAGCTTATACACCTGAGGCCACAGGTGGGCACTACACTGTGTCGTACGGAACAGACTCTGGGGAGTTCTCCTCGGTCGGAGATGATTTCTACACGAAATGCACACAGCCTCCTCCTGTTCAGACATTAGGGGTAGATGCTGATGAACTGATCCTCATTCCCCACGGGGTGCAGATATTCTTTGTGAGTCCTGATGGACAAGTGAGTGCTCCCTCGTATCCCGGATACCTTCGCATTGTGAAGCTCTTGGACACTGATGCTGCAGCGGCCCAGAATCGCCCCCCTGCTTTCCTTCAGGTAACTTTCACATTTTGTTTGTGTTGCTGGCCACAGCTGTTCACAAGCTGTGAAATGAGTGCTAATGGTTCTATGACATGAGTGCTAATGTATCATTCATTTGAATCCACGGTGTTCTGTGCAAAATGTTATTTTGGTCTTCTCTTTTCCAGGTTTGTGACTGGCTGTATCCTCTTATGTGCAACCAGTCTCCTGTCCTCTCCTGCAGCACAGGAGTCTACATGTTCCCTGACTTGATGTCACAGGTGCCAGGATCCTATGTGGGCGTAGTGTTATCTTCAGAACTTCCAGCTGCTGACAGAGAACTGTTTGAAGATCTGCTAAAACAGATGTCTGACCTTAGAGTGCAGGTAAACAGTGTTATGCCACCATCCAGAATAATTTCAATGCACAAGTATCACCGGGTGACACTGATGAGCTGTTAAACTGTCCGCTTCATAGAGCACTATAAATGAATTTCAGCATAGCCTCTGCAAGGATTTACCTTTGGCAATATAGAGCATGTTTTATGGTGAGGCTGGGCAACGTCTGAAAATAAATTTACCGTGTGGTGCTGTGAAGGGCAGGGCAAGTAGGCTGATAATGATTTTCCTGCAGGATCAATTGAGCAGACGTAGAGAGGCATTACTGCAGCTTGCAGTGTGTCAGAAGTATCACATCCAGTTCACTTGCTCAGAGTGCAACAATGACTAAGCAAAATCTTAAAATGCTACATATATAGGAAGTCCCTCTAAGATAATTAAGAATCTGGTAGATCACAGTTCATTCGTGAAGTGCAGGGAAAGGTTATCCGAGAGATTATCACTCTAGTAAACAAGGTCAGTATTAAGAGCCAGTGTGGTGTAGTGGTTAAAAGCGGTAGTCTCATAATCTGGGGAACCAGGTTCACATCTCCGCTCCTCCACATGCAGCTGCTGGGTGACCTTGGGCTAGTCACACTTCTTTGAAGTCTCTCAGCCTAACTCACCTCACACAGTGTTTGTTGTGGGGGAGGAAGGGAAAGGAGAATGTTAGCCGCTTTGAGACTCCTGAAGGGGAGTGAAAGGCGGGATATCAAATCCAAACTCTTTTTTAAGAAGGTGGGAAATCTAAACGGCAGGTGTTAGAGGGAGGCATACCTGTAATTATAACGGCACATTTTTAGCAATAATAATAATAATAATAATAATAATAATAATAATAATAATAATTTATTATTTATACCCCACCCATCTGGCTGGACACTCTGGGCGGCTTCCCAAAAAATATTAAAACACAGTAACCCATCAAACATTAAAAGCTTCCCTAAACAGGGCTGCCTTCAGATGTCTTCTAAAAGTCTGGTAGTTGTTGTTCTCTTTGACATCTGGTGGGAGGGCATTCCACAGGGCGGGTGCCACCGCTGAGAAGGCCCTCTGCTTGGTTCCCTGTAACTTGGCTTCTTGCAGTGAGGGAACCGCCAGAAGGCCCTCGGTGCTGGACCTCAGTGTCTGGGTGGAATGATGGGGGTTAAAACTAATTACCAGAAGAAGTGAGAAAATTTGCCATTTGTCTTGACATGTTAAAATACTTTGTAATCTCTTGGAGAACTGGCCATATGGTGACGAACAACCTGATCTTGCAATTACTTATTCACCTGTGGGGATGTTTACTAATGCATGAATTCACCTGCATGTGGTTCATGAGAAGGATAATTCTTTCCACTGTGTGATATTATTGTCTGATGGTGTACAACAGTACCTGACAGATTCCTTGTTGAGCCTTTGAACTTGTGAATCTATTAATGTCCTTGATATGGTATCACAGGTTCCAGGATCCCATGAGGGACTAGGGTTACCGTCCCAACGCTCAAGATCTTACAAAGAGCTTTTTGAGGATCTGTTTAAACAAAGATCTGATCTCAGAGCCAAGGTAAACTTCAGAGCTGGTGGCAAACTTTTTACTAAGCCAACACATTTTAAACTTTAAGAAATGGAAATTACTTTGTTTTGTGGTATTTATTGAAAAATGTATCTGCCGCCAACAGTGGCTCTTGGAGAGAGAACAAATAATGAAAATGTTGAAGATATTAATCATGTATACTAGAAGCAATCTGGGTTCTTCAAGTGCCAGTCCTTATGCAGCCGGAACAAGGCCCACCCCAGCCCACCCCCCCACACATGAGAGTATCTGCAGGGTGGAGGGTCCCTGAGGTTTACAGAAACACAAAATTCTTTAGTGGAGAACCCCTCCCCCCGCAAGGCCCAATGGGTACTGTTGTAGTTCTCAAGTAATAGAATACGGTTGAGGTATCAGAAGTTACCAGGGATGAACCAAAATAGATGAAGGACACAGGCTATGAGAAATGGACCCAAGGCTGGAAAAAACTTCCATTATTTCAGGGAGAGCAGGTGTGAATTGAAGGCTAATTAATTCTGTTGCCAATTTCTGGAATAAGTGTGTGACAGAAGTTGGGCTTAACTGGCTCTGGCCTTGGTGCTGTGGTGGGACACAACCTCTTCTCCACATCCCCATTTCCAAAGGACACCCCATATTTTACAGAGGCTGACAAAAGACTACCTATCTCTGTTGATCTCTGTGCTCCCTCCTCATGCTAATAGCTTCAAAGAAAATACAGTCATTTGTTAAATCTCGTTTCCCACAGTGGCCAAAGCAGTAAACTGCTTTTAAGTGCTTATAAACCTGGACATGACATTTTTACGAGTTTTTAATTGTTGAGGAATTAATATTTGCAAGAACCATGAGGGAGTTCTAGAACAGCTATGGTTATTTAACTTATTTATTCCCTTTAAAAAAAAATAAAAGATATCATAACCCACAATGTCACAATCTTTAACACTGTCAAGAATGTTTGAATGGCTCAAATTTTAAAGTACAGTACCACCCAGTTCAACATAATGTAATGTTTAGGAATAGATGGGAAAATGGGAACAATATTACGGCTGGCTTTGTGAGCTCTAGCTAACCTAATGCAGAACTTCTTAAGAACTCGGAGTATATTCATAGCAACTGTACATAATGGCATGACTTAACAAAACGGATTGAGCTTTGGCCTGTGACTCACTTTAGTAGCTTAGAGGGGATCAATCAGAAATATACACCGGTCGCTAGTGTGTATGTTAGGCTATACAGACGAAATAGGATGTTAAGCTAGAACCTGGAGCGGATGTCTCAGGATTGCCTTGGTTCACTCTAATGCAGTAGTAGCCATCCTGCTTATACTTAGGGACTGATTTTACAATGTCATATTGTTTCATAAATGCATAAAAGATGCTACACAGAAAATGCAAAATCCATGTCAGTTTTGCATTCTAATGCAAGATCCTTGTGTTACTTGCTTGTGTGAAATTTCTGTGCGGATAATTGAACCTTACTAATTCCAAAGTGATACAGAAAGTCTGGAGCTGTGATGATAACATGCCTGTGATAATACCTTCATTTGATCACATAGAATAATCCTTCATAATAATCTAATGTGAAAACAAGTTATGTTTAATGTAGTTGTTTCCATCTTTGTTGTTGCAATCTTTTAATTCATGGGGTGGTGTTTGGTTCCGAATCCCAGATTTTTTGCCTTTTAGCTTGGTGTCTTCTCTAAGAAAGGACCCATCACATGCTCAACTTTGTCTTGTTTTGGCAGTAACAATGTGTAAAACCAAGAAAAAACAGAATGAATGCACTTTCGTTGTTTGTAAATCTGTATGGGGAGGAGGAGGAGTAAATCCAGCCCAGCTCCCAAAAAGCTTCATTCTTTCAGTCTTGCCGTCCTGAACAAAGAGAAGCAATGTAAAGACACATAACAATACAGAATAAGGAGAACTGCGTTTCCCCTTAAAATGAAAGGGAGTGGTAGACTTGGGCAACTTTCCTTCCTGATCAAATAAATATGAACATATGCATACCCTGCCTGTCTGTTGTGCAAAATGTTCTCAAAGGCGAATAGAGCATTAACTAAAATACAAAACCATGCTAATTATATTAACTGAAGTGAAAAGAATCAGGGGTGAAGAAACCCTAATTATCTCTCCAAAGAGGTACATGTTGGTCTTATCTCCAAATGCCAATAAGGCAGGAGCAACAGTAATGTTCCTGTGCATGTAAAATAGGTGGGAATTATGTGACCAGAAATGCCATTTTCTTGCAGATGAATAAAGAAACTGATGCATTTTGGTTGTTGTTGTAAAGCCTATAATTATCTGCGAGAAGATGGAAGCTTTAGGGTCACAATGTGCATTTCTTTGTTGAATATCACGGTGGCCAATTTGACATTTAATTGCTTTATCTTAGCTTTTGATCTTGCTGTGTATATATATATATATGTGCTTCGATCTTGCAGCCTGCAGAAGCTTCTAGTGATGCGATTAACCTGGCCGAGACTGTACGTATTGAGCCAGCGTCTGAAGAGAGGGAAAGAGAGTTACCTGACTGGAGTGAGAAAATGGCCCATGGAATCTTAACAGGTACCCTTAGGATTGATTCTCTAGATTGATCCTTGGTATAAACCCTGTTCTGGTGTTTGGGCTTAAAGCTGTACTAACCAACAGGGTGCCGTTAAATGTTGTTGGACTCCCACAAGCTGGTCAGCATGTTCAAGGCTAGGTGTTGCAGCCCAACAACATCTGAAAGACAGTGTTGGCTCCAACCCCAGTGTCCCCATGCAAATCTGCTCTGTTTTCCACACTCAGCATGCCGCGGTTGGAAGTGGAGCTGGTGTGTGCAAGGATTGTAGGGGCAGGCTTTGTGTGGGTGCAACTGTCACAGCTTCCAAGCCACCTGTCTCACCTGAATTGGGCTAAAGTTTCTCTTCATTCTGGCAGTATAGTGAAATTGTCTTCCAGTCTGAAATCATAAGCTAAACTATTAATTTCAGCCACTTCCATATTATAACTTTGCATGAGAATATATTCTGTAAGAAATAGTTTTGTTGTCTGTGTTTTCTGATATATTAGTTTTATTCAGCACTCAGGTAGCAGAAAACTAAATGGTTCTACCACACATTATATCAATTACATGGATTGACCTGCGGTAAAGTTCTGCAGTCCAAAGGCTCCATCTTGTTGACAGAAATATTTTACTACTTGAAAGGGTACAGTCCTTTAATTACATCCTGTTACTATGTCTGTGTTACTTTCAAGTTTTCATTAGCTGCAGGTCTACATGGCTCAGAAGTAGAGAGTAAAAGAATGTATTATTATTATTTTATTATTATTAATGTGACTTTTTCAGCATATTAATTACATGCAATTGTTTGTTTAAACTTTGCCTCTTGATAAAAATACTAAATTCTCTTAAAGATAAATAGTAAGTTAATTCCTTGCCAGGTAGATTCCCAAAAACCAAATGGCAACTCAAAATAAAGCTCTTGAGACAAGCTCTAGAAGATGTTATAGTTTGTCCAATCTCCAGGAGCTAGAGTTATTTAGTAATTATGTAGTGGTTGCTAAAAGCAACAACTTGTTCTTTGTTTTGCCAGTTTAGTGCATGTTTGGGGATTTTCATCTGAATTATGCTGGTGGATGAATAAACTGGGGGCTGACTCGCAAGCTAACTTAAATCCTGTTTACATCTGATGCAGCTCAAAGTGGTAGAATTCTAGACTGCACCACGTTAGACTACTGGTTGGGAGGGGGAATATTTTATTTAATTCTCTGCCATGTTGACCTGCTTGGCGTAAACCCACCCCTCTTTTTCGCCACATGCATGAAGCTTCTTATGGAGAGAAAGAAAGAGCGCACATTCAAAAATATGAGGCACCCAGCGCAATTGGTCTGATATGGTAAAGGTAAAAAGGTAAAGGGACCCCTGACCGTTAGGTCCAGTCGCGGACGACTCTGGGGTTGCGGCGCTCATCTTGCTTTACTGGCCGAGGGAGCCGGCATACAGCTTCTGGGTCATGTAGCCAGCTTTCCTATTTTCACCATTGCTGAAGATGGAATTGTAGCTAATTAAGAGGATATGGGAGACTCAGCAGTGTGTGAGCTCAGGCTGTATTTTTTTCAGCTTACTAGCCTGAACTTAAGTGGGTAGGAAATGCTGTCCTATAACATGATAATGTTGCTGCATCCGTCAATCTGTTCTTGTTTCCTTAAAGGAGCATCCTGGGTCAGCTGGGGCCTGGTCAAAGGAGCAGAATATACCGGGAAAGCAATCCACAAGGGAGCTTCCAAACTAAGAGAGCACATTCAGCCAGAGGAAAAGCCAATGGAAGTCAACCCAACCGTAGCTAAAGGGCTGCATGTAGCCAAGCAGGCTACAGGAGGAGCTGTGAAAGTCAGCCAGTTCTTAGGTGAGATGTGAGCAACCAGTTTCCTTGAAAAAGTAGTGACAGGAATTGATAATGCTTTGTTTCTTCAGTCTTTTTTTTAAAAAATGGACAGGGAGTAATGTTTATTTTCTTTTTCATTACGTTCTCTTTGGGAGAGAAATGGACTTCATCAGGTTTAGGCTCTTTAAAAAAAATGCCTTAGCTCACTGTATGTTTTTAGTTGTTGTTGATATGGGTTTTTTTTTACATTTTGGAATGGTTCATTATTTATATCAACATATTTATATGTCCACGGTCTTGGAATCATATTGGATGAAGGGTGGTATACAAATTCTTTAAATTAATCACCCTTCAGAAGTCTTCATTGCCCCGGCTTCATTAAGAGCCAATATAGACAGTAGTAGAAATAATAATAATAATAATAATAATAATAATAATAATAATAATAATAATAATAATAATAATAATAATTTATTTATACCCTGCCCATCTGTCTGGATCTCCCCAGCCACCCTGGGTGGCTTCCAACAAAGTATTAAAATACAGTGGTCTGTTAAACATTAAAAGCTTCCCTAAACAGGGCTGCCTTCATATGTCTTCTAAAAGCCTGGTAGTTCTTCTCTTTGATATCTGGTGGGAGGGCGTTCCACAGGGCGGGTGCCACTACCAGCAGATGCACTATTTGCATCTGTAGTTTCCTCCAAATATAATTGTTGTGGGAAAAGGAGCCACTAACATAAAATTGGCTTCATGATCCTCAATAAAATGCATTGAATTCAGTGGCTTAATCTATCTGACCAGAACATTCTGTAACCTATAAATTATCTTAATGCTTTCTGTTTTAGTGGAAGGTGTGTGCTCTATAGCAAGTTCTGTGGGAAGAGAGTTAGCCCCCCATGTCAAGAAGCATGGAAGCAAACTGGTTCCAGAATCCCTTAAGAAAGACAAAGATGGAAAATCTACTTTCGATGGTGCTCTGGTTGTTGCAGCAAGTGGTGTTCAAGGTAGCATGAAAATAACGCTTCCACAATGTGTGGTGCAAGTTTTTATTGAACGTCGTTTGTTTGCTACCTTCCGGTTCCAACACGCTAACTCTCCTTGCAGGGTTTTCAACAATATGGCACGGTTTGGAAAGCGCTGCAAAGTGTATTGCTAAAAATGTGTCTAAAGAGACGGTTCAGACTGTCAAGTACAAGTAAGTTAACGTTTCCTCTACTCTGCAATGAATTTTGGTGATGCATGAATACCGGGGAGCCTGCGCTACATGCGTTAAACAAAACTTGCTAGAAAGTAAAAATGCTTTGCTATTGTTGGAACCAAACTAGTCGAGATGGTCACAGTTGCATGTATCTAAAAGTGGAACTTTCCCAGTTACATAGGCAGGGAGGAGCAAACAAGGAGGAGTGTGTAAGGGAAAGAGCCACCTTCACTTGCTTTCCCTGCAGATCCGATAATCAACACACACTTGCTACTGCTGTGTAAAGGTCAAACAAGTGCAGGTCACTTCTAGTTAAGGGGCAGCTGCACCCCTAAATTGGATTTTCAGTTCATTTTAGGTCTTACCTAAATGCAGAGAGGGATTGTTGCCAGGCCGATTCCATCTGAATACAGTGGTACCTCGGGTTACATACGCTTCGGGTTACAGACTCCGCTAACCCAGAAATAGTGCTTCAGGTTAAGAACTTTGCTTCAGGATGAGAACAGAAATTGTGCTCTGGTGGCACGGCATCAGCAAGAGGCCCCATTAGCTAAAGTGGTGCTTCAGGTTAAGAACAGTTTCAGGTTAAGAACAGACCTCCAGAATGAATTAAGTACTTAACCACTGTACTCAGTTGGATGTATTTCAGTTCTTGGAATATGAGTGGTGATGAAATTGTAAAGGGAAGCCTCTGTCTATATAAATTAGGGTTGCCATATTTCAAAAAATGAAAATCTGAGCTTTTTTTTTTAAGTTTTGCCCAATTTTATGTAATTATCTGTAACTGCATAGAGTCTAATTTTGGGTTGCTTTCTGAAGTTTGAGTCTTTTTTCTGGGCTAAAGAAAAATGAAACATATGTACCAGCCCATTAGTTCAGCAAAAAAATTAAAATGTTTGCAGTCAACATTGGAGCAAAATGCAGTAGGGAAATGTCAGGCTGCCAATTAGACTTCTGAAAATAATTTCTGCTTTATTTTACCTATAAGGATGCAAGGATTTACTTGGTACTTACTCTGTAATTCTCTTGGTTTGAAGCTCACCTAGTCTGTACTACATTGCTTTCTGCCAAAATAATGGTATATCTCCATGAGATATTTCTCCTTGGCAAGTGTGAAGAACCATGTTCTGTTTGTACACTACTGTTTGTGTTAATCTTTTGTTCTTATTTTAGATTTAAAAGTAGGGGAAAAGGAGATGAGTCTTCAGTTGCCACTAAGAGTGAAAAGCAATAAGTAACTTGCAGTTATCTCCAACTATCTAACAATTCAAGTATTCACCCCATCTCCTGTTTCTGTAAGAGTATAATAGAAAACACATCCTAATGAAATAAGTAGACTTTTTCTTCCAAGACGAAAGGCCACATCAAAAATCTGTTGCATACAAGGGGATTGTTGTTTACCGGTACTTTAAGATGTGTG
Source organism: Podarcis gaigeae (assembly GCF_964106915.1). Taxonomy (NCBI): domain Eukaryota; kingdom Metazoa; phylum Chordata; class Lepidosauria; order Squamata; family Lacertidae; genus Podarcis; species Podarcis gaigeae. The sequence continues at coordinate 78,809,179 of NC_139677.1, forward strand.
CAATGAACCCTAGTAGTATTTTCATTAGCATGGCAGATGCATCTCCTATATATTATCATTTTTATTGTGTTTCTCATAATAGGCAGCTTATTTTTTTTAAGTGTGTGTCACCATAATGCATACCTAGCAAAATGATCTTCAACCTGGAAGAACCCAACCCTCTATAAATCCTAAACTCTGGGCATTTAAAAGGGTCCAGAAATCTTGCAATGCTAATTGTTCACTAACAATAAATAGCTGCACTAGAATATGAGAAACAAGCTCCAAATGCAGATCTGCATTGCCGCAAAATATTTTAAGTTCTTGGCGCTTTTTATATCCACCTGCATTCAATAAATATTTTTATCATGTAAACTCCTGCCCACTGTTGGTTCTGCATGAGATGGTGTGAATACTCTTGTTCCTTTTGGCACAGCTTGAGTCAGTTTTGCTTTCTTCTAATATGGGTGTTTATGGTTAATGTCATGGGGAAACTAACAAAAATGAAAATCTTTTGCTGTCCAATTAATTTTATCAGATTTGTTGTGTTCGGCAAATAATTCCAAGGCTGCTATGCTGTCACATTGTAAGAAATATAGTACGTATTAGAGATTCTTTTCCATTCAGTTTTAATGTGTGTTCTGAAATAGGCAGATTACTACTGTGTTTGGTCAAGACCTGTATTGATTATGCCAACAACAATCAATGTTTCAAAGGGAGACTTCAGGTTTTTGGCTTTAAAATTTAGTCGGCTGCTGTAGTAGATTAGCAAAGGATAGCTTCAGCATTTTTGTGTACAGTATTGTTACTCTTTTGCAGCTAGTTAACATGTAGGATTTTAGCATTTTAAGTAGTAGGCTGTATTATTGCCCTGTTTGGTTACTTTTTTTAAGAATTGTTTGCATTTTTTCATATGTATCAGAAGTCCCCTTTGCATAGTTTATCCCAGAGTGACATGTGAATAAAATTTGACTTAAGCTCGGCAGGATTCCTTCATCATCAATCCCAGCTGATAAAATGCTTTCTCTCAAACATCACTGGAATGGGGTTGAAATACCTGCATAGTTCTTCTCAACCAGAGGGAAAGGTTATCCTCATATAATTGTGGAAATTGAGTAACTAAATAACAAGGGAAATAGTATATGCGTAAATGATGACTGCCCAAAGCTAAGAACTTGAAGTGAACTTTGAGCGGTGTACGGGGCCACTCTCAACTGTTTTGTAATTTCTGGTTAGGTTGGGAGATTCTTAATTTTTTTCAGGGCAAAAATGTAGATTTTCAGACTTATTTTTACAATAAAATGTATTAACTTGTTTTAAAAATTCTTAACATTTTAACAGCAGTACTTTAACTATATGCAGGGATAACCTATTGAACCTGGAGCTTTTAAATTTCTCTTTGTCACAGAGCACATGGTATAACATGGTTTAGTTAGCAGCTTCAGCAAAAAATCTGTTTTATGTGGTAATTCTGGGGAGACGAAAGCTTTATCTACCAAGTGTAAGCACAACTTTGGAATTTGCGTTGAAGGCCAAGTAAAAACTGAAGCAAGAGACAAAAACTGGGACAGACTAGCAGCCCTAAAACATTAAGATTGTTTTCGCTAATCTTCTTCTGTGCTTTGGGAAGTATGCTGATTTCAGGTTTTCCAAATTAAATTTAAGCAGCTACTTGGGAATGAGGGCATGCACACAAAGATTAAACAACAATCATAGCATTCGTGTACAAATGAGGAAACTCTATTGACATGCTCCTTATTTGTATTAAGGTACGGGGATGATGCGGGCCATGCTACTGACAACGCAGTGAGTTCTGCTATCAATGTTGGTGTGGCAGCTTTCAATATTGACAATATTGGAATCAAAGCTATAGTGAAGAAAACTGCAAAGGAGACAGGCCATGCTGTGTTGGATGAATATAAAATCATAGAAAAGAGCGAGAAAAAAGAAGATGGATATTGAAGACACTGTGTGAATAAATTACCCAAAGCCTTAATTTATTACATAATTTATTTAAAGAGAGTTGAACTGATTAACAAGTGTTGTATTTCTAACTCCTAAGATTGCTGGACTTAAATATATCATACCTGGGAAGTCTTTTAAAATGAGTTTTGGGAATCTCTAACTCCAGTATTATTGTTAGAGCTAGATGATGGGAATGAATTTGCATTAGAATTAAACTTCCATGAGGAGGGCATAAATGCCTTTTTTCAAATAAATGTGGAAACTAGATTCCAGCTTCATGTGTAGAGGGACTATTTTTGTAACTATTTCTAGACAAAATATTTTCAGAAAGCTAATGATTTGAATAGTGGCTGAAACTGAACTTGTCTGATCAAATAGTATGCACTCTTTTTAGCTTTAAATAAACTGACTAGGCTTGAGTAATTCCTCCTAAAAACTAGTAAAATCCAAACTCTTAAGACAAACCAAAGACTGGAATACTGCTATTTCCTGAATTAGTGTATCAGAGTCAACCAAACTTTGGTGTAATCCTAGGTTTCATTGAAATACATGGCATTTTTTTGCCTAGCAAGGACTTCGATTCATTGTACTTTGTGTTATCCAGCCAGTGTGTGGGAACAATGTTTGCTCTGAGACCACTAAAGAAAAGGTTGGGCTCTGTAAAAGCTTTAATGGTTACCCTCTGTATTTGTTATATAGAATTGCTGCACTGTAACTTGTCTTACTGGAAAGCCTGTATTCAGAAATGATTATTGCTGCCTTGTGATGGAATGCAATGCATTTCATTTTAAGATATTCAACTTCACTCCCCATCATTACCTAGGGATACATCTGCTATTAATGTGGGAATTGTGAGTCCCTTACTATGCTTGCTTCAGATTTTTGACTTCAATTTATGTGAAGTTTTGCAGATATTAAAAATTGTAGTGCTGTAGTCTGCAACAGAGAAATGATGGCACTTTGGAGGGACACATCCACTGGTTAAGAAGCTAACTACTTGAAATGTTGTATGGATTGAAAACTATAAATAAACTTTAACATGCATGTTTTGGTTAAGTGCATTTTTTATTTGAAAGTTACAGGGAGAATTGATTGAGAAGTAGTAGACGGTTATTGCATTTTGTATAGGTGGACTAGGAAGAATTGCATTTCATTTACACACGTCTGTCACAATCCAACATTTTCATTTCCCCCCTTCTACATAGGCAGAAGAGAGGGGAAGTTGCCCCTCCTGATTTTTTACCATCTCAGTAAAAGTTGCTTAGGGACGCGGGTGGGGCTGTGGGTTAAACCACAGAGCCTAGGACTTGCTGATCAGAAGGTTGGCAGTTCGAATCCCTGCGACGGGGTGAGCTCCCGTTGCTCCTGCCAACCTAGCAGTTCGAAAGCATGTCAAAGTGCAAGTAGATAAATAGATATCGCTCCAGCAGGAAGGTAAACGGCGTTTCCGTGCGCTGCTCTGGTTCACCAGAAGCGGCTTAGTCTTGCTGGCCACATGACCCAGAAGCTGTACACCGGCTCCCTTGGCCAACAAAGCGAGATGAGTGCCCCAACCCCAGTCAGTCATGACTGGACCTAATGGTCAGGGGTCCCTTTACCTTTACCTAAAAGTTGCTTATGTGGGTAGAGCGTGCTACATTCCCTGGAGTAGCCTAGAATGTCCTTCCAGAAATCTTTTTATTGTACATTCCTGTTGACTTGTGTTCATGATGCCTAGAGAGGGCAGTCACATGTGATGCAGCTTTTAATACTGTTTGCACCTGCAAAGGTTTTGGAGTGGTCGCATTGCTTCAATTCCAATATACCTATTCACACAGGACATGAACTATGGCGCTCCCACAGGAAGCAGTGATAGCAACCAACTTGGAGGACTTAAGTCAAGGACTAGACAGATTCATGGAGAATAATTAACTGGCTTGATCCAGCAGGGCTCTTATGTTCTTAGTGTGTATCTTCTAACTTCCTACTTGGAAAGCCTTAGCTTTTTATACCATGAATCTTTGGTGATGGTGGGGTTTGCCTTACTGTAACTAATGTAGCATTGGGGAAGCATCCTACAGCAGCTAAGAATAATGCCACTGCTAACACACTGGGGTGTCAGGAACATGTTGTAGAAAACACCTGCAATAAAGCAAGCTGGAGGCTGCATTCCAGCCGTTTTTAAAAATGCATTGCCTCAAAATGAGTCAAGCTATCAAACTTAAAATACCCCTAGTTGATTTTGCATGTAGCAGCAGGGCATAGCCATGATGCCTGCCTAGTAGTCACTGATTTTGTTGTTTAGTTGTGTCCGACTCTTCGTGACCCCATGGACCAGAGCACGCCAGGCACTCCCGTCTTCCACTGCCTCCCACAGTTTGGTCAAACTCTTGCTGGTAGCTTCAAGAACACTGTCCAACCATCTCGTCCTCTGTCATCCCCTTCTCCTTGTGCCCTCCATCTTTCCCAACATCAGGGTCTTTTCCAGGGAGTCTTCTCTTCTCATGAGGTGGCCAAAGTATTGGAGACTCAGCTTCACGATCTGTCCTTCTAGTGAGCGCTCAGGGCTGATTGCCTTAAGAATGGATGCCACTGACCCGCCTCTTTTAACCATCCTTTTAAAGCCACCCAAGCTGCTCGCCATCGCTGCCTCCTGGGGGAGCGAGTTCCGAAGATTAATTCGCTGCCACCCCTCACTTTGTCGTTTTTAACAACCCCTGGAGGGCAGCATCAGGATGGCTCGAGCTGCAGTGAACTCTAAAGCCTCCTTTCTGAAACTAGGCACCTGAAGGGCTCCGACGAGCTCCTATTAAAACTCCAGCACAAGCAAACAGCTGCTGCTGCTGCTGCCACCGCTTTGGCAACAATTAGGAGGCGAGGGTCCCTTTTGAAACGCTCCCGTCAACAAATCGCGCCTCTGCAGGCGAGCGCATGCGCGCTTTCCCCTGAGCGGCGCCGGCGCCCTCTGCCGATCGGCCGCAAGCTGACGTAAACCCGAGAGAGAAAGCGCCAACACGATGGGCGTCGCGAGGTGGACAATAAGGCACGCGGGCGACCGTTGCTGTCACGTGTTCGCCCCAGCGTTCCTTTCTCCGCCCCCGCCCCAGCCCCACCCGCTGTCTTCTCGCTCCCAGGCGACGGAGACGCAGTGCGGCTGAGGGAAGGAAGGGAGGCGCCATGGGAGAAGGCGGCGAGCTGCCGGACTTCGAGGGGCTCGTGCTGGATCTGGGGCAGGAGAAGCAGATGAAGTGAGTCTCCTCCGCCCAGCAGCGCTGCGCAGAGCCCCGCGCAAAAGGGGCGCATTATTACGCCGCGCCTCGTTTCTGATTGGCAGGAGCGCCAGAGTCCGCCCTAATAATAATAATAATAATAACTAATAATTGTTTGACTGCTTGAAGAAACTACTTTTCTACATGTGCTCTTACACACGGTGTCCCCTTCTGCGCCCCGTATTAATAATGATATTTTAGCTGGAGTGTCGAAGGGCTTCGTTTGTATTCATGGGCCTTACTAACAACAGCCCTTCAAGGTAGAACAGTAGGAAGACGGAGAGGGAGACGGAGAGGGAGGGGAATAATGGCTTCTGCCTCCCTGAAGGACCTGTTGGGTTTACCAAAGAGGAGTCTTGAATCCAACACTTCCAAACGGATTGCGTAGCATGCTTGGCCAATTATACAGCTCGGCAAATCTCACCAGTGACATCATTTTTTCATGTTGCTATCACTAACTGTTTTTGGGTGAATTCAGTATGCCAGATGCCATTGTTATCCTATGTCTTCTGTGAAACCAAAGTACACTGTACATCACAACACTCAGGTGCCTTTGGGGTTATTTTTGATATGTTATAACCCATGCTAAAGCATTGTTATGGAAGGGTGGGTTATAAATGTTAAATACAGGCTGCATTCTAGTTAAGTAAGGTTCCAAGGTGTGGAGACACTGGGAGTGGGATTGGAATGAAGGAAAGGATACGAGAGAGCCAGCTCCATGTGCTTGCAGAAATATACAGTGGTGCCCCGCAAGACAAATGCCTCGCAAGACGGAAAACCTGCTAGACGAAAGGGTTTTCCGTTTTGGAGGTGCTTCGCAAAATGAATTTCCTATGGGCTTGCTTCGCAAGACGAAAATGTCCTGCGAGTTCCTGCGGGGTTTTTTCCCTCCCCCCCCTTTTTCCCAAGGCGCTTAGCCGCTTATCAGCTGATCCGCTAAGCCCGCTAAGCCGCTAATAGCGCTAAGCCGCTAATGGGCTTGCTTCGCAAGACGAAAAAACCGCAAGACGAAGAGACTCTCGGAACGGATTCTTTTCATCTTGCAAGGCACCACTGTAATACCACCCCACCAGAATCATGCATCTAGAATACTGCAACACACACTAGACTGGGCTGACCTTGAATATGGTCGGGAAACTGCAACTAGTTCAAAACGCAGTCACAGGAGTTTTGAATGGTACCTTATGAGGATGTGTTCCTCAGTGTAAAACCCCCCAGTTATCATATACCATATTTTCAGCTCTATTGGATGCACCGGACCATAGGAAGGGGAGAATAGGTGCATTCAAGGTGCGTTCAAGAGCAGGCCTTGCCGCTGCCCCCCCCCAGCAGTGCTCCCCCCCCCCCCCCGCCAGCCTCAAAGATCCAAAGGCTTGAGGCTTCGGGGACATCCTTTGTAGCCTCCGCAGGGCGGCGGGGTGCCTTCACCCTGCCTCCCTGCGGAGGCTTTGCACAGCCATCCCAAAGCTGGAACAGCGAGACGGAGGGCTGTGCAGCACCCCGTCTCGCTGTTTTGGCTTCGGGGACAGCAGGCTGCTATCCGCAAGCCTTGGGAGCCCAGCGGGAACTCGCGCCAGGCTCCACAGGCTTACGGAGAGCTGCCCAGAGCCCGGGGTGCACAGCGCCTCGCTGCCTGGGCTTTGGGCTGCAGGCAGCTGTTTTGGAGGGGGGAAAGTGCGTCCTATAGAGCGAAAAATACGGTATGTTGCATTCTGTACACGTCTGGCCTGTCAGCCAAATGCAACCCTCTGTATCTGGCCTTTGGACTCTCCCCAAGCCATGACCCCTTTCACCAAGCCGCAGCCCTTATGAGGTCTGCTTTGCATCCTCCTTTAGTGCTGCTGCTCCTGGCTGGAATGTGTCCTAGAACCATGATAATGTCTTCCTTGCCTGGATTGGGAGTGAAGGTGTGGGTGTGGGTGAGTGATGTAGAAACCTCTGGTTCTTGTGTGTGGAATGTAGCCTTTTGTACAAAGATAACAGTCACACCTGTTGTCCATCCACTTTTGCTTCTGAGCCCATCCACCATTGTGTGCATCCCTTGGGCTGAAAAACATTCCCTTCCCCTTGTCTATTAGAAGGTTCTAAATTATGTAACTATTTGTTATTTCTACATTACAGAGAAGTGTTAGAACTCTCAGTATTCGAAATGAAAAATACAGTAGCAGAATTGGAGAAAAGACTTAACAGTGTTGAGGATGAAGGTAAGAGACTAAATTCTAGCCTTCTGCAAATGTAATAAAAAGCCCATGATGTTGTACATCTAATTACAAAGTAAACACAACAAGAGCTTCAGGCATTGATATTAAATTGCCTTTTAAGTGCCAGCTGTGCATGCTGATCAAAGCATACTGTTGCATTTTTCTCACTTCCATGAGTAGCAAGAAGCTGCAGGAACAGCAGTAAGTGGGTTTGGGGTTCTTTTGGAGGAAAAAGCACAGGAGTCTTGCAGCATTTTTGTAATATTTCTTTTATGAATATTCAGCAAAAGTGGGGGCAGAGACAGCGGTTCCAAGACAGCAGATACACCAATACACATCAGTTCTCTAGAAAGCCCCTGCATGACAAGGTGCTTCAGGCCCAATACTTAGCACATGTTCACACATACACTCCCTAATTCTGCCTCTTACCTGCATGTTCCAAAGAAGCTCACAAGTGGTGCTGTTCTCACTCACGCACACACACACACAAGCTCTGATGATTTTCCCATTGCAAACACTCAAGAAATCTCTATTAGGAAATATCTTAATGGTCCATGGTCAGAGCTGATGGGAGTTGTAGTCAAGCAACATCTGGAGGCCCCATGTTGCCAACCCCTGTCTTAACAATTAGCTACCAGAAAGAGACATCAGCTGGCCCATCTTCCCCCGCAAATGGAATCTGCCAGCCATCTGTAAGAATGAAATTGGATTCAGGTTTCCAATGTGTGGGGACAACAGCTCACTTGCTCTGGTACCAAAACCATTAAGCATCCTCTGCCAATGAACAGTCAACCTGCTCAGTTTTTAGCAGGGAAAGAAGTATTTCCCCCTATCAGGTGCTTCATTCCTTCTGCATTTTGCTGCCCTGTGGACTAAGAACCTATGAGATGTTGTTCTAGCATGTTATGGATTTTGGTAGCCTTGTCAGTTTGTGCTGCAGATGAATATTTTAGCAAATTTCTCAGAGTTTAAAACAAACCATTGTTAACCTTAAATGAATCATACTGAATTGCATTTTATTTTTCCTTTAAGACAATGAATGGAAAACCAGATATGAAACCCAAATAGAATTGAACAGACAGTTAGAAAGGCAAATTGGCCTTCTCCAGGGAAAAATGGAGCAAGTTCATGAAAGCCCAACAGGTATGGCTTAAGATTTTTTGTTTGGCATTGACAGCTATTACTCACAAACATTCTCTGTGCTTGCATATTGTTAATCAGAAGGCTTATTGCATTTTTTTTCTTATTTGTAGACAGATTGGCATCTGTTCGCTCCTTTGATCAAATGCATGTGGTAAGTATGGTGGCATTTTAACTGAACAAATGTCTAGTAGTTTTACTATATTCTACTATATAAGGAAATGTATGTTTTATATTATAGATTGATAATCTTGAGACACATCTACTCCCCTCTCATTCTGCCTTGTAGCATTTCATCGAAGAGTGGTTTGGCTTAAATAATTGCTGGCTTTTACCATTGAATTGTTGTGCTTTTTAACCACACCAGCCTCTTTTGGACTGTTCCCATGATGGCTGTAGGAAAAGACTGCATGGGTCGGCACCCAGCCTATGGTGAGACTGTCATATGTGATCACTGATCTGTGTACAAATTGGCTTTATAATGCATTGGCAAATGCTGAGAATAAACCCTGTTTCTTAGGACTTCTTCATGCATTGCTGGGTGGTGGGGATATCCTGCTGGCCTATTTGTTTAAGAGACTTCTATACTGTTTTTAGAATAATTGTTTCACAAATTCCCAATACCCTTATCAATAAAATTTGACAACGAAAACCAGCACTGGACAAATGGCCTAATTTCCAACTAACATCTGGCGTCTCACCTTAGTTTCTAAACGTTATTTTAACAAAATCAAAGAAGGAGTCTCCCTAACTTCCTCTAGAATTGAATTTCAGAGGGCAGGGATGCTGCAGAGAAAGTCATGTTTCTTGTGTTCACCATCCTGATAGATTTTGCTGGTGAGCATGTTAAAAGGTCAGATCTTAAGGTGCAGTTAGACTGATGTGGGTGCATGCTGTCCCTAAGATAACCTGGTCCCAAACTATTTGGCTTTAAAGGTCATCATCAGCACCTTGAATACGGCTTGGAAACACACTGGCAACTAGTGCAGCAGATGGAGTATCAGCAAAACATGATCTAATCTCCTTGTCTCAACTAATACATGGCTGCATTCTGTACCAGCTGTAATTTCTGAACCATCTTCAAAGGTAGCCCTGTGTAAAGCAAATCAGAGCAGTCTAGACTGGAAGTTGCATGATCTGGACTCTCTAGAGCAGGTCACAGCTAGCATGCCAATTGAAGCTGTTTACAAGTGCTCTTGGTGGTAGCAGCTGCCTGGGCTTCCTTGGTGAGAAGCTAACCCTAACTGCTAATGTGATGCGGGGGGGGGGGGTGCAGTCTCATTAAGAATCCACTGAATTCTAGTATCCAGAGTAGTCAGTTTCTCCACCCATGACAATCTGGAATAAACTTCAGTGATACAATGACTGCAAAAAGCTATGAACATGCATTAAACTTGGACTCCTGACACATATGCAATCAGGAACTGTTCACCCCTAACCCTAAATTAGAGATTAGAGAAGCCAGGGAAACTCCTCAAATGACCTGTCTGTATTTTTGTAATACTTTAAAATAATATGAGAAAAAATGTTTCAAAGTTTACAATATTTGCATTTAATACTGGAGTTGTGGGATGAAGTACCATATTTTTCGCCCCATAGGATGCACCGGCCCATAAGGCGCACCTAGTTTTTTTGGGGGGGGGAATTTATTTTTCCCCCCCAGGCGCGGGGCTGGGGTGGGGGAAGCCCGAGCTTCCCTGGACCCCAGCCCCAGAACAAGCAGCTCTCCGCAAGCCGTGGGAGCCCAGCGCCGGCCCCACGGCTTGCGGAGAGCTGCGCGAACCATGAAGCCACCCAGACTCGGCATGCAGGCAACTTCGCCATCACTCTCGGAGCTTGCGGGCCTGGGGGCGGGGGAAGCCGGAGCTTCCCCCGACCTCAGCCCCCAGAACGGGTCCGAGAGCAATGGCGAAGTTGCGCGCAGCTTCACCATCGCTCTTGGAGCTTGCGGGACTGGGCGCGGGGGAAGCCCGAGCTTCCCCCGACCCCAGCTCCCAGAACGGGTCCGAGAGCGATGGCGAGGTTGCACACAACCTCGCCATCGCTCCCAGAGCTTGCCGGGCTGGGGGGTTAGCTTCCTGAAGCCTGGAGAGCGAGAGGGGTCAGTGCGCATTCGCCCCATAGGACGCACACACATTTCCCCTTCATTTTTGGAGGGCAAAAAGTGCGTCCTATAGGGCGAAAAATATGGCATTGTCTTTTGTTTGTTTGCTTGCTTTTGTTTCAAATGCTTTTACTGAAGTCCAAGGCTAAATGGAGACCTGGCAGAACCATTTAGAAAATCCTCTGTTGTTGGTTTTTTAATGAATATTTATTAGCATTTTCTATAATAAAACAAAAACAAAAATAAACAAAAAATAACAAACATACAGAAATACAAAACTTAAAAACAATTAAAAACACATAAAATTTCAATTGCTTATTTTCTTTTAACTTATTTCTCAGACCTCCTCACACCTCCCCTTCTTGTATTCCAATTCAAATTATTAGCTCAGCAAATCCTTATTACTTATTTCTCAACTTTAACTTAATAATTTATCTTAACATATTATTATTTTACTTTTTCTCCTTCATCCATTTCCTCAATTTATTTTTGCTAACCTTATTTTCATTTAATTTAATTCATTTTAAAATCCAGTTTTACCTTATCCAAACTTAAACATCAATACTTATACATCAATTCTCATTCTTAAAACATTTTTTTCTAAGATTGACCAAAATTCCCTTCCACGAATTTCCCAATTTTCATACCAATAACAAACAAAATAAAAACAGAATAAATTGTAATTATGAACCCTTTGGATTCCCAAAATCCTCTGCTTCTGACTTGGGCAAGGTTAGAAAAGGTGTTCAGAGCTTGGTTAGATAAACTCTCAGATGGTACCACTTCTTAGGCTTGGGAGTGTCACTGGGTTTGGTCCCTGGAGCCTTAAACATCCCATTGCCAAATCTTTTGGACAGTGATTGCTTTGCTCCTTGTCAGCTGCAGATCTTCGACTTAGAATAGATGACATTTTACGCCAATTTAAGATAGTATGGCAACATTATTAGTTAATTTAGAACTCTTAAGGGAGAAGCAATTTTTCCTGAGATTTCTCTAAGATAACTTATTATTAGTTGACCCCTTTCCTAATCAAACTGAAGCCAGCGACCATCATTTATAACAGGAGAACCAAATTAGAATAGGCTATTCTACCAGAACTTGGCTTTCCCCTATAGCTTTGTTTAGCCTGCAAAGGTTAATATGCTTGAGTTAAAGTAATAAGGTAATAATAAAAAAATAGGTTTTTAGGTATCATGGGGACAGGCATACTGAAATCAAAGTAGAATTTTTAATGGTAATGAAAATGGTTGGATGACAAATGCAGGAGCAAATTGGATTTTCAGTGTGCAATTTCTGCTAAAGGTCACTCTGTTTGCTCTGTCAAAGAGACATCTTTCTGAGAGTTGTTTTTCTCTCTGTGCCTTTTACAGTCCATTGTTATCTATGTATAATGGTATTTCTAAGTATATCTTTTGAGCTTGGTTTCTTTCCCAAAATGGTGGTGGAGTAGAACCAATGCACATGATTAGATGCAGCAGGATAGAACTGAAAGGTGTAACGTACAAGGAGAATCTGTGTCTTTACATTTCAAGGTAGATATTGAAACTGCTCCCTAAAATCAAGTGGCAGCTCAGCGGCATCCCTGCTGTCAGCTCTGTTTCATTGGCACATTCATTAGTGCCCCATGTGCTTTATTTTATACTGGCAACAATTATGAAGCAATCAAAATGCAATTCACTGGAAGCATCATGCAATGTGAATTTTGCTTTCTGTAAAATTAGGAAGCCAGCATCCTTTCATCAAAAGAGATTTCAGGGAATGAACAAAAATTTTCTTCAGAATTTTTTTTTTAGCAGAGGTGGCCTTCCTCTGCTTCTGCCATGGTGACAATACCTGCACGACAGCAACCTAATAGACAGATCCTGATAGGCAAATATACTGGTGAAAATTGCAGGACTTTCATAAGTATGATACATGTAGTTATGATACCGTCTTAGCAACATTTCTGTTGGGAACAATTGAGGAAGCTGGGATACATGATGTAACTTATAGTGGATACCATTCATTCTGTAACCCTGCATCCATACCAGTTTTCCTATGGGAAGCTACAGAACTTGGGTTTCAAGATTCAGAGACAGTAGTGATTCTGAATTCAAGTTTCTATGTTTGTGCTCGGGTATTGTTAGCAAGTTTCCCACCTGGTTGGTCTCTGTGAGATCAGAATGCTGGACTAAATGGGCCACTGGCCTCATCCAACAGGGATCTTATATTCTCAAGATGAAGGAGGATGGCTGTGGATAATGATGCCAGCAAGTCAAAGCATAGGGCTGTGGTATTTCTAGTCTTTGCATGTGTGTCATATGTATATGCAGAGAGTAGTAGAGGGGCACTAAGACTGCACTCCTAACTTAATTTACCTGGGAGTAGGCTCCACTGAATTCAGCAGGAATTGCACCTGAGTAAATGTGGGCATATTTGTGCAGAAAAGGGCAAATAAGAGATCACAAGAGCATGCCAATTTACTTGTAAGGAAATATTCCAGTTTGCTGATATGGATGCCATTTTTTTATGAGCAAGTTGACTTACAGGAAAACTCCCACTTGCCAGGAAAAGCATCCTTCTTTTCAGATTCATGCGAGTATTGGCACTACAACTTATTTTGAAATTGAGAATAATTTCCTCACAGCATCACAGCAGACATCACATGACATTTTGGGAATGTATTTTTACTGGGTGAGACCAGGGATGGACTTTGGCAATCTTTTGTACTATGGAGCTATGTGCAAGGCCAAGATTTAGCGCCCACAAATGGATCTTCTCAATTATGGATCTTCTCAATTTTGTGCCCCCTCAACTTGGCACTGATTTTCCCATGATAAAACTCTGAATTGAAGTCTTAAGGGCATGATGCTCCCACTGGCAATTGCATCAGTTGCATAGTGAAGCAGGCCTTCCTAGTGTGTTCTGGGGTATATCCTAGGAAAAACAACTAGTTAAGAATGGCTGAAGTAATACAATGGTACCTCCGGTTACGAACTTAATCCGTTCCGGAGGTCTGTTTGTAATCCAAAACTTCTCATAACATGAGAAGTTCCTCTTCATCCTGGAGAAGAGTGACTAGTGGGGTGCCACAGGGTTCTGTCTTGGGCCCGGTCTTATTCAACATCTTTATCAACGACTTGGATGATGGACTCAAGGGCATCCTGATCAAATTTGCAGATGACACCAAACTGGGAGGGGTGGCTAACACCCCAGAGGACAGGATCACACTTCAAAACGACCTTGACAGATTAGAGAACTGGGTCAAAACAAACAAGATGAATTTTAACAGGGAGAAATGTAAAGTATTGCACTTGGGCAAAAAAAAAAAATGAGAGGCACAAATACAAGATGGGTGACACCTGGCTTGAGAGCAGTACATGTGAAAAAGATCTAGGAGTCTTGGTTGACCACAAACTTGACATGAGCCAACAGTGTGACGCGGCAGCTAAAAAAGCCAATGCAATTCTGGGCTGCATCAATAGGAGTATAGCATCTAGATCAAGGGAAGTAATAGTGCCACTGTATTCTGCTCTGGTCAGACCTCACCTGGAGTACTGTGTCCAGTTCTGGGCACCACAGTTCAAGAAGGACACTGACAAACTGGAACGTGTCCGGAGGAGGGCAACCAAAATTGTGAAAGGCCTGGAAACGATGCCTTATGAGGAACGGCTAAGGGAGCTGGGCATGTTTAGCCTGGAGAAGAGGAGGTTAAGGGGTGATATGATAGCCATGTTCAAATATATAAAAGGATGTCACATAGAGGAGGGAGAAAGGTTGTTTTCTGCTGCTCCAGAGAAGCGGACACGGAGCAATGGATCCAAACTACAAGAAAGAAGATTCCACCTAAACATTAGGAAGAACTTCCTGACAGTAAGAGCTGTTCAACAGTGGAATTTGCTGCCAAGGAGTGTGGTGGAGTCTCCTTCTTTGGAGGTCTTTAAGCAGAGGCTTGACAACCATATGTCAGGAGTGCTCTGATGGTGTTTCCTGCTTGGCAGGGGGTTGGACTCGATGGCCCTTGTGGTCTCTTCCAACTCTATGATTCTATGAGGCGTGCTTTCACTAATGGCGCCTCCCGCTGCTGCTGCACTGCCGGCGTGTGATTTCCGCTCGCATCCTGGGGCAAAGTTCGCAACAAGTGGCATCTACTTCCGGGTTAGTGGTGCTCATAACCCGCAGCGTTTGGGTTGGCATGTAACACGAGGTTCCACTGTATAGGTTTATTCAATAAACCTGATTGTAAAATTTAAATTACAGATAGGTAGCCGTGTTGGTCTGCCATAGTCAAAACAAAAAAAATTCCTTCCAGTAGCACCTTAAAGACCAACTAAGTTAGTTCTTGGTATGAGCTTTCGTGTGCATGCACATTTCTTCAGGAATTGTAAAATTTAAAATTAGCCACCAGGGGGCACTTCATATTTAAATATGGTCCAGGCTTTTAGGTCCCTAGTTTCAGAGTCTTTTAGCTCCTGACATAGGTTAGTGAGATATTTTACATATTGATCACAATTCAGGTAATGATAGCCACCTTGCAGTCCCATTGGTTTCAGTGATTACAGGAGGCTTAAAATTGCTCTAGCATTGGCTGTGTTGTGCCCATTGTATTTGTGTGGTTTATGTTTAATTGAAGAGTAGCCATGTTGTCAGTTTTACCACAAGCACCATCATGCGTACAGTATAAATAATTCCATATAGGTGCAATGGGATTTTTGTTACAGTAGCAAAATAAATAAATTAATTAAAATGCAGCCTCTCTAGTCTTAATTTATTTTCACTAATTGGTTGCAAATCTAAGTGCTGCCATCCATGAGCTTCACAGTTGTGGCTTATAATGTTAAAATATGTCATTAAGCCAGCTGATAGAGACCACCTATTGGCTTTTGAAGGAGGGAATGTTGTGCTCTTTCAGATGGGATATTTGCATTCGGTTTCAAATGGCAGGTTGACTAGCTTACAGGGGCTTCACAGTGGTTGTCATTTCCACAATGTGTCAAACAAATACATCACATCTGGGCCTCTACCCAATGGAGAAAGTAAAAGGGAATTGAGATTAAAATAAATGTCACTAGCTCAGCAGTTGATATGCCAAATTTTGGGGGAAACAAATTTGCAGTCCTTTGAGAAGGGGCTTAAAATGCATTTTGAATACTAGGGACTAATTAATTAGAAATGCTGCTTGCATTGCTAATTGTGCAATATGCTATATTATCCAGAATGTGATTACTGTGTATGTTAGTGGCTTTAAAAAACCAGAGGCTGCCTGCAGCCACATAAACAGTTGAATGATGCTTAAACCAGCAATACTGCAGAAGTGGAGAAACAAGAATCTGATGAGGCGATTGTCTCCTGAAACCTGAGACTTTGCAAAATGCCAAAAATAAGATATGAAATCAAGGGAGCAGCCCACCAAATTATGATGCTCCACAGCCTTTTAGTTTGTAATCTTTTGCACACTTACCTAGGATGAATTGATAAATCTTTCAATTTCAGTTTCTCTCAGTGTTCCTTTTTCCAAATCTTAACTTCAGTTCACCCTTTCCATATCACTTTGTGATTTTTTTTTTAAAAAACCTGCATGAAGTTTTGTACACATGCCATGTAATATGCATATTTTGTGAGCAATTTCCCCTCATCTGAAGCACTTTTGTACATTGTTTTCATCAATATATGCATTTTTGTGTATACTTTCTCCTTTATACACTTTTTCCTATGTATTTTTTGTTGTTGGAGAACAGCATTGCAAAATTTGGAGAAGTACAAATTTTGAAGGATAGCTTGCTGCATTTTGGTTTGCAAATTGTTTGGGGAAGTGCAAATTAGGTAGGCTTGCACATTTCTCTCTCCTCCATCCTTCTCTGTCTCTATCTGGGAGTAAGTTCTATTGAACATGGTGGGACTCACTTGGAAGTCAGCATACATGTGATTGTACAGTTACGTATTCCCCACTTCCCTGAGTACCAAGGCATTCCAAGGGCAGCCATTACTCCAGTTTGGTGTCCTTTGGAGAAAGAGCTCAGTGGAGACTTAAGGCATTTCTGTAATAATTTGAGTTTATTTATAAATATACAAGGTGAACAAAGGCGGAGACACACAGCCTAACCCATTTACCAGCAGCAAATTCAACAGTCCTACATCTGCTGGGCAAAGAAGGGAGTTTTGTACCCCTAGAAAGCTTTAGCTTAAAGCTCCTATAGCTCGCTCTTTCTCTCAGGAGCAAATTAGCCATGATGTCTGTCACAAAGTTGCTTGCACTTGGGTAGCTGATTATTACAGAATAAATAGTTGGGTGCAGGGAAGCCGAACTCAAACCATGACTGATGTTTGAGGAGATGAAAAAAGAGGCCCACCTCCCAATCAGAATCACCTCCCCATCCATGCCTGATATTTGCAATAGGAGGAAAGCGTTAAATACATTAAGTAAAAAGGCTCCATTTTACTGGTGCATCTTGATGTTTCTCCAATGCAAAAAGAGTATCTCATTGCAGAATGTGATCTTCTTTCATATCTTTACCAATTCATCAACAAAGGAGTAGGCTACTTCAAATGGCAGTTACATTGGCAACATTTTGGATGACAAAATAATATTATTTGTTCTTTGGTTTACTCATCAGCTGTTTTAGTGATTGTTTCTTATCTCTGAAGCAAAATTGGGATACTCACTGGTGAATATTTGTTTAGTTCACAGTTCGCCTTCTCAAAACCCAGGAGAGTTGTATGACAGATGAGGCTTATAGCTCCTGACATGTTGTCATTCTGCCTGCGCTACAAATATTTCTTTTCCCCCTTTGCTTTGTGGAGAAAACACATTTGTTTTAGGAATCCCCCCCCCACACACACACTCAGAATCAAGAATAGAAGGAAATTTCATTCAGCCTACGTTTTAAACTGTAACCTATTTCACAGTTCCCAGATTTATATGCTGTGTGGAGCATGGGTTGACAATCAGATTTTGTTGACAATACACTTCTGTGTATTTAGTGATACAGTTTTGGTGCAAAATTGCATATTTTACATGGAAATGTGTACAGAAATGCATAAATTACATATTTTAAGGAAAAATGTATAGAAAAACATACATTTTTGCATACTTTAGGAGAGATTTCATGCATTAAAAAAATCCACAGGAAATGAGACAGAACAAACTAATGATTGAACACACGCAAAACTGACATGGAACAAACACACATATGAACTGACCAACATTCTCTCCATGACAGTGATCAACTGTTGGTTTATATTACAAAAAAGAAACAATTTTTAAAAACCTAAAATAACAACAAGCAACTTCACAAACTCTCTTACAATACTCAAAACTACTGAGTGAAAGGCCTGGGAACAGAAGATAGACTTTGCCTGGTGTCTGAAGTTACCAGAGTAGGAGCCAAATGAGCTTGGAGGGGAAGAAGATTGTACAGGCAGGCTGTCACAGCATAAAAGGCCCTTCCTTTCTCTGGACTACTGATGGGGACCCGATGTGGAGGGTCATCAGATGACCAAAGCAGACAGGCAAGTTGATATGAGAACAGGAGTTCCTAAATGTTAGTTATCCTTTTTCTGCATAGATCCAATTAGTTTGACTTAAATCCACTGCCATTCAGATCTACCATTCAGATCTACTGGTTTTCTAAGCTCTAGTATATCAATGGTGGAGGTTCTTCATTCGAGAGAAAATCATCCATAAATGAAAGATGCATGCATGACTTTGGTGTTTATTCAAGAAGAAAAAGTAGTTTTTCATCTTTCCATGCTGTGTGTTACTTCCTCTAGAGAAGATTAAAGTTAACAGTCAGCTACCCAGCTATGGGAGAATTCGTCTTGCAGTCTGTGGCTCTGGTGTCAGTTTTTGACTTCAAAACCAGCAGGGGATTTATTGTAATATGTCAGCATTTTTTTAATAACATGCCACTTTTGTTCACTTCTCTGTAAACTGCTCTCTGGGTTTTTTTTAACATAAAAAGAATACTTCTCTCAGCAAGCTAAAAATGGACAGCTCTGTTGTGGAACTAGTGTGATGTATTTTTTAATGATCATATCCAAATAGCTCCAAATATGCTGTTTACCTTCTCTCCCCCCCCCCCATATAACCTATACAGTACCTGACTCCTTGGACTTGCAAGACTTTCTGCAATGAGCTTCTTGCAGTAGTCCCATCACAGTGAAAAATTTTCAGTGTAATCTGATGCATGCTTACTCAGAAGTAAGTCCCACTTTGTACAATGGGCCTTACTCTTTGGCTAGTAAGAGTGCAGTCCTAAACACATTTACATAAAGTAAGTCCCACTGAACGTAATGGAGCTTCCTTCTAAGAGATCTGTATAGGAGAGCATTGTCGGGATGCATTTTGCATAAGCTGATTCCTACCTGTTTCCATGGTGATAATGGAGTGGCCATATTGCTTTATAATCTGGACCTTTATGACACACAAACATCTTCCTCTTCATTTTAAAATGTTGAGATTGGAGGTTACACAGGAGGCTTTCTTGTGAAGAACTTTCAGAGCAGTATCTTTCATAGTGCTTTACGTAAGATTTTTCAGGCACAAGCTGCCTTTGCATAGGCTTGACTGAAATGGTTTGCAGGTCAAATGGAGAAGGCTGATGGGCCTAATTAGAACCATGGGCCAGAGATTCACCACCTTGGTTGGCACTGAGTGGCAGGAGCTCTCCAGGGTTTTAGAAAGCAGTCTTTCCCAACCCTACCTGGACATGTAATGGCAATCCATGGTTTTCTACAGTGTGAATAAGCTGGGGCAAGCTTCTGGTTCACATACACTTTCCTCTCCTCTTTCATGACTGCAAAGTGGAGCTCAAAAGTTTTTTTCTTCCAGTTTTAAGCCCAGTAAGGTTCTGATGATGTCTGAACTTGCAGGTTTTGGAGCCTGCCTTGTTTTCAAACTATAGTTTAAACTAACTGTAATTCCATCACGTTGGACATCGCAGGGAACCGTGGTTGTTTTAAAATCAAGTGAAGGTTTCCACTCTTCTCCTCCGGTGGACAAGAGAGGAAGAGGAAATGCATAAGCAGAAGGCTTCTTACAACTTGTTCAAGTAGCAGGAAGCCATAGTTTCCCATTGTGTCTGAACTGGACCAGCGCCTAAGACTTTTGAAGGGGGGAGAACTGACACAGAATTATGTAAATGGTACTGAAAACGATGCTGCCAAATCAGCAAGAAGCTTGTAAAGCAAAGTAGGTCTGTGCAACTGAACCATGATCTTTCCTACCCACGGCATTTACCTAAACTGGAGTTACAGAAAACACAATTTGCTCAGTTGGGGCAGGACAAGAATCAAAGTGAGCTGCAAGCATCTCATTAAGACATTGAAACTTTACAGTGCAGAACTGATAGCAACATATGGCCTGTTTTTTCTTGTCTTCATCTTTTTGAGCAAGTCAGCAGGAAACTAATAAACAGCAGGAAGAACAGTGACCGCAATTGCTAAGCATTAAAAGTGCACATCCATAAATTCAGGATAGTAGAAATTGTCATCTTCTTTTTTCAGTTAGTGAAATAACAAGAAACTATGTCTAAATCTGTTGATTTTCATTCTATTTTATTTTGTACCTAATGGCAGGATTCTTTAAATCAATTTCTTAAACAACTGGGAGAAGAGAAGAAAAGTCTGCAGAACCAACTGAAAGATTATGAGCTTCGATTGGAACAAGAAGCAAAGGTTTGTATTTTGCCATAACCAGCACCACAAATACTTTAGAAGTTTTTATTTGTTGTCCAATATGTTGTTGTTTACAACACTGATGAAAAGAATACGAGAATGAATATATAAATAAATCCTGAGCTATGCTTTTCTTTAATCTTTTGTCTGTTCTTCTGTTGTAACTACTTATCTGTTTTTTTGGAATTTAGGCTTACCATAAAGCTAATGATGAACGTCGTGCATACTTAGCCGTGATTTCACAAGTAAGTCCAAAAATCTCTGTAGCCTGATGAGAAAACATTTTATCCTAAGCTGATCATTACTCTTTTCCCACTGGACTTTTCTTCTCTATTTTAAGCTGATTTGCCTCCAAGCCAGAAAACTCAGCAAAGCTAAGTCTGACTCAGCTGGAATGCTAGAAAGGGATGTTAATCACTCTTGCCATTTTTTTGCCCATGTCAAATTAAATGGTTGAATCTGTGCTTCCACCCTTGACAGCCAATTGACTTCTTTGTTCCACCAGCAGCAGCCTCATTTCTGTACTGCATTAAGTTTTACTGCTGGCAGACAGGTTCTCTACATATTACTTCTTTCTCCCCCAGCTGCAATTCTATTAAAGATAAGCCTTTGTACCACTTTGATATCATCATAAGGTGGAAGATCTTCAGTTACATATTTTCCTTTTCTACATCAGTCCTGACTAGATCTTTGCCTTTGAGTAACCAGTGGCTTTTGTTGGCTCATTACTTGAGTTTAATTAAACTTTGAAATGCAAAGACTTCCAGTCCTTTACAAAATATTCCAAAGACTTGACTGTTTGGAAGGAGGAAAGATGATCAAGTATCCCATTTTTAAATACATTTTTTTCCTGTCTGCTAAGCCTGACAACTAAAATTACCTGGGGGCCTGCCAGTCTCCTGTCTAAAAAAAAGTTACTGAATATGTTACTCTGTTAAAATAATATGTCTGTTATGCTGCCTTAATTTTCCTCAAAGTAGCTTACAAAACAAATCCATACAAAAACATAGCAGACTAACAATCCTAACTATGTCTACTCACAGGTCAGTCCTGTTGTATTCATTGGGGCTTAGTCTCAGGTGAGTGGAGTTCAGACTGCAGCCTGATTTGTCCCATTCATTTCAATTGGTTTCAAGTTCAGCCATTGTATTATAGGTTGGATTCAGACTCAGTGGCATAATAAAACAACTGCAAAACATAAAACTGCAAAAGTCAGCATTATAAGAACAGCACTTGAAAGCAGTAATATATCTGAAATACCACAAGAACCCAGGAGGACAGGATGGTCTTCTCCTGATGCCTCAAATATAGCTATGGAGGTACCAAGTGAGGATGTCTAGTGAAGGAGTTTCATAGTTTGGGTGCTACCAGAAAAGGCTCTCTTGCCAATATGTTAGCTTCCAAAACCACAAGTAGGAAAAGGATCTGTGGAGACATGAAAGTGGGAAGCTGTCATATACTGTACCAAGTTAGACCATTATTCCATCTGGCAGTGGTTATCCAGAACTTCAGGCAGACCTACCTGCAGATGCTTTGGATTAGGCCTGGGGCCTTCTGCATGCAAAGCAGATGCTCTACACAGCCCTTCCCCACTCGATGATGATTTTAATTGGCAGGCAAATTCATATTGGAGAAGATGGTCCTTTATATAATGTGGCTCATTCAGGATCAAAAACAGCACTTTGAATTGGGGCTGGAAATGGACATCACAGGCAACCTGATGAGCTTCAGTATTATTTTAATGAACTTTTCAGAAGGAAACTGTTGTAGTTCAAGCATTTACATGAGCACCCTGCTTCGGCATCAAGCTGCCTTCAAATACATTTCCCTTGGCCAGCCCTGTTGGTGTGCCTTCCCATGTTCAGGCTGCTAAATAGATTTAACATTTATCTATTTATTTAAATTATTATATATAGACTGCTTTTTAAACAAAATCTTTCCAATTATATGTGAACATGCCTGTGAACACCCAATTATATGTGAACATGCCTGTGACTCAGAATGGAGCATACTCTTGTTTCTCTCACATATGGCACATATTACATATATACATTCATAGTGTGCGCACACAAAAATGAAGCCTGTATTCTGCAATCCTAGATTCATATTGCGACTGCTATTGGAAGTGTCATCTTTCCCCAACCCATTTGAGGAGGCTTTGGTAGCCCCATAACCCAATATTTGGTTCAGCATGCCACATGGATTGATGTGCTGCATTTTGACTTTTAGGTGCAAAGTATCACATTTTTTAGACTCCTTTAGTAATCAAGAGTGACTTGGATTATATACGACAAATTCCAGCTCTCTTAGTAGCCTTGAATTACTGTAAGCATTTTGGAGGTGCACCCAGAGTTCCTTGTCTTTCAGGAGCAATGGATAAATCATAAATTTTTGGAAGTTACTGTAGCTTGGGAAGTACCTTAGCAATATTCCCTGACATGAAGTCAGCAAGCCTGATGATGATGATGATGATGTATATATAGTTTGGAAAAGAGTCTCCTTATATTGTTTGAAGAAAATTATTCCTTAAATAGTATTCAAAGTAGTAGCTTGGCATGATGCTTTGCCTCTGCTACAAACAAACAACTGTCGCTCAGTTCATTGTGTATCGGTGCAGAGAAAAGGGAAGGCTGCAATTAGCCATGTTTTCATGTATTTAAGCAGTAGGCAAATGGTTCACTCTCTGTAATTATCTGTGTCTTCTGGAATGAGGTGCCATTGCTGAAGAACAACTTTGCCTTGTTTGGCTAGCTAATAATGATGCATTTTTGTTTTATAACACATACACCGTTTAAGGAGAATGGAGAGAAAGGAAGGAAGGGAACAAATAGGAGGTATGTGTTCACTCATGGGCACCTAGCTCCCTATTCAGCAAAACTTAGGTTAACCATCTTTGGAAACTGTTGCTGCAATCCAGAAAAAGTCAGGCATCCCCTATGTCCTTTTGAAAGTCAGTAAGATTTCCCTTTGAATTTTTCCATGTTTTAGATGGAAGGAGCAACGTATACAGCTCTAGTAGTATTTGCTGTAGCCTCTGAGATCCAAATAGAGTTTGTAGATTTCATTGATAAATAACAGCTTCGAAATTATACAATACAATTACTAAAAAAGCATGTAAACTAGAAAGCAGATGTTTTAACACAAGCATATCCTCCCCTTTCCAACACCATAATGTCTAAAATCATGTTATGATTTTAAATAGTAGTCTTTATTTGGGATCACCAATAAAAGCACACTTGTGCACAAGTCTCTTAAGATTCAGATTGTAATAGATTTGTCAATGAAACAATCCTGTGCCATTGGCCAGCAGTCCACTAGCAGGAGCTGTCAGTTGTTATTGGCATTATAAGCATATGCATAAGACTGAAGTTTCAAGCAGCTGATTTCATTCATTGTTTGATAAACAATAGTATTTATATAGCACTTTCTTACGTTTTCTGCATGCACTGTCTCAGGGCTACTTCAGACATAATACCCAGCGTTGAGAATGGCCTTTCCAACTGAGGAGCCCTGGACTTGCATGCTCCCTCTTTATCTTATATATTCTATTTATCACATTGATGCTGATCTGGACAAGCGTACTGACAAGGCAGCTATCACAATGGCTCACCTCTCCAAAAGGCTATGGGAGTATGTGGTGCTAACGTCCAGTACCATAAAGCAATGTTGGGCACGGTTGCTTTATGGAAGTGAGTCATGGGCAACTGCAGCCACCAGGAGCGACACCTCAATGCCTCCACATGCGCTTTGTCAGGAAGATTTTGGGTATCACATCATAGACAGAGTCTCAAACAAAGATGTGCTCTCTCAAGCCCATATTCTGGGCGTGTTTGTACTCCTGTCTCAATGATGTCCATGGGATCCTGTCAACTTCCATTCTGTGGACTTCCTTGGTCATGTCCACAGAATGGAAGATGGCAGGATCCCATGGGCTTGCTATATGGAGAGCTGGTTTCCAGCACCGGGTCATTGGCAAACCAACTGTGCTACAGAGATCTCTGCAGAGCAGGAGAAAACAAGCCTACTCCATCTTCCATGTAACAGGCCTTTAGATATTTGAAGATGACTACCCTCTCAATCTCCTCTTTTCCAGGCTAAACATACCCAACTTCCTCAACCGTTCCACAAAAGTCTTGTCTCCAGACCACTCTAACCACTACAGTGGTACCTCGGGTTACATACGCTTCAGGTTACAGACTCCGCTAACCCAGAAATATTACCTCAGGTTAAGAACTTTGCTTCAGGATGAGAACAGAAATGATGCTCCAACGGCGCGGCAGCAGCAGGAGGCCCCATTAGCTAAAGTGGTGCTTCAGGTTAAGAACAAACCTCCAGAACGAATTAAGTACATAACCCAAGGTACCACTGTACACCATACTGGAAATTCCCTCACTCCTGTTCTGGTTTGAAGCAAGCAGTAGTTTGCTGTGTTATCAGAACTGACAAAAAAAGGCTTGTGTTTGTGCTTGCCCTGCAAACCAGGATTGAAATTATGGTTTCTAGGAAGATGTGGTTATGTCCTTATGTACTCATTTTTACTGTACCAAATAATGATGGTATTTTGTCTTAACCAGGTGTCATAAAAAACTGAACATAGCATGCAACATGCACACAACTATGTGTTAACAGATCTCTGCCAAATATGTCTGTAACATTTCCAGCTTGCATGTAAACTCAGGAATGAACACGTATTTACGTCTGCAGATTTCAGGATCACTGAAACCCTCAGAGAGGCAGAAAATGGATGCAGTAGAAATGAAGAGGGAAGACCAGCTTATGCGGTAAATAATATATATATTTTTAACCCAGCCTGTGTTTTTAAGGAACTTGGGACAGCCTATGTTTTTTTATTAACACAACATTGTCCTCGTTTGCATCATGTGGAAAGCCAAATTATAGCTTACCAAAACCGTGTGAACGTGCTGATTCCTGGTGTCGAGCTTGCAGCCACTTTGCTCTTCCTCAGTCTTTTTTATTTATTCATATGCCACACTGAACTAAGCCAAGGTTTAGTATGCCCTCTGAACCAGGGCTTGTGGTAAAGCTCTCTCTTTGTTAACCATGTGCTGAAGCCAGGTTGGTGACGGCTGGCTTATTCCAGTGTAAAAATGTAACACATCACTTACGGCTTATCCACACTTCCTCTGCTTTTCCCTGGGGAAAACTGCATTTTAGTGCTCAGTCGGAGCAAATGGTATTTTGGGTTGTCTCTGGACTGACGTTTGCCCTGATTTAGCACTGAAGTGCAGTTTTTTTCCTGGGAAAGGAGCAGGGCAAGGGGAAATCTGCTTGGATGCATGTTTTCTAGGCTTGGAACAAGCAGGAGTGTGGATGAGCCCTTAATGTTTATGACAGGAGTGCTGAACTACAACTCCCATCACTCCTAGCAAGCATGACCAGGGATGATGGACGATGTTCAGCAATACCTGGAGGGTTGAGTGTTTTCTACTCCTTGTTTATGAAATGTAAGTGAAAACAAAAGCCAGAAGTCTTCTTGGGCTTGCTGGTTTGGTTGTACAACTCTTTGGATTCTAGCACATATTTTTATTTTAAATATTAAGGGAAACGGTCAGTTATCCTACTTATCCCAACCTCTTCCTGTCCAGTTTCACCCAGCTGAAAAATCTGAGCAACAATTTCTACTTGATCGTTAATATTTTATAGATGGTGCAGTTCTCGTTTATATAATAACAGTGATAATTTTAACATGGCATTATGCCATAGCCTAATTGCTTCAGGTAGATTTGTAAAAGTCAAACTCAGTCTTTTAATTATACAGGTGCCGCAAAAAGCTTTCCATGTTATTAAATGTTCATAATGAACAGAGAGAGCCAAGCCATTTTGAGGGGACTGAGGATATAAAACTGTTCTGCTGTGTGGGGCTTGTGTGCCAAGTCTGAATTTAGAACAAATAATTGTTGCAGTAACAATTGACTATAGAACCTAGAATAAAGTATCCCATTATGAAAACCAGATCCTGCTGTCTCATTTTTATAATCTTTGTAGTTTGGCAGTCCACAGATTAAGGGCTTATTAACTGCCTTGTCTTTTTAATTAAATATATCAGTTGCATAAAACAATAATAGGAAGGGATTAGTGCAGGTGACATCTTCTGATTATTCAGTGAAAATCAATATTTCATCCCTTAATAACTTAGATCAGTGGTGGCCAACATGGTGCCTTTCAGATCTTGTAGACTACTGCTTCCAGCATCCCTGGCCATTGGCCATGCACGCTGGGGCTGATGGGAGTCGAAAACATCAGCCAGACACTACTTGGTCACCCCTGGGCTTTGATGAACAATTCATTGTCTGGAAAACCATCTTGAACATGGTCTCTGATCCTATCAGTACAAGCAGCAGTGGTGTGTGAGCAGGGTGGAGCAGCCATTGTGCACTCCCCACAACTGTGCTGCCACACACCAAGACAGGGATGGTGTGGGGCAAGGCGGGCAAAGTCAAGAGAGCTTTGGCTTGATGGCGGCAGCTTCACTGGTGCTGTTGCCACTCCCCTCCTATATATGGCACTGCTGAGTACAACTAACATAATCTCAATGCTGGACACCTTCATACAAGGAAATACTCTGAGTTATATCTGTTGCCAGTGTCCCAAGAGTTACTTAGTGCTGTCTCTTAGTGCAGACCCATGTCATCCAGCCTGAGCTTCCATAGCTGCCGCCTGCCATGAACCACCATTGGCAGGATTGGCACCAACAACAGCAGATAGGTTCTATGCTTATGATAATATTTTATTTTCTTGTTAATTGTGTTGTGTTTTATATTTGACTGCCTTTAGTAACATTTTCTTTTAATATGTTGAAGGCAATTTTGTTTCGGTTAACTTTGCTGTGTTAAATGTTCGGTAGTTTACCTCCTTTGTAATGTTTTATTTTGAAATCTTTAAGATATTTTAGTTTTCTGGTAATTATGTTGCTTTGAATGTATACTTTATATTTGCCTTTCTTCAGTAATTTTTTATTCTGGATGGTTTTGTTTGATGTCTTAATTTAATGTAAACAGACATTTTCTAGAAAAATATAAAACAGTGTAGAAATGAAATTAATAATACTTAATACAGAATTGGGGCTTTTTTCTTGAAACAGGAAATCAGCAGTCCAAACCACATATTCCTTGTGAAATTTTTCTTGGTTCTAGAACAGGCATGTACAACTCCCAAGAGACTGCAGTCTACTCCCATACTCCCACTAAAAGTCCGGTTTCCGTCCTGGTTTTGGGACGGAGACGGCTCTGGTTGCCTTAACAGACGATCTCCGTAGACAACTGGATCGAGGCGGGTCAGGACTGCTGATCCTTTTAGATTTGTCAGCAGCCTTTGACATGGTCGATCATGATCTTCTGGACCACCGCCTCGCAGACGTGGGGATACAGAGCATAGCCCGTAACTGGTTGTGCTCTTTTATCTCTGGTCGGGGAGAGAGGGTGGCACTAGGGAGGGAAATGTCGTCGCGCCACTCCTTGGTGTGTGGAGTGCCGCAGGGCGCAATTCTCTCCCCGATGCTTTTTAACATCTTTATGCGCCCCCTTGCCCAGATTATCCGGAGCTTTGGGCTGGGCTGTCACCAATATGCTGATGACACTCAGCTCTATCTGCTGATGGATGGCCACACCGACTCGGCCCCAAACACATTGACCAGATGCTTGGAAGCTGTGGCTGGATGGTTTCGTGGGAGCCGATTGAAACTAAATCCTTCGAAGACAGAGGTCCTATGGCTAGGTCGGGATGGCATGGGGATGAGGGACCAACTCCCTTCTCTTGCGGGGGCCCAATTAGTGCCATTGCCTTCCGTTAAGAGTTTGGGTGTAATCCTTGACGCCTCCCTTTCCATGGAGGCGCAGGTTACAGCAACAGCCAAGGCGACATTTTTCCACCTTCGCCGCATCAAGCAGTTGGTCCCTTACCTTTCCCGCCCTGACTTGGCCACAGTGATCCATGCGACGGTCATCTCCAGGCTTGACTACTGTAATTCGCTCTACGTGGGGCTGCCCTTGAAGCTGTCTCAGAAACTCCAGCGGGTACAGAATGCTGCAGCGAGGCTCCTCACGGGGTCTCTGCCATGGGAGCATATTCACCCAGTGCTTTTCAAGCTGCACTGGCTCCCGGTGGAGTACAGGGTCAGATTTAAGGTGCTGCTTTTGACCTTTAAAGCCCTTCACGGCCTAGGACCCTCGTACCTCCGGGACCGCCTCTCCTGGTATGCCCCACGGAGAGCCTCAAGGTCCATAAATAACAACACCCTAGTGGTCCCGGGCCCTAAGGAAGTTAGATTGGCTTCCACCAGAGCCAGGGCCTTTTCAACTCTGGCTCCGGCCTGGTGGAACGCTCTGCCTCATGAGACCAGGGCCCTGCAGGATCTGATTTCTTTCCGCAGGGCCTGTAAGACAGAGTTGTTCCGCCTGGCCTTTGGCTTGGAGCCAGTTTGATTCCCTCCCTCCCCCCCCCTCTCTCTCTCTTTTCCCCCCTTCTTTTCCTTCTCCTCCTGCGATGAGGCTACATTTTAATATTTTAATGTTCCATTATTTTAATTGTTGTGTTTTATTTTTGTTTTTAAGTTTGTAATCATTCATCTTGTTTTTATTATTGCTTGTAAGCCGCTCTGAGCCCGGCCTTGGCTGGGGAGGGCGGGGTATAAATAAAAAATTATTATTATTATTATTATTATTATTATTATTATTATTATTATTATTTAAAAAAACTGGCAGTGATCTACCCATTGAATTGACCAAAGTTGTTGAGCTTTTGGGGGGGAGGAAGACCCAAAGATGTTGAGTGATTGACCAGTAGATTGCGATCAGCCAGTTGGACATGCCTGTTCTAGAGAAGTGGCCATAGTCCCACTGTTCAAAAAGCACAACTCAAAAGCTCATTTAGGCTAGCTGGACTCATTGCATGGTTCTTTAGATTCTGACCTACCTTACAACTCTATTAATCATTCACGTTTATTAGTGGGGTTTTTTTTTAGCTCTGCAGTAATTAAGTAACTGGGTAACAATCTCACATAAAGCATGTTTAATTTCTCTTTCTGTGTGAATTTAATGGCAGCTGCCATAATTCTGTTAGTTTTCCAGTCCTTTGCTTTCATGGACAAATTCACATAATTAGATCCATGTAGAATCTCTCTTTTTTGAGACAACACGTGGTGGGGCACCAGGCATGTGTGGTGGTATAGTACATGTGAACATTTTTTTTAAAAAATATCTGCACCCCAGGGACTGACCTGAAAACTTCCTCAGGATGTGGAAGACAGTTATTTGAAGTGTTTTAGGAAGTGATAGCACTCTTCAGGCAAAGTTCTGAATCTGCTGTTAGAACAGTAAGGGGTATTTTAAGTGATAAGGAAAGTTCCATATAACATATAGACCTTGATGATGCTTATGAGCACCATGCACAGGCCAATCAGAGTCAGCTTCCTGACTGTAGGAGGAAGATTTCCTGAATGATTCACTTTTAAAGAGGAGCTTATACAATCTGTCTCCCACACAGTTCATTCGGAATAAATGCCACCTCTTGCTTTTCTATTTGTGGTCGCTAACACAGATTAGAATCCCAATAATGAAAAGGGGATTGGGTGGGAGGAATCCATCTTTTCATTGTTCTTTAACAACCCCGACACCAAACTTTTATCTCCAATCTACTCAAACCACATTTTTCTATTGTGTCAGTGTCAGCCAAAAGTGAGTCAGCTTTAGGAAAAGAGTTTAAAATTCCCATGTAAGATGGCTTTTAGTTTAATCTGATATATCAACTAAAACGGGAATCAAACTGTGCTAGTTCATCGATTTAAAAAGCATACCATGTGATGGAAAACCCACAAGGGCATAACTCTTGCGGCCATTTTTTATCATGATAACGTAGGAGTTACCACTGCAGTCTGCCTGTATTTCCTGTGGCACCCATGAAAGGTCTCAGTTAAATATCCGCTCAAAAATCTACAGTGCATGAGAGACTTTGCTCTTCCTGCTTCATTTTTGTTTGCACTGGCTCAGCCTCTTTCCTGCAGCAGCCATTTTGTGTTATGCCCCCCCCCACAGCAACTAGTTTGTGACCATCGCCCACTGACTCTGAAAAGTTGAGGACCCCTGAGATAACCTATATTCATTGCCTTTCTACCAACTTTAGAGAAAGACAGACAGCAAGAGTCTTTCTTTCTCTTACTCCTTCTGTCTTACTCCAAAGTATGGCATGGAGGTAAGAATGAGACCCCCACAACTGTCTGAATTAATTTTATTATTACACTTGTGTCTTTCCCCAAGGAGCTTAGAGTAGCACATATGACCCCTCATCTTACCTTATGGGGTTTTTGTGTGAAGAAAAGCTAGACTGAGAAGACTGCAATTTCTCTGTTGTATGACAGAGGGCATGGGGTGGGGTCAGTCTTTTGCTTTTGGAATGGCGACCCTTCCCAAGTTATCTGAAATGTATGGAGAACTCTGGGTCTCTTGTGCTGTGCTGAATGACAGAATTAAATGTAAGGTCAATCATTTCTCTTTCTCCCTACAAATCTGACCCAGATTCTGTCAGGTGGGTGCCTATCTCTACAATGTAAACTGTGAACACCCAAATTCAGAGTAGTGCTTTTCAGTGGAAAGTAATGCATAATGCTGATGGGTCCATCTTTATGTTTATGTTGGCAGCATATTTCCTGGGAAGATAATAGAATATGTCTAGCCAGCTTCCTTAATTGTATATGTAAGGGCACAGAACTGAACACTGATTCTAGGAAGGATAGTTCCTGCAGAGAACTCTTAGTTGGACACACAGAAAACAATTTCTGTCTCTTACAAAGAAATAATTGATACCAGTTATTCCCAGCTTGAATCATTTCTGGGTTTTGTTCAAATGTTCAGCATCCTATTGATTATCATATAAACTGTATCATTCCGAAACCATGGACTGGGAATAATTATTGTTAAAATGTTCTTATTAGTCTCCAAGAACATCCGATTTGGTATACGTATTTATTAACCCTATTTTTTAAGCTTGGCAGCCTACTTACTCTTCAAAATCTAGGCAACCATATTTTTTATAATAGCAGTGACAGCAGTGTCTACTAGTAGTAGTAAGGATTGCCAAACAATTTCAGTTTCTGCAGCTACATGAGCAAGTTTAATTGTGCTTTCTGAATTCTGTTTGTCCTTCTTTATGTTTCAGAGGAAAGTGCAATATTCCAAGAAATCAACGAATATTGGATCCAAAGAAAGGACCAATTAAAAAGACTGCAGGAGTCAAGCATCTTCCGAAACTGAAGCTCTGATTTCTTATTCCTGGGTCTTTTAGTCATTTGTTCTTCCTTTCTCCCAATAGGAATTTTAGTAAAGTGCAAAGTATTATTTTGATACAGATTATATTAAAAGTAACGCTCCTCTTCCTAATCACGCTTAGGAACAAGCAAGCCTGATTGACTCTAGTAGATTTGCATATAAGGAAATGTCTGCACCACCTGTTTGGTGCATGACATATTAATAATGTAATGAAAAACCTGGTGAAGTCTGCAGCTTGTTGTGGGATCTCTTCCTCATTGTCCTTCACTTCTAGGGGTGGTTCCAGATATGTGTAATTTAACAGCAGTTAATTGTTGCTCTTCCACTGCAAGGTGAATAAGCAATGTATCATGTCAGGTGGGTGAGCATGGTTTCCACAAAATGACCTCAGTGGCCAAATGGGGAGGCTTGGCAGGCCAGAAGGTCCTACCCCTGCTCTAGTACAAGTGTATGATTCTATAGCATGTGCAATGAAGGGGCAAAGCACAGAACAGGTTGACTGCAGGCAGAAGTTTAAAGGCCTCAGTTTACCTCCAGCCCTCACAGGAGCAAGCTGCTCCCAACAAATTCTCCTTGGTGCTGCTGCAACAACCAACCTTTCTTTCTCACATGGGTTCCTCCTTGGGATCAGAACAGGACAAAGCTTTAATCAGGAAAACAGAGGAGAAGGATGATTTGCTTACAACAGAATGCACCTAAAATATAGCCTATGATTAAAATACTGATAACTTTCCCGCAATTTGGAACAAGCATTACAGAATGGCCTCTAGCATTGTTTTGCTGCCACCGCTCAGGTGTAACGGATGACGGCAGTGAAGATAATCTTTCTTCTGAATAGCATCCTGCTGAGGTTTCCCAGCTGCTTCAGAGACTAATAAGAATGGTGACTCATCTGTTCTGTGCAGTGACAATTTTGCTCTATTCTTTCCTCAGCCTCGTCAGACCCATTGGTCCATCTAGTTCAGCATTTTCTATTCTAGCAGCAGCTCTCGCCAGAATTTCAGGCAAGGCTCTTTTCCAGCTTTAACTCAAGATACCAGGAATTGAACCTGCAACTTCCTGCATGCAGAGCATGTGTTCTAGCCACTGAGTTACAGCTGATAGATGGTGTGAAGATAAATTCATGTGCTTTAGATCCTTGCCCATCGTGGCTGTGAAGCCCAACCAAGAGGAGCTTGTTATAATGCCTCATTGTAAAAAGATAGATCCTGCCTGTTTAAAAAGAAATGAACTTGTCCCCTTCTTAAAAAATGAAAAGAAAGGCATATTTGAACGAGGAGGAACTAGCCTGTTGTAGGCAGTAGCGCAACTTTGCTTTTTTGAGAAAGTTGGTGGACTGGGTAGTAGAGCAACCCCAGAGGTTCTTGGAGGGAGCATGTTTCACACTTTTAAATTTGCTTTTGGAGACATGTTTTAGAAAGAAATGCAGCCATGATGAATAATCTGGTTCTGGGGATGGACAGAGTACAGGCTTCCCTGCTTATCTTGTTGGATAACTTAGTGATTTTTGATACTGTGGGACACATCTTTCCCCTGAACTATTTAGAACATCAGGTAAGACTTACTTTCTTGTAGTTCTTTTTCCTTTTCTCCATTCTCACTTGAAGAGTAGCCCCCAGGGAAGTGAGGCCTTCCTTGTTAGTATTGGGCTTTGATGTTCTGCAAAGCTCAGTGTTTTCACTGATGGTGCTTAATAAATGTATGAAACTGCTGAGAGAGATAACTTTGATGTCCGCAGTATTGTCCAGAGTTTCAACCCTGCACAGCACCGTCCTAGGAGGTGCAAGCACCTTGAAGACCCAGAATGTACAGCAGCCTTTTTTCCAGCCCAATACACAGCTAATGAGCACTGCAACAGCTACTGTGGATGCAAGCAGGCCAGAGTGCAATGGGAGGAGTTTGTGGCAGTGGCCCCATCACCAAGGTGATGGCACCAGTACACGGCAAACCAACCATCTCAAGAATACATTCTCCAACATCCTTAGCCAGCATGGCCAAGGGATGATGGCAGTTTTAGTCCGGCAACACCTGGAGCCCCTACACTGGGGAAGGCTGTGTTAAACCATGGTCCCCATCTCATTGAATAATCATGTTCAGTGAAGTTATGGATGGAATTCCAAGTTCTCTGCTTACAAAAGTTGCAGCAGTTCTGCTCTCAATAACACACTTGAAGTACTGCAGGAAAATAGTATGGCGTGCCCTATAGATGGATGTAGCAGGATACCCCCACAAAAAATGCACTCTTCCTGGGCACAGTGCTCAGGGCTGCACGACAAAGGCTGAGGGTGGTACGCCTACATGGCAGAGGTGGCAGGGGGCAGCCTGGCTATTGGGGCAGTGTGGCAGAGGCGGATGGTGGTGGTGCAGTGCGGCAGTTGAACAAGTTCCAGCACCTCTTTTTTCTAGAAAAAAAGCCCTGGCAGTACCTATTTATCTACTTGCATTGGTATGCTTTCGGACTGCTAGGTAGGTAGAAGCTGGGACAGAGCAACCCTGTTGCGCGGATTCGAACCGCCGACAAGAGGCTCAGTGGTTTAGACCACAGCACCACCCGCATCCCTGCTACTTTGAACACAGGTATGGCTGTCCATTGTGTATGTCAGCAAGTCCTAGCAAGAGGCTCATGAATCACCTTTGCAAAGCAGAGCTACGAAGGATTTGTTTTGGCTTGTGTCTTCTCAGGCATGTATTTTTCTTTACCAACACTAATATTATTTAATGTTAAACTTTAGCAGCCTCTGAAAGATTGAAGACCAGGCATTTAAACCTCAACTCCAAGGTTAACCTTAAAAGGCACACAGAAGTGCAAACCTAATGGATGGGCTGTCTTCAGGCATTTTAAGAGCTTTGATGGAGGAGTATTTATTACTGTGTTGTAATTGTTTGTCTTGTTAGGGGCAACATTAACAGGGTCGGTTCTTATTTCGCATAGCATTAAAGTGAGGCTGCAATTAAACTCCTACAGGCAGAGCATGATGTCACTGCTTCTGTGCAGGAAAACAAGTGATAACGGCATAAACTCTATGGGAAATGTTGGCACCTGCCATTTTACACTTGGGTTCAGAGCAACTTGTACTTCTTTTGTACACGGTCAAATATCTTTGTAGTGCCGTAGTATCCAGTAGTAGGAATTCACAGCTGTTCTTCTGTCCTCCTGTTCATAAAGCCTTCTCCTGACTTTACACTAGCACCATAAACATCTTAAGGCCAGATTTAACTACCCCATTCCAGTAGCAGAAGCCAGCTCAAAGACTCCTGCTTAGAATAATGGGGCTCCCCCCCCCCACCTGTGCTTCCCCCACATCTGCCCCTGAAGGACAGGAGATACCACAAAACTCTGCAGGGGAAGAAGAGGGGAGATGGTTCCATCAGAGAAGCAGAAATGCTGTGGCTGATGGAACAATCTCATTGGCACATCATACTTATTATCGCAGACAGTTTCATGGACCAGACTCCACTTCATCAGATGTTAACTCCTGAGAAAAGACACATAAGATTGCACTGTAAATCAAGGTGCAGAGCAGACAACAGCACTAGATCTAAAAAGAAAAATGGATTTTTATCTTGAAGGCTTGGTGTCAGGCAGGTTATTTAGACTATTTACGAGTGACCCTTAAGCTTCCAATTAAAAGAATAAAACAACACAATAAAATTCAACGGTCAAATAATGTAAAACACAGAATCCCCATTCCGTAAACTTGCCAAACCATAAAGCTATGTAGTAGTAGCAGCAGCAGCAGCAGCAGCAATAATAATAATAATAATAATAATAATAATAATAATAATAATAATAATAATAATAATTTATTACTTATACCCTGCAAATCTGGCCGGGTTTCCCCAGTCAATCTGGGCGGCTTCCAACAGAATATTAAAAACACGACAAAACAGACATTAACAACTTCCCTAAACAGGGTTGCCTTCAGATGTTTTCTAAAAGTCAGGTAGTTGTTTATTTCCATGACATCTGATGGGAGTGCGTTCCACAGGGCGGGCACCACTGCCTAGAAGGCCCTCTGCCTGGTTTCCTGTAACCTCACTTCTCGCAGTGAGGGAACCGCCAGAAGGCCCTCATAGCTGGACCTCAGTGTCTGGGCTGATGATGGGGTGGAGGTATACTGGGCCGAGGCTATTTAGGGCCTTAAAGGTCAGCACCAACACTTTGAATTGTGCTCGAAAACGTACTGGGAGCCAATGTAGGTCTTTCAGGACTGGTGTGTTATGGTCTCGGCGACCACTCCCAGTCACCAGTCTAGCTGCCGCATTCTGTATTAGTTGTAGTTTCCGAGTGACCTTCGAAGGTAGCCTCATGTAGAACACATTGCAGTAGTCCAAGCAGGAGATAACTAGAGCATGCATCACTCTGGTGAGACAGTCTGTGGGCAGGTAGGGTCTCAGCCTGCATACCAGATGGAGCTGGTAGACACCTGCCCTGGACACAGAATTGACCTGCGCCTCCACTGACAGTGTAGAGATGGGGCCCCAAAAATCTCCAGTTTTCATGAGTGTAGGTGTGGTGGGGACAGAAAACAGAACATCCCAGAGGAGACATATGGGGTCAAAAGATGCTGTAGCCACAGACGGAGGGGGAGCTGTGTGATTTGCGAGACAGGAGAGACAGAGTGTGCATGTGGATTTGGGTGAGGATCCTGGGGAAAAGTGATAGAGATGAACTGAGGGTGGGTGGATGGAGAGAGAGAGAATGTGTCTGCTTGGGATGCTGTCTGCTGGGATAGCTCAGTTGGTAGAGCATGAGACTCTTAATCTCAAAGACGTGGGTTCAAACCCACATTGGGCAAAAGATTCCTGAATTGCAGGGGTTGGACTAGATGACCCTTGGGATCCTTTTCAACTCTACAATTCTATAATTCTCTGACTGGCAATGGCTCTCTGGGCTTTCAGGCAGAGAGTCTTTCCTAGTCCTACCTTGATAGGCTGGTGCTTGAACCTGGGACATTCTGTGGGCAAAACAGATGCTTTTCCAGTAAGCTACAGCCTTTTCCCTCACAAGCTACATTTTATGCGATTTTTCCCCCTCCCCAATTTTTTAAATTGCTTTTTCACAAGTAATAAGCATAATTTAAACTACCATAAAGACCAACAATATCAGATAGTCTTTCATTTCTTGGAAAAAACCGATGCCATTCCTAATCATTCACACTTGGTATCTAGATGTGGCAGTTCCACATGACATTCTTGGGGGGGAAAGTGCTGCAGAAAACATTTCCCAAATATAGCCATTAAAGCGAACTTTTAGATGCAGGAATTTCATAACTCAACCAAAACCATGTGTCTGTGCACTCCAGAGCCCTTTCTTCATAATTGGCCTAAGCCTGTACCCCAGAGTAAGATGGCACTATTTCAAACATGCATCCCCGCCAAAGATTTATCTGTAAAATGTCAAGTTGACAAGCACATGTATCATACACGGAGATGCTGACTGAGGAGCTGCAGTTGGCTGGGCTTGCCTATTGGCCGTATGCTCAGTGGCAAACCCACATTTCTCTCTGCATGGTTTTGGCTTAAATTGGCACTTGAAAAGTAAAAGGCTATAGTCAGAAGCTGCCTTTTGAAGCAAGTGCATCTGGAAATGCTATTATATATATATATATATCTGTTTTGTTATGATGCTCTTACTGCTCTTACGAGTTTTCAAAATACTGCAATAAAGTATGAGGCATGTGGTTTCTTTTCCCGCAGCTGTCTGGTGCTAAACCTCTTGCAGCTGTGCAACTGTTAATTGCCTGGCAGAAATATATATGTGGTGTCCCAGCTAAGTAGCCTGACTTTCCCTGCTGAGGAAGTACAAGGCAACAAAGGTTAAAAACAAAAGGAATTTGCCATGCATAAACTTCATGGGGGGTGCTAATTGTGGAAATCCTGAAATCAAAATAGACAAGACACTTTTTATTTTTTGCACTTGTTAGAAAATCATAAGATATATTGGGAAAAAGATGAAAATGGTCAAACAAGCTTGTTCCTGATGACGGCAGAAATTCTATACACAATTATAAGGGAGTGTAGACATAGAATCATAGAATTGTTTAGTTGGAAGGGACCATGTGGGTCATCTAGCCCACCCCCCTGCAATGCAGAAATCTTTTTATCAATGTGGGGTTCGAATCCACCAACCTCTGCTTAAAAACCTCCAATGGGTGGGCCAGCCATGTTTATACTTTGAGTTATTTTTAAAACAGACAGAGCTAATTGTCATATCGATGAGAAGCAGTGCTGCTGCGGATGCTGCAACCAAGGCTTTGTAGGAATTATTTCAGAAAACAGCTGCTGCTGCCACCATTGTAGCAAATGAGGTTCCCAATCTGGCCACATTCCTGGAGAAGCTACTGGTCCGCTGCCTTTTTCTTCTAAGCCTTCGCCTGCCACTGTGCAAGTACAAGGAGCTCCTCAGCTAATTAAGTATTAAATCATTTTCTTTAACTATATTGGCATCTCTGATGAAAGGCATCTATTCATGCTTTGTATTAATTAGCATTTGTTTGTATCTCCATGGGAAGGAAGAGCTGGCTAGAGTTGCCTTTCTTTCCCAAGGTCAAGATAAGGTGTCAAGTTTCCATGCAAATTAAAGTGGTAACACTAGGGCGGGGGGGGGGGGGAGAGAAAGAAAGAGTTGCTTCCCTGGCTCATGCATTCAGACAGGAACAAAACTGGTGGAGTAGTTTGTCCCCTCTTACCACACATATTGGCCCAGTTTATACTCCCAAGTTTGTCCCCTCCCAAGCCACACACATTGAGTTGGGAGAAGAATTGCATAGACCAGGTGTTTGTACAATCAGGAACTCTGTATGAAGGTGTCATACATTTGAAGGGCTGTTTCAAAGTCTGATTTGAAAGATAAATAACCTTAAGAAGTGAAAGCCTTGAAGCAAATTCATGTCCTCTTTTTTGGTACTGTGTAACTGTACCTACTTGTAAATTTAACCCGTGTGTAGGAATGGATGGATAAATCTGTTGAGTGTGGCATATTGATTGTCCATTTGGATTTGTATGGAAGTGACAATTCTGCCTTCTATTGTATCCTAGGTTTATCGGATCATTTTTACTATTACATTTGGCCTGTAATTTATGTCCTTTATGCTTGTATTGGTGTACACTGCCTTAATTATCAGTGAAGGGTGGTATATCAGACACAGACACACACACACACACACACACACAGAGAGAGAGAGAGAGACAGACAGACAGACAGACAGACAGACAAAAATACTTTTGCTGAATGAAATCCAGGGTGCTTGGGCTTAGGATAGGGCCTTCTCTGTGGTGGTGCCCTTGAAGAAAAACATTCCTTTCCCCGACGTGTGGCTGCTGCCAACACTGAAAATCTTCCTCCAGGCCTTTTGGAACGGAGAGCAATGATAATATCTCAATTGACTTGGCCTGACAGAGCAGGAGGAGTGAACTATCCAGTCAACTGTGGCTTGCCTGGCCTGTACTCCCTCAGCTATGTGGCATACTTACCGGGTAGATCTGTGGTCAAGCACTTCACTCCTTTCCTACCTCCAGCATCTGCTCAATGATTGGGTTGTCCCTGAGCTTAATGATCCCCAGGCTAGTGAAGACACTCAGGCCAACATTTTACCTTTCTTGTATTTTATCAACTTAGCAGGGGCTTGACTCTGATAGGACTCCCAGCTGACCCTCTATGCCTGAGAAAGGCGGGATCCCACCAGAAGACGAGCTGTATTCAATGTAGCACTGAGCACATATTTTTGTTGCACCATGACACAATCACCCCCGTCTCTTTCCCTTGCATTCACCCTAAATCTGTTCTGGGTTTTCCCCAACCCTCCAGAGCAGATTTGGGGCTGATGGGGTGTATGTGCACCCTTTTTACCTGTGGAAAGGGCTGCCCATTCCATGTATGCCACAAGAAACATGGGCTCTGTAAGTGTCCGCTTTCAAATGAGCCCCGCTGAATGTAGTCTTCCAAGCAAACACGGACAGGACTGGATTCTATAGCTATGGTTTAAGAAATAATGATCTGATGAATCCACAGAGCGCCACTTCCTGAGCTTATTTTTAACTCTTATTTCCTTGTTGCAGGCAGGGGTGTATTTCTGTGGGTTTTTTTTGGGGGGGGGGTTGTCCACAAAACAGATAATACGTAATTTTAAATAGCTTTATGCAATCACAGGGCCCTCTCCCGATCCCTGTCTCTTAATGTGGGTGCAGCAATCTGCCCACTTAAAGCAGCTTTTAGCTCCAGAGCCTTCTGCCACAGCTTTCTTGATGAGAATGTCAGCCAAGCCACCCATCTGGCCCCTCCCTCCATTCTGTTAGCGGCAGAACTGAAGGAGGAGGCGGTGCGCGGTGCGGAGAGATAGTTATTTACTGAGTGCTTTTGGGGTTTTTTAGAATATAAGACATTGTGCTCTTGCATTCATGTGGCTTTCTTTTGTGCTTGGGTTAAATCCGTGTGCGCTATTGTAGTGCTTTTTTAATTGTAGTTCACAGTCAAAGCCCCCTTTCCCCAAGAAGATTTTGACATTTAACATTCGAGTACAAATTCTTTATGCACTGAGAGAACAAGAGCAAAAATAAATTGATCCGCATGTATGGCGGGAAAGGAAGGGGAGCAAACAGTAGAAGGGATTTGCCTCTGTACTTACTTGGACGTCTTGGAAGGTCATGAAGCTAGAAGCAATCTTTTTGTTGTGTCTTAGAACTGGATTTTAAAGGTTGGCCTAAAATTTGGCTTCAGGTTTAGTATTTATTCTAAATTGGCAAAGTAGACTGATTTTTTTGGGGGGGGGCAAGCAGAATTTTTACATGCATGGCTATTATTATTATTTATTAAATTTGCCTACCGTCCTTCATCAGAAGATCACAGGGCAGTTCACATCATAAAAATACAAAATGAGAACACAAAATACATAATAAAAAGAACAAACACAAACCTATAACTCCCTCCCCTCCCACAAACACATTTGGAAGATCAGAATGTTCAATCACCCAAAGGGCTGGTTGAAGAGGAACGTTTTTGCCCAGTGCCTAAAGATATGTAATGAAAGTGCCAGGTGAGTCTCCCTGGGAAGAGCATCACACAAACAGGGAGCCACCACAGAAAAGGCCCCTTCTTGTGTTGCGTTCTCAATGTCAGTGGGGCTTACATCTTAGTAGATTAAAACAAAAAAAAATTCCTTCCAGTAGCACCTTAAAGACCAACTAAGTCAGTTCTTGGTATGAGCTTTCGTGTGCATGCACACTTCTTCAGATACACAGATATCTGAAGAAGTGTGCATGCACACGAAAGCTCATACCAAGAACTGACTTAGTTGGTCTTTAAGGTGCTACTGGAAGGAATTTTTGTTTTGTTTTGACTATGGCAGACCAACACGGCTACCTATCTGTAATTTTAGTAGATTGTTATGATTGCAGCTTATTCCTCTTATAGCAGAATGCAGAAATGAGTTGTGTGGCACCAATTATAAGAGAGTATGTCAATCAGTTTCCCCTCTGCAAACAGAAAAGCTTTTGCCATGTAATGTTCTACTTTCTTTTTTAATGTGATCTTAATCTAGGGAGAAAGTTGGCATTGAGAAGGTTCTTGCTCTACAGTTTGCAAGGTAGCATCAAGTGATAACTGCTGGCAACAGAGTTCACCTTTCATCCCAGGCCAACTTCAGTTACTTTCTCCTACAAAAAAACCCCATGTAGAACAGTTATGGGTGAGGGTACCTTTAGCTCTGCTACCTAACTGAAGTTTTACCACTCTAAGACAGACTCTTTCTGCTCAGCAGTAATGGTAGATGACTGCCACTCCAAGATGCCAGCTTGTGAAGTAACTACACGTAATCTTCCTTTCCTGCTGTGTTTACATAGTGTACCACTGGGAGCTGCAATGAATCCCAAGGCAGGGATGTGATATAAAAAGGCATGATGCCAGAT
This sequence comes from Podarcis gaigeae, assembly GCF_964106915.1. Classification (NCBI taxonomy): domain Eukaryota; kingdom Metazoa; phylum Chordata; class Lepidosauria; order Squamata; family Lacertidae; genus Podarcis; species Podarcis gaigeae. The sequence continues at coordinate 78,850,655 of NC_139677.1, forward strand.
CACATTATGAGGTAGAAACAAATATACACACTAAAGTTTTAATGGCATCCTGCTTCTACCATAGCATGTGAAGTACCTTAAAGCAATATGCAATTCATGCTTGATGTGATGATGGCTTTGAGTGCAAATTAATATGCTTCAGATATATTTCACCATCCTTCACTTCCTACACCCCACCCCCAAGTTTGTTGGCACCCAAAGAGACAGATGTTTGCCTTTCTGCTGAACAAAAGCACAGTTAAATTTATCTTTTAACAGAAAGAGTAGATGCAGCAGTCCTGCAGACAAGTTAAAAAAAGCACCCTCGTGTGCATCACAACTTCTAGCTGAATTGGTTTGTAGAGTAGATTGAGCTTCTTGCCCCATGAAAGGCAATAACAGTGAAACAGCATCCTTTGGTCAACAGACTTAATAATCTTGGTATTTGTATCAGATGTAACGAGCATAATTGGGGTAATATGGCAGTCCGTAACTTCTGACCATTCACAATTTGTGTCTATTCCAGTGTTTCTTGGTCCTGTTCAGGGATTTCTTCCCAGCACACCCTTTTTTGTTGTTCAAATGCATCAAAATGTTTGGATTTGTGGGTACAACTGCACACATAAAACCCTGAGTCCATAATCCCAGTAGAAGGAAATGCATATGAATTTGTAAGCATGCAAAGCTTTGAAATGAGGAGACAAGGAACAAATGGAAAGGTAAGGATTGTGAGAGGGGCGTCAGTACAGACATAACTTTTAAGTGTGTCTTGTATAAGCGGGAGCTGTTTTGCTTGCATGACTAAACAAGCAGTTATAAAGTCCCTGAGTGTATGAAGATCTTGACAGATGTGCTCTTCTGATGGTGTCTCGGAGCACTCTTTAATTATTCCTAAGGTACTTCTGAAGGGTGTGTGTGTCTTCCTTCTGACAGCCCTGTGCCTGTGCTCTGTTTCCTATCATGAGGATTATCTATCATTTATCTTAACACGTTGCAATAAAACTCTGGCACTTCAGAGTGATTGCTGTTTGGCATCCCTGGAGGGACAGTGCCTCTTGACAAGGCTGGGTTAACAAATTAATCCTTTCACAGATTGGGATGCTACTCCTGAAGAAAAGAAGCCCGTGAGCAAAGGAGAAAGCAAAGCAACTAGCAAGCTCTGGGCAGCCCCTTCTTCTTCCCTACTTATGTAACTAGTTTTGTGTTGCTGAGGTCAGCTTACCATTTGACACTAATGTAATGGGGAATTACAGCAGTGCTTTGTGAAGAGAATCCAGTCTGAATTAAAGTAGGGGAGAGTGGCCATCTGCAAGGTTCTTGAGTTGTAGGACAACTGTCTTTTTGAGTTTGAGTGATATATGCTCACGCTTTGCCAACAAAGGTTTCCCAGTAGTGATGTATGGAAGTGAGAGCTGGACCATCAAGAAGGCTGATCGCCGAAGAATTGATGCTTTTGAATTATGGTGCTGGAGGAGACTCTTGAGAGTCCCATGGACTGCAAGAAGATCAAACCTCTCCATTCTGAAGGAAATCAGCCCTGAGTGCTCACTGGAAGAACAGATCGTGAAGTTGAGGCTCCAATACTTTGGCCACCTCATGAGAAGAGAAGACTCCCTGGAAAAGACCCTGATGTTGGGAAATATGGAGGGCACAAGGAGAAGGGGACGACAGAGGACGAGATGGTTGGACAGTGTTCTCGAAGTTGCAAACATGAGCCTGACCAAACTGCGGGAGGCAGTGGAAGACAGGAGTGCCTGGCGTGCTCTGGTCCATGGGGTCACGAAGAGTTGGACATGACTAAACAACTAAACAACAACAACAACATGCTCATGCTGTCCTGTGATGAAATGTGCTCCACTGAGAAGGAATAATGGATCTTGAGGCAACCCAGCACAAGTGCTGCTTCCAACATAGGTGCTGTTCAATGGATTTATTCTTTTTTGTCTCCCACAACCCTTCAGAGCAGAGGGTTGGGAGACCATGGTGGTAGAAGGGGAAATCTCATTTGCATGAATGGAAGTCCAAGGCCCAAGCAGGACACTACAGTGGGATATCACCCTGTATGATTTTAGGAAAGGTAAAAAATTAAGATAATCCAATGAAGTAGCAAGTGCCATAAATATGTCAATAAATTCAGAATGTTTGGATGGGAAAGTAGAATAACATTTTCAGTTTTGGATGGCCAACTTCTTGTTTTTCTACAGTAAGCTTTCTATTGCCTTCCTCTTTCCAAGCTGGCAATATTTTCAGCAGTATTTACTTTTTAATGCACTACATACTGATGAAGTACAATTACGTTTTCTCTGCATTGCTTATGTTCCCATTTAACATGTCTGATATAAAAGGGAAGTGGGAATGAAAGGCACAGTCATGGTTTTATGGGATAAATTGCCAGATTTTTAGGAGGTGGGGAATGACCGCCTAACAGCCCAATCCTATGTATATTAGTATGAAGGAAATCCTCTTAGATTCTTCAGATTGCTGCTGAAAAATCTCAAGTGACAGCTGCAGCAAGCTGTCATTGCTTCAATTACTGTATAAAGTTACAGCAGGCTGCCCATAAGTCTTTTTAATTTGGAGCTTGCTGCTTTTAATACAGGCCGTGCCAAGTTTCATTTACTTTGATACAGTAGCCTGGCTTGTGCCTATCTTGATTTGATACAATCACATTGGTATACTAGAATGTGAGTAACTTCTTGCACCAAATTTGACTCCATCACGTTGTATTTTTTATTATTCAGATTTCTGAAATATGCTGAAAGGCCTCTGGGCTAATGCACATAAGTACACAGAAGAATGACAAACTAACTGAAAAGAGCTAAGAGTTAACTACAAATATCTGCTTTCAAGTACCATATTTTTCGCCCTATAAGACACACTTTTCCCTCTCCAAAAATGAAGGGGAAATGTGTGTCGTCCTATGGGGCGAATGCAGGCTTTCGATGAAGCCTGGAGAGCGAGAGGGGTCAGTGCGCACCGACCCTTCTAGCTCTCCAGGCTTCGCTCAGCTCTCCGCAAGCCGTGGGAGCCCGCGCCAGGCTCCCACGGCTTGCGGAGAGTTGCCTGCATGCTGAAGCCTGGGCGCACTGAGCTCAGCGTGCCCAGACTTTGCGCAGCTCTCCGCAAAGTGCAGGAGCCCGGCGCTGGGCTCCCGCGGCTTTCAGAGAGTTGCCTGCATGCTGAAGCCTGGGCATGCTGAGCTCAGCGTGCCCAGGCTTTGCGCAGCTCTCTGCAAGGCGCGGGAGCCCGGCGCCGGGCTCCCACGGCCTGCGTAGAGTTGCCTGTTCTGTGGGCTGGGGTCGGGGGAAGCTCGGGCATCCCCCGCCCCAGCCCCGCGCCTGGAGGGAAAAGAATTTATAAGTATAAGGTAAAGGTAAAGGGACCTCTGACCATTATGTCCAGTTTTGGCCGACTGGGGTTGCGGCACTCATCTCGCTTTATTGGCCAAGGGAGCCAGCGTACAGCTTCTGGGTCATGTGGCCAGCATGACTAAGCCGCTTCTGGCAAACCAGAGCAGCACACGGAAACGCCGTTTACCTTCCCACCAGAGCGGTACCTATTTATCTACTTGAACTTCATGCTTTCAAACTGCTAGGTTGGGAGGAACAGGGACCAAGCAACGGGAGCTCACCCCATCGCGGGGATTCGAACCGCCAACCTTCTGATTGGTAAGTCCTAGGCTCTGTGGTTTAACCCACAGCGCCACCCGTGTCCCACTTTCAAGTATATGATAAGCCTAAAACAGAAATGAGGAACTCCCATCAGCCCCAGCCAGCATGGCCAATTGTCAGACATGATGGAAGTTGTTGACCAACAACAAGTGGGGGGCTGCGCTTCCCTCATCTCTGGCCTAAGAGAAAAGGGATTAGCTAATTTCGTGAAGGCCAGAGAAGTTAACTATGGTCATCATGCCTATAGTCTTCTGTAGAAAGCTGTAGTTAGCCTGGGTCTTGCATGTCTTTCCAGCCATCAGTGTGAATCCTTTGGAATTATGAAGATTAATTTGTACATTTTATCCTTAATTCATGGCAGTTTTCTTTTTTTTATATATAATATTTTTTATTAGTTTTATGAAATACAGAAAAAAGAATAAAGAGCATATTATAGAAGTAGAAAAAGAAAGTTACAAATTTTCTTGTTCTTTTTTCCAAATCTACTGGACTTCCCCGCGTCCTCCCAACCCTGCATTCTCTGTAATATATAACATCTGCAATTTGTTAACTTGTTTCAATACTTATTGTATCTTCCATTTTATCATGTTACCCAATTTCAAATATATTATGACCCAAATCATGTACGTTTTCATTTTAACACAATAAAGTTGTTTCATTATTCTATCTCTGACTTCTTATACCTTAATTTCCATTTCTTTAATTTAACATTACTGAAGCTAGAATTTCCTAAAAGGTGCGTTTTTTAACATTCATACAACTTATAATATTTTTCCAAATAGTCTTTAAATTTTTTCCAGTCCTCCTCAATTGTTTCTTCTCCCAAGTCTCGGATTCTGCCAGTCATTTCGGCCAGTTCCATGTAGTCCATCAACTGCGTGTGCCATTCCTCCAGTGTGGGTAAATCTTGTGTCTTCCAATGTTTTGCAATCAGGATCCTTGCTGCTGTAGTAGCGTGCATAAAAAAAGTTCTGTCCTTCTTAAGCACTCTCTGGTCCACCATGCCCAGGAGGAAGGCCTCTGGTTTCTTAGGTAAGGTAAATCTAAGTACCTTTTTTAGTTCATTATGAATCATTTCCCAAAAGGCCTTCACTTTCGGGCAGGTCCACCAGAGGTGAAAGAATGTCCCTTCCGCCTCTTTACATTTCCAGCATTTATTATCAGACAGGTGATATATCTTAGCAAGCTTGACTGGGGTCATGTACCACCGGTATATCATTTTCATAATGTTTTCCTTCAAGGCACTACATGCCGTAAATTTCATTCCGGTGTTCCATAACCTTTCCCAGTCTTCAAACATAATGTTATGCCCCAAATCCGGCGCCCACTTTATCATGGCGGATTTGACTGTCTCATCCTGAGTATTCCATTTAAGCAGCAGGTTATACATTCTCGAAAGTAGTTTACTTTTTGGTTCTAACAGTTCTGTCTCTAGTTTCGATTTTTCCACCTGGAATCCAACCTTCTTGTCTACTTTAAAGACCTCTTGAATTTGTGCATAATGCAACCAATCTCGCACCTTGTTTTTTAGTTTTTCCAAGCTCTGCAACCTCCAATTGTCTCCAATCTTTTCAATAATTTCCTCATATTTAGGCCAAATGGCTTCCATATTAGGTCTCTTACGTGCCTTGGCCTCCACCGGTGAGAGCCACCTCGGAGTCTTAGTCTCCAATAAGTCTTTATATTTTGTCCAGACCATTAAAATTGCTCTCCTAACAATGTGGTTTTTAAACAGTTTGTGCACTTTAACCTTGTCATACCACAAATATGCATGCCACCCAAAAGCGTTGTCAAACCCTTCCAGATCTAGGACATCAGTGTTTTCCAGTAAGATCCAATCTTTCAACCAGCAGAAGGCTGCGGATTCATAATATAACCTCAAGTCTGGCAGGGCAAATCCCCCTCTTTCTTTCGCATCAGTTAATATCTTAAACTTTATTCGGGGCTTTTTGCCCTGCCAAACAAACTTAGAGATATCCTTCTGCCACCTTCCAAAGCATTCCACCTTGTCCACGATCTGAAGGGTCTGAAACAAAAATAACATTTTTGGCAATACATTCATCTTTATAGCTGCTATTCGGCCCAACAAGGAAAGTTTCAATCTTGACCACGTTTCCAAATCTCTTTTGATTTCTGACCAACATTTCTCGTAGTTGTCTTTAAACAAATTCAAATTTTTGGAGGTCAGATACACCCCTAGGTATTTTACTTTTTTAACCACATTTAGTTCTGTTTCTTTCAGGAACTCATCTGTTTCTGTAGTTGTCAAATTTTTTGCTAAAACCTTAGTTTTTTGCTTGTTCAGCTTGAATCCCGCCACCCGACCAAAGTCAGAAATTAATTCTAGCACTCTTTTAGTACTAGAGACTGGCTCCTGTAATGTTAATACCAGGTCATCTGCAAATGCTTTCAATTTGTATTGTTTCACTCCGACCTCAATTCCCTGTATCAACCGGTCCTTTCTAATCATGTTCAATAGCACCTCCAGAACTGAAATAAACAATAGAGGGGATAGAGGGCACCCCTGTCGTGTCCCTTTTTCAATTTTAAACTCCTCTGTCACCACATTGTTTACTATCAATTTAGCTTTTTGTTCTGAATATATTGCTTCTATTCCATTTTCAAACCATCGCCCCACTCCCATCCCTTCCAAATTTTTCTTCATAAACATCCAAGAAATGTTGTCAAAGGCTTTCTCCGCATCAATAAAGATTAACACCGCTCTAGTGTTAAGCTTTGTTTGTAAAAGTTCCAAAATGTCGATGATGTTTCTTGTGTTGTCAAACAAATGCCTACCAGGGAGAAAGCCTGCCTGGTCCTTATGGATCACTTCATTAAGCACTTTTTTAAACCTACTTGCCAAAATGTCTGCAAAAATTTTGTAATCCACATTTAGGAGTGAGATGGGGCGGTAGTTCTTAAGCTGGGTCTTTTCAGTTTCTAGTTTGGGTATCAATGTGATGAAGGCTTCTTTCCACGTTTCCGGTGCCTTCCTCCCCTCCATAATCTGGTTACAGACCTCCAACAAAGGTTGTATCAAATAGTCTTTCAGGACCTTATAGTATTTGGAGGTAAGTCCATCAGGGCCTGGAGATTTGCCTAATTGGAGGTTCTGAATGGCGCTTTCAATTTCTTGCTGTGTGATATTACTATTCAGGATTGTTCTCATTTCCTGAGGTATTTTCTGTAATCCGTTGGTTTTGAGAAATTGGTCCACCTCCGAATCTTTCTGTGGCCCTTGTGAATAAAGTTCTTTGAAATATCTCTGGAAGCACTTTCTAATTTCCTCGGGTTTCTGAACCATTCTCCCTTCAATCTCTAGATTTGTAACTGTATTAAGTTTTTGTCTCTTTTTCAACTGCCATGCTAGCAGTTTCCCACACTTATTTGCTGATTCAAAAGATCTTTGTTTCATTTGTTTAATTTTCCATTCCACCTCTTGGTTTATCAATTTCAAATATTGTGCTTGGAAGAATTTCACCTCTCTCAGCACTTCCTTCGACTTGGGCCTGGATCTTAGTTTTTTTTCTCCATCTCTTATTTTTTCCAATATCTTCTCCTTCTTTTCATTCCAGAGCTTTTTCTTGATCGTATTTTGTTGTATTAGAAACCCTCTCATGACTGCTTTACTTGCGTCCCAGATTGTTCTTTTTTCCACAGTGGTATTTAAATTTATCTCAAAATAGTCCTTTAAAGTTTTTTGGGCCTTCTTAACAATCTTCTCGTCCCTTAGTAAAGTGTCATTCATTTTCCATCTAAAGGATCCGGTTGTATTTAGTCTCAGTTCCATTTTCAAAGCGTTATGGTCGGAGCAGGTTTTTGGGCAGATTTCCACCTTTCTAGTCTTGGGTGCCAGTCCTCTAGTTATCCATATTTGGTCGATTCGTGTCCATGTCAGATGAGCTTCAGAAAAGAAAGTTCCTTCTTTTCCTAGGGGGTTCTTAACCCTCCATATGTCAATTAAGTCCACATTGTCAGTCATTTCAAAAAAAGTTTTAGGTAGTCTGCCATCTTTCGTTATGTTAGCACTTTGCGACTTATCCATATTTACAGACACAACCCCATTCATATCACCCATCATAATAATGTTGTTGTAGTCTAAGTTGTCCAGCATAATCTCATGCAGCTTCTTGAAAAATTCCGATTTTCCTTCATTTGGAGCATATATTCCTAATATCAAACGTTTTTCTCCTTGTGTCTGAATTTCAATCGCCAAAATTCTGCCGTGTTCGTCTTTAAATAAAAATTTCGGTGACAGGCTCTCCTTTGCATATATCACCACTCCTCTTTTCTTCACTTTGTCCGAAGAGATAAATTCTTGGCCTAGTCTTTTATTAATTAGCACTTTTCTGTGGAGCCTTGTCACATGCGTTTCTTGCAGGCAAATAATGTCCAATTGTTCTTTTTTCAAAATATGAAATACTTTTCTTCTTTTTTCCGGAGAATTTCCGCCATTTATATTCCAACTAAGAAGCTGCAGCGACATCCTGGTCTAATTGGTGGGTCTACAATGAGGTGTCTAGGTTTCCCTCCGATCCTGGAGGTGGTAATGCTGGTCCAGATCCAGACGGTGTAGGCTTTGGAGATGGTCCCGGTGGTGGTGGAGGCCAAGAAGCTGCAGCTCCTTTCTGGAGGTCCTCCTCGTGGTCGTGTAGGAACTTCTGTTGGTCCTCCGGTGTTTTAATTCTTACTTTCCTTCCTTTGTAGGTAAATGATAGTCCTTGCGGAAACTCCCACCTATAAGGGATTGTGTTATATCTCAACAGTTTGGTCAAATCTGTATAAGTGGTCCTAAGATCCAAAAGGTGTTTAGGTATGTCTCTGTAAATTTCAGCCTTTTTGCCTTCTATCTCCAAAGATTTTTTAAAATGTAGGCCTAGTATCTTGTCTCTTTCCTCTCTCGATCTCAGAATAACCAAACAGTCTCTGGACTTGTCCTTCTTTATCAATTTTCCCAGTCTAAAGGCAGTCACAATTTTAAAATCCTTATCTTCCTCAATCCCCCAGAATTTGGAGAACAAAAGTGTTAAAAATCCCTGTAGATTTCCTTCCTCCAGTTCTGGGATAGCCCTTAATCTGAGATTATTTTCCTTACTTTTCAGTTCAACCAATGACAGGTAGGCTTGTTGTTCCCCTACCTGTCTTTTCAGAGGCCTTACTTCCCCCCTAATCTCATCAACCTTTTTGTTCGCCTGTTCTGCTTTTTGACTAGCTTCCACAGCAAGTTTATAATTTTCAGTCGTTGCCCCTTGCAATTTTTCAATTGCCTGAGTATGATGAGAAACATGCTCGGATAATTTAGTAATAGAGGATGTAGCTTGGTCAATTTTTGATGATTGATTGTCCACTTTTTGGTTTAAAATTGCCAGTTGTTCCAAGATTTGTTTCAGGACTATTTCAGATCCTCCAGTTGCCATATCTTCTGCAGCAGGCTCTACAGCAGGCTCTTCAATTTCCACCTCCTGTGCTGTCAGCACAGTTGGGACGGATGATCTTCGTTGATGAGATAGGGTTGTTTGAACAAGTTGCCCTGGTTTCTTTTCTTTTTCTTTAGCTTTAGCTGCTCTTGTTCTCCCTGTGCCACTCATTCCACACCTGCCTCTGTTCAAGGTCAAATTTTCTTTTGTTTCATAAGTTAGACAAGTCCAGAGTGTAAACAATTTAACCACAGAGAATCACAATAAAGTACAGTTCCCAGGCCTCTATATCTCCACAATCCTCTAGGTGGGGGTATTTCAAAGTTTCAAGGAAGGAGAGAGCTCTTGTCCGCCATTGAAGTTCTTATATTCCCTATGTTAAGTCTTTAGTAGTTCCAGAGCACAAAAGGAAGTTTCCCCAGGCTTTCTTTTTTCTTGAAGAAAGGCCACAAGGTGTCAAGAAAGGTCCCAGCAACAATGTTTAAACTCTAGTGTCTCAGTCTATGTATCAATTTAAGCCCCAATAACAGTATCAGCAGTTTGACAGTTCTCTTTGCACACTGACAGCCCGATAGCTGGGTTGTCCCTATTAACTCCACATAGCTCAAAATTAGGAAGAAGGTCCCAAAAAAAAAGATCCACAACTTTTGCAAAGATTTCCAGCTTGTCTTTTCACTTCTGTCAAATACACCCTCGTTTTACTTTTACAGTCCCTTTTAAACGCTTCAGCGCTCTTCTGCGCAATTGCTTTAATCTGGTTAGCAGGATCGGGAGGCGGACTTCCTGTTACTCGCCTCCCGTTTTCAGCCGAATTTCAACCAAATTCCCAAATTTTTCCGATGTTTAACTCCCCTTACTCACTGGTATGTAGCAGCCAATTTTGATGTTTTCAAGAAGAAAGGTCGGCGCTCATCATCAGCAGCAGCGCGGCTTTGCGTCCACGAAAAGAGCGATGAACTCACAGCGCCGCTCCCCCTTTCGCGTTCCGGAGCCCCTTACGGAGCTCCTTCTTCATTTCTGGGGGGGCTTTGGGCGCCCGCCGAGTCCCATGGCCGCAGGCTCGCTCTGCCTGCGGTTTTTCTTAATGGGTCTCCGCTTTGCCGTAGCGGACGACCCTTTTTCGCGGAGCCCCTCTTCACTGAGTAAAGAGGACCGCCATTGCTGTTTTGCGCCGCCTCCGGAAGTCTGATTTCATGGCAGTTTTCTTACACACTATGCTTCAGAAAATGCTGTTGATGTAACTTTTGAAAACAGTATCCTTTGACCCCACATTTCTGCTCTTATTCCTCTGGCACATCACAGCTCTAACAACATGTCAGCTCTCTGGCTTCCTTGCAATGACATTACCATTGATGCATCCACTTCTGTGCTACAATGGAGGCACAATCCAGAATGGCACACAATTCTTAAGGAATCCACTATTTAAACTGTAGCATCATAGAATTGTAGAGTTGGAAGGGACCCCTAGGGTCATCTGGTCCAACCCCTTGCAATACAGGAATCTTTTTGCCCAACTTAAATGTGGAATTTAAGAATCATTTTATTAGATGTGCTGTACTAAGAATCTGGAATAGATATAAACCTAGATTATGCAGAAAGATACCACGATGGATTTCACCGCAAGAAGCTTTCTTCAGAAAAGAGGTGACAGGCAAATTTTATCATCAAGGAAATGATAAAATTAAAACAAGGGAACAATGAATAACAACAGAGCACCACAACTTTCAGTGAGTTTTTTTTATTATTTACAACTAGTAGAGAGATTTAAGTTGGATAAGAAGACTTGGGGTATGGAACAAAGTAAGGTGGATTTTGAGATGCAATTGGGTAGTGATGATGAGCATGTATAAACTCTTGTTGAAATTTGAAATGGAAGAGGAACAAGTTAAAGAATGCATGCTTAAAGGGGCAAAATATATTGATTATAATATACAGATAGAACAATGGGAACACATGTGGACTAAAGGGCCAAAATACCCACTGTGTTATGATTAAAAGGGGATTTTTACAAAACAATGTACCATTGGTATCTAATTCCTGAGAAGTTACTCAGATTGTATAAAAAATATTCCAAACGTCTGTTGGAAGTGTCAGGAACATGAAGGGACTCCCCCATCGTTCTGCCCGGAGACTGAGGTCCAGCTCCGAGGGCCTTCTGGCGGTTCCCTCACTGCGAGAGGCCAAGTTACAGGGAACCAGGCAGAGGGCCTTCTCAGTAGTGGCGCCCGCCCTGTGGAACGCCCTCCCATCAGATGTCAAAGCGATAAAAATCTACCTGACATTCAGAAGACATCTGAAGGCAGCCCTGTTCAGGGAAGTTTTTAATATGTGACATTTTAGTGTATCTTTCATCTTTGTTGGAAGCCGCCCAGAGTGGCTGGGGAAACCCAGCCAGATGGGCGGGGTACAAATAATAAATTATTATTATTATTATTATTATTATTATTATTATTATTATTATTATTATTATTATTATTTTATATGCTTGCTGGATGTGCAAAAAAGCTGCAAAATATTGGATGCAAATGCACATTGAAAATTGATACTCAGCTGAAGCCAGAACTCTACCTGCTAGGTCTAATAGATTAAAAAGTAGAAAAAGATTATGGAAGATTATTTTGATATAGGTTCACAGTGGCGAGATGGTTATATGCACAAAGATGGAAGGACTTACTATCACCTACTATGGAATAACGGTTATTGAAATTATTGGATTTGGCTGAGATGGTGAAGTTGATGTGTTTAATTCACCCGGCTGTGAGTTGTGAAGGCCGCTCCCTGCAAGGCCTTTTTCCACCTGGCCTAGGGGGCGGGACCCAGACTCACCCAGCCCTACTAAAAAGGCACCTGGTGAGACCAGAGGGACATTGCTCTGCCTCACAACAAACCCTAACCTGGATTCTTTTGCTCCATCTTTTTGTGCCTGCCAAACAGCTGTGTCGCCCTCATGATAATATTTTATTCTCTTGTTAATTACACTGCTTTAAATGTGCATTTTATATTTGACTTCACTTAGCAATTTTTTAAAAAATGTTTATTTTATTTTTGTTAACTTTGTGTTAAATATGTATTCTGTAGTTGACCTCATTTGTAAAGTTTTATTTTGAAATCTTTAAGATAATCTTTTAGTTTTCTGTTAGTTATGTTGCTTAGACTGTATACTCTGTATTTTACTTTCTTCAGAAATGTTTGATTCTGGATTGTGTATTGATGTTTTAATATGCTGTTAACCACTTTGATATTTTTCTTATAAAGCAGTATAGAAATGAAATAATTATTAATAATAATTACAGAAAAATCATTATTGACATTTATTAATGATTGGAAACCCCTTGCAGACTTTTTGAGCCAAAAAGAAAATGAACTTTTGATATCTGGGTTTCAAGACAAAAAAAAAAGATTGGTACATATGGAAAGTAGATGAGTTGGATGATACTCTGGAGCAAGTATTTTGCATAAGTCTATAAATAGATAGGCGGAGTATCAGAATTCTTTTCTTTTACAAAAAAAATCATACTCCTGATTTTGTTTTACTCCCTTTGCATCATGTAAGCTTTTTTGTGGTTTTGATCCACAATTTCACTTTCCTCCCTACTCAGTGACCAAAGACACTGGCATTTGTGTGTTTGACCAGTACAGAAAGAATAAAATAGCAATTTATTGATCGTTTAGTTAGTGTAAAGTTATGAAGTTAGGGTTTTCTTTTTTAGAAAATACTGAAAGGACTTCATTTATACAAATATCCATGACTGAAATGCATGTATATGATAAGGTTAAATTATTACTTACAATATTTTTGTCAGTTTTCATCTCACTTAGATAATACATTAATTTGCAAGTTCAAATAGTTAATTTTCAGGCTATTGGGTTAGACCCAGAAGATAAGTGAAATCATTTGAAATGCTTTTATTACTCTAGGCAATTCTTACTCTGGGCTTCATCTCCTATCACACTATTAATTTGCCAGTAATTAATTTGCCAGCAGATTGTGTGTGTGTGTCCATCTTGCAGATGCAGCAAACACATTTGAAAGTTCATTGTGTGTGTTCTGCTTTGGTGTACAGTGTACACCCAATACTTTATGTACACCAACTGATGTTTGCGGTGTATGTGCAGGAATGCTAGAAGTTGAGTCCCTGTTCAAAGCAAACCAGTTTGTCAGCATGATTACAGGAATTTGAAAAACCCTCAATTACAGCTCTTGATATCAGCTGCAACCCAGAGAACCCCTTTCTTCTGTTTATATTTTTTGTGTGCAATGCTCCTTTCCTCCATTATTGCAGAATGCTTGCAAGTCCATAAATGTCAATGATAGGTGAAGGCAGGAGCAGAGAAACATTGGCTGTGTGTACACGTCACTGCTGGCAAAACAGGCCAGACCACCCCTGTATGGTAGATATGGATTGTGGCTAACATTCTGTGTACAGAACATCCCAAACCAGTGTTGGGAGTGCATTGGATGTGGAGTAAACAGGAGTGTGTACACAGCCTTTGTGTTTGCACATTTTCCTGCTGATTAATAGACATGAGTACTACTCCAAACCCTTATAAATGGGGGAAAATAAAAATAATTGCACACCAAAGAATTGTACAACAAATATTTTACAAGCACTGTGCTTTTAAAAAAAAGTTTCAGACATGTCTCTCCATACTCCATGGCAAACTGCTGCTTAAATTCAAAACTCATCCACTGTTTTGATAGATTGTAATCCGAACATAATTTATTTATGGTCCACTGACTGCAAACAATACATTGTAATTAAATTGCAATAGTTGAAATTTGAACTTCACACATAAGCAAATAAAATATATGCCCCGCCGTGATATAATGAGTAAGCACAATATTCAACCCCCCCCCCTTTTAAAATATTGACTTAAGAAATGAGCTGCAGTTTGAACAAGCAAGGGATTTTATATAGGGAGATCATTTCAATAGCACAGAGGCAGAGAAATGATCAATATTTCTGCACTGATCTTTTCTTCATTATGGAGATGAACCCATAGCTCAGTGGTGGAGCATCTGCTTTCTGCATTGAAGACTCCAGTTTTAATTCATTGCATCTCCAGTTTAAATGCTCTGGTAGTGAGTGATGCAAAGGTCCTCTTTCTTCAGGAGACCCTGGAGACTCTCTGTCAGTCAAAGCGGACAATGCTGGCCTGGGTGGGCAACGGACCTGCTAGCTTCCAAGTTGCTATGGCCTATTTAATTAGCACTAGCTGCTTTTCTTCAACTAATATTTAGTTGAAAGACACACTGTGCTGCTAATAGGAGTGTTCACATGTTGCATTCAGTGAGTATACAAACTGTACTCAAATAGTTGAGCCGCACACTCGTACAGTCATTTACACATAACACCCAATGAGTGTACACTCTGTGTTTGGAGTAGACAGTGATGGGAAACACAGCTGGGGTGCCAGAAGAGGCATCACTGCTTCCTGGGATGGAGAGGGACAAGGTGTGAGGAGGTCAACACTTGGTGGGTGCACCAGTAGGAACATTGCTTAGGCTCCACTTCCTCCCCACTCTATCCTAGTCAATGCCACAGCCAGGAGGCCAGGTGTGCAGTGGCGACTCTCCCCAATGGTCACTCCTGGCTGTATTCCTGTGTATACAATAGTTGAGGAGCACAGAACATTTCACATGAACATTTGTACATGAGTAGAGGCAGTGCGGACACATACCGGTATTCAGTGTAACGTGTCATGTAAACAAGCCTAATATTGTCTCTGATCACATGATTGTAGGTTGGAGACCATTGAAACAGAAAATACATGGAGACAAATCTATCTTTATCTTCCCCACCTCTTTAACCAGTACCACAAGTCTGGTTTGGAGGCCCCTATTATAATTCTTTAAAATGAAGGAAGTATTTCTGTTTCATTGAGCATCTACTATTACAGAACAAATCTGTTCCTTTTAAAAAAAAGTTATTGAAGCAGAGAATGTATTTGCCTAAGGAAATAATCCATAAAAGTCAGCTTCATAGGACTAATTCAAAGATTATTGGAAAGCAAAATATACCGTACAAATTCTTTAATACAATTTTTCTTGGGCAATAAAAAGTTTGATGCAAAGCAACTTAATTTAGACTGCTACTGGGACAAGTCAATCATTATAAGTGGTTTTGCTAAGCATTTGTGTTTTTGCTAAACCAAATGGTCTGATGTGTTGTTCTGTTCTTAGTTTCTCATAATGGCTAGGGCAGAAAATCCCCTTAACAAAGGAAATCTCTCTTCTACAATCCAGCAATTTCTGCAACAAGCAGTGGGAGCACATAAAGGGCTTATGTTGGGTAATAGATTAGCCCTGGAAAATTTGAATTAAATTTGTTCTACTAGGCGTTGGTTCACAAAACCTTTACAGAAGTGCCAAGTGCTCAAGAACTCCAGCCAGAGCAGACTCTCTAACTCATCATGCTGCCCGTGATTAAACACTGTTCCAAAAACAGAACATGTTCCTCTGGCTACTTTTACTGTACATGAGTAATAGAAGGGACTGTTTGCTGCCTCACTCTGCCTAATGGTACAGCTGGCCCTGGGACCCCTTGAAGGAAAAGGGGGATATCAATGCAAGTAATAAATCAAATGCATTATTAACAGTTTAGCTTTTAACCTTCATGATGACCTGTGAAGCCCAGTTGCAAAAATACTACCTCTCTTTTCTTGCCTCGCCCACTTTCTAAGCTGATTGAAGTTTCTTAGTGGTTGTTACTGCGTCTCCTATTGTTCTCCAACCGTTGCAAATCTGCAAACCGATTTCCCAGCTTCTGTCTTTCAACTCTCCACCCTGCTGCTGCAGACACTGTTCACAGCTCAGCAGTTTCAGGAATCCTGGCTGTCAAACTTGGCTGCTACTTCTTAAACGCTGGGCATTGGCCTTCTTTGCCTCTGTGCTGCTGTTAGCTGCTGCTGTAGCAGCAGCTGGGCTCTGTCCATTGCTGCTGGTGCTGAGACGCTCTGCTCAGCTTTCTGGATGTAGTCAGACTTCAAAGAAAGCATCTGGTTAGAAACCTGCAAGAAGAAGTGTGACTGGTTGTATCTGCTTAATTTATGAACTTCCTGCCTGCCCAACCTTTCCTCATCACTTTCTTAACCTCTTATTTGGTTAATTCAGGGGTGCTTCTAGAGGGTGGGGGGTATTTATTTGCTCACAAATTCATGCACTTTATATCCTGTCCTTCCTCTTGAAGACGCCCATTGTGGCAGGGGAGTGAGGAGTAATGGGTACTCCACACCCAAATAAAATTCACACTGCCTCATTCACTCCTCTAACTTTTTGTCATATATATTGAAGTCCTTATACAGCAGGGCTTAAATCCTTGCTCCCCTAAAATGGCCTGTGTCACCGCTTTTCCCTCCCAGAAGTAGCTTTTGAAGAGTCTTCCCTGCATTAATAGACTCCTAATTAAGTCATAGGTGGTTAAAATGTTTATTTTACCCTTATACTAGTTTAATGTTCAAGTGTGAAAATATATGTTTATAGCTGGCAGAGAGAGAGAGAGAGAGAGTCATCTTGTAATAAGAACATAAGAACAACCTGACTGGATGAAACAAAAGGCCTATTAATTCCAATATCCTGGTTCCCAAACTGGCCAAGCAGTTTCCTATGGGAAGCTCACAGTCTTGCCATGAAAGCAGTATTCCCCTCCTGCTCTCCTCCTCCTCTAGCCACTGGGATTCAGAGGCATCTTATGATGCTGGAAGTAATAGACAACCACCAGGACATGTAGCCATTGATAGCCTTAGCTTCCTTGAATCTCTCTTATTTCCTTTGAAAACACTATTTTTACTTCTGAGGCAGTTTGCTTGTCTTTTGCAATGCTAGACCAGGATATCTGAAAGCCAACGCTCAAGCTTATGATTCTTTATTGTCGATTGCACGAACATTATCCATTAAACTGCTTGCCATCTCTGAAACAGAACCTTGAATCAGATTTGCATAATTTGTTTCAATCAAATGTATGTTGTCTTTCTATGCTAACAGCCCTATTTTCCTTTAAGGGCCTTTCCTTTGTGTGATTTGTTATAATGCAGTTTCATCCATCCTGAAAAATGTGATTACTGATTTCTGACAAAGGAGTTGATGCCTCCCCTCCCCACGAAGCAGACAAAAGCGTGTTTCTCCCAACTAAGTATGTGGGAGAAATATTAATTTGGATATGGCTATCAAATTATTACACGCCTAACATATTAATGGAGATTAAACTATTGTGAACTTCAACTATACCACAGCTACACTAATTAACTGCATCTACCTAACTGTAATTCTGGATTACAGCAGAAGTGTTAACCTCCTCCCATTTGTTTCTGTCCTAACGTGGACAGTATATCAATAGAGGGCTTGTTTCGTAGACACTGTATATGACCTGTAATACACATGCCAGGCAAAAGCAAGAGTTCAGTTTCTGGGAGACAACTACTGCCATTGTTTGCATATCTGATTTATCATAGAAAAACTGTATACTCCTCCTTATGTGGTTTAGTGGAAGATGGCTGAGCCATGTGACTGAGTCACAGCGTGTCATCTGTCCATTTTCATCAAAGACTCTGAAAACACCCTACGGTCCCAATTTGAACAATAAAAAAGAGATGCCCTTTGAAAATGTATGGTCTGTAGCCTCTAAGAATAGAAATAGCTACATTTAACTAATGTTCACAGACCTTAGAATACGCAATTCAAGGTCTATTTCCCCTTGGCACAAACTTCTGACATCTGAGCAACAAACCCCCAGAGATTTCAGAACAGATCAGTTATTTGTCAATGAAGATATTCACAGCCTGTAAGTTTTTGTATGCAATATGGCTTGTCTCTGAGATGTTCAAACATGCCACTTAGATTGAATGGACGCTTTGTGTGAGCTGCACAGCTTTGGGAAAGCAAAAAAGAGACCATTTTGGTAGTTTTCACTGTGTCCCATGGTGGGTGGTGAAACTTTGCTAAAGGGAACTGTGTTTATGTCTTCTGTAGAGATGCTTCACAGCAGCCTACATTACTCTTGCAAGCAAGTCATTTGTGTGAGGTGTTATCTGTGCACGTTGGAGCAAATTTCATCATATGCGAACTGACTCTTGGGTGGACATGGGGGCACACCTCTTGCGCTGACACCTAGATAAAGCAAGGAAGATCCTCAAGTAAAAACTGATTTCAGCAGGCAAATCTCTCCAAGTGAAGGCAAAAGGCAGGTGAAGTTGAGTAGAGGATATGTATGCACTGTTCATACATTGATATCTACTGCTTATGAGATGTTTAGTCAAGGTAAAAGACCCCTGGATGGTTAAGTCTAGTCAAAGGCAACTATGGGGTGCGGCACTCATTTTGCTTTTCAGGCTGAGGGAGCCGGCGTTTGTCCACAGACAGCTTTCCGGCTATTGACCCATGGAGAACCATGATGAGTACCAGAACGCATGGAAACGCCGTTTACCTCCCCACCACAGTGGTACCTATTTATTTAGTTGCACTGGCATGCTTTCAAACTGCTAGGTTGGCAGGAGCTGGGACAGAGCAACAGGAGCTCACTCCGTCATCCAGATTCAAACCGCCGCCCTTCTGATCAGCAAGCCCAGGAGGCTCAGGGGTTAGACCACAACACCACCCGCTTCCCTTACTAACAGCACTAACCACCTGTGGGCATATGAGAGAGAGAACACTTGTGTGTTTGACTTTCTGAAGCACTTTCTTCTCTTTTTCAGCCACCTAACAGGTGACCAGCATTTGCAGGAAATGTTTGGAAATGTTCTCAGCGGTGCTGGAGGAAGCATTTACCTTAAGGGTGGGAGATTCCTTTTAGCCTGGGGTCTGCATCCACCATGAATAGAGTGCTATTTTCAAGCCTGAATATATATGAATATGTAGATCTGACCATATAAGCTAGCTAAGAGTTGCTGAATTTCCCCCCAGGTTGGCTATCCATGTTCCTTCATTCTTTCCTTCTTCTTCTTCTTCTGCAACTATTGCTCATTCTTCCTGACACTCAAAAACATTGCCTCCAAAAGCAAGCCAATAATCTTCCCGGTTCTCAGGGAATGCGGGTTACTTAGGTTGTCCTTTTATAATGCTGTAATTCTTCTTTTAGACTGTTACAATGAAAAGAAAGAGAGGGAGAGAGAAAAAGAACAATCTATAAGGATGACAGACAAGCCCAAACACTGCCAGCAGAACTGGGGGGGAAAGCGATGCTGACAAAGCTTTAGAACCCTGTTTTGGACACAGAGTAGCTGTCTGCGGCATAAAACAATGCTCACTTATTCAGCAGCTGTTAAAAGAGCAGACAGCCAAAACAAAGGTGGTACAGGCCCTGCTAGCCAGCCACACATACAAATTTTAGCTGCATTTTCAGCACCCAAGTACAAACAGACGTGTACTGCATCACTTATGGAGAGCACGCCCACATATATAATTCATGGTGTTTTCTCTCAAAATCCTTACAAGCAAAGTCTTGATCCTTCAAGCACTTATGCTTTGATGCATTTTAATGCGGAAAGCCACCAGCTATGCACATTTAAGGTCTACCTATAGCCAGAACACAAATAAGAAATGTTCTTGGCCCTGAGCAAACCCGGGTAAGATGGGCTTATTTGCATCGCCCATGTTTTCCAGGGTTCACATGTTCAATTGCCAGTCATCCGTTGTCGAAAAATCAAGTGATAAACCTACAAATGTGAACACAGGAAACTACCTTGTAAGAGATTAGTCTATTTCTCCAGCTCATCTTGTGTCTGACCAGAAGTGGCTTCCTGGGGTCCTAGGTGGAGGCTCATTCACATCATCTGCTACCTGATCCTTTTAACTAGTGATGCCCAAGGTTGGATCTGGGACCTGCTGTGTGCAAAGCTTGGGGTCTACCACCAAGTTATCAGATCTCCCATAAGATCAAAGCCTTAGCCTTAATGTGGTCTTTATTTTAATTTTTTAAAAAATGATTATAATCAAAAACAAATCCAGCCACTTTTGACGGACAAATTCACATGCTATGAACATCTGTCCCCTGCCATCCACACACATTGGTGTGTTAAATCCTTACTCCTTGCTTGCCTGGCTGGTGTTCATCTCTGGAAACTGGAACAGTGCGGATAACTTGTACAAATACTAATCCCTCTTATGTGGAGACTGGTTTGGTTACTGTGGCCATTTCCCATGCAAACAGACCAGTATGAGCTGAAAAGACCTGCTTTTCTGTATTGCAACCCATTCAGCTGGCAGCAAATCTTCATGGTTTCAAACAGCCTTCTGAGCCCAACCAGATGTCAGGAGTTGAACCAGGGGTCTTTTGCATGTGGTTTACCATTGAGCTAAGGCCTAACTCTCCCAAACAGATGGTTCAGGCACACACTGATAAAGAAGCATATCTACAAGATAGACACCAAGTAGTTCAATGGTCATTTCCTCTTCCCTGGGGACACTTGGAAATAGTATTTCTGCAAGAAGGCTGAGACCCTCTAACAGATGAGTTTCTGTACTGTGTCAGACTAGAATTACCAAGATTCTTTGGGAAAGACGTGATACTGTGCAGGGCCGGATTTAGGTTTGATGAGGCCCTAAGCTACTGAAGGTAATGAAGGTCCAGCTGTCTTTGTCAACAAAAAATGGTCACTGTTTTTTGTGTTTATGTCACTGTTTGTTTTATATATATATAAAACAAACAGTGACATATATATATATTCATGGACATATATTAGGCTGGATGTTGTTGCCATGAGGTCAGCTTGTACACTTTGTTAGAAGATTGTAGGCTGAACAAGTCCCTCCTGTGTGCTACAAATATCAGGTTTGTTTTTGTTTTTTTTTAAAGGGGCCCCTGACCATTAGGTCCAGTCGTGACTGACTCTGGGGTTGCGGCGCTCATCTCGCTTTATTGGCTGAGGGAGCCAGCGTAGTTTCCAGGTCATGTGGCCAGCATGACTAAGCCGCTTCTGGCAAACCAGAGCAGCGCACGTAAACGCTGTTTACCTTCCCGCCGGAGCAGTACCTATTTATCTACTTGCACTTAGACATGCTTTCAAACTGCTAGGTTGGCAGGAGCAGGGACCAAGCAACGGAAGCCCACCCCGTTGCGGGGATTCGAACTGCCCACCTTCCAATCAGCAAGCCCTAGGCTCTGTGGTTTAACCCACAGCGCCACCACTTGAATTCTGGGATAAAGGGGTAGGAACCATTTCCTCCTGGTGGCATGGGGGTGTGGTTTGGAAAGGGCCCTGGCTCAGGGAAAGCACGTTTTGCATCCAGAAGGTCCCATGCTTGTGAAAACCCTGTGATTTGTATAAGTGAAAAACAAACAAACAAAAATCACACCCAGTTGGGCAACCCCTTGAAAAATAGCCCAATGAGGAGTGAGCAGTGGAATGTAGTGTATCAGTTGGAACAGAAAACCGTGATATGTGGGGTGTAGGAGGAATTCACGTCTGCTGGGAGCAACGGCTGGCTAGATAGCACTTTTAGAAAGGAGCTTGCACCACAACTATTTGTTGCAGGCCCCACTTGTTTCGTACAATCCAGAGGAGCTGAATCATTTCCATCATTCACTCATTCATCCACTAGCCAATCCCATTGATGGCGCTCTATAGTTTGTGAGTCGGTTGACCATCTAACAATGATATAAAGAGACTCCTCTGTAGAGTAGGTGGAATTTGTCATGGGGTGGTCATCCACACCACCACTGATTTAACCAGTAAGGCAGCTGTTCAACTAGCAAATAACCCCTACCACCCTCTATCAGCCACACAGCCTGTTGCCCATAGTCTGTCCTGTGTAACCTGCTGTGGAAGGCACCCTCTTGACACCCGTGAAGCAGGACTCTGTTTGACCAGTTTCTGTATATGGAGCAGAGAGGGAGGATGCCATCTTGTACATTGCCTCAGGCAAGAATATGTTTTTGGCCGACTGTGCTGTTAGGAGATAAAAAAGGTAAAGTGACCCCTGACCATTAGGTCCAGTCGTGACCGACTCTGGGGTTGCGGTGCTCATCTCGCTTTATTGGCCGAGGGAGCCGCCGTACAGCTTCCGGGTCATGTGGCCAGCATGACTAAGCCACTTCTGGAGAACCAGAGCAGTGCACCGAAACGCCGTTTACGAGAGGCTAATTAGCATGGTAAGGTGACAGTATTTAATCCAGAGCAAAAGGACTAAACCAGTGGACTATGTGCACATAGAAACATTAATCTGAAGCAGCGCTTGTATTCATTATTAGCATGTGCATATCTGTTTCTACAGGGATGCCAGACTGCAGTCCTTCTGCCTAGAAGTTGGTATCCCTAAGAGCGTAAGCAGAGCCCTGCTGCACCAAAGGCCCCATCTAGTCCAGCAGCATCCTGTTCTTGCCTGTAGGCAGTATCCTTTTCCTCCCTATAGGATGCTCCTACACCACCTTGGCAGATTCTGTGGGTTGGTCAGGAAAAGGTGCGCTGCATTTGTTCCCACACACCATTCCTAATATTGCAGGATCACCTTTGAAAAGAGGGAGAGAGAGGGAAACAAAACTTCTCCATAGAAGAGAGAGGGAGGGACTTTTAAAAAAGCCGTTGCCTCTCTTCGCATGCTCAAGAGGCATAGGTGCCAACTCGTAGAGCCCTTCGCCCCACTCCCCATAAAATACTGGAGAGGGTCACCCTCTCTTCAAATTGATGGGCATTGCCATTCAAATGGTGTGTGTGCCGCGTATTGTGATTTTGTGGGGCAAGCCCCCCCCCCCAAACAAACATTTTATTCAAGCGGGCACCCCTGCCCAGAGGCACTATTTAGTGTCTCGTCCCAATGAATAAGACACTAGGGGGCAGGTAAGCCCCACCCCACACAACTGATCACATAATGGGGCGCACCCACACTATTTGAATAGCCCATCAACTTTGGGGGGACCAACCCCATCAAATATTTTGCGGGGGGGGGGCGAAGGGGCCTCGGCCCCTAGGAGGTGACTCCTATGCTTCCCACGTTCCAGATGATGTCTAACTTCCTCTTTGAGCCTGTGGGACAGAGGCGGGCTATATCTTCCTCCCTTCCGGCGCCTTCTGCAGCCTCCCGGACCGCAACCATCCCCGGCGGCGGAGGGCGGGGCAGGGCGGTGTCGGCGGGAACAGCGCCGCCCTCTGGGCAGAGGCCACGCTCGCGCTTCGCCCAGCCCGAAGAGCCGCATTTCCAGGAGGGCCGGGCTAAGAATGCAAATGAGCCCCGTAAGCGGCTGAAGGGAGAAGAAAGGCGAAGCGGTTGCAGGAGCGACTCAGCTGCCGCGTTAGCCAGCCAGCCAGCCAGCCCGCCCGCGAGGCAGCAGGAAGGGTGCCCGGGAGGGGAGCAGCCACAAAGCCAGCCGAGCCCTTCCCTCAGGCAGCCGCCAAGCTCCGTGCGAGAGCAGGACGGCGCTGCTGCTGCTGCTCGTGGCCGCCGAGCTGGGCTTTGTCTGCTGAGAGACGCCGGTGGTACCCACCCCCTTTGCGCCAAGCCAGCCAGCCAGCCTGCCAGCCCGCGCAACTGCCTGCGCTTGTGGGGAAGGCGAGAAGGGACGCTGCACGATTTGCAAGGCACAGGTAAGCGCTGCGCAAAGGAGCAGCTCCTCGCCCGCCCGCCTTTCTCGGGGAGGGGGACGCATTTTCGCTTGCCTCCCCCCCTCCCCGCCGACTCTGCCCCTGTAATGCAAAAAAAGAAAGGCCCTGGCTGTCAAAAGCGTGTGTGCCTCCCCCTCCTCCCCAGCACACACCTCTCCCCATTGTCTTGGGATGAGCATCTTGGAAGGATGCGGGTTGGGTTAGGTAGGGGGCTGCTCCGGGGCTTGCTTTCTCTCTCTTTCCCCTAAGCTTTGCCAAATTGGGGAGCTCTGCGATTTTTTTTGCACCATTTTGGGCTGCTTGGCTACAGCTGAGATGGGGAGGAGGAGGAGGAGGAGGTTCCCTCTCTGTCTAGGGGAGAAGGCGCCTGTCATTGTGTGGAAGCAGAGGCAAAACGCCCCCCCCCCCTTAACCGGCTCCTTTGGGCTTTCTCTTGCCTCATTTGGCCACAGGCACTAGGGAAATTCTGTATTCTACATTTTTTTTTAAGAAAGAATCCTGATATGTCTGTCCACTTGCTTTGAGCATGCTGGGGAGACACCTTTATTTCATGCATTGATAGCTACAGTGGTTTTTTTTTTTTTTTTGGAAAACGTGCAGGCGGAGACAGGGACAACGTGCCCCATCTGCTAACATGGGGGCAGATGGTGTCACCTCTTTTCTTTTGGAGAGAGAGAGAAAATGAAGAAAGGAAATAGACAAATATATGGGCAGGGTGAAGTCCATTATCATCTGTGCATTGAGGTGTTCCACGTGGCTTATTATTTTATATTAATCACTTGAGCCACATTTTAAAGGATGCCTTTTTTTATATAAAAAAAAGCCCATTATGTAACTGAGGATGGTGGCTTTTCCTAATGACTGACCAAACGGAGCCTATTGTTCAGTCTTCTCTGAATGATTTGTATATTGATTTGTGGCATGTATTTGGGGCTGTGTTTGATTGCTTTGTGGAACTCTCCACCCGCATTTGCAGTGCCGCCTTCCTGCACTCGATGAATGTGGTGTGCATGGTAGGCACATGAAGGTCTTAGCTGGGCGTGTTCCATTATACAGCAGCCTGCAATTAGGGTCTGCAAAGTGATTTATTGCCTACAAATTTTAATTGTTAGGCTGTCGCCCTTAAACCGTTTATTCTGAGCTCTGTGTGTGTGTGTCTATGGACCTTCTCTGGATTAAGTGGCTTGAGAGCTGTGGCCTATTCCTTGTGATGGACACACAGAATTTGGGGCGGGGGTGGCAGTAGTTGGTGTAACATGGCCATGCTGTGATTGAAAGGCATCACATTTCCTCTTTAAAGCTTCCTATTGAAGTAAAATTATTCATGCTGGGTCAGAGCATCTCCTAAACATTCTTCAATTTTTTTCTGTAATTTTTTAAAATTTGCGTTTAATCTTCTGCAGGATTCTGCTAGTTCCCACCACTGTGTTTCCCCTATGCAGTCAGGCTCACACGTTCAGATGCAAGGCTATTCTTCTGTGGCCTTTCATGTATAATACTAGGATGGTACCAGGCTGTTTTGTATAAATCTGCACTTTGGAGTTTAAAATTTGGAGTTTGCTTTGAAAATGCTGGTGTCTGATCTTGGGCCTAAACTGGTCCTCTATCATTCTTTCAAATGCCACATCATGGCTATGATTAGATGTTATCATCATCTGTGATTAGACAGGAATTCAAACTTGTAGCTCTATTTTTTTTTGGTAAACAAATGTGTTCCATAACTTGCAAATTCTAAGGTGGATAATCTCCATAACATGGGATGTTCATGCTAAGCAGATGTGAACTGTGAGCTATAAGAAGTCTGGAATAAGAGCACCACCTGTTCAGGAGGCATATGTTCAACTTTGAAGCCCACCAGCACACGTTTAAGGATCACTCTGAGATGCAGAGATTGCTAGTTTTAAAAAGTATTTAGACAAATTCATGGAGAACAGGCCTATCGGTAGCTATTAGCAATGATGGCAAAATAGAACCTCCATGTTCAGGGGCACTGCACCTGTGATTGCAACATGCTAGAGACCACCAGCAGAGGAGGATTACTGCCTTTATACTTTGCTTCTGAGTTTCTCAGAAGCACCTGGCTAGCCACTCTTGAATGCAAGAAGGGGTTTCCATGCATTGAAAGGGCAGTGGGGCCACACTACCAGCCTCACCTTTAACCCCGTTCAGCTCTCCAGTCCCACTCCTCAGTGTCCACACATTGAGTGTGGTTGTCTGTAGTTGGCAAGCCTGCTTTCATAGATCCTTGCATGCATAGGCTTCCATTCCTAATGGAAACATCCATGGATGTTGGGGTGGAGTAGGACCAGTGGGACCCCCTCCTTCAGCATGTAGAGCCCCCACTCTTGTGAATAATGAATCAACGTGGCTTGGACAGGGCTCTGATTTGATCTAGCAGCCCTACACCTGTGTTCTTTATTTACCTGTATGCTAAAAGTTGAGGTGGGATGCATGCCAATCTAGTTTTAAACGTGGGCCCAGGGCACTACTGGTAGGTCTTTGGTACATCGAAAGCCTGTAGCCTTGAGCACAATGATGTGGAACCAGGTCCTGTTGAAATCGGAGGGTCTTTCAAAGAAACACATTAAGGTTCCCAAACTACTGATTGCTTTTCTCCTCTCCCTACCACTCCCACCCCCAATAAATAGCTGTCACCTAATGATTAGTGATATAGCCTGCCCGGTTCTGCTATTTTCCTTTCTTTATGGGAAATCAATGTGATGGATAAGACACTTTTAAATTAGGTTTGTATATTTGTGCTATAAATACATTTTGCTGTGCTTTATTTTTGCAACTTTTTAAAAGAGCTACAAGTGTAGGCTACAGCTGTAAACAAAATGATTGATTCCTGGATTTATTTATTTAACAAGCAAGGCTTTACATAGTTGGGAAGATGGCATTCTCAAAATGCCTTAAATAGATCCTGGGGGAAAGACGGTTGTATAATAAAATGGTTGCAATGTTTTAATATATGTACTGTATTAGGAACATGTTTGTTTCATTTTGGACGGAATCCTGACATCATTTTTAATTGTCCTGTATGTTTTGCCATCAGTCAATTCATTTTATGATTCTGAAGCTGTCAACTGGGCAACAGTTTATGCTAATCCAAATGCTTATAATTCCTTCTCATTTCAAGGGGGAAAATACCAGTGATGGCTAGTATTTTTGAAGGTTTAAACATAAAAGATTAGCTCATTTATAGTCCTTTTATTATAGATAGGGACTTCTGGTTCTTCTTTTTGTATCCTCCAGCTTAATCCTGCGCTTGTCTACTCAGAAGTAAGTCCCATGATACATAGCCCCAATGTACTCATGCAGTAGAATCAAATGCTAAGATTTTTCTGGATTATACAACTTCAGGCTGCAAATGAGGAACCTTTCTGAATGCATCCCCACCCCCTAATGACAATGAGGCCTCCTTATATGTCAAAAATGCAGTGCACCAGGGAGAAGGATTTAACTTAGGCTTTGCTAGAGATGGGCAAGAAATTCAGTTCAGTTTGCACTTAAAGCAAACCTGCCTACATTTGCACTTTTAAAAACAATATATGAAAATGAAACACAGCCATACTTTGAAATTTGCACTTCTCTGAATTTTGCAGTACAGTTCACCAAAAAAGTAATGTATACAAAGATGTATATTTTAGGGTAAGGTATGCATGAAAATGCATATTTGAGTGGAAATAACATACAAAATGCATTAGATCAGGATAAATTGATTAGCAAAAATGTGTATATTAGGCAAAAATGCGTACAAAATATGTATGCTAGGAGAAATTAGCCCTGAAATACTGGTGGATTCTTATGGGATTTTCACAGACTGATGTGGAAATATGGAGAACAGAATTTATGAGTGGAACCATGAGAAACTGGGAGAATCAAAGCCGAAAATTCCCCCAATCCCAGGCTTTACCCTTGTATGGTATATTTTTAGATGGTACTATTATTTTTCCATAAAGGTGACACAGCGTTCCCACCTGCTGTCTGATTTGGTACAGTCCAGGAAAAGTTTATCACCTGATACTGTTGCATATGTAGTTGGACCATACGT
Organism: Podarcis gaigeae; assembly: GCF_964106915.1. Taxonomy (NCBI): domain Eukaryota; kingdom Metazoa; phylum Chordata; class Lepidosauria; order Squamata; family Lacertidae; genus Podarcis; species Podarcis gaigeae. Next base: position 78,878,308 of record NC_139677.1, read on the forward strand.
CCTAGTATGTTAGGCTTATTTATTTATTACATTTATATGTCCTGCTCAAAGTGTATGGTTCTACTGCTTCCCCATTTTGTCCTCATAAACCCTTGTGGAGTAGGTTAGGTTGAGAGATAGTGACTGGCCCAAGGTTGTCAAGGGTGGGGTTCACCAATGTGTCCTGTTAGCACAAGTCTTTCTGCTTACACAATGGAACTTTCTTCCTGCATATACCCCACACCCTTCCTAAATTTGCTCCAAGGGTTTGTGGAAGAGCCCAGGACAGATTTAGGGGGCACTCTTGAGAAGGAGAGGTGGAGAATGTTCTCCTGTGCAAGTAGAAATGTTCACATAATTGCCAAGTGCCCTGGAAAAAACAGGACATCCTGTTTTTTCGTGTGAGGTCATGGTGGCCATTTTGGGCACCATGATCTCACATATTCTCATATTGTTCTCTTGTCCTGAAAAAGTGCCTTTTTTTGGACTGAGAGTGAGGCACTGGTCACGTCATTCACCCAGGAGTGCATCCTGGAAGATGCACGTTCAGGTTTTGGGTCTGAAAAAGTTGGACGGTGTTTGTTCATGTAGCACTGCTTTGGATAAACCCTCCAATGAGGCTCATGGCTGAGTGGGAATTTGTCCCTATGGCTCTCCCTTCTGAAGACTGAAGCATTACTCTAGTATTACTTCTGTACCCTGGGAGGAATAGGCAAGTGAAACCCTGTAGGACATACATTTGCTTTGCCAGGGCTTTACCCTGGGGCCTGTACCTCCCTATGGAGAAGAGCTGCAGCTCAGTGCTGGAGCACCAACTTTCCATGCAAAAGTTCCCAGGTTTACTCCCTGGTATCTCCATGTAGGAGCAGAAAAGATCCCTGTCTGAAATCCTAGGGAGCTGCTGCCAGTTAGATTGCACTGATCTAGACAGCATCTATTACAAGTGTTCTCAGACTGTGGCCCATGGACTGCCAGTGGTCTGCAAGATTCATTCAGGTGGTCTCTGGCATGTCTGCATTAACTATTCATATGGATTTTGAATGCATTTTTATTGCTTCTTTTATTTCTTATATTGTATTTTGTTGCATTAGAAGTTGAAGTCCACAGAACTCAAATAAAATGAGAAATAAAAGAAGCAATCAAAGTATAATTAAAAATCATACTGCTTCTTGCACAGCACATTACAGTCAGTACAACAGGCAGAAAAATGGTTAAGTGGTCTGCCAAGGCCATTTTCAAGTGGTCCCAGGGGGAAAACCTCTCATCTAGATAATGATGAATGAGGTAACCCAATAACCTAACTTGGTATAGGATAACAATGTTTTTTTGGGGTAGTCTCCACTCCCTTCATATGTTTGCCTGCATTTTCAAGAAAATGGGGCGGGGGCTTTATATACTGTGAGCCTTATATAGGCTACCATTCTCCTATGACTGTCTTTGCTTTAAATCAGGGATGGGGAACCATTTTCTTCCCAAAGGCAACATTCCTTACTTGGCAGCCTTCTGGGAACCATATACCAGTGGTGGGCAGAGCTGTGAAATATGATTATGCAGATTCATGAAGGGTAAGGCTGTCACTGGCTTCCAACCATGATGGCTATGTTCTCCTACCATGGTTGGAGGCAGGATGCTTCTCAATACCAGTTGCTGAGAATCACAGGTGGAGAGAGAGAGAGAGCTGTTGCACCGAGGCCCTCCTGATGAGGTTTCTGGTAGGCATCTGGTTGGCCACTGAGAACAGGATGCTTGACTAGATGGGTCCCTGGCCTGATGGAGCTAGAGGCAAAATTGGGCAGAGCATTGAAGGGAGTTTATAAGTGGGGCATCACAATTGAGAAGACAGTCACTACCCACCTTGCTCCAGATAAAAGGGACACCTGGAGGAGTACCTCCAAAGATGACCTCAGTATACATGCAGGTTGAGATGGGAGTAAATTTTCATTTAGTGAGATAAGAATGGCGATAGCTAACAGATTGGGGATCTGCAAATGCATTGCAACTGTGAACTGGTCTAGGCAGAGTTGTCTCTGACCCACAGGCTGTTTTCCATGAAAACATTTTGAACAGTCAGTGAACCTAGATGGCAACAAACGTAAAAACCCTTGATCTAAGACAGCCTTTGCCAAATTTATGCGCAGGCTAGGGCTGATGGGAGTTGTAGTCCAAAACATCTGGAGGGCACCAAGTTGGCAAACTCTGCCCTAAGACAATTTCAAAAATAATAATTAACCTCTGCCTATAGCGCTGTGGGTTAAACCACAGAGCCTAGGGCTTGCCGTTCAGAAGGTCGGCGGTTCGAATCTCCGCGACGGGGTGAGCTCCCATTGCTCGGTCCCTGCTCCTGCCAACCTAGCAGTTTGAAAGCCCGTCAAAGTGCAAGTAGATAAATAGGTACCGCTCCGGCGGGAAGGTAAACGGTGTTTCCGTGCGCTGCTCTGGTTTGCCAGAAGCGGCTTAGTCATCATGCTGGCCACATGACCCGGAAGCTGTCTGCGGACAAACGCCGGCTCCCTCGGCCTACAGAGCGAGATGAGCGCGCAACCCCAGAGTCGGTCACGACTGGACCTAATGGTCAGGGGTCCCCTTTACCCTTTACTATAGATTAGCAGATAAGGCTGCAATTCTGTATACTGGGGTGGGGAACCTATGGCCTTTCAGATGTTGCTGGACTACAACTTCCATCATACCTGATCAGTGGTCATACTGACCAACAAAATCTAGAGCAGGAGTGGGAAACCTCTCTAGAGGTTACTGAACTGCAGCTCTTATCAGCCGTAGCAGGAATGGCCAATGTCCAGGGCAAATGAACATCTGGAGGGCCAAAGGGTCCTCTTGCTTTACCCCTGGGAGTAAGTCTCGACAGAGTTTCCTTCTGAGTAGACATCCATAGGACTGCACTGCCAGCTATCTACTCTTGAACATGCTTTCGTTGGTCCTGCATATGTTTTAGTGGAAAACCACACTGCTGGATTGTGCCCCAGTCCAGAATTGAATGCACTAGATCTTGGAAGACTCACTTTCTTGGTGATTAGGTTCTCTATTAGAGTCTGGGGAAATTGTGACAAATCCACAAGACCATTAAATTAGAGAACAAGTCTGGAGTCGCAGCAGCACCTGAGTAAAATCTGTATCTTGATTGTGCTGAGCAGAGTCGTGTTTAAGTCCTTTCTAGTAGGCTTGATAGAGTCTCATTTAGCAAGAATCTCAGCTACTGCTGGTAATACAACAGAAACTAACTCAAGGCTCACTGAGGAGCAGACAGGCGCCTTTTTTGTGTGTATGTGCTTGGGAAACAGAGCAAACATTTTATTTGTTTTAATAAAAATGCAAGATTGGTTGTTAAGCCAATAATGAATAAAGAATGACCCTCCACCTTGTTTTTATGTGCTATCTAATGTAAAATATCTCATTCCATTCCCCAGCTTAGCTGGTGCCTGGTGGCCCATGCCTTTCTATAGTAAGCTAAATCCTCTTACAAGGGCCACACATAATGTCCGTTCCTCACTTGCGAGAAGACTATCATTTTACTGTGTATCTTAATTATGGGTAGCTGTATTTTTTCAATTGGTTTTATTCTTATTATTTTGCTATTGGCTTGGTATTACGTCTTGAAGTGGAAGGCAGTATATAATTTCAGTTATAATAATAATATTAGTGGTAATAATAATGTGGCAGTCTCTGGAACTCCCTGCCCATTGATATTATGCACTTATTGTTTCTGATGCTTGCTAAAAACATTTTTTGATTAGGCAAGCCTACTCAGACATGAATTTTAATTATATGCATTTATTTTATCTTATTTTTTTTAAAAAAATCAAGTGGCTTTTATCTATATTCTGATAATTTTATTATGTCTACTTTTTAAAAAGTCTGTTTTTTATGGCTGCTTTTAATGAATATTTTATAACATTTTCTACAAGCCACTTTCAGAGTTTTTCTTTAATCGCCGTTAAGCAGTGTGTAAATATTCTTGCATTGCAGGAAGAGTTGGCCAAATTCAGGTTGGTTGTAGCAAAGCCCTAAATCCTCGGTGTGGTTGCTGCATAATTACAGTGCATATTGATCAGTCTCTGCCACGTCTGCTCTCTCGCCCCTTCCAGATTAACTTTCCAAGATGTCCTTTGGGAGAGATATGGAGCTGGAACACTTTGACGAGCGCGACAAAGCACAGCGCTACAGCCGAGGGTCGCGGGTGAACGGCCTGCCTAGCCCGACCCACAGTGCTCACTGCAGCTTCTACCGCACCCGCACCCTACAGACCCTCAGCTCCGAGAAGAAAGCCAAGAAAGTCCGCTTCTATCGCAACGGGGACCGCTATTTCAAAGGGATTGTATACGCCATCTCTCCCGACCGGTTTAGATCTTTCGAGGCCCTGCTGGCTGATCTGACTCGGACTCTCTCTGATAATGTCAATCTGCCCCAGGGTGTGAGAACAATCTATACCATTGATGGAGTCAGGAAGATTACCACCTTAGACCAGCTGGTGGAAGGTCAGTATAATAATCATCATAACCATTATCATCATATAATTTATTATTTATATCCTGCCCACTCTGGGTGGCTCCCAACAGAACACTAAAAACAGAAGAAAACCTCAAACACTAAAAACTTCCTTAAACAGGGCTGCCTTCAGATGTCTTTTAAAAGTCGGATAGTTGTTTATTTCCTTGACACCACCACCGAGAAGGCCCTCTACCTGGTTCCCTGTAACCTCACTTCTCTCAGTGAGGGAACCACCAGAATGCCCTTGGCGCTGGACCTAAGTGTCTGGGCAGAACGATGGGGGTGGAGACGATCCTTCAAATATACTGGGCCGAGGCCACTTAGGGTCTCAAAGGTCAGCACCAACACTTTGAATTGTGCTCTGAAACATACTGAGAGCCAAGGTAGGTCTTTCAGGACTGGTGTTATGTGGTCTTGGCAGCTGCTCCCAGTCACCACTCTAGCTGCCGCATTTTGGATTTGTTGGAATTTCCCGGTCACCTTCAAAGGTAGCCCCACATAGAGCACATTGCAGTAGTCCAAGCGGGAGATAACTAGAGCATGCACCACTCTGGCAAGACAGTCCAATTAGTGGGACCAATGAGTAAACCCTGTTGCAGTATAGTATATGCCTTATCTCTGTTCCAGTCAGCTACAGTGCACTATGATTTTTCCACTTTCACATACCCATTATAACAGTCTGTGGCCTCTGTATTTGCTCAATCCTCCTTGAGTTAATTTGTAGGTTTCCTCCAGTTAGGAGTTTTGTTTTCATAACAATCCCCCCCCCACTTTTTTTTTGCAAATCTTCAGGTTTTTCTAAGTCACTCTCTCTGTGTGTACCACTTTGGATCCACACTCATGCCTGAAAATCAGCAATAGAGGGAACAAGTGGGAATAAAACTGTCTCTTAAATCTGATCAGAGGAGAAATTTAAATGAAAAGACAGAAGAAAGAGCTGGTGTACATTTTGAATTTAAATATCCAAATACCAGATCTAGATGTCTGGTATGCTGTTTACCTGCAAACTGCTTTATCCTGGACGTGTCCTAAAATATTCTCTTATTGGTTAAGATCTGGCAGCCTAATACAGTGTCCTGTCTTTCACATTAGTCTGCTGAAATGCAGGGGGTATGCATAGGCTTTATTCTAAAGCTTGTGTGTTTTAGAATATCTCAAATTAGTACTTAAAAGTTGAGATTTAGATTTAGCAGTTCTAGGCCGGGCATAATTGGCATTTCCCCCATGGAGAACTACTGCCAAGATGTTGCTGGACGACTCCTTGGCGTCGATCTTCAAGTGCGAGTCAACTTTCCAAGTCGCTATAGAAAGTGGCAGAATGCAAATTGTGCAAATACAGGCTTTCCCCCCAAAAGGGCAATGTGTGTACAGTGGTTTATTTGTAGGGTAAGAAATGCACTAGCAACTGTCAAGCAGCAAATCAGATTATCCAAGTTTTCTGGAACAAGCAGTTGACAGTGGTTTTTGTAAATAGATTCGACTCAAAGATCCTGCTGTCTTGACCCTTTCCCTTTGATAGAACCTTATTCAACTTAAGCTGCTGGCTTCTTACAATGTGATAAAACCAATACTTAAAGTCACAAAGCAAAACCAATGTCTGAAAACTTGCATCAATCTTATGATTCTCTCTAAAAATCAAAGAAGATGTAACAGTTGCTCTTACTGATTATTATGCCTGCATCTCTGGACACAATCAAATGGGCTTCAGGGAAAATCCTATATCAACATCATTCTTATCTACATTTCTGGTCCTCGTGTTTCTCTTTCACAGGCTTCAATTTATTTTGGTTATTCTTAAGGTGTTTTCTATACTTAGCCCATGATCAAACACCTCAAGTCTGACTTGTGTAGCACTGAAAGCCAAACATAAGTCCTTCACTCTCATGATGCTGAAACATTAAGGTATTTCATGCATGGATTAACTGCAACAAGCACAGTCAGCTGAATGGTGTAACAGACTGTCCGTAACTTCAGTAACTCACCGAAATTACTGAACATTCTAGTTTTTTTAATAATATGGCATACAATTTTTTATTGTAAGCTGTCTTGAAGAACCCTGTTAGACCCAAGGGGGGATTATAAATAATGAGGAAAGTGAAGAAAAACTGCTGCAAAATAATTAAACATGCAATTGGTCGTAGAAAATTGTTTGGATATTGCAGATTGTCCTTTTAATTATTATTTTTAAAATATCAAAAGTTCAGTGGAGTTTCAACCTTCTAACATTTAATCATGCAATTAGATTTAATGGGACTAGACCTCATAGTTGCTTTTTAAAAAATTAAATTAATTTTTGAAATTAACATTGCCTGCTATGGAATTTTTTCTCTTAGTACTGACTGGCTGCCAAAATCTATTAAAAATATTGGTGTTCAGAGGAGAGAACTGAGTGCAACAGGGTATGGTAATCAAATTAGAATATAATGTGAAACTGATCCGCAACAATGTTTGGTCAGCCATCACCTTGAAAAATAAGTGTGCCATAAACAAACCAGCTCTGAAAACACATTTATTCATCTGTAACTAATGTTGAGAATTAGCAAATAATAAAGTTGCCTTATACTGTTTCAGACTGTTCTTCCTATCTTTGTCCAGTACAGTGGTGCCCCGCAAGACGAATGCCTCGCAAGACGAAAAACCCGCAAGACGAAAGGGTTTTTCGGTTTTTGCGTCGCTTCGCTAGACGATTTTCCCTATGGGCTTGCTTCGCAAGAAGAAAGCCCATAGGGAAATCTCCGGGGACCTCTTTTAAATGCTGGCGGTGGGGAGCAAAGCCTTCCCCCCCCTCCGGCCTTCAAAAGAGGTCCAGGAAGGCCGGCGGGGGCCGAAAGGCTTTGCTCCCCACCGCCAGCATTTTAAAAGCGGTCCAGGATAGCAGGGAAGCGCTTCCCGCTATCCCGGACGGCTTTTGAAGGCAGACGGGGGGGGGGGAGCAAAACCTTTTGCCCCCCGCCGGCCTTCAGAAGAGGTCCAGGAGCGGGAGAGTGGAGCCGTCCGGGAGAGTGGAGAATCGCAGCGTGTTTCTCCGCTCTCCCGGGAAGGCAGGCAGGGAGGAGGAAAGACTTTCGCCCCACGCCGGCCTTCAGAAGAGGTCCTGGACCTCTTCTGAAGGCCGGCGGGGGGCGAAAGTCTCTGCTCCCCCCGCCTGCCTTCCCGGGGGCTTTAAAATCGCCCCGGGACAGCGGAGAAGTCCTCCGCTGTCCCGGGGCGATTTTAAAATGCTGGCGGGCGGCAGCGCTGCCGCCCGCCAGCATTTTAAGTTCGCCCGGGACAGCGGAGAAGTCTCCGCTGTCCCGGGAAGGCAGGCGGGGTGGAAGCAAAGACCTTTGCCCCCCGCCGGCCTTCAGAAGAGGTCGGGGGACAGCCTGTCCCCGGACCTGGTCTGAAGGCGGTTTCCATAGGAACGCATTGATTGATTTTCAATGCATTCCTATGGGAAACCGTGCTTCGCAAGACGAAAAACTCGCAAGACGAAAAGACTTGCGGAATGAATTAATTTCGTCTTGTGAGGCACCACTGTATTGTCTACTTTGCAAGGTTTACAGCAAGGGCTTCTTTTCCTAGTTACATCCTAAGACTACCTTAACAGGAGACGCCTGGGACCTTGTGCATACAGAGCTCTTATACTGAGCCGTGGCCAGCTGTCAACTCTGTGTTTCATTTTGCATTTGCAAAGAGAAACTGTCCTAAAGAGTTAGCTTTAGCCCCATTTTCCAGTTGTCTACTGGAATTTGAAGGAGTGAGTTCCGCTTTACTGGAAATCAATCTACCGGCCTACCCGATAGGAACACATATTTAGAATAAATGAATATTTTTCCCCCTGAATATATTTCACAAACTGACAGTTCATGGCAGTGTTCTCCTCCTACATTCTCATTTTTTTTTTTTAACTGATGCTGCAAGTTTATTGTAGATACAATTAGCTTGCAGCTGTGTGTTGCATCTAAACAGTTGGGAAAATCACTTGGTGGTATCCGACTCCTCCAGTTACATTTCTGCTGAAGCCGACAGTTTTCAAAGAACAGGGAGAAGAGCCTGGCTTTTTGAAATGGCCAAGCCTCCTTCAGCAATGTCAACTGTGATTCCTGCATTGCAGGGGTTTGGACTTAGATGACCTTTGGGGTCTCTTCCAACTCTACCACTCTGATTCTAACTTTTTCTTAGTGGCTCTCTTCCCCTGTTACCTAAAGCAATACACTCAATCTCTCTTTTCTTTGCCCCAAGCTCTGCCTGGAGGTGAGAGGAATGATTTACCTGTCTGAATGGGATGTTAGGTATCCAGCCCATATAACCCGAATGCTGGATCTGACCAGTGCTTCTTTGACTGTGGTGAAGTTGTCTCTGGGCCGAAACCCTTCAGAAATGATGTTGTTGTTGTTTAGTTGTTTAGTCATGTCCGACTCTTCATGACCCCGTGGACCAGAGCACACCAGGCACTCCTGTCTTCCACTGCCTCCCACAGTTTGGTCAAACTCATGCTAGTAGCTTCGAGAACACTGTACAACCATCTCATCCTCTGTCATCCCCTTCTCCTTGTGCCCTCAATCTTTTGCAACATCAGGGTCTTTTCCAGGGAGTCTTGTCTTCTCATGAGGTGGTCAAAGTATTGGATCCTCAGCTTCATGATCTGTCCTTCCAGTGAGCACTCAGGGCTGATTTCATTCAGAATGGACAGGTTTGATCTTCTTGCAGTCCATGGGACTCTCAAGAGTCACCTCCAGCACCATAATGGTGCAGCTCTCACTTCCATACATCACTACTGGGAAAACCATAGGTTTAAGTATACGGACCTTTGTTGGCAAGGTGATGTCTCTGCTTTTTAAGATGCTTCCTCTGTTACCTAAAGCAATACACACAATCTCTTTTCTTCACCCCAAGCTCTGCCTGGAGGTGAGAGGAATGATTTACCTGTCTGAATGGGATGTTAGGTATCCGGCCCATATAACCCGAATGCTGGATCTGACCAGTTTTTCTTTGACTGTGGTAAAGTTGTCTCTGGGACGAAACCCTTCAGAAATATTAGGCAGTGGAGAATGGTTCTCTCTCTCTCCCTCCTCTCTCTGAGCTTTTACTGTATTATTGTTTTGACACTGGACCAACTTTTAGGAATGATTTTAAGCTAGGGAATCCTGCCGTGGCAAGAGATTGCAAGTACCCTCCAGCACTGATTCTGGGCAACACTGGAGTGTTAAGGTTTCATACAGTGAAACCTTAAGGACAGATGCTTTATATTGTTATGTTCAACCAAGTCTCTGAGCAGTGGTAGATTTCAGGGGTGCCAGCATGTACCTCAGGCTTGAGTTCCTTGAAATGAAGGTCACTGTAGACATCGGTGTCTTTGTGATACTACAGTTTTATTTACACAGATAGCATGAACAGAGCATGTGATAAAAGGCTTCGCAGTCTTAATGCTCCCAACTGATCTTGCTCCCCGATTGGATTTCTAGAAAGCCCCCTGCAAATGCCATAAGCTTTGGATTCAGGACAGAGAGCAGGCCAAGCCTCTTTCTTCCCAGCCCCAGATGGGACTAGCTCAGGTCTGTTCTTCTCTTACACTTGCTGATAACATCTTCTCCAGCTGGGGAAGGTGCCTGCCTTCTGGAAGCATCTCCAGCTCGTAGCTTCTGTGGTTATCAGTTCCCTGTACTCCTTAGTCATGCAAGAGATACTTCACATATTTGGCTAGAGATATTAACTTAACTGAGGCTAATGTGACCCCTTTAGCAGCTCTTCTTTCTGAAGAACCCCACTTTACAGATATAAAAGCACTATTTGAAAGGGACCCACAGATCATATCCAGATTACACCCCCCCCAATAAAGAATCCTATGATGGTATATTCCTGGAGTATGCAGAAATAGCCACAATTGGAATGGCAGCTGTACCCAAGGCATTTTAGTGCTGCCCAAGACATTTTGGAGCCTGAGGCAAACCACAAAATGGTGTCCTCCTGCCTGTTCGGGAAGAAGGGGTAAATGAAGATCTATATCAGGAACAAGGGGGAATTAAGGTCTGCATTTTTGTAAACTGCTTTGAGGGTTTCTTCCCCCCCCCCTTTCCAATCAAGTGGGGTATAAATTTTATGAAATAAATAAAATCAGGATCTGTTGCTCCTATGGGTTCTGCCACTTGTCACCACACCTTGGCTCATGGGTGGGCTGGCCCTGGCTGCACCAATTCAAGTAACATATGCATTAGGCCAATATCTGAATGCTATGCTGAAGTGAAGCTTAAAAGAGGCTCCTTTTATTGTGCCTTGAAACTATTTGGTTTTTCAAGTTCCCATTTTGCAGGCTGAGCAGTGTTGTTAAAGATAATAGGTACTGGCATTAGAGGATTTGTCATAAGTGATGTTATAGGCATTATCCAGGAAGTGTATAACCGTATTCTAAATTTTCCCAGCTGTTATAATATGTTGATAGGTTGAATGCTGGGAAACTGTGCCATCTTTGACATTGATTTTAAAGAAGGATAATCTGGATCCCGTGCAACAAATGTGAAATAGCTATTCATTTGTAAATTTTGAAAGGTCTTTTATATTCTTCTGGCTGTTATAACGAGGTCTAGCACATTATTCAATCTGGTTGACTTCTTAGGTTAAGAGAGAGCTTCTTATTCTGAGCAGCCAAACTCTTGTATTAGACATGTTCCAGTTGCTGCTCTTACTTGGGTGGGAACTATCCTCCTTGCTTGTTCCCCAAGGAAACATTTTGATTGACAGAAAATATAATAGATGCGAAGCAAAGAGGACAAAAAAAAAAAACTTCTTTAGAGAGCAGAAAGGAGTGATGTTCCATTAAATATTGATCAATGGAGCAGTCTAAGGGCTGCCACATCATTGCTGTATAAAAAGCACAAGAGATCACTGAAATCTTTCTAATGGTATCCGATTCCTTCCAAACAAGAGTGAACCTCTTGGACAGCTACTTAGAGATACCGCTGAAACGGTTTGGAAGTGTGTGCTCTTCCATGGTTGGTGAGCATGCCCCACTGTTAGTCCCATAGATGTAATTATTAATTAATGGTTCTCGGGAGAGTGCTGTTGCAGGTGTTCAGAGTTATTTTTTCCTTTAACCTAGACAGACTGGCTGAATGTTGAGTCGGAAACAATAAGCAGCATCTCTTGATGGCTGCACTCTATGCTAATGGCAACCCACTGTGTGTGTGTGGGGGGGGGGGAAGCAACCTCTTGTAATAAAATTCCAGTCTCTGCTCACTAAAGAATAAGAATTACAACTTTAAAAAGACAATTGAACTTGTCAGTCAAATGAATACCAAATTTAAGGGAGTGAATACACTTAGCGGGAGATCTTAATTCTGCATGAATGGACTTTCCCTTCTCTCCATCCAAAATCTGGTCTGCAGGACTGCAAGGGGAAGGAGAATCCACTCCACCAATGCTGTCTGTTCTGCCAGGAAGCAGATGCCATTGGATTTCACCATTAATAATTTGATCTCAAAAATGAAAACATGAAAAATAGCAAGCCCAGTATGTTCTGAAGCTACAGCTTGTGTCTGAACAAAATTTGTAAGCTCATTCTTTCTATTGGGTGAATTTTCTGCTGTGATGTATCTTTATCTTATTTGTATGTCTCTCGTGAGTGAAAGGTAGATAGAGTCAACAGTTAGAGGTAGATAGTGCAACAGTTGACTAGTAGTACAATTATTCAGCCTACTTTCTTGCCAGACTTTTCTTATCAATTGAGATTTTTCTTCTCCTGCGTTGTCATTTAGATGACAGGATATTTTTGCTTTGATATCCAGCAGACCTTGCTTGGAAGTGAAGCATTTACATGCTGCAAAATATGACTCGTATAGTTTGCTCCTAGGCACAATTCAAAGTGACATTGATGATTTCTGAATGCCCTAAACAACTTGGGTCCTGCATACCTTAGGGGAAAACACTACTTACGTGAGCCCTTTAAAACTGACAGGGGATGGCCTACTGGAAACATCATCCATGTGTCAGTTAAGATCAGGAAGGGGTGTGCAATGAAGCATTCTTAGTGATGGCTCTAAAAATTATGGAAGTTCTTCCCAAGGGAGACCCATTGACTGTCTTTTATCCAATGCTTTACAGAAGGACTAGCTTCCAGTTAGACTCAGTTTCTGGTGTGGCTTTTATCTGTTTTCTTTAGAGGTAGTGGCTGCCAGCATAGGGGACCAAACCAGCACTTGGTACCAGTGGAACCACAGTAGAATTAGACTGTAAGAACCCTCACTAGTTTAAATAACTGCACAAACCTATTGGGGATAATTTGTTGATTCAAAATATATCGGCACTCCTTTTTTAGTGGCTTTTGAATACTGCCACTGGGTCACTTCAACAATGCTAACTAGGCTGCTGCAAAAAGTATTTCTGTCTTTCAGACCTACAGTGGTACCTCGGGTTACAAACCTCGGGTTTCACACGCTTCGGGTTACAGACTCTGCTAACCCGGAAGTAGTACCTCGGGTTAAGAACTTTACCTCAGGATGAGAACAGAAATCACACACCAGTGGCATGGCGGCAGCAGGAGGCCCCATTAGCTAAACTGGTACCTCAGGTTAAGAACGGTTTCAGGTTAAGAACGGACCTCCAGAAAGAATTAAGTTCATAACCAGAGGTATCACTGTATTTGTCAGTGACCAGTAAAAAAGAAAGAAAAAGAAAGAAAGAACTGTCTGATGGTACATAAAATATAATGGGTCAAAATGAGTTCTCCTCCCCTGCATCAGTACACTACAAGTATTGGTAAAGCACTTTTAAGAAAGCACTACTGACAAAAACAAGAAATGGCATTTCCAAATCAATGAAATCTGTGGATGACTCATTTTGCATACAAAGAAGGGAGCACTTATATGGTTTTTGACCTTGTGGCAATTGAATTGTTGGGGCTGAAAATGCTGGATAGAAACACAGATAAGAGAGAATATGTCCCGTTTGATCATTCTTGGATCATTACTACAGTTCATCACTTGGCCTTCATGTTGTTCAAGGCTTTCACCAGAATAAACTGGATATTAAAAGGAGCTTAACATTGCCTTCCAAAAATAGAGCTCTCTGTTAGAACTAAAAAAAATAGGGGGGAAGTTTTCTGTCAATCCTATATTAATTAGAAAAATATTTCCCGCTGGTAAGGTTTATTTTGCTTGCCGTATTTCTGTGGTAGGGTTTGGAAGAGATACCAATGCTGTTGCTTTTCTTCTCATATCGCACTGCAATATTGAAACTCTTGGATCTAGTGTGGTGAAGAGAGGTTCACTGGGTGGACTTGGGCCAGTTCCTGCCTAACCTACCTCACAGGATTGTTGTGGGGTTTAAATGAGAAGGGAGAGAATCATGTATGCCACCTTGAGCTCCTTGAAGAAAAAGGTGGGATAGAAATGCAGCAAATAAATAATAACTAATAATTAAAAAATTCTTCATGGGAGCCAGCTCCTAAATATTAACAACTTACACCATTGTTTCAACAGGAAGGTGTGCAAGTGTATGTTACCGTTATAAAATATGTATTATTGTTTATCTTTGCATATATTAGGACAGACACTAAAAAACAAACAAGCCCAAGGCAGCAGTGCCTTCTGTTTGTTCATACTAGTCTTTATTTAGCTTAAGACTTGGCTTGCAGTGCTTTCCTTTCTCTCCTTTAAAATCAGTTTTATATTTTAAGAGTAACAATTAAAGGAACCAATTATGGCTTCTCAGATAACATTGGCTGCATTCACACAGCATGATAAGCTGTGGTTTATGTTATGGTTTTATATACTACTTTTTGCCCCAAAGCAATGACTGATAAATGCACAGAACAATCAGGGTAGTTTATTTATTTATTATAAAGAGGAAATGCCTCTGAGACATAGGTAGTAGTAGTTGTTAGGGGAAAAACGGGGGCCTAATTTGAATAGTAGAATGTCTGGCATCTGGCGGCTTTTGTGTTGTGCTCCGGAATCGGCCCCTCCCTTTGTGTGTTCAGTTAAGTTCCATTAGAGAGACCAACTGTCATTTTTGTTCTTACCTCAAGTTGTTTTAGTTTCTCTCAGACAGTATGTTATTGTGTTACAGTTTTCTTTATTATTAAAGCTTTGTTTGACATATATGTGAGCTGCTTACTTTGCTGAAAGAAAAGAAACTCTGCTGAAGAATGGTGGCATATCCTAAACTGTGTGAGTGAGGGGATATTCCCAGTCTGGCAGGAGGATTGATTTTATTAATCACCCCACCCTCTGCAACAGTTGTATGCCTACATTTTCTGCTTAGGTTGTCAGAAGTAAAATGGAGAGTGCTCACTCTAAAAGACGTAAATGTTGCAATAGGAAATGGCATTTGAGCTAATGATCTGCACCTTCTTTTTCTTAGGAGAGAGCTATGTGTGTGGTTCGATAGAGCCCTTCAAGAAGCTGGAGTACACAAAGAATGTAAATCCCAATTGGTCAGTGAATGTGAAAACCACCTCCGCTGCCCGCACAGTGGCCTCTCTTGCCTCGGCCAAAGGAAGCCCTTCAGACCAGAAGGAGAACAAGGATTTCATTAGGCCTAAACTGGTCACAATCATCAGGAGTGGTGTGAAGCCCCGTAAAGCAGTCCGGATTCTGCTTAACAAGAAGACAGCGCATTCATTTGAGCAGGTTCTCACTGATATCACTGATGCCATCAAACTGGATTCCGGAGTAGTTAAGCGCCTGTACACACTGGATGGGAAACAGGTAAGAGAATAGCTTAAGCTACCTTATTAAACAACAACAACCTCACAAAAGTCTAGCTAGATCTGGTGGCTCTTTTGATGAAAACTCCCTTTTCTCTGGCCAAAGATCTTGCAGCCTTGATGTAATAAGGACCTAAGCCATATTTAATACCTTGCAAAATTCTATACCTCACAAAGTAGTTATTTTTAACTTTGGTCTTTAAATTTAGTTACAGTTATTTTCAGAATTCAGATAAATAAATAACAAAATATTACATTTCTAAAGCATACAATTTCATACCTTGTTATAAAAAATCAAGTTATAAAACATGTTGGTGTGTTTTTAGGTTTAAAACAATAAAAAATAGCAATATTCAGCTGAATTTAATTACTGAATTACTATTTTAATGTGTGTGTGTGTTATACAATGCAATAAAAGCTCAACATATTTCAAGAACTGCTTAAGCAGCAACCATAACATATTTTCTAAAGTGTTTTATGCTGTATTATGTAATCTATAAGACGACAGCAAGTGTAGACATTATCACCAGTATGAATGTTACTGCTATTTGGGGAAAAGTCCCCCTGCTACTTCTTGTACTGGGCTCCTTTTCATTCTACAGTTCTGAACACGTTTGCCTTTCCTTTCTTCAGCTGTGCCATATTCCCAGGCAGGGAAAAATGTAGTTCGTTCGTTCTTTCTTTCTCTCTCTCTCTCTCTCTCTCTCTCTCTCTCTAACACACACACACGAATATTCCTGTAGTACAGAAAGATCCTAGACGCAGACTTGGGAGTAAAGACTGAATCAACTGCTGAGCATTGTCTCTTTGATTGGTTGGGGCTCCATGCTTCAGTTCACAACAGACTTTTCACTTGGGATAACAGGAAATGTAGACTGTTGGTAGGGAATGGTTCCCCCTGCCTTTTTTGTTTTGGGCTTGTACCAAGATTTTAGATATGTCAAGAACCATCTGTGGGGAACACAGATCTAACCCTTCTGTGTCCCCCACCCCATAAGTTATTTTTATCAAATCCCTTTGGCAACTGGCTAGCACCTCTGGATCACACATAGTCCAATCAAACCAATTACAGTGATGGCGGCTCCTTATATTCCCTCCTAGAGTGTACAAATTTAATAATATTTATAATGGTGGTAGTGGTGGTGGTGATGATGATGATGATGTAAACATTGTCATAAGAGCTGATGCATCACTGATCTCCAGCAGTGGTACTGCTGGTTTCTCAGATTAATGCCAGGGCAGACACAGTGTCATGAAACATATTAGCCACTCTAGGGTGGAATTCAACTAAGTTTAACTCAGAATAGACCCATTGCAATTAATAAACCTAACTCAGTCATGTTCATTGATTTCAGTGGGTCTACTCTGAGTAAAATTTAGTTGGATCTTTGGCTGAAAGGGTGGGGTACAAATTTAATAGTTTGCTGATATCAGAACAAATGTCAGTTCCTCGCTTTAGACCTTCACTTGCTAGTATATGCAGTGCTGGATTTATAAGGTTTTCTCTCTCCTCATTGAGCATTAATGAGTTGCAGGTTACTGAAAAGCTCTCTGGCTAATATGGGTTGGAAATTCCATATATAATATGATAATTATATGACTGTTGTGTGAGGGTTGTCTTTGTCCCATCTGCTATTGGTTTGGTTTGTCAGATATATTATGAATAACTGGCATGGGGGCTGAGGACCAATCCAAGCACATTGCCCGCCCCCAATGTGGAGACCACAAAAATATAACAATTCTGCATGGCAGTGGCCCAGAAGAGCCTAGTATTGTGAAGCGGCAACAATCAACAACATGACCAACAACTCTGACATAGAAGCAACCCCACCCTCAAGAGTTTCATAGATGAAGGTCTTGTGCTGATTTGCTTCTGATATGGATTCCAGGACTCCACTCAACTGAAATGGCAAATTCCAGTTCTTTATTACCATAACTTAACTGAGATTTAGATAGTTGCAGCAACTGACTTCCTAAATCTGAAGGAGCGTCTCCACCCCCATCGTTTTACCCGGACACTGAGGTCCAGCACCGAGGGCCTTCTGGCGGTTCCCTCACTGCGAGAAGCCAAGTTACAGGGAACCAGGCAGAGGGCCTTCTCGGTAGTGGCGCCCACCCTGTGGAACACCCTCCCAC
Organism: Podarcis gaigeae; assembly: GCF_964106915.1. Classification (NCBI taxonomy): domain Eukaryota; kingdom Metazoa; phylum Chordata; class Lepidosauria; order Squamata; family Lacertidae; genus Podarcis; species Podarcis gaigeae. Next base: position 78,895,610 of record NC_139677.1, read on the forward strand.
CAGATGTCAAAGAGAACAACAACTACCAGGCTTTTAGAAGACATCTGAAGGCAGCCCTGTTTCGGGAAGCTTTTAATGTTTGATGTATTATAGTATTTTAATATTCTTTTGGAAGCCACCCAGAGTGGCTGGGGAAGCCCAGCCAGATGGGCAGGGTATAAATAAATTATTATTATTATTATTATTATTATTATTATTATTATTATTAATGTCTAAAAATAAAATTGACACACATCTATTTTCCACCTCAAAAGTTCAGAACACAACTCTTCAGGGCACACCCACATGGATGCTTCCCATGCTGCTCCCTTCCAACTCTACAACTCTATGATTCTATGATGGTCAGTGGTTAGCACTAAACCAGAAGGGAACTCCAAGAGCTTCCTGCAATGTTCTCCATAACCTCCACTGGGATTTCTGCAGCATTTCCCATCAACTCCAGCGTAAGCACTGTGATTATGGCCCCAATTGCCTAATGACCGTGCATTGGAAGTAGTCTGCATTTTCTCATTTCTCACCAAGGGAGAACTAACCAGAGTTTATTTGCAGACAAGACAGCAGGCTTCAGTAATTCCAAGGGGATGACTTTGGATCAATGTGGTGACTGCATTTGATCTGTAAGAGCTTTGGAAACTTTGTGTCTACTTGAGCTGCTGCAAGACAATTCTCCTGATGCATGTATTCCTCTCTTGCTAATTGTATTCTGTTGAAGTGGCTGGGTCTGCTGCCTAACCTTAGCAGGCAAGGGAGGTGGGAGTGTTGCACCCCTTTGTCTTGAACAGAGACCACTATGTCTGGTGAGTAAACAAAGCTGCTTAGCAAGCAGAAACATCACTCAGCGATTTTGCACTCAGCGGGAATAACCTGTTGGTCAGCTCTGCGTGTGTGTATGTGTGTATAAGGGAAGCCATTGATTTCCATCTGACTTAAGCAATTGATGTTCCATTTACATTGGCAGAGCCCTTTTCTTCTTGGTGGCATTTGAAGTAGAAGGATGGATTTATTTACTTTTTTGTCGCTTACTAAGTTCCTTGCTGAGTGGGATTAAAGGGAGGAAATCCATGGTAAATCCAAAAGTTTGTTCCACTTGTGCTTGTGGATAAATTCCCATCTGTGGCTCTTGCAGGGCATCCAGAAAATTCCAAATTCCCTGCTCTGAGTGGCTAAGCCTTAATTGGAGATTTCTTAGATCGGACTTTAAAAACCTTAAAGCCTTATTGACTGGAAAATGTAATTTTGTTTTTTGAGGATCAGAGGATAAAGCTCTTCTAGTACAATCAATCTCCTTGTGAAACAGAGATTTGAGTTAAAACTTTTCAGTTTAAGTATTGAAATATTGCCACCCCTCTTTGCTACAGGTCACATGGAAGTCAATGTAACCTTTTATTGCTCATTTCCAATCTTACTGAGAACAACATACTCACCCCACCTCTCTCCCCAGGCAATACTTTCAACAGTATGATATTCTTAAATTTTTCAACTTTGCTGAAGTGTTATTGGCTAACCTGTGTTTGACCTTGTCCTGTGCCTCTCTCATGTGCTCATGAGATTCCACTAGACTATCTTGATGGAATCTAAGGGTTCAGGAGTAGCTGGTAAGATTATGTGAACAAATACACCATTAACGGCTTCCACAATCCCTGTGGAGGTGTATTTGGTGGCTCCTTTGTTATATGTCATCATATGCTGAAGACACACCTCTTTACCTGGCCTGATACCACACACACATAACTCCCCACTTATGTGAGGGGTTATGTTTTGGCAAACTGTGTGTATAAGTGAAAATCACGTAAGTGAAAATAACGTAAATGTCCTATCTGCCACTCTCTCTCCAATCCAGATAAAAAATACTGTACCTAAAAGATCCACAACTGGAATTGAATCTTTGGGGCTGGCTGGCAGTAACCTGCCCTGGGACCGCCTTATATTTATAATATCCAATCTTTTCCCCTAACTGGGATTTCACCACATGGTGAAGGGTGGTTAATAAATCAACCAAACAAACAACAACCATACCTGTAAATAGTAGTCATGGATATATTGGGTCAACAGGATGCAACTAGCATTTCTTCTGATACACATTCTGATTTGCTGTATGTTTTATATTCTCTAGTTAGGTCTATGGAGCCCACGTTAGGGAGACTCTGAGGGGAAAAACATTGGCAGCAGTGTCAGTGTTGATGGGCCCCTTCCATTTGTGAGCCCTGGTGCATTTGCCCCCAGTACTTCCCCTTAAAACGGGCCTGCTCCAATATTAGTAAAAGGAGATGAGTTCTAAATTACACTTTTTCATATCTGCTCTAAAACTAATGTGTGGTATGAGATCTTTTGTATCTGTGTATTCCTCTCCCACCACCTACATAATTTATTCCGGTTGTCCTGGCCTTTGGCTAAACTTATTGATTGATTGAATTTATTATGATTATTATTTTTTACATATGGTACAATCCCCCCCCCCCCGGTTTGCTTCTACTACAGAACCCCACAAAGCCTCTTTGAAGGTTAATGCATTTGCTACAGGGATATATTTCCTCCTTGATGAAATTTTGGCTTCTGAGACTTTTAATCAGGATTTTCAGCGGGAACGAGTCCTTGAAGTTCAGATACTGGAGGAAATATTCCTTGAGGACTGTGGTTTTACAGTAGCCCACAGTCCTTCATGCACAGGAAAAAGGGCGTAAAGAGGGAGTATGAAATTGGCAGGGAGGGGGAAGTTCACAACTATGGAGAATGTGGCAGAAGGTCACAGCATTTTCAAGACTGGTGGAGGAGAATAAGACTTTGAAAGCAGAGTTCAGTATAAACTCCTTAGAGTGAGTTGGCCTTCCCAACTCACTCTCTTGATATGGAGGATTTGCTCTTTCTCTGTTAAGTGCTGCATCTTGGAAGCTTCAAGTATTCAGAATTCCTTTAAGGCTTTAGGGCTTAACGATATAAGGATATTTACTCATCAAGTGAGAGTCAAACCTCAGTTTGAACTATTCTTAATTATCTTTTGACTTGGGTTAAGCAATCATTTTTCTTAAAGCTGATAGACTGGAAGGACCCAGAGGAAAATAATGGACCAGTAAGTCAAGTCTTTGATTAAAAGGATAGAAGGCACCATTGATCACTTTACAAACACATCTGGTCCGGATCCTCACCGTAGAAATATCTCATTCCATTTATGTGATCTCCAGCTGCAATAGCAATGTCCTTATTTCTTTCTGTCACCAGTCAATCATTCAAGTTATTGGCTGTCCTTCAGGGCCAGGGTAGCATATAACTGAAGATCAATATAAGAAATAAAATTCAGAATAAATACGGTACAAAAATCGTAAAAGCATCAGCTATAAAATCAGTAGCATTGACAACATCCAGCAGAGAGCCATCAGATGATAAATTTAAACCAGCTGCAAAACGTAATGGAATGTCTGATCAAATAAAGGGCTGTGTCCATTGTTCTCTGGCAGCTGGCGCAAGTGCTCTTGTACTACTGGATGTGCAACAGAAGAATCCAACACAACATTTGTGCTAGCAAAAACTCATTGTGCAACAGACTGTGCAGTCTATGGCACAAAGAAGTTATCAGCAACCTGCTTATGTGTTCTCTTGTTTCATAATGTTCCACTGGAGCAAAATAATTCACCCATGGGACAAGAAGACTCTATCTTAGTGCTACTCTGGATACAACCCAAAGTTTCTACCCAGCTTCAGAAGGACACTGATGCTGGTACCAGAGGAGTTTTTCCACAGAGATCATTCTGTATGTGACATATTGTGATTGAGAGAGCCCTCTCCCTGCTTGCTGTCCTTCAGATGGTAGGGTGATATGGAAGACCCTTCTTTGCTCTCTAACTTCAGGTGGTAGGGTGACACACATGAAAGCTGCTGAACAATGCAGTGTACAAGTAGGCTCCCATGGCAGCAGCCTTCATGATTCATTGAAGGGTGGTGGTGGGCCTACATAGCCAAATAAATGAAAATAACTAAGTCCTAGACCAGTAGTGGAACCTTTTTCGGATGGAGAGTCTCACTTCCTTTGGGGGGAATCTTTCAGGAGCTACATGCTAGTGGTTGATAGGGCTAGAGACAAGTGGGTGGATAAGTGGATGTGACTTTAATATAAACCAGAGGTTTATACACACACCACTCTCCACTCGGGCAAGCCAGTGGCATGCTCATAGTTAAGCATGCCACATTCCAGCCAGATAAGTCCCGAAAAAGAGTGTGGAGCAGAATTGACCTGGCACAGGGCATGGCCTAGTCCTGAAGGTGTGAGAAAGAGCCCTGAAAGACCACATTTAACCCCTGGAGCTGAGGTTCCCCACCCTTGCCGTAAGCCATTCGGGTCTTTGTAGATTACAACCAGCACATTTAAAACAATCTTGCTTGATTTACTTGCAGGGAATACTGGTGAAACATGTTCCTTATACCAACTGAAAATAGTTGCTAGGTTACTAACGGAGGGTTCTGAGGAATCTTCAGGGACAGTGTCATGTAAATGTATTGCAGTGGTCTAATCAAGAAGTTACGAGGCATGGGAAACTCTGTCCCTTGCCACGACCCAGTATCCAGCAGTGATCTGAATGCAGAGTTGGCAGCTGCAGGAGTATCCAGTGGGAAGCCAGGTCAGGGTCAGGGCTGAGAGCTGAATGCAGAAGACAGGGAGACCATTGTGCCTGAGGAACTTGGACAAGAACTTCCAGAAGAACCTACCAGGCCCTATGGGCCCGCAGCCTGAACCCTCGTGGACACCTTTCCCTGAGTCTGAAGAACAAAATACCTCCCACTGCACATCACTAGTCCAGCAGTGCTGGGACTGCACCAGAAGGGAGGCTATGGAACAAGGAGGAGAATCTGCCTTCAGGGCAGAGGGTTGGACCTTTAAGGCTCTGAAGTTCTCTCGAGGGAGTAGAGCCTGGAGGAAGTAGTCTGGACGCAGAGGATAAAATGCTCCCAACCTTCCTTTGAGCAAATGGCTCACTTGGAGCTGTCCATGGTTCTGCAGCTTCCTTGACAGTTGCAGCATCGTATCAGCACATGGCAGCCATATTCAGGACATATTCAGCAGGTCTCCAGCAACAGTAAGTGGACAGTTGCTTTAGAACACAGCACCGGATGACTAGTGTATTTGCCAGGAGACTACTCCTTTTAGAAGCAAATCTATAGCTGTAGCTATAGCTGTTACTTCCATTCCTTGAAGTTTAGTATGCAGACTTTCTGTCAGCTAGGTAAGTATTCTTTTGAGCTTACTGTCCTGTGTAGCTAGACTATTACAGTTCACTTGCTGGGGAAGAAATACACTTGTAATATTTTATGTGTCTCTCGGGATCATTCACAGGAGCCAGCATCTGACTGGAAAATGTAATGCTAATTAGCAAAGAGACTGTAAGATACTGTTCTTAATCATGTTTGCAGCTTTTTAATAGCCCATAGTTAGTTTTCAGAGCAATTTATTCTTAAAAAAAAAAATAATGCCACTTTTTGGAGAGGGAATGATTTTTCCAAGTGATGTCTAATACATGTAAGTTTTCTTTTTTAAAAAAAATAAATAGAGAACATGCAGCCCGCCTTTTGGCTAAAGGGGTCTTTGTAGAAAACCAGCTACAGAATTGAATCAATAGTCAAATACCCTTTGCAAGAAGAGTCTTGATTAATTAAAAAAAGCAAGCATGGGTGCATGCCATAATACTGGGACTGTGATGGAAAAGGCCTTACTTCTAAACCTAACCTCTATGCCACATGACACCTAAATCAGGGCCTCCCTGGCCATTTAGGGCTTTGAACGGGCTCAGAAATGAACTCTCAGCTGGTGTAGCTGGTTCAGAACAGACAATACTTGTGTGGACATGATCCCACCAAGGTGCAAGCAGTAGGATTTTGTACCAGCTGAAGTTTCTGAAGTGTTTTCAGATATCACTACACACATCACCAGTGCATAAATGACAGTGTCCGGATCTCACTCTTCCAGTAGTGGGTGTTGCTGCAGAGCAGTTGAATCCAATAACAGCTGCAGCATGGGCATCCAGGAATAATGGGACTTCCCAGTGTTTTGCTCTGCTTGTCCCATGTACGGCTAGCTGCCTTTTGGACAGAAGTCATGGGTGTGTCCTCAATGCAATGAGCTCCTGTCTCTCTGAAAACAAGTTTGTTCCCTTGAGACCAAGGTAACAGACCTAGAAAAGCTAGGAGAGGCAGAGGGGTTTGTGGACGAGGCCTTTGGGGATGTTGTAATGGTGTCCCACTCCCAAATCTATTTCCATGTTATCAATCTTGCATCCTATAGCACCCCTAAACTGTAAATCTCATCTGGACAAATGCAATCTTGTCCACAATGGAGGTTTTGTTCCATGTTGTATAGCTGTAATCAATACTGTCTTATCTGGACCTTGAACTATAATAAAGGCTACTTAATCTAGGAAATGCCTATCATCTTCAGGCAGAAGAATTTCAGGAGAAACATTGTAGCCCAGTGGTAGAGCATCTGGTTTGCATGTAGAAGTTTTGGACCCTTGCACCCCCAGGTAAGGCTGGCAGACACCCCTGTCTGAAACCCCAGAAAGCTATTGTCAGTCAGTGCAAACAATACAGAGCTGCAGACTAAGGCAGCGCGGTCCTATGTTCCCATTTCTCAACATTGGTAGAAATGTTTAGTCAGCTCCAAAGCATGAAAACTCAAATGTATGTGATTTGTTCTCCCCTGGAGGGTTATATTCCCAGCGTCAGCAGGAGTTTATGGCTTGGACATGCTTGTTGAAAGCAATCTGACATGGTAATTGCTAAGAGATGGAGGTCAATTAAAAGACAATTTTACTTTGTCAGCTTGATATTGCTGCTTTTACCAACTTGCCTGAAGTCTGAACTTTAGAGTGCTTCGGGAATCCCTTACCATTGTGGCTGTTTTGTTTCATCTTGGACATCTCCAGGAAGGAACAGCACAATTATATCAACTGTTTCTTTTGCCATATTAGTTATTGTGGTGATTATAGAGTAAATGGCTACAGCCAGTTGGGGGGAGGAGGTTGTGGCCAGCTTGCAAACATGGCTAGCATGATATAGGCTGCAATAAAATAATAGTAGTTTCCAAGTAGCCAGATCTAATCGGGTGTATTGTGTCCTGTTCTGGGTACTGCACTTTAAGGTGGATGTTGATAAATTGGAACAGGTTTAGGAGGACTGGGGAAATTACCAGGGATATTGAAAATAATTCCAGCGAGGAAAGATTGGAGGAACTGGTATTTCTAGCCTGAAGAATAGAAGACTAGAGAGTGTGTGTGATTGCTTTCTTCAAACATCAGAGGGGCTATCACATAGAAGAGGGCCAATACAGTGGTACCTTGGTAGTTGAATGGCTTAGTTCCAAACAAATTGGCTCCCGAACGCCATAAACCCAGAAGTGAGTGTTCCAGTTTGCGAACATTTTTGGGAAGCCAAACATCCGACATGGCTTCTGCGGCTTCCAATTGAGTGCAGGAAGCTCCTGCAACCAATCATAATCCGTGCCTTGGTTTTCGAATGGTTTTGGGAGTCGAACAGACTCCCGGAACGGATTAAGTTCGAGAACCAAGGTACCACTGTACTCAATATTGGCTGCCCAGAAAGGAAATCTTGTACCTCTTGTACACAAAGCATGTAATTTACTACTGAGACATAACCTTTTGCCTACTTTTGGGAATTCCACTACTACTTGAGAGATGGTGGCATAGGCCGAAAGTTCTGTATTTGTATAGACATTTGTCAAAACAAAGAAACCCACAGTAAGGTAAAGCAACTTTCCTTAGACCCAGCATTAGCCCCATTTAAGAAGAGAAATATTTTGTCGTGTGTGGTACAAAAATGACTAGGAGGGTGTGCGTGTGGCTTCTGCTGTTGCTTTCTTTCATACTTTTTATAAATGTCTTTCACATTTCCTTGGCAACACAGTTGTCTTCATTGGTTGCTAAGGAACTAGCTTCTTTAGCACAAAGAACTGCAAGGTTGCTGCTGCTACCCAAGGATTTGATTCCTGGCATTGGTAGACAGTGGAAGATTTTCATATTGCTTCGGATGAGGTCCTCATATTAACAAACCTTATTTTTTAATTTTTTAAAAAACTGCTTCCAAATCACCACCCTTCCTTAAAAAATGTAACGTGCCGCAAATTAATCACGCTGCAAATCTATATAACTTGCATAATAAGCAGTAGTTATACAATAGAAATAAATTTTGCGGCCAAAAATGGCTGTGTATATGCAGAAGAGGAGGTTGGTGGTGCTTGAGAGAATCTCATTTCTGAAACAATGCTGAAGTGGTATAGCATTTTTATTTTTATTTTGCAGTGTTAATACATAGCTTATAACAAGCATAGCTCAGATTTTACTGTGAGATGGTGTCAAAGCTAGCATGCTTCCTAGCCATTGAATTAATTGGCCTGTTTTATTTTGGAAGTAAGCAGAGGAAAGCATTGTTGCTCTAAACGAGGCAAAATTACTTGGGGCTGATTAAGCATTGCCAGTTGACACTTTACAAAAATAACAGTGGAAGGTTTTTCCACGTTCCTTTCAGATGAGGTTCCTGTATTTGGCAGCCTGAAAATAAACAAAATGTGATATTTAAAATAAATAAGTAGCATGTATCAAGTATAATGCACTATCTTGGAATAAAATGTTGGCATTTGGGATTACCATGAAATTTACCTCTTTCTCATTGACATATTCCTTATAATAACTTGCAGGGGGTTGGAAGGAGAAGCTATAATCTGGGTCATCTTAGTAAACAGAAATGTAAAATTAGCAGCTGTGGGCCATGCATGTCACTATTTATTTTCAGTGATTTAATTTAATTCTAGTGTACTTCTGGCAAAGGAAGTCAAAATTTAAAATCAATTTCTGCCATTTTGTATTGGAATAATAAAAACGAACCTATATGAGAGTATAACTCATGAAGAGCAGGTGTGTGTGTGTGTGTGTTTTCAATTGACTGGCTGAAATAAAATGTCAGTATTTTATTGCTACTGAAGCAGTTTAGCTGAAGAAGCCATTTTGAATGGGTGTCCATCTATGTGAAACAATGAGGATGAAGCTGTCTTTCTTTGGAGAAGAATAAATCTTTTGGTATGCATACATATCTGCCTTGGTACACTGTCTGTACTGATGTCCTGCAGTCATGTCCTGAGGACTTCGTTAGACTAGGGGCTGCACTTGATCTGCTCACCCCCATCACCCTAGAGCAGTGTTTCCCAACCTTGTGCCTCCAGATGTTTTTGGCCTACAACTCCCATCATCCCTAGCTAGCAAGACCAGTGGTCAGGGATGATGGGAGTTGTAGGCCAAAAACATCTGGAGGCACAAGGTTGGGAAACACTGCCCTAGAGCAGCCTTTCTCAACCCTGGGGCATCAGATGCTATTGGACTGCAACCCCCTTCATTCCTAATCAGTGGTCAGAGATGATGGGAGTTGTGGTCCAACAACATCTGACAACCCAGTTGAGAAAGGCTGCCCTAGAGGCTCCCCTTCTTACCCCATGCAATTACTAAGCTCCCATTTCTCCTTCCTAACCCCATTTCTGGAGCTACTTCTGTCTTCTGGTCTGCAGCCCTGCATTATGCCATCATCTCCTCCTATTGCGTAACCCCTTTTGTATCTCCACTCTCATCTTTACCCCCATTCTCAGGCCTCCTATTCCTTCCTCTCTTTTTTGGTAACCACCACCAATTCTTATCTTCAACCCTTTTCTCCACCCTCCTCCTCCTCCCTTTTTCACCTCCCCCTTGCACATGGACTCCCCCCCTCCATTCTGTGTCTCCTCCTTCCTCCTATTCAGCAGCCTTTTTTTTTTAACAGATACCTGTGACAATATGTAACTTTGAGAAGAGTGGAAATTTAAGAACAGGTCTGCCAGTTGGTTTGTTAAGCTGGAGAAGGCTAAGTTCAGTTGATGCATGTCATACATATATGAGGGTGGGCTTGTTAATAAAATAGCTATTCTAAATTACTACAATAAATCTGGAACTTCATGTTGAAGACAACACATGGTACCAGATGGGAGCTGCATGATGACAGCCTTAGATTTTTATTATATAGAGAAGAATATATAGATACATTCAGTTTTCATCCTCTCTGCTATAGCCAGATCATGCCTTGGTTACTGCAAATTTCTGTGTGGCCCCCTCTCTCCTTTTTGGTAATTTCCTCTCACCTCTGTACCAACAGTTTAACTGCCAGAATTTTGATGTCATTTGTACTGTTGTCCTTCTATTGTTAATTCAAGGTTGGTTTATTCCCCCTCTATACGTATACCAATATCTCTTCTCTTCTAATATACAGTGGTACCTCGATTTAAGAACTTAATTTGTTCCAGAGGTCCGTTCTTAACCTGAAACTGTTCTTAACCTGAGGTACCACTTTACCTAATGGGGCCTCCCTCTGCTGCCACACAATTTCTGTTCTCATCCTGAACCGACGTTCTTAACCCAAGGTACTATTTCTGGGTTAGCGGAGTCTGTAACCTGAAGCATCTGTAACCTGAGGTACCACTGTATTTCTGATTGTTCCTTCCAACCTTTCTCATACAGTTTGTGAGACTTCTCACAAAAATCATTTACTTTTCTTGTCTCCTGCATCCTGTGATGTGCTTCCTTGAATCCCTAGTTGGGTGTCATATCCCTGTCTGCATCCAGAGCACTTACAGCTTTTGTAGAAAGCTAGCTTCCAGAGATTGCCAACTTCATAGGGAGATTTTAATCTGAAAAATGGGGCAACGGGTAAGAATTAAACATTTCAAAATAGACTCATCCCCCTCCCTGTCGCCATTTACTAACATGAAAAAACACATCTCTATGTGATCTTGACTGTATCTTCTCATAACTTCTATCTTAGTTCTTTTAATTTGGCCTTTATGAATTAGGCAATGCTGGTTTGTGCCTCAATGGACTGCTGAGAGAAGGGCAGGGTAATCACTGTAAAACTTTATAGAATGTAGTTTAAGAGATGTTAAGTGAGTTACTGGACTGTGGTGGCATTGGTTTTTCCCTTTCACAACCAAGAAAGAAGCATACAAGGGTCCATTGTACTATGCCAGTCAAGTAATCCAGCACTTGCTTAGTCATCATTTCTTTATAAGGAAATGTACACTGCAACAGTTGTGGGAAAATCTCCTGGAAAAGCAACAGAGGAGGTCAAGAATGCTCATGCCAGAGGTTCTAGAGTTCGTGCAGAAAACTTGTTACTTGCGCCAACTTAAAAGAAAACAACATTTAGTCAAAAACTGCATTATGTAAATACTTGGGCATATTTAGATGTGGGAATTGTGTTAATCCACCTGATTATAATTATTATTTATAATTATTATTTTTTATATTTGTATACCGCCCTTCATCTGTAAATCTCAGGGCAGTTCACAACATAAAAATACACAAAATACATAATAAAAAAGAACAAGAACAAACCAATATCCCCCCTCTCCTGACTCCCAGATGCTAGCACTTCAGTCCTGGTTTCTAATGTTCCTTTTATACTACATTACGGAACTGTGGCTTCTTGATGGGTATATTGCCATGTTGCTCTGAATTTCATTGGCATCTGTGGGCGTGGCATGTGTTGCCACCCCACCTCTTTTTGTGTGTCCCCACTTCTGTTTCCCATAATACTGTTGCCACTCCTTCAATCTGCCTCATGCGACTGCCACCAATTGCCTCAGATGTTCTGTTAAGACTTATCTTTTTGCCCATGCTTCCACTGACCTGTAAGCCTGGTTCCTGTTATATGTTTGGCTCCCTTGCATTTTTGTTTCATTATTTTTTTTATGCGTGTTTACCTGTTTTGACACCGCTGTTTCATTTTAATGATTTTGTTTGTTTTATAGTGCAAACAGCTTAAGTGATATTAAAAAAAAATTAAGAATTTTATATTTGATTTTTGTTGTTGTTGTTGTTTAGTCGTTTAGTCGTGTCCGACTCTTCGTGACCCCATGGACCAGAGAACGCCAGGCACCTCTGTCCTCCACTGCCTCCCGCAGTTTGCTCAAACTCATGCTGGTAACCTCGAAAACATTATCCAACCATCTCGTCCTCTGCCGTCCCCTTCTCCTTGTGCCCTCCATCTTTCCCAACATCAGGGTCTTCTCCAGGGAGTCTTCTCTTCTCATGAGGTGGCCAAAGTACTGGAGCCTCAGCTTCACAATCTGTCCTTCCAGTGAGCACTCAGGGTTGATTTCCTTCAGTATGGAGAGGTTTGATCTTCTTGCAGTCCATGGGACTCTCAAGAGTCTCCTCCAGCACCATAATTCAAAAGCATCAATTCTTTGATTTTACACTAACATAAAATGGAAAGTGACACACTGGTCACAAAGCCTGTCCCTGTCCTAGTACAACACTACAGCTGGGATAGCTCAGTTGGTAAAGCATAAGTCTCTTAATCTTAGGCTTATGGGTTTGAGCCCCGTGTTGGGCAGAAGATTTCTGCATTGCAGGGGGTTGGACTAGAGTAGACATCCCCCTTGGTCCCTTCCAACTATATAATTCTATGATTATATATTGCGCTGCCACCTTCTGTTGCAGCTCCCTTGCTATCTCCTCGGCAGCCCCCTCCTTCCCTTCCCTTCCACCACTTCCCAGGATTTGGGGGGCCATTCTCACCCTGCGGTGTTATACTTTGAGGTGGGTGGCCTGGCTGCACTAGTGGGATTTATATATTTATTCCCTCTGTATCCCACATTTCCTCCAAAAAGCTCAAGGTGGCGCGTGTCGTTCTCTTCCTTCCCATTTTATACTCACAACAGCCCAGTGAGGTAGGTTAGACTGAGAGATTATGACTGGTACAATGTCACCTAGGCAGTTTCATGGGATTTGAACCCTGCTCTCACACTCCAACACTCTTAACTGCTATGCCACACTGGCACACCAGTAGCAGCTGCAGCTGAGAGTTGACCAACAGTTGAGCAGGCCCAGTAGTTGTGACCTCAGTGGGCCCCACTATGTGTGGCTGATGGGGTGCAATTTGCCACCTCTCCTGGTCTGCCACCAGAAGCACATATTTCACTGTGACTTGTTGCTGGGCTGGCCCTGGCAGCCCTTTCCTCGATTAAGAAACACTTTTAATCTACCATATCTGTGAACCTGTATCTTTCCTGGAAGCTGACTTAGCACTGACTTGCCCCTGTTAACTACAGTAAAAGGGGGAAATTCTCTGTGGAGAGCATAATTGGAGTCCTTTGAAGAGGAAATGCTAAAGTATACACTTAAGCATCATATGCTTAAGCGGCGCTCAGATTTTCAAAGTAATTGGCTAAGACAGCAGCTATGTTTTATTGTGCACATTTATATTCAAGATTAGTGAGTGGGAAAGAGCCAGGCTGACTTAACAAAATGTTTCTTGTGCACAGAGTCCCAACCTAGACTTATTTTTCCTCTCCCATCCCTATTGAATAACTTCTTTCTTTTTAGGCATGTCATCTTTCAGGCATGGCACTGTGTTAAGCAATGGTGTTAAGCAATTTCAGAAACAGATTTGGCTACATAAGAATTGGCACCCAGGGGAATGAGTTTGCCAGCAGCATAATTCAGGTGTATTTCAGTCTGGTATTGGATCTAGGTTTGGCATGGAGACTTTACTTGAAGCCCTGGTTTCTCTGTAGGTTGATAAAAGGGATCATACCCTACTGATGCTATTATAACTCTCAAAATAATTTTATTTTTTTTTTTTTTAGCAGCACTGCCATATTGGATGGGTGTCTGTATTTTCATATTGCTGAGACTAACTAGGAGAGCTTGGAGCAGCCCTACACATAAGCAGGGGACAAGTGGAGGAATCTTCATAGTCTTCACCTGCACTATACTTTTAAAGCAGTGCCATAGCACTTTAAACAGTTAAAGAATCTCAGGAACTGCCATTTAATGGTGCTGAGAGTTGTTTGGAGACCTCCCCCCCATTCCCCTCACAGAGCTCCATTTCTCAGAATTAGTTAACAGTCTTTCTTCAAAGGGAACTGTGGGAACTGTAGCTCTGTGAGTGGGAATAGGGAAAATTCATATTAAATGGTGAAAAAATGTGAAATGTCATTTTGATGCCAATGATATTGGACACTGCCAAAAAAAGAAGCATACATGTATGAACAACAACAATCCCACTGATAAAGACCCACCTGGAAGAACCTATGGCTGAATTAGGGGAGGAGACAAGACAATTAAAACAAAATAGTAGAAAACTTTTCACTTAAGAAGTCGATGAACAGAATGCAAGTTGTTGCTTTTTAAGTGGGTAGAGGGGCGAGGTTGGAATAAGGGAATAGCAAAACTATCTCAAATGCTAAGCTCTGAATGGTGCAGTTGTGATGAGCAAGGGCAAAATGTGTGTGTGTTATGATCTTTTCAGAACTCCCTTGTGGGAAATTCTTCCACTGAAATGTGCCTAATGGTGGTTAAAGCTGTGGAAGTAGGCAGCACATTAGAACAATTATTCTCATTTATTCAAGAGCAATGTATTCAAGAAAGGGTTTTCTCTAAAACTGAGTACCATCTGGTAGAAGGCCAATTCATTTGCTCATCTTATTTGACTTACTGCGTTAAAGACCTAGACTCTGTGCTTTTCTAACTCCTGCAACAATGTGAATATATAGTGCTGGTATTTGTATATGCTGCTTACTGTTAGTGAATTCATATCTAATTGGTTGGTGCTGTTTTAAAATGTGGATTCTCAGAGATTTCTTTGATACATGGAGTGGTATATAAATGAGCTAAATAAATAAAAATAAGGCAGAATCTATTAGCGTAAAATCGAATTCAGTGTAATACTAAAACTACATATATTTCTCCAACTTTTATAATAAAAAGACTTTGATCACTGACTCAGTATGCATTATTTAGAGCATAGTGTGTTTAACGTGATTCTGTTAAATATGCATTTGTAAATCTGCCAGCACATAAATAGAATCAAGGAAATTCTTAGATGTATTTTTGATTGCTACAAGTGTGTATTCCCACTTTGAAAAGAAAATACTCTGAAGAGTGCCATAAAATATCAGTAATGTACAGTCAGTTTGAAAATGAGGTTTCTACTTCTGAATTACCAGCCACCATTTGACTGCATCACAATTCTTGTGTGACTGCTGCTGATCTGCATGCCTTTAAAATGGTTTTATTTTATGTCTGTTCTACTCTTTATATGAGGATTGCAATTATTTTCCATCCAAGGGATTGACCAGATCCACACCTGCTTAGCTTCACTTTAGCATCAGGTACTCACAAACTACTTGATGATGAGGATACCTAAAAAAAGTCATGCTGGACCAGGTCAGAAGCCCCATCTGCATCCTCTTCCACATCCTGATTAGCCAGATGTCTATCAGAAGCCCATAAGTAGGACCCAGATGCAACAACACTCTCTCCATTTGTTATTTCCTCTACCTGAGACCCTTGAGAACTTCTGTTATTCAAAAGAGAAACACTGGTTAGATAGGTAGCGTGGCCTGGTATAAGGCAGTTTCATCTGTCCTAGTAGTGA
The DNA here is from genome assembly GCF_964106915.1 of Podarcis gaigeae. Classification (NCBI taxonomy): domain Eukaryota; kingdom Metazoa; phylum Chordata; class Lepidosauria; order Squamata; family Lacertidae; genus Podarcis; species Podarcis gaigeae. The sequence continues at coordinate 78,911,069 of NC_139677.1, forward strand.
ATGGGTAAACATTCCATTTTATATATCTGGCTTTCATAGAGAGAATTCTCCCCCTCCACTTCTTCTTCTTCTTCTTCTTCTTCTTCTTCTTCTTCTTCTTCTTCTTCTTCTTCTTCTTCTTCTTCTTTGCTGTTTGTGTCAATGTGACCTTATGCCTCCTAAATAAATGATGTGTTCTCCTGGAAATGGTCTATGAAGGCTTACTCATAAGGAGAGAATAAATTCCCTTGAAGCCTTTTCTGTTCTCTGACTATTTAGTTTCTGTTCACGATGACTAATATAATTGTCAATGCCCAAGTCATGCTAATGTCATTATCTTCACTTCAGACCGTGCTCATTGTGAATGGACACAGCGAAATCAATTTAAATCAAGCAAAATTCCTGTTAAGGATGTCTAATCTGTAAACACTGGAAGTGCTTCGTGCTCATGAAAAAAGCATATTGGAAGCACTGATGGAGTGTTTCATTGAGTTAGCCAATAGACATCTTCAAACAGTATGCTCTGTAGACTGTTGCACTTGCCTAAATTTACGAGCCCACAAAAGGAGGGAGACTGAATTGTTGCTATAATTAAGTCTTGGATTCTTCAAAGCTATTCTTCCAGGTGATAGAATGACAAGCAGCTCCCACAAAATTAATAGCTGACCTTTCCAATGCAGATGTGCTCATCGTAAAGTTATTTGGTTCTATAAAAAGCTACTTCTCTCTCCTGCGAAAACTGTCTCCTAATTAAAGGCTTTAATTGTGTAGATTCAGAGAGATTTGAATTAAGATGGGGATGGCTGGGTTTTTTAAAATGAATACCAAAAATGTTCTTGACACGCTTGTACCTGTGTCGTGTCTCCCAGGATAGTTTTGCATGTTGATGCATTTGGTAAGCATCTGATAAGTTTACTAAGTCACTGAATTCAAGGCTGCTTCTGGAAAGCAAGGTTTTAGAAGGAGCTGCATTGTACTACTTTGAACCAACCATCTAGCCCTGAATGGCTGACTCTGATGGTTTCTCATGGTCTTTCCAGCCTTGCTCTCTGAGTTCTTACATCTGGAAAGGCCTAGGATTAAATCTACTGTGCAGTACAAAACCTGAAAGCTGCTATTGACCTATACAGCTTCTCCCAACTATTTGGCATGAAGTCTAGGGAACATACATGCAGGCAATAGTTTTGGAGATGGACAGCATAAAGCAGAGTACTGTATCAAGAGTCCTGTATTGCTTAACTCATAGAGTAGTAGGCATGAAAATGGTTTTATGCATATGCTAAGCTATATTCTCAATATACTTTTTGCTATTCATTTTGTAATCCCCCACCTTCAGCCGGCCAAAAAATGGGAGGTATCCCTTGAGGGATATCTCAAATACAGTGGTACCTTGGGATGTGAACAGGATCCATTCCGGAGCCCCGTTCGCATCCTGAAGCGAATGCAACCCACATTCCACCGCTTCCGTGCATGCACATTTTGACCGTCTGCGCATATGCGTGTGGCAAAACCCAGAAGTAACACGCACCGTTACTTCTGGGTCGCTGCAGAGTGCAACCCGAAAATACTTAACTTGAAGCACATTTATCCCGAGGTATGACTGTATAATGAAACAAACTGTAAAGCTGAACTGAAAATGTAACCATTTGCTCTTTCTTCACCTTCCGGTTCCAGGTTTCACTGTAATTAACCAGCAATGGGTTTTTGTTTTAAGTAGTCTCTGCTGAGTCTATGCCAGGTTTCCTGTGCGGTCTGAATCTTTGTGTCCTGCGGTCTTCTCAACAAAACACACACACATATATATATTGCTATCATCCAGTAGCTTAACAAAATAGCCATGTGTACAGTAGTTCAGTGTCAGGCTAGCTAATGTGCATGTGGTCAGAATTATAATCATTATAGGAAGCTGCTTTGTGCCAAGTCAGACAGTTCATCCATCTAATTCAGTGTACTTCGCATTGACTGGTAAGGCCCTCCAGGATTTCAGACAATGGGTATTTTCCAGCCCCACTTTAAGATGCCAGGGATTGAACTTGGAACCTTTTGCATGCAAAGCACATGTTGTACCATTGAGCTACGTCTCTATGACCCTGTCTTGGCTATGACCCTGTAGTCAAGGTTTGTTTTGTGGCTTACAACTTGTGGTTTGTCTGGGGGAGCTTTATCTGAACCTGGGATTGCGGTATAATTGTAAGCCAAACCAAAGCTTAACCTACAGTAAAGCAGTAATAGCAGGACTGGAGGAGAAGCAAAATGACCGTCCTCTTCTCTCCAGGGTCTGCACAATGATTTGTTGATGTCAAGCGTTATGTGCAAACTGGACCTGCCTTTTTTTTGAGGGGGTTGCCCTACGAGAAGAGGTAAATAGAAGGTAGCTACATTCATTGTATATATGGAAAATTATGGCAGTGGAGTGCATATAGATAAACGCATCGTCAACAAGCAATGCAAAAATGCATTGGACACCAAAACCTGTATGGTGTTCAGGTTGCCTTTGTATTTAGGTTGCTTATAGGTGTTCTTTTTTAAACACAACAACCTGCTCATGTGCAAGTAGAATGAAGGAAGGTAGGGGCAATTTTACTTGAGCCAGGCCTTGTAAAATAGTACCAGTCTCTCATCAGCAGATTTGTAACTGATGGGACTACTACATAGTATTCAACAGGTATGCCTCATAGTCATTCTCAAGAGCAATATATTGCCCTGTAGTTGAAAGTGGAATTAATAAAACATTTTGTGTCATTTTTAAAAAGGCTGTGTGGGGGACTTAAATGAGTGAAAATCCTTTAGGAAGAATTTGATAGCAGAATGGCTGTGCTGACTGTTATTTGTCATTCCAGGCATAGGGCCTGGAGCGCAGGCGACCTGTTGCCATTGTGTTAAGACTTGATACAACCATTTCTCTTTGTCATGGTGGTGTTTATAGTGGGTGAGTATTAGAATCAATTATGCTGCTTTATTTTGTCAGCTGGCATATGGTATTTGCAGGCTTTAAATTGGTTTAAAACCTTAGATCCTCTGCTGTACTGATAGCTAAATCTGATTATTCAATGATCTGGCTTTTCCCGTAAGATAGAAGAATTAAGTTAGACAGTACATTTTATCGTGACATGCATTCAGATGGCCTTGGTGTATCCCTTAATAAAGATTTTGGGAAACGAGCTTTGAGGGATTAAGTGGTGTTAGTGAGGTTTGTCTGTTCCAGTAGATGGACATGGTATGACCCTCAAAGTCTGTTTCTTTGCAATATGGTAGAGAAGGAGGTGGAGGCTGAGAATGGAAAATATTATTCCCCTTTTCTCTTGGAACAAAACTGGCTGCCCAGGCTTTGAGCATAATTCTGTAGACTTTATTTTATATGGGTACTGAATATTCCTTCCCTTTCATCAGTCATCCTAGAAAAAGGATAACTGCACATTTCAGCAAACTTAAAAAAAGAAAAGGAAAGGTTCTGTTTTGAGGTGGGGATCTTGGAGTGATTTGAACATTGAAGAAGGAGTGATCTTCCTGTGACTTTCAGTGGTAGATCCTCTATTGCTAGAACTTGTGGCCCTCCAAGATGATGTTGAGCTTCAGTACCCATCCGTCCTGGCCAGCATGGTCAGGGATGATGGGATTTGTACTCCACAACATCTGGAATAATAATAATAATAATAATAATAATAATAATAATAATAATAATAAAATTTATTATTTCTACGCCGCCCATCTGGCTGGGTTTCCCTGGCCACTCTGGGCAGCATTCAACGGAACATTAAAAACAGAATAAAACTTCAAACATTAAAAACTTCCCTAAACAGGAAAGCCACAAGTTATCCATCCTCTGGGAAATGTGCAAACATGTGAACTGGGCAGATCATGGAGGTATTTCCTTGGAGGGCTGATTGCATGCAGAGGGATGAGAAGGCACAGTAATCCAATCTTGGATTTGGGGAAGGAGGATTTGCAGTGGCAGTCAGGAATATAAATTTTGAGATGAGTCAACCACTTGTGTGCATGACTTGTTTCCACAACCTGCTTTAAGAATCCCTTGACTGGGAAGAAGGAGAAATTTCCAGTGGCATCAAATAACCTATAAATGATTGCAAAGATTCAAGTTGCATTATGCTAGTCTCATGCGGTGTCATTTTTAATGAAATCTTATATGTGGTGGTGCTAGAAAAATCATCCAAATCCTATTTGATCCGACTTGAACGTCTATTAGAACAATCTGGTTTATATTCATTTTACACAATTTTATTTTTAAATAATGAGTAATGGAAGAGTATTTTTTAATTTAGATTTCTAGCATATTCTACTATTAAGGCTTTGGGCAGCATCGAGTTTTAAAATGCTGCACAATAAAATGAAAGCACATCCTTAAAACAACTGGACACCTGGAAAAGCATTCAATTAATACTATGCTAGCATTTTATTTATGTAATGGAAGAAGTGGTTAAGTGGAACTCATTATTTCTAAGATCAGGTTTCAGAATAACTTGTTTCTAAACTGACAGTCCATAGATTCCCTCCCACATTCTGATTGTGAAACACAGAGATGTGAAAACAAAGGGGTAGAAATTCTGCTCTTAAATTGTACACATGAAACTACTGTTCTTAAGCTGTAGTGCTTTTATCTGTAGTGCTTTTTCCCAGAGAAACAACAAAACAGGTCATAGAATCATAGAGTTGGAAGAGACCACAAGTGCCATCGAGTCAGAAGCAACTCCAAAACAACAAAACAGGTATTGGAAGCAATTCCAGAACTTGACCTATTAAGATACTCTTCCTCATGCAATTGCTGTGTGAACATATTTATTTATTTATTTTTAAAATTTGTGTACCACCCTATACCCATAGATCTCAGGGCAGTTCCCAACATAAAATCACAATATTAAAAACAGAAAATGCAAAATGCAAACACATTCCTCCATAGTAGCCATTGTCCAGTTCTGGGTGAACATAGAGTAGAATGGCCAAGAAGTGAGACCTTCTTTGTTACCAGTAAAGTACTTCTGAGTTGTGTATGATTTAGGCATTACCGTATTCCCTAGATGGTCCAGACTGCTTGATATCACCACTGGTCCTTTTAAACTCCCTTGATTCCTTCCTCTTTGCACCTCCTGCACATACTTTTGAAAACTCATTCATAGAGAACCCTAGAGACTCATTAGGAACTGAAAGCTTTGAAAATTTCCTGCATTTGACTAGCAGCCCAACAGAGTGAGATCAGCCAGTGAACATTTGTTGCTGCTCTTGCATTTACTGATATTTTAATAATACATTACTGCCAATGATGTCAGCTGCTTGCTACAGTTTTCTTGCTTTACCGTGTCTCAATCTTCAAGAACCTTGGCAGCACCCATTTCTTGGGAGAGGGTGACCCTGGCGCCATAAACTTCTTCAAGAAAATTAGTTAAAAGGAAGATTATAAACCACCAGATATCCAGACCTACCATTAGGTGGAGTGAGGCAGCCACCTCAGGCAGCTGCTTTGGGGTGTCATGAAAGGGATGTTGTTGTTGTTTAGTCATTTAGTCATTTCCAACTCTTCGTGACCCCATGGACCAGAGCACGCCAGGCACTCCTGTCTTCCACTGCCTCCCACAGTTTGGTCAAACTCATGCTGGTAGCTTCGAGAACACTATCCAACCCTCTCGTCCTCTGTCGTCCCCTTCTCCTTGTGCCCTCCATCTTTCCCAACATCAGGGTCTTTTCCAGGGAGTCTTCTCTTCTTGTGAGGTGGCCAAAGTATTGGAGCCTCAGCTTCACAATCTGTCCTTCGAGTGAGCACTCAGGGCTGATTTCCTTAAGAATGGATAGGTTTGATCTTCTTGCATCCAAGGGTAGCAAATTGTAAATAATTTTATTTCTTTATTAACATTGTATCTTTTGTCTTGTGGGATTTCCTGGCTCAGGTACAAAATTAACTAGACTGGCCTTGGGTGCTACAAACACCATTTGCTGTTACAGCTTAGACAACAAAGTGTCTTGGGCTGGTGCTGCAAAATTATTTGATTCATTTTGAAAACACCTCACATCTTCATATTCCAAAAATTCCAGATGGCAAAATGTGCTTCCAGAGGACCTTTACCAGGAAAGGTAAAGCTTCACCATTAGTGCAGATAGCACTGAGTGGGAGAACTATGGAAGCAGATGGGAGACAACTCATTGATACTGGCGAAGACACAGATGGAGGGAACAATCACAAGTTGCTGACTTCAGCCAACAGTAATGGCTTTGGCATGTTACTCAGTCTGGTCAAATGTGAGTTGATTGAATGGTCCCATCCCAAAGAGAGTGATCAATGGTTCACCCTCAATTGGTGCATCTTCCCTTTCTGTTTCTGACTGTCGGTAAATGCAGTTGGTGCTGTCTGAGACTCCTCTAACCAGGCAGCTGCTACCTTTGTCTCCGATGTGTCACACTGTAATGCCAGCTGGTCCCCGTACTTGAGTGCTTCAGTCGAAGGCTCTGGACTGCTGTGTCCTTATCTTATCTTATATCCTAATCTTCTCAAATGCCTGCTGATTACTCTCTGACTGGGCCCACTCTGCTTCCTCTGGGTCAGCTGTCAAAGTGGCTCACAGTAATCATTAGCCTCTTGCAAAACTTTGCCATTTTCAAATATATTTATTTGAAATATACTTATTCTATATTCCTTTCAAGGTGTTGTCTTGGCAAATCCTGTATGGCAGGGGTCAGCAAACTTTTTCAGCAGGGGGCCGGTCTACTGTCCCTCAGACCTTGGGGGGGGGGCAGACTATATTTTGGGGAAAAAATATGAACGACTTCCTATGCCCCATAAATCACCCAGAGATGCATTTTAAATAAAAGCACACATTCTATTCATGTAAAAACACCAGGCAGGCCCCACAAATAACCCAGAGATGCATTTTAAAGAAAAGGACACATTCTACTCATGTAAAAACACGCTGATTCCCGGACCGTCCGCAGGCCGGATTTAGAAGGCGATTGGGCCGGATCCGGCCACTGGACCTTAGTTTGCCTACCCATGCTGTATGTCTTTAATGTTTCTAGAGCCCTCTTTCAAAATCTATGTCTTTAGCAGGTACTTTAGTCTTCACCTGGGGACGCGGGTGGCGCTGTGGGCAAATCATCAGCGCCTAGGACTTGCCAATCGTATGGTCGGTGGTTCGAATCCCCACGGCGGGGTGAGCTCCCGTCTTTCGGTCCCAGCTCCTGCCCACCTAGCAGTTCGAAAGCACTCTTAAGTGCAAGTAGATAAATAGGTACCGCTTTATAGTGGGAAGGTAAACGGCGTTTCCGTGTGCGGCGCTGGTGCTGGCTCGCCAGATGCAGCTTCATCACACTGGCCACGTGACCCGGAAGTGTCTCTGGACAGCGCTGGCCCCCGGCCTCTTGAGCGAGATGGGCGCACAACCCTAGAGTTGGACACGACTGGCCCGTACGGGCAGGGGTACCTTTACCTTTACCTTTTAGTCTTCACCTAGACTACTCTTTGCATTGCTTCATAAGAAGAGGCAGTCTCCTGTTTCAGGGTCACTGAACTACAGTATCAACTGGAAAGATGGTTATGTCTGGCAGACTCTTGCTCTTGATACAGGTTTTTTGTCTGAACAGTTTTAGGCTAGTTAGGGTGGGATGTGCTTCCCCAAGAGGCCTCCTGTGCCCAATCCACATTGTTCAGTCTCTGGAGACTTTTTTTTTAGGGGTACAGGGAAAAGAAAAGATTGAAAACTTTCCATCTATGAATTTTCTTCTTCCATTTGTACATTATATAATCATTTAAAACATTTCAAAGCAGCTTTAAATTATCAAATAAGTATATACAAAAAATATGCCATAAAAACAGTGAAGCAGTATCCTGGAAACAGATACAGCACAAGAACTAGTAAAACAGTATTCTGAAAACAGATACAAACAGGAATTCAGTAATAACAGATTCTAATCTTATGGGTCAGGGAAAGCCTGGGCAAAAGGCTATCTCTTTACAAGATGTCTGAAGCAACAGATGGATGATTCTTCACATATGGCAAGGGGAAAGGGGCATAGCATAATGCAGGGGCAATGTCAGAAAATGCCTTGGTCACTGCCCCTTGATACTCTGTAGGGTGTGATGCTGTGAGTAAAATTTCCCTGATGATCAAGTCATCTTTATGGGTCTATACAGGTGCATGTGCAAGTTGTTCAAGGCTTTATATGGAACTAATAAGACTGAAATGACCTGGTGGCTGATGGACAGCCAGTATAGTTCTGTCAGCACACAGTGTAATATGTGTTCATCCAGGTGTTCCACTCAGCAACCTGGTTTGCTGCACCAGCTTTAATTTCCACTCCAGCCTCAAGTGCATTATTGGAAACCAATGCTGAGGTTATTAATGCATGCATCATGGTGATCAAGTTATATCTGCTCAGGAAAGGGTATAGTTAGTGTAGCATCCTAAGTTGATAATAGGTGCCCCTTGCCATGGAAGTTACCTAGACCTCCAGTGACGAAGTTGGATCAAAGTGCACCTTCAAACTATGTATCTCTTCCTTCAGAGGGAGTGCAATTTTGTCTAGAACTGGTGGAGTCCCCAACTTCTGGACCTGGGAACTGCTCACTCTTGAGTCCAGGCCAATCTGTGAAAAGGTCCAAATTCTGCACATCTTTCCCAAAAGTCCCATACAAAGTAGTACTCATTCCAGCTAGATATAAATAAGTTATATTCCTTCAACAAAGACCTTTTCACTACCCCAGTCCTGAACTGGAATACGTAGCACAAATGTGTTTGCAAACACTGTAGCAAACATGTACAGGGTGTTTAGGCAGTACTGAGCCATTCTTGGGGTAGGTCCATTGCTTTCAGTGAGCTTACTCTAAAAAATGACAAAATATAGATCCAACCTGTTCTTTGCAGAACATCTTTTTAACTGCATATACTGTACAAAATCTCTTATTTCAACCCTTCAGTATTTGACACTTGTTGTCCTTACTGTAATCTAGCTGAATCTTTTTAGAGCAAGCTGCAAATTGGTAAAATGGCCAACACAGCCATTTTGCTTGTGCAGCAGACTTCCGCACAGAATGGAACTCCCCCCTCCTCCCCCTCCCCTACAGCCCCTCCACATCCTCAAAAACTGTTTCAGAGGCTTGGTGGAGCCCCTAGAACATATTTTGGAGCCACACAGTGGGAGGAGAAGGGGAAGTCCTGCACAGCCCTTTATCTTCATACAAAGAAAAGACAAGAGCACCTAATTTCCTCTTTCACTATTTTTTAAAATAACCTCCTCGCTCTCTTTTAAGCCTGTCATTTGGCAGTGTGTCTGCAACAATTCAGCTGGATAATGCTAAAAAACAGAAAACACACATATCATATCACACACACACGTCTGGCAACACTAACTTAAGAATTTAATTTGAACATATGTGGTCAGAACACTTTATATGGAAATATTTAGCAGATATTTTTGTGACAAGAGATGTGCAATTCCCCCGCCGCCGCCACCACACATGGTAACATTTGAGAAGCTGTGGCCTATTGCTTTATGATCACACTAGTTTCCAAGGCAACGTCTCCTGCTATCATATAGAAGTGTTTTTAAAGCCAGGGGAAATTGGTATCCATTGCATAACAGAAGCATGATCTTAAAAAGAATGTTCTTTTCTACTTATTATTGTAATGTTGTTTAGTCTTATGATTTGGAATACCTGGTTTCGATTTTCACAAGTGGCCTCTCATCTCCAGGGAAGCTTGTCTGGTGCTGAAACTGTTATCCCTTTGACATCTGGCAGATATATATTTCTTTTCAGGCATTTGAGTGTTAATTTTCCACAATGATTGGAGATATTTCAGGGCTGTTAAGTTTGATGGTCAAGTCTCGGTGGCTAAGGCCAAGTTTCACAAACAACAGATGAGATAGTAAATCTGTGCCTTGGCTGTGTCACTTTAATATGCAGGTGAGAATTCGTGACTGAAAGCTCCTCTGATATAAGAGCAATCCATTCAGATGTCTTCTGAATGTCAGGTAGTTTATCTCTTTGACATCTGATGGGAGGGCGTTCCCCAGGGTGGGCACCACAACTGAGAAGGCACTATGCCCCATTCCCTGCAGCTTTGCTTCTCGCAGTGAGGGAACCGCCAGAAGGCCCTCAGCGCTGGACCTCAGTGTCCGGGCAGAACGATGGGGGTGGAGACGCTCCTTCAGGTATACTGGGCCAAGGCCGTTTAGGGCTTTAAAGGTCAACACCAACACTTTGAATTGTGCTCAGAAATGTACTGGGAGCCAATGTAGGTCTTTCAGGACCGGAGTTATATGGTCTCGGTGGCTGCCCCCAGTCACCAGTCTAGCTGCTGCATTCTGGATTAGTTGTAGCCCCACGTAGAGTGCATTGCAGTAGTCCAAGCGGGAGATAACTAGAGCATGCACCACTCTGGCGAGACAGTCCACGGGCAGGTAGGGTCTCAGCCTGCATACCAGATGGAGCTGGTAGACAGCTGCCCTCGATACAGAATTGACCTGTGCCTCCATGGACAGCTGTGAGTCCAAAATGACTCCCAGGCTGCACACCTGGTCCTTCAGGGGCACAGTTACCCCATTCAGGACCAGGGAGTCCTCCACACCAGCCCACCCCCTGTCCCCCAAGAATAGTACTTCTGTCTTGTCAGGATTCAACCTCAATCCATTAGCCGCCATCCATCCTCCAATCGCCTCCAGGCACTCACACAGGACCTTCACTGGTTCTGATTTAAAACAGAGGTAGAGCTGGGTATCATCTGCATATTGATGGACACCCAGCCCAAACCCCATGATGATCTCTCCCAGCGGCTTCGTGTAGATGTTAAAAAGCTTGGGGGAGAGGACAAAACCCTGAGCTACCCCACAGGGGTCTGAACACTCACCCCCCCCCCACTTTCTGGACACGGCCCAGGAGGAAGGAGTGGAACCACCGCATAACAGTGCCCCCACCTCCCAGCTCCTCTAGATGGTCCAGAAGGATGTTATGGTCGATTGTATCAACAGCTGCTGAGAGATCCAGCAGAACTAGGAAACAGCTCTCACCTTTGTCCCTAGCCCGTCGGAGATCATCAGCTTTCAAGAAGAAGAGCTTTGATTTCTTTCCTGTGAATCAACTTCCTCTGTGATAGGTAGCTGTAAATTGAAACAAATGAGGAGTCTTAACCTCCCACCAAGTTTACATAATTAAAAAGAGCAGATTCATAATGTAGTGAGAACACGTGTGCATTCTTTGCCTCCAGGAAAAACAAAAAGGGTCAACAACATGAGCTAAAATTATCTGGCATCTTACAAAAGGTAGGCAGAGTGCATCAAGCATGGAAGACTAGTTCCAGGCAGTTGCTTAAAGATTCATGGAATCATATCAACCTTTATTATCATTGACTTGCTGTGGCATCAGCTCTGGAAATGCTGAGCTTTTACCTAATTCAGTACAAAGGCGGGTGGAGTTTTGAAATGGCAACAAAAAGGACCCATTTAGGGCATCCTTGCATTCTGAAGGCAAATAACAGGTAGGAGGTTGTGGGGACTATGTCAGATTTTATACATGCATGTACATAAATGAACGCATGACCTCCTGCAGCAGTTGTAGTTCAGCATGGAAAAGGAATAAAGGGCTTCTCTAAAGTATTTGCTTCCTTGACTTACTGTCAGGACCAGTGATTATTCCTTCAGCAACATGTTGCGCAGATTCCATGATGAACCCCCCCCCCATTCCTGCTATCTGTTGACATTGTTTTTCTGAAGCATCTCTGAAAACATCTCCTAGCAGCTCTAGACATGCTTGCTATAGTGTTTCCTGCAGCAAATGTGTAAAAATGTGGTCTTCATATGTAAGTATGCATATCTGTATGAAGTAGCTCAGACATGATTGCTAAATGCATGTATTGTCAGGTATATCATCCACATAGAACTAAGAGTGCATCTGCAGGAAACACACCTGACATGCCATACCAATAGACAGAGTGAGATGGACATCTGAGGACAGCAAGTGTGCTATTCATCCTGCCTGGAGACCCTTCAGCTAATTGGCTACCTTTAGCTGCAATAGAGGATGCTGTCCTTTCAGCCATTTTGGAATAAGATGCAACAGGCTGCTGGGTCAGTCTATGCATGTGAAAGGGCTGGATGCCACTTGGTCATTTGCATTAGGCGGCAAAATGTCTTGAGTCATCTCTGGAAAGTAAAAGGTCTTGCCACGTAAGGTGTTGAGCTGCTGTAAGGTGGGTTGTATCCAATGCTGCAGATACAAAGTCCCCTTTCCTGTGTGTGCCCCCCAAATCTGTCCAGGGGTTCCTCCAACACTGGAGTAGATTTTGAGGGTGTGTGGAGGGCTCCGGGGGAGATGAAAGGAAAGGGAAGTTCCATTGCACGAGTGGAAGTCTGTGGCGCTATCAAGCAACTGCGGCACTGGATGTGACCCAGGATCTTGATAACATTCAGTCTTGATCTCCAAATGTAATGCTGCATTCTGGCTAAATTTGGCCTCTGATTTGACAAGTACCCACCTGCCCTGGTGAGTTTCTTATTCTTATTATGACAAATGTTGCATCATTCTAGAACTCTTGGTATCTAATGTTGTATAGCTGGGAAGCAGAGTGGATTCCCATTTCTGTTTGTCAGGGTTAACCAAGTAATGAGCTTTGCAATGAGCCATGGTGAGCCGCATTACTCTGGCAGGAAATCGAGAGGAGAGAGGCAGAAGAGTGCCTGCCACAGCTATTGTCTGCTAGTGACCCGCTGCTGCTGTGGTTGTGGCTGTTGCTGCTAGCCTGCATGCCCACTATGCCTCAGAGAAGCAATTCAGGGTTCTGTTGGATCACTGCCAGAGATCTAGGGGCTCCCTACTCCTCCCTTTGAAGACGGGACCCTTTCTCAGAGTAAGGCATTGTGTTTGAGATGACCTTGAAAGAGCACCTGAGCTGCTGATGCTTTCCTGCAGTGCTTTTAACAGAGACTGTTAAACATTAGATAGCATTTGCCGTTGTTGTGGCAAAGTGGTGGTGGTGGTGAGGTGGTCTCTGAAGCCACCTCCAAATGAAGAGCCTCCTGAGAGGCAGTAGTGGGAGGAGGACGACAGCAGAGAAGGCAGGGATGGTAGTAGAAGATGGAGGGAGAAGAACAAATGGTGATGCTACTGATGCTACGATCTACCAACAGCAGCCCAGCTGCTGTGGTAGTGATTGATGTAAAGAAGCCTGAGGCTTTTTGGGTCCAGCTGGCAGGATGACCATTATTTTGAATGTTCTGGCATGCCAATAAGGTACATCACCTTACTTTCTAAAAGCAGGCTGCACCAGTACGTGGCAGACTTGTTACCTTGCCACGTGACTGTTGAAGTTTTAGACTGCACCCAAAAAAGAAATCCTCCTGAGGTTGCTTCAGCATGTCAGTCTCCATTTCAGACTAACTTTTGAATTCACCAACAGAGGTTTTGTTCTTTATACTAAGAGAGAGAGGTCTTGCACATCATGTTACCAGCTTGCTCTTTTTTAGAAAAACCTAGTTTCCCTTTAGCCTCTTCCTAGAAATACCGCTGCTAGAAATATTTAGGAACAAAGGAAGGTGCCTTTATAGTAAGTCAGACTACTGGTCCAATATTGTCTATACTGACTGGCAGTAGCTCTCCAGGGCTTCAGACAAGAGTCCCTCTCCCAGTCGTACCTAGAGGTGCTGAGAATTGAGCTTGTGACGTTCTGCATGTGGACTAGATGGTCTATTGCAGAACAGTGGCTCTTTCTGCCAAAAGTCACTTTGCCACCATGGAATTGAACCATGGCAGAGACATCACCTTGCCAACAAAGGTCCGTATAGTTAAAGCTATGGTTTTCCCAGTAGTGATGTATGGAAGTGAGAGCTGGACCATAAAGAAGGCTGATCGCCGAAGAATTGATACCTTTGAATTATGGTGCTGGAGGAGACTCTTGAGAGTCCCATGGACTGCAAGAAGATCAAACCTGTCCATTCTTAAGGAAATCAGCCCTGAGTGCTCACTGGAAGGACAGATTGTGAAGTTGAGGCTCCAATACTTTGGCCACCTCATGAGAAGAGAAGACTCCTGGAAAAGACCCGGATGTTGGGAAAGACCGAGGGCACAAGGAGAAGGGGACAACAGAGGATGAGATGTTCTCAAAGCTACCAGCATGAGTTTGACCAAACTGTGGGAGGCAATGGAAGACAGGAATGCCTGGCGTGCTCTGGTCCATGGGATCACGAAGAGTCAGACACGACTAAACGACTAAACAACAACAAGAAGTACATAAGTTCCTTGGCCAGATGGATAACTAGATGTGATTTCAGCTCTCTTTCCTCCCACAAACACACACAGTTTTCTACTCTGTGTTATAATCTATGCATAACTTTTTCTGCATGGGTTAGATGTATACCAGGCAACATTTAGATTTTGTACTATTACTGAAGTTAGCTTTGCTGGGAACCATTTGGTGAAATTGCAGGATGCAAGTTTAACAAACAGATAATATGATATTACCCATCTGTAAGGATTAGAAAAGGCTTATTATGTGCTTTGGCCCTTATCACTTGGCTTACGGTGGAAGTTTTTACTCAGGAGAACTTCTGACTGTCCGTATTTTAAAGGAAGAAATTTAGGTCTGGGCAGTTAAAATGATTAGAGCACTCTTTTGCCCCAATGCAACAAATTTTGAATTTTTTTAAAAAAAATGAAAAAGAAAAAAAGAAACTAACATTTTGTAGATCAGAAAGTAAGTGTGGGATGAACAGATGATTATGGAAAAGATGTATTAACCCCCAGAAAACAAAACAGGATGAATCAGGATAAATGCTCAAAAAATAGGTCAAGGGAAGCAACACCAAGGTAACATTATCAGAGCAAAGAGTCTTCTCAGATTATTTCCCAGTGTGAAAATTATAATGCTATGTGGATAATGAACAGGAGAAATATAAACTAGAATGAGCAGTTGTTTCATAACACAGCCCTGCATTTCAGATAAAATAAGAAGCATGTGGAATATGCTGAAAGCTAGCAGTATTGAAGGTCTTTGGATAATATCTGGTGTTTAATATTCCTTTCAGCTACTCTTGCTGTCTCTGCAGATGAATTCTTCTTTAGGCAGTGTCGGCCTCAGTATTCAAGCTAGTGAAGTAAGAAACAATAAATAATATTCTTTTTGATCCATATTGTAGAGGGAGATGTATTTGAGCGACAAGCAGATTTTACTGTATAGTTTTCTATATTTGAGAAAGTAACATTCAGGGATAAAAAATTTAGTGGTTCCCCACTGTGATTTATCTGAATAATCTGATACCACTTGCTTCCTATAAGCATCAAGATTGAGTTAGCGTGATTTTTCTTTTCTGTAAAACATTCAGGGCCGCAATCCAAAACAGAGCTGAGTGTTCTTTAAATCTGTTTGTCTCAGTGCACCAAAATTCTGTGTTGAATTGTGGCCGTTGATTTTTAATCTTCCCAATCCCCATTTTTCTGCATTCTAAGTACCATTTTATACATTCAGCAGAATTAAGTATTAAGGTGCCTGCTACTATTGACCTTGATGTTACAATTTCAGATTGTGGATGCATGACTGAGTGCTGCCTTCCATATCGGAGTGGGGGGTGGGGAAGGTTTCCTTATACCATAGAAAGCTAGTTTGGCAGGGAGAAGGGTTCAGCTTAAACGTCTCTTATATTAACCTTCAGTGTGTAAAGGGAGTTTTTAATCCATGGGAAAGTGTCGAGGCTGGGGTAATAAAGTTTGGAAACTCTGAAGTGTTATATCCAAGTGTTATAAGAATAACCCGATGATTAGGATCAAAGCTGGTGATCTTTTCCATAGTCTTCCAGTCTTGAGCTTCTTGAGGTATTAGTGTGTTCAAGGGAACTGTACTATTCATACTGTAAAAGGTAAAAGTAAAGGACCCCTGGATGGTTGAGTCCAGTTGAATTCAAACATGGGGTGTGGCGCTCATCTCTGCTTTCAGGCCGAGGGAGCCAGCGTTTGTCCGCAGACAATTTTCCAGGTCATGTGGCCAGCATGATTAAACTGCTTCTGGTGCAACAGACACCGTGACAGACAGAACAGTGCACATAAACGCCATTTACCTTCCTGCTTTAGCAGTACCTATTTATCTACTTGTGCTGGCATGCTTTTGAACTGCTAGGTTGGCAGGACAAAGCGACAGAAGCTCACCCCATCACAGGGATCCGAACTGCTGACCTTACAATTAACAAATTCAAGAGGCTCGGTGGTTTAGACCACAGCATCACCTGTGGCCCACTACTGTAGTACTGAACAAACTATGCTAGTTTTGTTAGAATTTAGAGTTTTGAGAAACTGTAGTAATAACCAGCACAATGAAGACTAGCTTTCCCCCAGCCAGCTGTAGAGTGGAAAATGTCTGGATTACAGGGTAAGAGGGTGCAAAATAATATTCTACCCACATTCCGTGATGAGGGCTAATCATAATGGTGTGAGAGGCACTGCCTGAAGTCTTCTTCAGAAACTGGGGGACTAGTTTGATAGGACCAAAACAGGATCCTAAAGAACTCTGCAGACCTTGAGAACTGTTTTTAAATTTGATTTCAAAATGGGAAGGAAAGCCAAAAAAACAAAAAAAGGAATGGAATAGAATGGAAGGCTCTTTCCATTGCAATAGTAGCTGATTTAATACAGAATCCGTGAATGGAATAGCTGCCTCATGGTTTTATCAGTATGTAATGAAAGTGAGAAGAGTTCATAAAATCAATATTGGATGAGTTACTGATGCAATCTCTGTCTGTTCACCAGTCGCAATCATTCTTTTCTTCTGAATCTGCTGCAGCATATATCCTTTTTGATAAGGAAAGACCGTTCCCCCCCCCCCATGCGCCATGCCAGGGTGTTTTCAGAATGTTACAGATTGTGCATCACTAATAACAGACTGAAGAGTCTTTCATGCTTCCAGGGAGATATGAGTCAGTCACACATTTCCCCCTCCCCAGCTCCCATTAACATTTTGAAGGTGAACTATCAGTGGGGAAGAAAAGCATTTCTTTCTCTTTGATTGCTTACTTCCTCTTCCAAAATTAACGTGTATCAGAGTTGTTTAATCTGCAATCATTTTTCATAGGTAACTTTGCTTTGTCCCCACCCATTAGGAAATGTTTTAAGTGCCAGATCAGAAAACATCCTATTTACAGATGCCCTTTTAATTGCCAAGCACCATTGTGCCGTTTCACTGAAATAGAAGTGTGTCACCATGGAAACAAACAGACTCAGGATTCCAGGGTTGCCATACCTCTGAATACTCAACATTTTCAAGTGGCATTGATTCAGTGACATTGATTCAGAGATTTTGGTTCTTTTGCCTCGCATGCATTACAACAATTAACCTGCGATGGTTGATTGTCCTGCTGGAAAGAGCAGAGGCCTTGAACATACAGGGAGGTAGAGCATGTACTTTGCACATAGCTGTTACCAGGTCTAGTCATCAGAATTTCCAGATAAAACATCCAAGTACCAGCTGATCAGAGTGGCCTCTGCTGGAGAAGTGATGCAAACCATGATTTGCACTTGGCCCATTTCAAACAAACCATAGCTGAGCTTCACCGTAGTTGGGTTTGGAAGAAATGACAAACTGCAGTTAATTTTTTAAAAAACTTAAAGTGAAAGCATCCATGCTTCTCTTTTGCCAGCATCAGAAGAGGAGAGGAGAGGAGATGGAAGGAGGTATGTGGCAATGATGCTTTTGTGGCTCATACCCATCACTATAAACCATGGTTTATCATGACATTCAAACCAGCCCAACAAATGTATGCTTCTCCTCATAAAGGCTTCAGACAGGGGTCTCTCCCAGTCTTACCTGGAGTTGCCGGGGATGGATCCTGGTGTGTTCTGCATGCCAAGCAGATGCTTTGCCATTGATCCATGGCCCCCTTTCCCCTGTAGTCAGTATGGTGCTTACTAAAAGTTGTTGCACAAAAACTCCCCTCATCCCTGATCATTGGCCATGCTTGCTGGTGCTGATGGAAGTTGCTGTCCAACAGCATATGGAAAGCACCACATTGAGTACCCTGGGGGATGCAGTGTTAAAATCCAGACTCTGACAATGCCTTCCTATGTAAACCTGGGCAATTGTGCCACTTCTATTCTCTACCCATCCCAGAGATCACCTCAATGGTCCATTTCACTCCAGACAATTTAAAAGGATATTTTTAAGGGTTACAAAACCTTCTACGTGCTGTTGGCAAGGAAAAATATAGGTATAAAAATGAGAATTCTCTGGATTCCAAGATCCAAGGTTAGGGCAAGTACTCTTTGGTGAGAGAACCCCAGCAGAGATTTAAAACCACAAAATATGTAGCAAAGTAAAAAGTGGAATACTCCCCTCTTACGCTAGCATGGAAAAAGAACACATATTTGTTAAGTTAAAAATGGTTTACTTACAAACTCTCCAAAGGTCAGATTCATATGATTTCCTGTGCAGCATTCAGGCAGTAAAAATTGGCTTGGTTTTGGTGGTGAAAGTTCCTAAATTATTGTTATAGAAACACAAGAGGGGCTTGTTAGAGCCATGCGGCTAAGCTGGAGCAACCAGCTTAGCCTCCTCACACACTGAGTTCATCAGGTAGGCTGAAGGGGAACAAAGGTTAAGGCTGGCAGAACAGCTTATTCTGTGGTCTTAACCCCTTCATGCATTAATTAGACTTAAGCGTGTTGGTTATATGAGGCTAGTTATCCCACACTAAGTCGATCCATTGCTGAAATGGACTCCACTGGTCATTTAAGAAGAATGTCATAATTTATAAGTAAAAAACAGCATCAAAACAATCGGTCAATCACAATTCCCAAAACTTGGGTAAAAAAAAAAGTGTACTTAGCATGCTTCAGAATATGTGCATATTTTTCACTTTAGTCTTTTCTGTGTGCTCCTTGCATGTCTAGACAGTAGTATTTATTCTAATTATTTTTAGAGCTGGTCTTTAGAATGAGAATCCTGTTCCCATTTATTGCTCTTGCTAGTTTCTAATTCTCAGCTAGGTGTGCCTTTTCCTCCACTGGCATCTACCTAGGGATATTGATCTTTATGACCTGTTGCTTTCTTCTGTAGGCTAGTTAATTACACTTTGTGCAAACTGAGAAGAGAGAGTGCCTCTAGAATAATTGCTTGTCTGCATCACTGCTGAAAGGGCTCGAAATCATCTATCAGACTAATTTGAATGGAGGCAAGAGTAGCTCTGCAAATGAGTTTTGTATGTGATAATGCAGATAAACCATCTCTTAGCCTATAGAGGTTGTGTGATGTGTTTTCTCTTGACCAACTAATACATCTGGGAGTTTTCTGTCCCCTTCTGAGTGTTTTTAAATATTCTGCGGGAGTAAAGCACCTCGATCAAACTTATGTTGTGTTTACTGGGAAGGACTAACACTTTGTAAGTGTTACCCACAAGTGTCATTGCATGTTTCTCAGTGCCAGATTGGTTTATGTTTATCTTGTGATGTCCAAAGACTACTGTAAGGCCCAGGGCACCTCTGTTCATCCCAGCCAGGCTTCTAAGTTCTGGGGTGGACTTTAAAGGCACATACCATTAAGCCCACATGTTCTGATAGTGCAGAAGGTGGGAAGAAGAGGGCTCTCTTCACCATACTCAGGAAAGTGGTCTAAGGCAGTGCAACTTCCAATCCAGCCCAATGTTTGCATTGCAAAAGTAACTCTTTGACAGGAGTGAGCCAACACTGTTAACTCTTATTAGCAAGAACATAATCTGCACAGACTTAGTGGAGTGTCAGGCCTAATGAGCACAGCAGCTCATTCTCGGTAGGTCTGGCCCCCATGGATCATTTGCTGAGACTCAAAGTTCCTGCCTCCCCACAGCTATCTAAGTTCCCTCCTCTCCAGAGCTTTTTACAAGCAATCAGAGACTGTGCCTGCATGAAGCCAACCTCTCCTACACCCTTTTCATGCCTCTTCTGGATCTGGGAGATAAGCGGGAAGGGGAGTTTGTCACAGCAGGAAGTTGAGGCACCCATGACTCTGCACCAGCCTGACTCATCTCTGCCTCTTGGCCTCCCACTCTCCTTCTTCAGCCTCTGCCTCTGGACTTCTCTCTGCCACAGACTCCCCCCAGCTCACCAAGCTCTGCTGCTTCCTCAGCTTCCAACATCTCTTCCCAATCTTCTCCCTCCTTCTCACTCATCATTGTCCTACCACCAATCCCTGTGCCCTGAGCCTTCTCCTCTTGGGGGTTCCCCAGCTGGTTCCTCGCGCCATTCCTTTGCATCCAATCAGTCCATGACACTCTTGGAGGATCCAAGTCATGTTCATGAGTCACTTGATCTGAGCATGCCTCCTACCTCTTATAGCCTTGACACTCTGCCCAGTGACTCATTGTCAGGGCTGAACCATAGGCAGCAGACTAGTGGGAGCCGGGAGCCAGAAGTCGTGGGACTAGCTGGTAGTCAGGATCAAAGTAGAGAAGATAGGGCTGAGGCACAAGCCAGAAGTGAGAAGCAAACAATAATCAATGATACAAGATCACATTAACACACGTGGAGCTCATGCAAGGCTTCGCTGGAACAGGAAGCCCTTTATACTCCTTCCTGTCCAGGAAAATCCCTCTGAATGGGTGGAGTCAGCCCATGGCCTGATGGTACTTCACTGAGAAGCTGCTGCTTGAAATGTAGTAGTTGACCATGCTGTGTAACTGCACATGGACCCAGCAACAGGTGGACTTATTAGAAGGTTTCTTGTCCCTCCATTTGAGAGTCATCAAATGAATATTTCAACCACAGCTGAGACTGGAAGGGGACAGCAGTGCCAGAACAGTTAGTCATGCAGACACCCAAGAGGCATCCTCCTTAGATTTCCCTGGACTGGCAAAGAGACTTAAGTTATTAGAATCATTTGGTGGTGGTGTTTTCATGGTGCACTTGCAGTTCTTTCATGGGCATAAGTGATGTAGCATCTGAAGTATGCACTAAACAAGAGTGGCACAAGTAAAAAGATCTACCCATAAGGATGGGAGGTCATAGTCTTGAGGGATACTAAAGAGTCTTCTCAATAGTTCATTCACTAGGCATCCCCCATTTCTTTTTGTTTCTGTTTTGAAGGTCACCTTAATTTAAAGGTTCCACTCAAATAAAATGCTTCTACATTTCATTTCAAAGAAATGGCTTGCAGCGCTGTCAGAATAATTTGTGTGTTTGTGTGTGCTTAAATATACCAAAGGCCTTGAAAGACATACCAATTCTTGATTGTTGTTTTTCTGAGTTGCAGGTTTTCCCCAGATGTTAAAAAAGAGTGACAAATAATTATACATAAGAAAAGAAATATATATGGAAGGGAAACATTATATCTAGATCCCGAAAAGGGTTTTATGTTGACTTGGTGAGCAATCATGTGTGTGTGTGTGTGTGTGTGTGTGTGTGTGTGTAAATTCCAATTTAGCTGGAAGAACTTGAGTGCATTTATACTGAATCATTTCACTGAATGTCCTATGGTGTTGTAGAGCTGTGTCTTGTCATTACCCTAGAATCTAAACCGTAGCATTTTATGTGATTCACCACCAGGGCAATGCATCCCTTTGAGTTTACAGCTATTCTTAGAAGTGATAGATATGAAGAAGCAGGCACAAAAGAGCTGTAATAGATGGTGGTGGGAAATACAAATATGGGATATACTAATAACATTGGGACTTCCCAGAGCCAACTTAAGGATTTCCACAAATGTAAACAATGCACTTAGTACAGACAATAAGTTTCCACTGACATAAGTTGCCACTCATGGGTATAAGTGAATGGGACGATGGCAGCTTTGCCCTAGGCTGAGGACCTGGGAGTGGAGTTTTACCTACCTCCTCAGCTAATCTCCAGACACCATCACCACCACATGTGGGACTGTACCCCCCTGACCCCCCCAGTTATTAATGAGCAAACTCCAGCATCAAAAGATGCTATAACCATGGACACGATAAGCAGGAGTGATAGATCAGTGCTGGCCTGACACAGGTGCAGAAGCTGCTGCTTCTCTCTTCTCTCTGCTGGTCCTAGAGTTCACTTTACTCTTCCCACAATGAGACTTCTGCAGTTTCAGCTTTGGCCCAATATGTTGTACAGACCCAGTGCTTTTCCCCCTAGGTGCCAGTACTCACCATGAAGTTGTTACAGTAAGTGCCACACTTTTAAACAAAAAATAATGAGGTGCTGGTACTGTGTACCCTTGAGTACTCCCTGAAAAAAGCACTACACAGACTTATTAATTTCCTTCCAAGTTAGTTTTGAAAGTTCAAGCCCACCATCTTAATTAAAAATGGCATCTGATAGGATCCAAACAAAGACCAAAACCTATTTCTCAATCTCAAGAACCATCACACCAAACTGGAATGAGGATATTTGTCCAAATCAGTGCAATTTGGAACCGTCGTACCAGACTGGGTGATAAGATCTTCAGAGGCATCCAAATCGGCACAGTTTGGTGTGGTTTGGTTTGCCATCTGTGTTCTAAAAAAAATGTCCAGCATTCAAACATAGACAAAAACACTTGTTCCGCAATCTCAGGAACCTTAATGCCAAATGGGGCAACAATATTTCAAGTGGCATCCAAACACAGAGAGAGCAGATGTGTGGACAGACAGCTTTCCAAATTATACAGATAAGTAAGATGGTAGATTAGGAAGTTGTCAAAGATTAGAGGGTATTAGTTTAGTTGAAGTGTCATGGCAGCATGAAGCCAGCTGTAATGTTGTATTAGCTACATGGTGTTGACCGCAGCAAAATATTTAATGATGGCAATATAATTATATTAGTTCCTGAATTCTAGCTGCTGCCTGCAGCTGCTGTGTTTGATGATTTTGTGCTATCACCTAATGAAGAGGCATAATGGATCTATGAATATAGTTGTTGGGGTTTTGTTGTCAAAGCTGGATAAAAGATAAAACAAGATGCAGCAATTAAATTAAAAGAAGACATGAGTCACAAGATACAGGTCCCTACCACATCCAGGTAGTACAGTGGCTAGCCTTTTAACACCTGCTTTCTTAAATACATAATTCTAGTGGTAAAATACCAAATTAAACTCAGTACTGGAAGATAAAATGCAGTCTCTCAAAATACTAAGGTTGATAAGAATTTTGTGGCCATGTTCAAATGTCACAGCTAACTAGGGTTGCCATATTTCAATAAGTGAAAATCCAGACACATAAGTTGTTATGCCTTTTTGGCAAAGTTGTTGTCATATGCCCAGATTTTCCCGGACATTATGCTAATTTCCACCCAGACACTGCTTCTGACTGCAGTATTCAGGGTATGTCCAGGAAATTCCTGATGTATGGCAGCCCTATATTTAACCATTGTATAGTGGGAACAAATCTAGTAAGCCTCAGAAAATGTTGGGCTTGTGAATTTCCTCCCCCCACACCTTGTGAGGCTATTAGGATAAGTTAAGAAGTGTTTGCCTAACTCCAGCTTGTTGTGTTGTCCAAATGGTAAGCCAACTTGAAATCATGATTCACTGTGAATGGCTTGGTCTGACTCATTCAAACAACAAGACTATCGCTCAGTGCAGGAGTGGGGATGTTTTTAATGTTGGGGGCTGCATCCCCTTTGAGGAATCTGTCGGGGTCCATATGACAGCAATGGCCTGTCTCCCTCTCTTCTCCCTCCCTACCCAGCAGGCTGAGTTAGGAAGGGACAGATTACTCTTGCCAGAGATATGAACGGATTACTTACGGGGAACTTTGCTAATTTTTTTTAGCCTGTGTACACAGCCCTTAAAAGTATTTAAGCTACCTAATATCACACATACAGTTCTCTTGATGGTACAAACAGTGGCAGGAATCAGACACGCATCAATAGAAAGGTAGATAAAGCAATGGTTTGATCCGGCGTAAGGCATCTTCCTATGTTCCTGTCTTTAGCAGAAGCTGTCTACAGAATGACCATGAGAATAAGATGGAATGGGTAATGGGAAGATATAAGCAGCCAAGGAATGTGCCTCCTACACGGCAACTTTTATTTCTGGCCTTTAACTAAGATGCTGAATCAAAGTGTTGGATGGTTTGTCTTTTTTAAAAATGTCATCTTTTTTTTTTACCATGACCGCAGGTGGGAGAAAATATATATCTCTCCCTCCCCCCCCCCCCCGCCCAGCTGATGCCTCTGCAAATCACAATTTGGGAGAAGTATTCTGTCTGGCAACTAGCCAGGTGGATCCAGGCTAATCTTTGCTTTGATGTTATGAGGCTCTGTCTGCCCACTGTGACAAGATTGCTGGCTGTTTTGCAGACAAACCTACTCTTATTCCACTTGACCTCAGGGGGTCTACTAGTTTTGACTTCAGAGTCAGAGCTGAAATATGCAATGGGTGCAGTAAGCTCTTTCTTGCTAATAGATGTGTATAAGTATTCTGGCCATAGTGTACGAGTTTGGGTCTCCCACAAGGGCAACTGTACAATCCTTAAATAGAAAGCTTATGTGGCTGCAGTTGCAGAGAAGCATGCCATTGCTTGAATGTTAGAGGCAACACTTCCTCCTCCACAACTCCTCCTTCACAATGATTATTAGAGTGTAAGATGGGGAAGCGACTGAGCAAACATTATTTAATATTGTGCTTAATTTTTTAATCCCACCTTTCCCTTTCCAAGTTCAAGAGACATAGAGCTTTACATAAAAGTCTAAAAACACTAATGCAGTTGTAAATCCTGGCAGTGAAAATGGCACAGGACACATAAACCATCTGCCATAAAAAACCTCTGTTTCAAAATATGTGGCAGAGCAGATGTGCCTTGTGTCGCTTGTGAAAAGCTACAAGCAATGCTCACTTGGTGACCCTCCATTGGCCGATCATTCTGCAGACTCCATCTATTGTTCTTTTCCAGATGGGTCTCTGAGCAGGACTTCCTCCACAGATAGTACGGTTGTGGGAGGGTGAGAGGAAAGAGAGAGAATATATATTGAATTATAGCTCTTGCATAGCAGATTTGCAAAGCAAGCTGTTGTTGCTTCCACACAACAGCCCCCAAGCACAGGAGAATTAAACTAAAAGTTCCACATAAACACTTGCTTGAATGTTGTATTATTGAGCAACAAAGAAGGAAAGGTTCAGACGCCTGGACCGTATGATTGCCTCTACTGAGGCACAAGCAAATGCGGAGGAAAAGGGAGAAATTGTATTATCTAAAAGCCCGAGTTGTTTTAAGAACATAAGAGCCTTCTAGGTCAGAACAGCGGTCCATCTAGTCCAGCACCCTGTTTTCACAGTGGCCAACCAAATCCCTATGGGAAGTCAGCAAGTAAGCGAGCCCCTCCTGCAGTTGAACTGCATTACTTCTGAATATAGGGAGGTGGAGGTGGAGGTGGAATATAGGTATAGCAGCAAATAGCCATTGAAAGCCTTATTGTCCAAGAAATCATCTAAGTCTCTTTTAAAGCCACCCAAGTTAGTGGCTGTGATGTACCACGTGAAGAAGTACTTTTGTTTGTCCTGAATCTTTTAACATTCAGCTACATTGAATGTTTGTGAGTTTCAGTAGAGGGAGGGAGGAAAACTTTCTCCACACACTGCATAGTTTTATACAACTGTTTACTTGACTTTTTTTCTAAACTAAAATGCCCCAAACCTTTCTTCATAAGGGAGTTGCTCCATCCAGTTGATAATTTTCATTGGGTTTTTTTCAAAACTATAGATGCGTTTTATGATTTGTATATATTCACATTATGCATTATGATATATGACATCTTTCTCTAAACTAAAAAAACACCACTTTTTTATTCTGAAATATTGTATTTAATCAGTCTTCCAAGGGGGCACAGTGTGGGGCACACAGAGGGATCATGGCCTGCAACAATGGAAGAATCCATAGTGCTAAAAAAACAGATAAAATGTTTCCTCATAATGCAACAGTTGAACATGATGCTCAGTGATAGGGGATTAGAGATTAAAATGAGTTGCGTTCAGAGCTCAATTTCCTTCCATGCATGGTTCATCTTTTTTTGGATGTTAGCTGCTTAGCTATGTGTTCACTGGCCCAAAAATTCTTTCAGGAACTTAGTCAAGCAAAGAAAGTAGAAGCTGAGTCCTTGGGAGAGGATGGAAGAGAACATTGTTCAGTGTAGTGGAAGGTGGGATTTAAAAAAAAATAGCAGTTGAGACATGGCCTGATTCTGAAGAGATTCCCCAAGGAGTCTGTGCTCTGAGGTGACTGGCAAGCCAGACAACCAAAAGGGCAAACGAGTGCAATGCACGCTGAAATGTCACAGCCATCATGAAAATGCTGGTCTAAAAATAAATGCATTTCATTTGCTGTAGTCTGAATGAAATGGTGGAAGCAGGATAAGGAATGAGAAGGAAACAGATTCTCAAAAAAGCTCTTGGATGAGTGTTCATAGTGTCTAATTAATTCATCTCACATTTTCCACATTTTTGATCATCTGCTTTTTATGTGTCTGCCTCTAGCAGTTAACAATGAAATAAGGCTTCACCTTAAAAAGCGATTTCACTTGCTTGGGAAAAACTCTCTCCCTGATCACTGCCCAGACTACATTCAGGCAGGGGAACATTCACTTCCAGATAGCATGATCCTATACATGTGTATTCAGAAGCAAGTCCCATTGAGTTCAATGGGGCTTTGCTCCTGAGTAAGTGGGTAGAGGAATGCTGCTTATGTGAAGACAAATAGTACGGTATTCTGTTTTTGGATTATTATTTTTCACCCTCTCCTTAATGTCAGAAGAGTCTGCTGGATAAGACCAAAGGTCAACAGATGCCTATGGGAAGCTCACAGGCAAAACAACACTCTCCTCACTTGTGGTTCCCAGCACCTGCTTTTCAGAGACATCCTGCCTTCAGTCTTGGAGATGCTACATAGCCATAATAACTCTCCCTCCATGGATTTGTTTAACCCTCTTTTAAAGCCATCCACTTTGATGGCTATCATAGGTGGGGACTTACAAATATATAACAGTTGCAAACACATATCCTATAGAACAGAATGCTACTACAGTGGTACCTCGGGTTAAGTACTTAATTCGTTCCGGAGGTCCATTCTTAACCTGCAACTGTTCTTAACCTGAAGCACCACTTTAGCTAATGGGCCTCCTGCTGCCACCGCGCGATTTCTGTTCTCATCCTGAAGCAAAGTTCTTAACCTGAGGTACTATTTCTGGGTTAGCGGACTCTGTAACCTGAAGCATATGTAACCTGAAGCGTATGTAACCCAAGGTACCACTGTAATACCATTCATTTTTATTTTTATTTTAAATGAGGTCTATCATTATCACCCCCTTTTCCTCCTTAATGTGGCATAGATGGTTCTCCCCCTACCCATTTTATTACCAAGCAGGTAACATACTTCTCTGTGTTGCAGATGCTACACCATTTTTTAATCAGACTCTTTCTTTATGTGGTGACTCTTTATTGATTTGTCCCTTTTTTGTACACTTTCCATTACAAAAGTAGACGTGATGGCTGTTGAAATGCATGCAATCACCCTTTTGCCAATTCGTTGTTCAGGGATCTCAGTTACCTCTTTGTAAGGTCCAGAAGCAAGCACAGGGTCAAAGACGAGTATTGGTTTAAATGCCTTTTGTGCAGAAGGTGCTAAGAATTCCAGCTGTGGAGATACTTCCGTATTTGGGAACCAGTCCAGGGTTCTGTTATGCTGGCACTTGATTGGCCAAGAAGGCCATATTACAGCTTATCATGGGACAATAATAATTCACATTTGAATAGTACTTTTTAAGAGTTCAAAATGCTTCATGTGGATGTGACAGCTGCTTCTGGATGTGCTTAACTGTCCAAGGCCTCCTCTGCATGGGGGAGAGCCAAGAGGCTATCCTTTCATGTGAGGGGCCACAGCTTAGTGGTAGAACACAGACCTGGCATGTAGAAGGACCCAGGTTCAATCCACTCTCTCAGGCCAAAGGACCAGCCAGGAGGAGATGGAAAACACCAGGAAGACCTTGCTGGCAGTGGCTATTTCAGAGCACACAGCACGAGGCCAGGAGAGCCAATGGCCTGACCTCAATACAAGGCACTTTCATATGACACTTCTAATTGCCACTGGAAACTTTCTCTGCATAGTAATTGGCACTGCTGGAACCTGGGGAAGTTTTGAAAAGAAAATGCCTGCAAAGTTCTATCCCAATTATCATCAGAGTGAGCTTCTTTTGCCTGCTGAGCTCTGTTCTATAATGGTTTTCCCTTGATGGCGGAGTGTAATTGAATGTGACATGATGTAGGAAACTTGGAAGCTGCAGATAGCCACCTCCATTTGACTTGATTGTGATCTAAAGCTTTTGTGCCCATCAACAGACTGTTACAATAAATAAAATATTCCTATGTACAATGCTTTAGAAACTAAGTGCTTCATAAGAATAAAGTTGCAGGCTGAACTTGGAAAATTAACCTATACTGCAACAATTTTTATATTTGCTGGCACCCTGACCCAGCCATAGGTAAAGGTAAAGGGACCCCTGAACATTAGGTCCAGTCGTGGCCGATTCCAGGGTTGCGGCACTCATCTCACTTTATTAGCCAAGGAAGCCGGCGTACAGCTTCCGGGTCATGTGGCCAGCATGACTAAGCTGCTTTTGGCAAACCAGAGCAGTGCACGGAAACACCATTTACCTTCCCGCCGGAGCGGTACCTATTTATCTACTTGCACTTTAACGTGCTTTTGAACTGCTGGGTTGGCAGGAGCAGGGATCGAGCAACGGGAGCTCACCCCATAACGGGGATTCGAACCGCCAACCTTCTGATCGGCAAGTCCTAGACTTTGTGGTTTAACCCACAGCGCCACCCGCGTCCCTCCTGACCGAGCCATACTTTGCATTATTTCTTTTCGAACTGTGCTTAGAGGAACTTTTTTGCTTAGACAAATTCCCTGTTGTTGACCCCCCCTCTCTCTGTCAGCAACCCTCCTGTGAGCAGAGAGTTGCACTCCCAAGAGACAGCTGCATATTACATAAGGGACCAACTGGATTGGCCTTTTGTGTTCAGTTGTATGCTTTCCTTTTATGTTGTACTTGCATTTTGTTTTCATATTGGAAATTCTCCTATAATTATGTCCCCAGCTGTGGGTGATGACAGCTACTCTGCATGACTACAATGAGGTTTCCCACTCTCATCAATACACAATTAGCAGTTAATCTAGAGATACTTATTTACTCTTGCTAATAGTCTCTCTCTCACACGTACACACATAAATTGTTCTACCTGGTAGATAATTTTCCCCCAGTTGCTCTTTAAGCCTCAAGAATTTCTGGAACAACTGCCGAGTGGAAGGCAACTTTCGCATAGTTGAGTTCATTCCTGGAATTGGGCATATCTGTTTTGGGATGTAGCATGGGATAGAAACAGCTGACTCCAACAAAGATTTCTTCTTGCCATTTTTGCTAAGCTTTATTTGAATCAGTTCACCCACTAACCAATAGAATCCCATGATTCAGTAGCACCCCTTATAAGTACTGGAGAGCAAAAACACGCTTTTAAGGAGAAGGTTACAGGTTTATGATAATGAACTGAGCACATGCTTTACTTCAGGAACTCCTATCTTTCACCTTTGGTTTAAAAGGACCACAAGTCATGGGCTGGAGACCATTGCCTGTGTGTGCAAGAGTTGCTGCCTATCCAGAACATAGCTGTCAATGTTTCCCTTTTTTAAAGGGAAATCCCCTTATTCCGAATAGGCTTCCTTGCAAGAAAAGGGAAAAGTTGACAGCTATGATCCAGAATCCTTGGTAAGGCAGACCCAATGATCTGATTTTGTACGGCAGTTTTGAATGTAGGAGTAACAATGTACAGAGGTGCTCTTACTGACCTTTGTATTCTCCCCTTCGATGAGGAAGGCTGGGAATGATTCCTCTCTGAAATCCTGGAGAGAGCCTTTGTCAGTCAGTGTAAACAATACTGAGCTAGATGGATCAAAGCTCTGTATAAGGCAGCTTCCTATGTTCCTGTATGTATGCATGTTGCAAGATCGGAAGCGACATTCACATTTCTTTTTACTCACTCATAATATCTGAAATATTCTTTGGCTTTATGTTCCAGAGCAGTGGTCCCCAATTGGGGGTCTGTGGCACTACACACATAACAAAAACTACCATAGAGAGATCAAAATTTTCAAAATTAGGGTGTCCATAGATTGGCATTTGAAAAAGAGGGGTTCTGGAGTACTTAGCTAATTGGGAGACACTGTTCAAGAGACTTCACCTCGGAACAGAAGCACAGAAGATTGCTCAGAACTGAAGTGAAATAAGCTCCTGTTCGAAAGGTGGTGACTATTCCTCCCCCAATCTTACCCGGTGCTGCCTCGGAGGACATGACGTCCTGCTTGCTTTAATCAGACTGAGATAACTATCTCCTATATGCAGTTACTACTTATAAATTGCTAATGAAGGCTGCTGCAGTAGTCAGGGAAATCTTTTCTGGAGAGAATGTGTGGGAAGAACACCTGCCATTGTTGCAGACTGTTGCTTCCAACTGTCTTTCTGACAAGGAGGATATGTGGGAAGGAGGGGAGGAATGGAATGGAATGGAATGGGGAGGGTGGGCTATATATAAACCACTGATAAAGTGGGTCCTGTGACAGTCCAAGAAAATGCACTGCTGCAAGACAACGAACAGCAGGTCTTCTGCCTCTCTGCACCTCTTTTTAAATGACTGCAGATATTGGGCGCTGAGGAGATGTGGCAGAATGAAAGAACATGGAGTCTGTCTGTTCTCAATGAAATAAAAATACAAAAATAAAACCATGATATCATGCTATTATGGAGGACTTTCATCTTTGTCCCATGTGCTTAAGCTTACTATAGGACTAAAATTGATTAAGTGGCTTACAGTGGGATGCATTTTATTTATTTATTACATTGTTTTTAATCCTGCCTGTAAGGAGCTCAAGGCCAGTGCACACGGTTCTCCTCTCCGTCCTTTTTATGCAGACAACAGCCCTGTGAGGTAGGTTATGTTGCTTGACCCAAGATCACCCAGTGAGCTTTATGACTGAGTGGTGATTTGGATGCAGTCCCTGATCCTAGTCCAGTACTCTTTAAACCAGTATATCCACCCTGTCTAGAAAGGTGCCCCTTTTAGTTAAGCCTATGAGTCTGCATTTCAAATATCGCTCAGCAGTAAATTCATGTGGTGACCTTGTAGGAATGGGCCCATCACGAGAATCCACTTCACTCAGTGGTTCTGCTCCTGGTGTGATATCGGCCAATAACAGGCAGTATGTTTTGTTCAGATTCAATTCTGACATCTCTGCATAGACAGAATCCGCCACTTGTCCTTCAGATGCTCTTCCATTTACAACCTGTTAGCTTCTGGGAAATGATGTAGGCTGGGTTGTTGCTCTGCAGTTTGAAAAACAATGAACACTGCCTTATTCCAACAATAACCTCTGTTGAGTTGTGCTTTTGGCCAGCTACTAATACTACATTTGGAGTTTTGGTCCGAAGCAGTGGATTCTCATAATCTCTAAATTTCCTCCCTCCACCAAATGCCATCATTTAAATATTTATTTATTATTAGTCTGTATAGTTTGGTAATGTTAGACATCTTCTTGACAGGACCTTTCTTGGCCTTTCCTTGTATCACCCAACAGTGTTTATGCAGTGGATGCAGTGCCGGATTTACGTATAAGCTAAACAAGCTATATCATAGGACCCCACTCTCTTGGGGGTTCCAAAAAAAAGTGTAAAGAAAAAACTGGATATACATTTCCAAAATATAAGAAACAAATAAAATAAAACTTACATACACCGACAGGTTTTTTTTTAATATACTTCTTCTTAATTGTATTTCAGTTCAACAATTACTTTGATAAAATACACATTTTGTTATGTACAAATGGCTTTAGATACCTATTAGGTCCATAAATTACCATATATCATATATTCAACACAAAAAACAGCAACAGTTTGTTGTTGACAAAGGACAGCTGGACATATAAAGGGCCCCATTACCTTCAGTAGCTTAGGGCCTCATCAAACCTAAATCCAGCCCTGGCTGGATGTATATGTTTAAAACTTAATGTCCTATCTCCCTCCCAGCACATGCAGATAGAGGCTCTTCTTATTTGGAAGCAAAGAACAGATCTTTATTCACCACAAGTAACCATACAGGCTCAGCAACAGCAGACACAGCACTCAGGAGTTACGATTCAGGAGTAGGGCAAGAAGTTCAGAACTGGATGGAAATTGTGAAGATGCCCCAGCCTGTTTCAGCACATCTCCCACCAAACTTTTAAAGATAAGGCGTTGTACGCTCATTCACGAGACGTCATAGCTTTGTGGGAATATTGAGATTGCAAGTCCTCACTCCTTTGGTGCAGGTGGCTCTGCTCCCATCAATGAAGGCAGCGTCTGATTCTAGGTGACAAGACCATCCTGTTCAGTCTTGACCATCTCCTGGTCAGCCTCCCATCCCAACTGATCAAAGCTCTGCTTCCCCTTCCACAACAACTGGTGGAAATAGAAGATCCCCCCACCTCCTCCAACCCAGGCTCCCACAATTTAGCCCCCCCCCCCCATATATGTTTATTCTTCCTTTTCTATCAGCCCAAGACCAGCAGCACTGTGGGGCTCATGACATAAGG
The DNA here is from genome assembly GCF_964106915.1 of Podarcis gaigeae. Classification (NCBI taxonomy): domain Eukaryota; kingdom Metazoa; phylum Chordata; class Lepidosauria; order Squamata; family Lacertidae; genus Podarcis; species Podarcis gaigeae. The sequence continues at coordinate 78,943,556 of NC_139677.1, forward strand.
ATGAAATAATATTGATGTGCTGGTCTTGTGACTGAAGAGAGAAAACACTAGGGATTCAGCTCTTGCCATGTAGAAGTGTGAATCAGATAAGTTGACCTTTAAATGTGAACTGAGTTGAATTTCTCCCCACCACTAATTTTGAGGGAGACTGCTAATTTAACTGCCAATTTCTGCATGAGTTTTGTGGGGAAGCTATTCACAAAGTAATCCAGAAATAGGGCAAATCTCACAACAGGGACACAAATGGGATATATTTATTTACACAGGGCATTGGGATGTGAATGCCCTAGGGATCGGCAGTGTCAGTATGTTAAGGTTTTCAGAAATGTAATTTTGAAAAGGTTTCAATTAATGTTCTGTGATTATTGCATTTTTATGATGCCGCACACCACCCTTAGTGCTTATGGGGCCCAAATGTGTGACTCAGTCCATAATTTAAAAAGTTTCTCTCTGTCCTCAGTTCTTTAAACCAGCCTTAAGCACAAGGAACCCTGGGTGCAAGGCCTGTAAAAGCAATGCTTTGGCAAATTTCGCTTTGCTGCGGCTGAAGAACTGGCAAAGTCTTGCCAGTGACAGGATGCACTCTGCTGTTAATGTCTCCCTTGCTGAGCCATACTCTGCAGGGATTGTGCTGAGTGCTGTCAGCTGCACTTGGTTGATTCCCACCCCACCTTCTGTATGCTTAACCACAGTTGCTTCTTTCACTTGGTGGTGTAAGGGAGGGGGCAATCTGGGAAACTCTTAGTTGCTGACACACTGTTCAGGACATCCGTGGCATTTCCTATCTAATAGAATCCTAAACAGCAATATGCAATAGCCTTTTTTAAAAACTTAGCAGGTTAGGGTATGCAGCAGTTTACATACTCTGAAAGTCCTTCCATTTCTTCTCCAAGGCGTTAAGGTACTTCATTTTTCTCACAATCATATAATAGACTACCCTTCACACACACACCATTTTCTTCCCACGAATCCCCTGTGCATAACATTATGTTATACTTAGAAATTTTTGATAATTTCCAGTGAACTCCAAACCTTATCCTACATTTCCACTATGGTGAAAGATATTGATTGTGTAAAATGTTTTGAAAAGCGCTTCCTGTTTCTGGCAGTGGGAAATGGCTGACTCCCATACGATCAGACCCCAGCCGATTATGATTGGATATATTAATTGGATGTTTTTTATTGGAAAATTAATAAAAATGATTTATTTATTTTAAAAAAAGAAAAGCTTCCTGTTGGAACACCCAGAGCTCACAAGAAGTACTGAAAAAATGTCAACAGTTTTTGGCATTACTCTAACCTTTTATTCACTTCTCTGATAAGATATGTTTCAGGATGGTGATCACTGATGGTTTTGAGAACAGGCATAGAAGGGCATCATGAGCACAAGGCAGTATGTCTCGCTTGTCACTCACCTGGTCAGAGTAGTAAGAACTCACATACATTCATCTCTCTTCAACAAATTCCAGGACTGTTTCCAAGCTATCCTATACATAAGCTATTCCATACTGTAAGAAGTGATGGTATCATATAGCCTTCACCAACCTGGTAGGCCTTCAGAAGTCTTGGACTGCAACTCCCCATCATTCCCAGCCAGCACAGTCAATGGTGGAGGGATGATGAGAGCTATAATTCAAAGCTTCAGGAGGACACCAGGTAAGTAAAGGTTGGTATAAAGACATTCTACACAGAGGGTAGTCAACTGAAGCAGTGAGATCCAGTACATTACATTTAGTGCAGTGGCAGAGAAAGTACATGTGGAAAGACTTTGATTTTTTGAATATTAAATATAAAGAATACAATGTACTCAAGGGCATGCTCAGATATTCATAATTTGAGTGGCAAGTGTAGAAATGCACTCACCTTATTTTGATCAGTATAGTCTTTTAATCCTGAATTGATTTCCATCTTTCCATCCTATTGGCACCGAAAGTGTGCTCAGTAGCTGGTCTTGCAACCACCATGAAGCCACCTCTTCCCCACCCTTGAAACAGTTTTGTTTTAAGTACCAAACAAATGTTAAGCTAAGCTTAATTCCACAGCTAGGAGGAAGAAGGGGGACCCCTGGCCTCTGCTTGTAGGTATTGCATAGAAAAGCTTTGGGCAGCTGAACCCATTGTAGCAGTGAAATTTCAATATGTCCTGGCTGTATTCTCCATTGTGCTCCTTGCCATTTTTATTAAGCCTAGTGCTTTGGGGTTAATGGGCAGAGGTCCTGCATGAGCAGAATAACTAACTGTACTTGAACTAGTGTAATCATGGTATCATAAGGCTTTATACTGCGTTTGGAAAGCTGACTTAAATTTTCTCCAAGTGGCATTTTGAGCTGAAATTTTTCTTCAGTTGCATCTCTGTCATGAAAAGGTTTAAAATGGGAGATGTCAAAAGACTGGTTTTGTTGGTAACAGCTGCACATCTCTTCATTCAAAGCTGGCTGTTGCATCTTTAACAGTCATCACAATGACTGAAAAGGTAAAAGCTACTTCCCTTTAATAACCAAGAGGGGCATGAGGTGCAGCGTCAGGCACTGAATCATAAGGAAGGCAAGGGTGCATAAATATCTCACTTGCCAATAATTGCATCACAGGTGTTGTGATGGCTAGGGAGCTGGGAGCTGGCAAAGAATTGTAATTCACAAACAAAAAAACCTCCCACTCTTTCCTTCCTCTCTGAGACATTGGGTTATAAGGCTTTAAATCCTTCAGTTAAAGAATAAATGGCTGTGTTTAGGCTATGTGTCATCCCTAATAATTCCCACAAAAGTACAAAATACGTGAAATCTTTAATTTTATCTATAAAATTGCTTCTGCTTCTGAGAAGGGCAAGATGATTCTCCACTGTGTTGTCACCTTATGTAATTCCTCTTCTCCTCATTACCTGACAAAAACCTTCCACCTCGGCATTGAACCAATTAAGCGTGTCACAGATCATTTCTTAATTGGCAATAATTCAAATGAAGGTACAGTACATAATATGATCTCATTTAGTGGTGGCGATGGTGTGTGTCTGGGTGTGTAGCCTAGCAGAAATAAAGGCTGAGCACACATTTATTTCAAATGAGAAGAAAGCTCCATTCAGGCATTTGAAAACGGGAAGAGGCAACATGGGCTGTGAACCTGTACATTTAGCTCCACCCCAAGGTTATATGACTTTCCTGGCTCATCATGATTATTTATTAAATTTAGATACGGCCCTTCATCCTAAGATCACATGATTAGAGTTAACATCTGCAGCAGAGAGCTTTATGCATTCCCTGTGGCTCCCTCCCAAGTCGTTCAGAACCTTGCAAGATCAGGGCTCTCAGTTGTGCAAGGAGCCTTCACAAATGCAAAGGCTCTCCATTGCAGATGTTCACTGTCATAGTGAGAGAGGAAGGGAGACTTTCAAAGCCCCAAGGGCCACTGCTTCATTGGACCCATGCTGCCCTTCCCACTTTTATAGGTTCTTCCAAATGCAAAAACATTTTGATAAAGTTCCTTCTGGTGATGTGAAAGTTTCCAGGGCTATGGTAACTCCCAAAAGAAAGCACTATAAATCCCAACAGGGGGGAGGGAATTGGACACTTTACTAAACTTATCACCACCTACACATAAGTGGTAAATGAGAATCTGTCAGTTTAGTCAAAACAAGACTTCTCTTGCACAACACACACATATCAAAACCCAAGACTGAGATGTTTCCTAAAACCTGTATCAGGAAATGAAACTCTGAAGCCTTAAAAACTGGTGATTTACCTGAGAGGCAGAAGTTATTCACTTGGCTGAAGAGAACTGAAGTGGAATTTTACCAAAAAAAAAAAATTAAAACAAACAAACAAATCAATGGATGTATTCATTTCCGTTTTGATAATACTTGTAGACATATTCATTTTTAATACATGTTTTGCTGCTGCTTTTCTGTTTCCAAATCTGTGGCATGTCCCAAAGCACCTGTCATTTTATTTTGGAAATAAGAAGTCAAAGTGAAGATACATACTTACAAGCTTGTTCACAGGTCAGAAATATACTGTGTTCCTGTATTGTGCCAAACCCTTTAAAATGCTCCCATTTTTAATTGTGGCATAAGAACATTGACATTCAGAAACAGGCTCTTTTAGAATCAGCCTATGTATTCATCCAGATCAGTTCAACTTAACATTGTGTGTGCTTTCCTTAAACTGAACGGATGATGCACAAGAGGCTTAGAAAAATCTTCAAAAAGAAGGATTACTCGGACTCGGTGACTCTTGCGTAGTAGTTAACCTGTGGTGTGTCCCCCCCCCCATCCCTTGCAAGCCTGCATGAACAGATTTTAATCTGCTCCAGTGTTCTGGGTTTTAGCCATTTCCTTACAGCAAATGAATAATGAATGAGCTGTGGCTTGACAGCTAATGGTTAAAGATGAAATCAGTAGCTCATTGCAGCATGGGTAATATTCGTTTGCCATCTCCATGGAAACAGCTATTTGTTAAAATACTGCAGTTTAACACAGTAGCAAGAAAGCAACCAATTCCTGTGCCTTTTGGCTCTCCAGTATAGGAGAAAGAATTAAGCAAACATAGACTGGTCATAGAAGGGGAAGGCAAATAGAAAGGGAAGAAATGGAGGCAGTGAGAGATTTTACTTTCTTGGGCTCCATGATCACTGCAGATGGTGACAACAGTCACGAAATTAAAAGACGCCTGCTTCTTGGGAGAAAAGCAATGACAAACCTAGACAGCATCTTAAAAAGCAGAGACATCACCTTGCCAACAAAGGTCCATATAGTTAAAGCTATGGTTTTCCCAGTAGTGATGTATGGAAGTGAGAGCTGGACCATAAAGAAGGCTGATTGCCGAAGAATTGATTCTTTTGAATTATGGTGCTGGAGGAGACTCTTGAGAGTCCCATGGACTGCAAGTAGATCAAACCTATCCATTCTGAAGGAAATCAGCCCTGAGTGCTCACTGGAAGGACAGATCGTGAAGCTGAGGCTCCAGTACTTTGGCCACCTCATGAGAACAGAATACTCCCTGGAAAAGACCCTGATGTTGGGAAAGACTGAGGGCACAAGGAGAAGGGGACGACAGAGGGTGAGATGGTTGGACAGTGTTCTCGAAGCTACTAACATGAATTTGACCAAACTGCAGGAGGCAGTGGAAGACAGGAATGCCTGGCGTGCTCTGGTCCATGGGGTCACGAAGAGTCGGACATGACTAAATGACTAAACAACAACAACAACAATAACAACAGACTTGTCATGGATAAAGCAGCATCAGTTTGCAAGGAGGATGGGAGATGGGTGTGGCTTGTACTTTATTTAGGCTTTCAAATATCTTCAAATGTGTAGTAAATTTATATTTGATTATTGTCTGTTTTGGAATTGGGGTAGGTTGGTTTGCAAGCCACACTGGAAATCACATTGAAACAGAGGTTTAGAAGGCAATTAATAAATCTAGGATGATGATGATAGCTGTCAAATAGACACTCCACCACAGAAAAACAAGGGCTTGTTCTGTTCTCTTACATATGTTAGGAACAGGTATCTGAAGAACCTTGTTCTGGCTGATACGTATTAGAAGGAGAATCTTGAGTTGATTTTGTTGGCTTCCTTTCCAGCTTCTCATTGAGTTGGGCCTTATTTTGGGAAATCTGATTGCAGCCTTTCTAACTGATTAGTTGCATAATATCTTGTTGCCCATACATTTCCCAGTTCTCAGTCCCAGCTGCACCTTGTGCTAGTAAATAGTTATTTCTTCAGTTCATGTTGAGATCTGGAGCCTTGGCAACTGTTGACAGAAGAAGCATTCAGACTAGTCTACAGCCCTTTGCCATTAAACAACAAACCTTTTATTATAAATAAAAGTTCTAAGCCTCCCTTCTTCTTCTTCTTCTTCTTCTTCTTCTTCTTCTTCTTCTTCTTCTTCTTCTTCTTCTCCCTTTTTCTTCTTTTTTTGTCAACATCAGACCTACCTAAAGTTTCAGGCCAATTGAAGCCTGTTCTCAATCTGCCTGGGGTGTGTGCTCTCTCTACAACTTGAAAGAGGGTGCAAAATAACTCCATACCCCTCATAAACATTTCCTTCCCATGT